>NC_137082.1:49448633-50054795 GCF_951640355.1 Cnephaeus nilssonii
TTAGTGTGTCACCTGTCCTGGAGAACTGTCAGCCCCTCCACATGGAGACTTGCTACCTAGACAGATGGTGTGCTCCTGTTCATGGCGGTGCACCTGCCCAGCTCACAGGGCTGTGCACTGGGGTGTTCATGAGGAACAAGGAGTTTCAATGCTTGTGTGCATGTGGCTACTTCTAAACTAAAAGTCACAAACAGCTGCGGGTGGACAAAGCAGACAAATGCTCTGCGGCTGTGGGTGTGAGACTAGAGCTCATTTAGAAATAGAGGGTTTCCAGATAGCAAAATAAGAGATCAGAATTCTTAGCTACTCAATTGGCATATGTTATTATTCTCTCTGGGAAAGTTTGTGCCTGCTGTTTACATGACTGTACATAGTGCGGGTAGTAAGCTCATTATCTTTTTCACAGTTTTTTTTTTTAAGCCTTGTAATGTGTCCAAATTCTTTCTTTCTTCACTCTGTAACATCATAATCAGGAAAAGGAGGGTCATTATACTTGGAGGTGTTGCTAGGCACTTCTCTAGGTTATGCAAAAGTTGGCCCGATAGCGGCCATTTTTTCTGGGATTTGGCACAACCAGTGTTTCTTAATTAAGGTGACCAGATTTTAACATTGGTAAAGTGGGACACCATTGACCGGGGGGGGGGGGGGGGGGGGTTAGGGTTAGGGAGGGGGTTCTTGATTAAAAATTTGGTCTATATGGAGCAACAAAAATTTTCATAGAACGCAAAAATAGTATTGTAATATATATTTTTAAATTTCAACGTAAGTACAATTTACAAATATAATAAATAAAAATTATGTATAGTATTATTTTATTCTTTGGCATATTTCTCATTTGAGTGAATTTTTTTTAGTAGATTGCTGTCGTTGTTTAAAAGGTCATGAATTTGCCGTAACGTAAGTCGTGTCACTTTCAAGGCCGGCGCTAGACTTTTTGCTGCCACTATAAAATATAAATAATACGAGTACTGTCTGCTAAATTCAAGAAAATTTATGTATTTATGAAATAAATAAATAAATTACTTACCTAAATTATCTGAATAGCTGATTTGTAATGACATCACTTGTTTAACTAGCTTACTAGCACGCAGTACGATGTGCATCGTCTGAGAGACAGTTACAAAATGTTTTCGTCGTTGCCAATCCCAAAAAATGCCATTGTTCATTAAGTCCAAACAATGGTGGTCGAATTCTAACAACTGATCAACAATGCGAACTTTGATAAGCAGTTCTCGATAATCAGTTCTCAACAATTATTTGTTATTATTAAAGTTTAACATTTTAAAATTAACAAAAATAATATAAAACTCATATCCTGGCTAAACAGCCACATGGCCGCCGAAAACCGTATATTCCCTTCCCGTTCTCCCGCCATTCCCTAGCTTGTTGTGCATTCTTTCCAAAAATTGGGACTTTTTTAAAACGCCGCGGGACGCGGGACAAATTGTTAAAAATTGGGACTGTCCCGCCAAAAGCGGGACATCTGGTCACCTTATTCTTAATACTTTATTGGACTGTCATTTGTTGGGACCTTGAATGTGTGAAGCTGATCATTGGGGGAGGAGGGAAGTAGATCAATTTACATTAGGAACCCCACAATCTTTAGGAAGGTAATGTACCAACATTCTCCCTAGCCCAGCTGGGAGAGCTAGCCATGTGGTTTATGGTAGCATTGGTTGGGGTTTGGTGCCAGGGAAGGGAATGAAATCTCTTGAAATATAATTTCCTTGAGAAAAGTAGGAGTCTAGGCTAGTGACCCAGACTCAGGGCGTGGACCTAAGAGTTCAAGATTCAGACACAATAGATGTAGGCAGGTTGCCTCAACTCAGCAACCTTAGCACAGTGGTTGAGCTGCGAGGAACACTAGCTGAGTGTGGGAGTGTGAAGTCAAACCTCCACGTGGCTTGTCCTGGATCTTGTCCTTTCTGGAGGGCATCCTGGCACCAGTGGAAGAGCATCTTCCCTAGGATGGTATAGGATCACTCACAGCAGCCACTCTGTGGGGCAGCGAGAATACCAGCAGCTTTCAGATCACTGGGGACCAGATCCCTTTATTGGTGCTTGCACACAGGACTGAGACCTAGAGGGCTGGATCTCAGGCAGTTTGTGTGAGAGGAGGGGTGGATCCTGTGAGGATGATGGGAGTTCCTGTTAGGCAGTGGGGACTTATTTGTTTGGAGTGGCAAAGAGAGAAAGAAGAAGAGAGGCAGAGAGGAGAGAAGGGACGAAACTCATCTGTTAAACTTTCTCAGTAGAATATGACTTTCTAGTTTCATAGACTGTGATTGTGCAACAAAGTATTTCAAGTCAGGATATGTGGTGATGTGAAGATATAATATTATCAACTCTTAGCCTATTTTTAAAAATCGGTATTTCCTGCCCCTCTTTATCTTTCTCCATTCAGGCTGCCATGAATTCATTCTATATTTATTTACTGCCTACTGAATAGTGGTGCCACAGAAATGTAAAGGGAAAGAAATTCTCAGCTTTTGAGTTTCAAAATAGACTTTCGTAGTCCATAGCAGAAGTAATAGCCTTGAGAAAACACTTTGAGACCTGAGAGAGAGGGAGGTTTTGGAGAATAAAATACAGTTGCAGTCTACTCAGTGTTACACATTAAGGGGAAAATCAGGCCTGAGAAAGATTGTACTTGGAAACCCTTAAATTCCAGGGAATGAACATCAGTCAGAGAGCTCAGAACTCAAGAATGAATCTGGGTTTTGGCTGAGGTATCTGTTCCACCAAGGCTGTGTTGATCAGGGTTTACTCTGAGGGGAGTGGGGATGGTAAAATACATTCCAAGGCAAACAAAGGAATTTTTTTGGCCCCTCCCCCTTGTTGAAAAGTTGTACTTTTTATGGATACAGACAGTAGATTGGTGGTTGTCAGAGGTCGAGGTGGTGGGGTGGTGGTAGACAAAATGGGTGAAAAGGGTTAGAAAGTACAAACTTCCACCTAGAAAATGAATACGTCCTGGGGATGTAGTATACAGCATGGTGACTATAGTTAACAATACTGTATTGTATATTTCACAGTTGCTGAGAGAATAGGTCTTAAAAGTTCTCATCACAAGAAAAAAATTTCTAACTAGGTGTGGTCACTTACTGTGGTGATCATCTCACAATATCCTATATAATAAGAGAGGAATATGGTAATTATCTGTTCCGCCGTGAGGTGTAATGATCAACCTCGTAATGACCAGATCACGGATCTGCAGGAGGGTGGGGCAGTGAACTACAAGCGGGGGCAAAGAGCTACAGGAGGGGGCAGGGTAGCAAGCTACAAGGGGGGGGCGGTGCGGGGAGAGCTACAGGAGGGCGGGGCAGTGGGCGGAGAGCTACAGGAGGGCAGCAGCGACCTACTGGCGCACGGATTAGTGCGCAGGGCTACTGGTATACACATATTGAATCATTATGTTGTCTACCTGAAACTAATACAATGTTATATGGCAATTAAATCTAAACAGAAAAGAGAAAATGTACTTGAATTTGCATATGTGAAAATTTGCATATTGTTGAAAAGTTGTACTTTTTATGTATACAGACAGTAGATTGGTGGTTGTCGGAGGTCGAGGTGATAGGGTGGTGGTAGACAAAATGGGTGAAACGGGTTAAAAATCTGGGCTCCTCAGATATCTGCACATGAGGGATTTAAAACATCTCCGACCCGGGGAGAGGGAGACAGAGTGTCAGGAGAGATCGAGATCGTAAGATTTAAATATGAGGGGCTGAACCTTTCATGATGTTTAGGGTTCTCTGGCTGTACCTCAGAATTATGCTAGATGGTGCCAGAAATGCAAGTATGGCTCAAGAATTCTGTTCCCGAGTCATTTCAGCATTGTGCCTCAGCATAAGGATAGAAATTGAGGCATTTTATGTGTAGAAACATAGGGATGGAGAAAGAGTCCTCAGTCTTCCATGGCCATATACAGGGGGTAAACTGGCTGGTGTAGGCACTGATGTCGTCATAATTTCTGCTTAGAAATATGTGGAGTGTTTAGTGAAGAAAAGGAGACTGATCATGGTGTGGATATAAGAAGTCTAGTGAGATGTGATGAATTGTGGCTATTGGAAGGGCAGGGCATCAAATATCTGACAGTTCTCTCTAATGATGTCACCCAGCTAATCCCCTTAAATCAGTTAATTACCCTGGGAATTCAAGGGAGCATCCAAGTTCAATTGTAAAGTAAGTGGAAATGTTCACAGCCTACTTTATAGCTTGACAATCACACCTGTCACAATAGTGTTGAATTTGTGGATGCTCCAAAACCCCTCACACATGTATATCAACAAATTCTGATTTAAACAGATGAATGCCACGAGTGCTGAGAGATATATTCATGTGGAGTTCGGAGCTCAAGTTCAGGGGGAAGTCCATGGGTATCTGAGGAGGCAGATGAGCAGAACTAGCCCAGGTCATCAGACGCTATAGTCAGATGAATTTTATTCTAGCAAGTTGGCTTATAAAATGGGATGACTTGCATATTTAGGAAGGGGCTTGGTTCCAGTTATTCTCACATGCATGGATGTAGCACAACTAGTATTCTGTGTTGTGGGGTGGACTTGACATTGTGCTTTCGTACTTTGATACATCCTGGATAAATCATCTCTTTAAAAAAATATGTTTTTTATTGATTTTAGAGAGATGAAGGGAGGGAGGGAGGGAGGGAGAGAGAGAGAGAAACATCAGTGATGAGAGAGAATAATTGATTGGTTGCCTCCTATATGCCCCCTACTGGAGATCAAGGCCACAACCTGGCCATCTGCCCTGACTGGGAATCAAACTGTGACCTTCTGGTTCATGGGTTGATGCTCGACCACTGAGCCACACCTGCCGGGCTGAATAGTCTCTTTGATGTTTCATAGTAGAGACCTCGGCTTCAGTATTTACTTGAAGGATACACTCTTCCATTTAAGGTCACAAAAATGTAAGAAAGGAGAACAACGACAATTCTTAAAAAGAGTCACTTGTTGCCATGCTAGGAGCTGTCTTTGTTTCCAGATGATGCTGGCAGTTTGTAGGAGGGACCACAGCTAGATCCAGTGTTACCTTCATGTTTCTGTGTGACATTCACAGAATCACAGTGGCACTGTCAGAAGAACAATCCATCGGAGAAGCTTTGATGTGCTAGCCGAGGCGCTGTCCATAAGCTGTGTGTGGAAACCAAAGTGGAACAGTCCCCTTAAGACATGTGTCTGCATTGTTGCATAATGAAAGTCACTCTTAGGCCGTGATTTCTTCTTGGCTATTTCATTATATCTGTGAAAAATTTAATATTGAGGGCTAAATTTTTTATCTCTTTTGGCCCCCCCATTGTGAATCTATTTTATGCTTTAGAATTATTTCCTCAATTAGGCCTCTGAATGCTAATATATTGCAGAGCTTAAACACAACCACATTAGGCATTTTCATGAAAAAAAACACAGAGCTTTTAGTAGGATGCATAATGGATATTTTATATTTCCCTCTTGCTGAAGACCTAGGGAATGGTTATATAAGGTGTAAGTAATGTGTCTGCAAGAACAAAGCAATATGGTTTAAGCAGCTCAAAATCATTCTGTGAAAAGCTCCATTCTGTCTAATTCATACACACCTTAGCAGCATTGCTCTCTCTTTCCCCTGGGAAAATGTGAAATATAAACCCTATAGAATTGTAGATGGATAGGTAATCCTAATCTTTGTTGTTCCCCAAATCTATTTGCAAGAAATTAGAAGACAGTGCACCCATCTAAGGGTTAGGAAGAGCAGAATTCTGGGCCCAATTCCTCTGTTTTTTTCTCTGTGTGACCCGAGACAAGCCAACAACTTTTCTGAATCCAAATTTCCTTTTTTTTCTGAAATGGGTAAACTAACATTTCCTCAACATTGTCCCGAGTTGTGAAAATTAAAGAAGATATTAGAGGAGACTGTGTTTGAAAACAGTGGTCCACAAAATGAGTGAAGAGTTGATGAGAATCTAGAAAGTCATGCGAATTGTTTTATTTGTAAACTGAATATGTTGTCTCAGTGGCTCATAGTAGACCCCACCCTCATCCCCAGACTGGTTTCGTGGACTTTACAAATTTTAGCCTAAATGATTCCAAGCCCTACCTTTCAGAGGTTGGTGTTCTGGTGTGACATCATAGTTGGCAAGACCCATCAGATAGAGCCTAATTGTTAAAACAACAACAACAACAGCAACACCCCTCTCCCCAAGAGATTATTGGTAGCTGCTAACAATTGGAGGTCGATGGTTTGTACAGTTGTGTCACTTCTTCCTGTGTGAGAGTTTTGCTGTATCCACGGTCCTGTGGGTTTTGGAGGTGAGTGTGATGAACCCATAGGTCTCTCCATCTACCTTGCTGGTAGAATTCTCTCAAACCCATATGTTGGAGCACAACTTTGTTTTGAATGTGAATATTTATTTTTGTGGCATTCTTTTTCATTGAAGGTTTTTTTCCCCCCCTGCTTCTCTCAACAAAACCTTTTTAGAGTATTTTTTCAGTAAACAAGTCTTTACCTGACAAAGGAACTAGCTGGCGATACACCTTCACAACCCCCGCGATACGCTGCTGACGTGGGCTGTCCCAGTTTTCTAAATGAGAAACCTGCTCCTCTCCGCTCAGTCTCTGAGCACCGCCAGCTGTCTTCTCTTTCTAACGCCGCAGAGATGCTTTGAGGCTGCTTGTGTATTTTGTTGGCAACATTAGCACAGAAGGATGCGAAGACTATAATAGCTGGAAAAGGTCACACAGCCTCCCATAATTGACGCCGGCAATATAAAATATGGCCTGCTCCGTTTTGTAACAAGGTAGATATTGCTTTCTTGTGGATTTGAAGGGAAACAAATAAAGCAGATTGCCTTTGCTATTAAGTCTCCAGGTTAAAAGCTGCAAATCTGTGTGGTAAAGAGTGTCTTTCCTGGCTGTGAATAGTAAATTACCACCCCATCCTGCTGCCGGGACAATATGCTTCCAGCTTAATGAGTGAGAGGTGTGTGCCTCCTCCAGCTATTTTGTGTAGGGTGAATGCACGCATAAAAAGAGGAATAGCATTGGGGACCCCAGTCGTTTTAGTTTATTTGCCATCAAATATTTATCAAATAAAATAATTATGTGGAATTTAAAAAAATCAAGACACAAAGGCCAAATAGTTTGTTTTTTATTATCATAAATAAAAATTCCAAATGAATGATAAATAGCCAGAAGTGGCTTTGCAATGCAACAGCCATTGTTAGTCACGTGCCAGACCCGCCAGAGAGCTCTGGTCTGAGCAAATAGAGTAGGTCTTCTAGTGAAAAAAAAAAAAAAGTTATCTGTTTCGGTTTCTATTGCATTATTTGAAATCAAAGGGCAAGCTAGGCTTAATCTTATTTTACTTTGTGTGGTTTCGGGTTTATTCCTTTACTTGAATCTGACAGGCATTTAGGAAAACCTCGGCGAAAGGACCAGACTCACTCGTTCCATATTCATCACTAAACCTTTACAAATGAATGTGACAAGACACTCTTAACCAACAATGCCATTACGGGAACTCCTCCGAGGCGCTCTTAAGAATTCAAACAGTTTCCACAAGACAAAACCCACTAAGGAGCCCTTTGGAAACAGGTATCAGGGCTAAATAAAAATTCCCCTCCATTTATATGTTAAACCAAGTTTCACAAAAATCACATTTATTCTGAGGAAGGAGATAAGCACCATACTAATGGCTACTGCCATGGTTTACAAAGGGAAGAACAATAAAGAGACTACTTCCCAGGTATTTTAGAGGTAATAGAAATAAACCTCTAAAGAGAAGCATAAAATATTTATTGAGGAGTACACTGCGCTCTCCAGAATTACACAGGGCTGGTGACAGTGATGAAATGTGTTGAGGCTACATAGAGAGATGCTGAGGTTTTAATGTGCAAGTTATTGATTACCTGACGAATCCCAACAGTTTGTTTCCTGCAGTTACTTGCAACATGGGGAGAAGTGAAAACAACACATCCGTTTCCTAGGCTCCATTGCATGCAAAATGGAGCATGACGAGTTTCCTTCTCCCATTCATAAATGTGCGAGTTGCCTAGAGAATTAGTCTGTTTGAAACCAGGAAGTATAACTATAGCATGCAATTATTGAAAATGCTCATGTTTCCAGTTCCATTTTAAGACTGGCCCCTTTATTTGGTTCTCATTTAAAATCTCGACATGCGGTGGTACCCACTAGGATTTTTTTTTTTCTAATGGCAGCATTAAAGTATATAAAACACAGGAACCTTAAGCAAATCAGGGAAAAATAGGAGGAAATTGCACACTTTGAAATTATTTGATGGCATTTATGATTTCACTTTTTATGTAGATGAGTGCTATACAGATTTAAATTAAATTTTAGTTACTCTGATGTCCACATCTTTTTTTTTCTTTATTGCTGAACATCAAGCTTTGATTTTGAATATACTTACCCTCAAATAAGAAACAACTGGTTAAGAAGGATCACATTGTAAGGTATAAAAATGTCGAATCACTATATTGTACACTTGAAATGAATATAACTAATGCAAGATTGTATACCTACTAGAACTATTCTTAAATAAAAAAATAAACTTAAAAAAAAAGAGATAGAAACACAGAATCAGTCTCAGGATGACTGGATGCAGATGAAAACTTGAGCAGGAAGGAGAGTTAACAATCTGAAAGCCACTGAAACAACTTTCCTATCAAGTTCTTCCAGCCCACTCTGTCCAAGAGCTGGGGTTTCCATCACATTCCCTCATGACCACGCCCTATCTTAACTTGTCACCTCCTCACAAGAGTAAACCTGAAGGAAGGTGCAGCGACCCTGGCTCTGTGTTGGTGATTTTTCTTCAGTGCCAAAGGGACTGTCAAAGTTGAATCAGAACATAAAATAAGGCCAGAGCAGACAGTTCTTGGTAGTGCTGTTGTCTCTTTTAAAAGCTTCACCTTAATGGATGATGAAGCAAGAAGGTGAAGAGTCGTTCAGGAGAGGGCGTTTATGGTTCATGGGCTTTCGATGGAATTGTGTCCCAAATCCATCTAAATGGTGTTTGTCTCCTTGCATTTCTTGAGATAGGAATATCTTGATATATTTTTACAGGTCATAAAAATCTATCTGTATTCGCATACAAATAGATTTTAATCGAATCATTTGTGAGTTATATGAATCACATACTGTACTATATACTTGCAAGTACACCATACAGTAGATAATGGGAAACCATGCTAATTTTTAGGGTGAAAGCAATGTGAACACTCTCTTGCGATTGACCTGCTAGGAATGGTAGGCTGCCATATGGAGGAGATTTATTTAATAATTATCCCAGTCCAAAATTTAAAGGCTTGAAATCACAAACACATTTATGGTGTTTCAAATTGAAATGTAATATTTATCACAAGGGAACATGCTAGAGAAGAGATAATATTTATAAAAAAACTTTTATTAATAAAACTTGCAAACATCTATACAATTAGAGGTAATATTTTGACTCCCTAAGTCCCATCGCTCGGCTTCAGTGATTATCAGCATATGACTAATCTTGATTCATCTAAATCTCTAAACACATCCTTCTTGCTTTCCTCCTTCAGGGGATTATTTTGTGGCAAATCTCAGACATCATAGCATTTCCTTCTTAAATGCTTCAGTAGGTATCCCTAAAAACAAATTTTTTTTAAACAACTTAAAATACTATACTACGATCACACCTAAAATGTTGCAACTATTCATTAACGTCAGGAAACAGCTCATCAGTGTTCAGATTTTCCCCAATTGCCTTATACATGTTTTTGTTTTTTAGAGGTTGTTGGAATCAGGACCAAACAAGTTCATATCTAGAGGAGCGCCCCCCCCCCCTTTTTTTTATAACTATAACTCTCAGGAAAGAATATGCCTTTAGGATTCCAGAAATCCATTTCTACAACTACATCTGATGCTCCTGCCTTATCTTCATGATTTGGTTGTTTTTCTTGAGCACATAATCCTCCTCATAGGCATCTTCCTCTGAAGACTCACCCAGGCCAAGCAACTTTTCGAGGTGCCCATTTTCTTTTATGGACCCTACAAAAGAAATGAAACTCTCCAATGTGAACGGTGACCCAAGAGGACTATGACATTTAATTGGGGCACTTAATGTTCATCGGGTGGCCACAACTACCTTGAATCTGAAGTGTGTTCTTTCATCCGTTTTATCTTGTCAAAAATTTCATGACCTTTTCTTCTCCCACAATCTATACATATAGAGTAGAATTTAAAAAGTATTTTTGGCTATCGAGATTTTCTTCTGATCCTTGTGTGAAAAAGGAAACATTTATGATCCTGAAAAAAGCATATGTTAACTTCCTTTGAATTCTTTAGATCAGCTAAAAGATGAATTTGCCATTTTAAGACTATAATATTGAAAAGATCTGTCTTCAAAGTGAACTGATGCAGGAATACTTATTTAAAAAAATCTTAGGGAATTTATATATTTTAAGGGAAACAGTAACCAAATTTGAAAATCAGTATGTACCTAATGGATCAGGCTTTTCAGAGAACCATGTCTCAAAAAATAGAGCTTTTGATTTCTTAAAATGATCTCTGAAGTCCCATCTTGAAATACATAAATCAACAAATTGAATTTTAATGGAAAATCAAGGGTGCTTTTCATAAGGCTCTTGAAAGAAGCTTTGAAAAAAAGGGAACACAGAGAATTATCAGCTTATTCTAACGGCATTGACTTGACTCCAACATTTTATTTTTAAGTAAGAAAGGATATAACATCAAGGACAGATAGGAAGACAACTTGTTTGAAATCAGAGCTGGCACATCCCACCTTGTCCCTCTCCGAGAACTTTCTCCTTAGCCCGCTGAACCACCTGGGTGAGCACCAACCACTCAAACCGCTTACACACTGCAGCCGCTTCAATAGGGCTGTATTGCCTCTTTATAATGGCTATATAACTATTTTACTTTTAATTATAAAACAGAAGATGAGGCGACTATGTTGTGTAACGTTCAATAAAATGTTGTTGTAGACTTCCTCCCATCCATTTAATAATATAATATTTAAAATATAAAAACAAGTGGGTTTCAGGTACATTAAATCTTTGTCCAGTGATGCTGTGAGACAGGACATTATTATTCCCACAGACACGTGTGGAGGACCTCTGGGGTTGGATGGGCAGCCAGGGTAGCATGGTCAGTGGCTGATATCTGCTCCAATTTGATGTATTGGTTTAGGACTCAGCCAAACTCTTCTACTTTAAGCTGTCAGACGATCTATTATTTTATGGTGGATGAACTTGGTCTGTCCGATGTAAACTGAAGGACAAAATGCCTAGTGTCAAGGCCAACCATGGTGTTGTTTTACATCTGGTAGAATTTTCGGAATGAGTCTTTCAATGATTATTTGTAGAATGGGGATAGTTCTTGACCCACAGGAAAGGGAACACAGAGAACTGTTTGTAACAACACCAAAAATTTTATTTAGCATGTTCAGGGTTTTAGACAAATGCCCATCTGTTCCCACCCCACACCCCATCATTAGGGAAATTTGCAGGAAAACAGTCATTGGTTATTCTACTGTTGGTCAAGCACCCAGACCCTGGGCTCTTTAAAAAATATATTTTTATTGATTTCAGAGAGGAAGGGAGAGGGAGGGAGAGATATAAATATCAATGATGAACCCTAGCCGGTTTGGCTCAGTGGATAGAGTATCCACCTGCGTCCCAGGTTCGATTCCAATCAAGGGCATGCACTTTGGTTGCAGGCTCCTCCCTGGCCTGGGCCCTGGTCAAGGCTCTTGCAAGAGGCAACCAATCGATGTGTTTCTCTCACATCTATGTTTTCTTTCCGTCTTTCACTCTCCCTAAAAATCAAGGGAAAGATATCCTCAGGTGAGGATTAACAAAAAGACAAACAAACAAAATCATCAATGATGAGAGAGAATCATTGGTCGGCTGCCTCCTACATGACCCCTACTGGGGATTGAGCCTGAAACCTGGGAATATGTTCTGACTGGCAATCGAACTATGACCTTCTGGTTCACAGGTCGATGCTCAACTGAGCTACACTGCCCTGGGCTCTTTTGATAAATATCTGTCTCAAAGAGTCTTGATAGAATTTCCTGAAGACTGGTCATAATTTGTTTCAATATTTAAATTATTCCCGAATCTTTGGTTACCTGGGCACATTTGGATAATGTTTTAAACACTATTTCTTTATTATAGAGCTATTTAATAAAATTCCAGAGTGCTCAAATTGGCAGTGGGATTAACAATACGTTTTACTTTCAGTCTTTGAACAAGAGGAACTGGGCTTCCCAAGGGCAGTTCTAGAATGCAAATACCAGTTGTAAATTTCTGTTCTTGGGGAAGTCTTCTCATTTTAGTTATTCCTTAGCTGTCACATAGATCTAGGGGGAAGAAAAGCCTTTACTGGTCATCTGGTACTTTCCCCTGTCTTAGGGTGAAAGCCTACAAATAAATGAGGATGTTTTATACTTAAAAAAGACTTTTACAGGCTGACACACTAGAAATCCTTATAGATTTGTTTGTCCTCTGGAATCCTATTGATTATAAACCTATAAAACCTTGAAAATGATCAGTTTTCTAAGATGCTGTGATAGAGAAACTATATATTTACATTGGAGGAGTAAAATGGATGATAAAAATTGTTTTAAAAAAGTTTCACTGATGTTATTTTTTAAATTTAATTTTAAGAATGTCATTAAAGAAACGTAGAGTATAATCTTTAGATTTGTTGAAAAGCTATTTTAAGAAATTAGATAGCTCTCATTGGGTGGTTCAGTTGGTTGGAGCATCATCCCATACATCAAAAGGTTGGAGGTTCGATTCCCGATCAGGGCACATACCTAGGTTGAGGATTCAATCCACTGTTGGTGCATATATGGGAGACAAACAATTGCTGATTTTCTCTCATATCAGTGTTTCTCTAATTTCTGTCTCTCTCTCTCTCTCTCTCTCTCAAATAAATTAAAAAAATATCCTCAGGTGAGGATAAAAAAAATAAGAAATGAGATAAATGGTAGGAAAATAATCAAAATTAATTATACTAGAACTTACAAAATTGTTTTGATAACTACCAGAGAAGTTCCCATCTGATGTTTTACTCTCTTGATAATTGTCATGCAGAGCGAAGAGTGAATTACAATAATTGCTTCTTTTTTTTATAATTGCCTTAAAAAGAGTAATATTGTGTGCTTCTGTTTTTCGACAATTTCAAAATTGTAAAATGACTACTACCATACTTTCAGCTGTCTCTAATTCTCTGTCTTGCCAAATTAAAAGTTTAAAAGGTAAAATGAGTTAAAAGACTATTGTAAGGTCCAAGTACTATTAGGAGTTCTAACAGGATAACTGGTTTTTCTCTAAATTTATGCATGCACATGACAAGAGATACCATGCCACTGAGTCTTGCAATCTGTTTAAGTATTGATTTCTTACATTTTATTTTATGCTTTCGATAAAACCAATTTTCAAGAGCATATTATTCAAGCGTATTGGTTTTTTCAGTAATGCAGCAAGGATGAAGGTCAAATACAGTGTGTGTGTGTGTGTGTGTGTGTGTGTGTGTGTGTGTGTGTTTGTGAACATATGCATGAGATAATTTAAGTATATATCAATTTTCATAAAATTGGCATGGATTTTTGAGGAGTCTGAGATGTAGCCTGAAAATGAAGACACCAGATAACCTTCTTTGGGTGATAAGTTTCTGCCTTTGGAGCTTTTCTCCATTATTTCTTATCCATAGAATGTCTCCGTCTCTGAAGCTGACTGTAGACTTAGTTGCTACCTGGTGGGGATGTGGAGGAGGGTCTTCAAGCATCACAGGAGTCGCTGAGCTAGTTGGATTACAACAAATCCCTTTCTGCTTCTGGGACCTTCTCTTAATTAATTAGTGGAGGAAATTGATTGCATGCCATGTGACAGGTATTGAGCTTCTACAGGTGCTGAGCAGCTCACTCGTGACAGGTTAAAATGGGGACATTTCTTCTTGTATACAAATGGTTTGTAAACGTTTTCTTTTAACAGCGAACACTGTTTAAGAGCTAACTTTACTTAGAACCTCATCTCCAGTACATAGCATCAATGAGGTGGGTTTGCTTAGGGCTGATGGCAGGCTGAACACCTATAGATATGGTGTCTGTGCTGATTGGGAGCACCTAGGGGGCCCAATTGTAAATGTTTTGTCCATCACCCGTGGAGTTCTTGGGTAGAGCGAGAGAGGGAGGGTCCTGAAGCTCCATCTCCCAGCTTCCTCTTATACCTGTATCCTCCTGGAGATTGTTGTTCCAGCTAATTCAGAAGAACCTGAGGGCTTCCTGAAATGCAGTTAGAAAGCTGCTCTTCTGGGTGGTGTTTCTGGAGTAAAAGTTACTTTGACAACATTTTAGAATACACTGATCTTTCTTCTTAAGTTTGGAAACATAGCACTTATGTCTTCTCCTGATTTAAAATACTCTGTTAAAAAAAAGCAGGAATCAACTATTTCTGGTATGAATGTGTAAAAATATTCAGCAGAGGGGATTTGAGAAGTCAGACTGACCCTCTTGTTGGGGTTTGTGAAATTACTTGAGGACTCTTTATTTAGGGTAGCTGGTGCTGAGGGACCTGGAGCGATCTAGCTATTTGGGGGAGCAGGAGACTTTTTCAACTATTATTTTCAGGGACAGTATTTCACTATTAAAGAAAGAGTTATGTCAGAAAGGGTAGGAAAGAGTCTGTGCAGAGGAATTCAGAATATGATGCTCCTCGTAGAAAAACAACTTCGGGTTCAAAGTCGTCCAGTTGCCGGCCATCCAAGAGTTTTGTAATTGATACATTTTCTGAGCTTCAGCTGGAAGCAGAAGAGCTGATTCCTGGTAGAAATGATCATTGATCAGTGATCTTTCATCCATTTCCTCTGGAGAAGCTGCAACAAAGTTTTCAAAAGGTTTTTTTTCCAATATATGTGGTAGAAAGATAATGATCAAACTAAAATGTTGAGAGACTAATCGCTTGAGAATGGAATGGAAAGCGCATGGCCCCAAAACTTTCCCTTGACCTCTGTCAAGCCATTGCCACCCCAGTCGATATCCTGCCACCGCTAATGAGAAACTGTTTGTGCCGCTGCTGATTGGTCATCCTTCGAAACTCCTGCGGAGGGATGCCGGGGCATTCAATGACATGGCTCAAAAAAGAACAAAAGTCCATTTTCAAAGGATCCAAAACACACTAAGTGGTGACCCGAGTTCTGCTCTCTCCATTATTGCTGTTAGGCTGGAAAGCTAATTAAAAACCTCTGCTGGCCCAGATGTATGTCTGGTGTTCTAAAATCTGTCGTCTCTATAGGACGGACAAAAACGGCCTCAGCAAGCCTTTGACGAGACTCCTATCTTTATGTGTTTATTGATTCTCACCCCAAAATGCCCAAGTTCTGTCCCTAGCGGACCCAAATGTTGTGGAGGAAATTTTACTTTAGCCTGGCAAAGTTTCTAATGATGTGGACAAAGACAGGGAGGTGGTTATTTCTAGTCTCATTAATCACCCTGATTTAGTAGGTTACTTAATTATCTATTTTCAAATCCTGTTTTTCTCGGGCCTCAGCAGAAAACCCTTGAAGAATTTTATCTCTTGATGGTTCATAAATGAAATTATGAAGGCTGGATATGGTGCAGTTGATTATATTTGATGGTGGCAGAGATGGGTACAGTTGATAAGACACAACTAAAGTATGATGTTACTTTAAAAAGTTCTGTTGTTCTGTGATGTAAATATAAATCATCAAAATGTGGCAAGAGGATGGTAAGTGCTACTTTTAGTGAATTAATCACTATTTCTGTAGCTTTTCTTACAATGGTCTGATACAATTTTGAGGCAAACATTCAAGGATTGTGTTAGATTATACATGGAAAACATATAGCTTGCAATATCAATTATACTATGCAATTATATTTGGAGACCCTTGGTAATACTTGCAAACACTGTTGCTGCATTTAAAGATGCTAAAAATAGGAACTGTTAGGGTAGCTCCTGCAGAGTACAGTGTGGGAGCTGGGGAAGAGGCGGCTCCTGAGAACGTTTGGGAGATGGTTAGTGAGTCTTAGCTACACACTGACAAGAAAATGATTTCTGAAGAGACCTATAACTAATACATGCACAGAGGGTCTTTGGGAGAAATAACAGGCTTGACCTTTTTATCTTCTTTGTAAGAAATAAGGAAAATAAATGAGGAAGAAAACAAAATCATACTCACACTGTTTAAACAGATGTGAAGATTGGAAATGGCTCTTCATAAAAACCTGAGCTGAAGTGAGTTCAACCGTGGCAAAGGGAGCTGGATACATGTACTTGCAGGTGTGGGGTGTGGCTCTGTGCCTGCAGGTGTGGGGTGTGGGGTGTGGCTCTGTGCCTGCAGGTGTGGGGTGTGGGGTGTGGCTCTGTGCCTGCAGATGTGGGGTGTGGCTCTGTGCCTGCAGGTGTGGGGTGTGGCTCTGTGCCTGCAGGTATGGGGTGTGGCTCTGTGCCTGCAGGTGTGGGGTGTGGCTCTGTACCTGCAGGTGTGGGGTGTGGCTCTGTGCCTGCAGGTGTGGGGTGTGGCTCTGTACCTGCAGGTGTGGGGTGTGGCTCTGTGCCTGTAGGTGTGGGGTGTGGCTCTGTGCCTGCAGGTGTGGGGTGTGGCTCTGTGCCTGTAGCTGTGGGGTGTGGCTCTGTGCCTACAGGTGTGGGGTGTGACTCTGTGCCTGTAGGTATGGGGTGTGGCTCTGTGCCTACAGGTGTGGGGTGTGACTCTGTGCCTGCAGGTGTGGGGTGTGGCTCTGTGCCAGCAGGTGTGGGGTGTGGCCTTGTGCCTACAGGTGTGGGGTGTGACTCTGTGCCTGCAGGTGTGGGGTGTGGGGTGTGGCTCTGTGCCTGCAGGTGTGGGGTGTTACTCTGTGCCTGCAGGTGTGGGGTGTGGCTGTGCAGTGGTGGGTGCTCTGGGCATGTGCACAGGGAAAGACATGATCAAGAGAACAGGGTAGACTCCTCACATTTTGAATAATTTTTATAGAATTCCTCCAAGATTACTATATAAAGAAGAACCAGTCACAGTTTAGCATTTAATTGTTTTTGTTCGGTGGAAATTAGGGAGTGTAGACTCCACTGTTTCATATCTTGTGTAGCTAAAGCCAGTGTCCTGTTCTGCGCCATGGTAGAGACCTCAGGAATGAGCTAACTCAGCACACTTCAGGACTGTGTCAGTGGGGGCCTGGGTGGGGGCCATCGCCATCACAAGTGACAGCCACACTCGTCACTGTGGGCACATTTCCAAGAACATCTGCCCTTTCCACTGGTTGGGTTGTTGGAGAGGTTAACTTCATTATGTTGTATTTCTGATGTTGAAACTTGATGTTCATATTTTCTGTAACATATATAGGAGGTCCTAGAATATCTATGCAAATGTGTAAGTGATTGGGTATTTTTATGTGTAGATGTTAGTTTCTGTGGGTGATCTTGCCAACTATGTTACTGGGAAAATGAAGGTAATCAAAAGAGAGTTTCCATAGCTTGGCATGTGCAGCCACTCCCCCACTCTCTAACCGTGCACATTGGACCCCTCTCTCTGCTCGAGGACATCAGAGAAAAGTCCCCTTTTCTCCTTCCCTTCACTGGCTACTCCCCTCCCTCACAGCAAAACCAGAGACCTCACAGTGGCATTTCAGGTGCCACACCACATGCCTCAGTATTCTATGACTCTGGTGCTCTCTGCCCCAGTGACACCATCCCTTGCCTGTGTATGGAACACATGAAGGCATTTGCAGCACCCTCTGCCTCAATAACCATCCCCAGATAGTTTCAGCCCTCTGCCCCCCATGTCTCCAGCTCTGTCAGCTTTTGCTCAAATGCCCCCTTCTCACTAAATGCCAATTTCATATCTCCTTATTTATAACTAGAGGCCCGGTGCATGATTTCGTGCACCCATTGGGGACCCTCAACCTGGCTTGCGGGATTGGGTCGAAACTGGCTCTCTGACATCTTCTGAGGGGTCCCGGATTACAAGAGGGTGCAGGCCAGGTTGAGGGACCCCACCGGTGCACGATTGGGGCCGGGGAGGGACGTGGGAGGTTGGCCAGCCGGGTAGGGACTTCAGGAGGGCTCCAGGGTGTGTCCGGCCTGTCTCGCTCAGTCCTGATTGGCTTGACTCCAGCAGCAAGCTAACCTACCAGTTGGAGCAACTGCCCCCTGGTGGTCAGTACACGACGTCATAGTGACTGGTCAACTAGTCGACTCTCTATCCCCTGGTGGTGAGTGTACATCATAGCGACTGGTCAATCAGTTGACTGTCTGCCCTCTGATGGTCAGTGCACACGTCATAGCGAGCAGTTGAGTGTCTTTAGCATATCATTAGCATATTACGCTTTGATTGGTTGAACAGACAACTGGACGACTGGACACTTAGCTTTTATTATATAGGATTGGGACCTCCCTATATGCCTGGTTCTTTTCCCTTTGCCTACTTAATTTTAATCCATAGCCATTATCATAATCTCTCATGTTAGGTATCTTATTTATTCTGCTTCTTTTATTGCAACCTCCCTCAACACCCATGCAGCTACACACTGGTGACTCTCACAGGCACCTGTAACACTATCCAGCACACAGGAGGCATCAGTCAGCGAATCACACATTAGAGAAAATCCACTCTTGCCATTTGCATATTTGGTGAATTTTACATTCTCTGTTTTGTTTCAGAGCTATTAATAACTTGGTCCTTCTCCACTGGTTCTTAAAAGACAGAATCATAAGCTCATTAAGTAAAATAAAGGGAAAGACCTGCATATTGATTACATATTATTTTTCATATGTTATTACTATTAAATATGTTTTTATTGATTTAGAGAGGAAGAGAGAGGGAGAGATAGAAACATCAATGACGAGAGGGAATCATTGATCTGCTGCCTCCCCCACACCCCAAGCCTGAAGCCCAGGCATGTATCCCAACCGGGAATCCAACCATGACCTCTGGGTTCATAGGTCAACATTCAACCACCGAGCCACACTGGCCGGGTTCATATGTTTATTATTTAGGACATATTTATATCCTAAATAGGTTTGTATTGTCTTGAAATAATTCCTAAGCATTTTAGACAGTTTTTCTTTTCTGCAAAATATAAATTCCCTAAGAAGCAACAACAATAAAGACACAACACAAACAGAAGAGAAGCCAGGAGTCAAAAAGAGCTTAGTTAGTAATCCTGAGCAATTAGTGAGCCTCGTGCTTCAGAATCCAAATGACTCCCTGCGAGAGCCTGTGCGGATGAACTTACTCGGAACCCGCAAGCGCCTGGCTACTTCTCTTCATACAGCAGGGCACGTCCAGGGAAAGTGAGAACAGAGGCATTTATCTAGGTTACTCAAGTAAACTCAACCCAAACTACCTTCCACCTGGCTCGCTTCTCTCCCCAGGGTGCCACCAGAGTGCTGGAGTTATTAACAACAGAGTGGCTTCGGTGCAGACAAACAAAAGCAGCAGCAAAAAACCCCAGAGCAGCGTGTTCTTACTTTCTCTCCTGTACACAAGGTTCAGGAAGGGTGCCTTTAATTTTAAAAAATTATACACACACACACACTGAGTGGCCAGATTATTATGACCACCCCATCAGTACTTCATTGGGCCTCCTTTTGCCTTCAATACTGCAGTGATTCTTCTTGGCAATGACTCCATGAGATGTTGAAAGGTGATGCAAGGAATCTGACACCATGCCTGATGAATAGCACTGTCCAGTTCTGTGAGATTTGATGGTTGTGGAACCAGCTGCCTGATGGCTCTTTTAACTTGGTCCCACAAATGCTCAATTGGATTGAGATCTGGTGATTGTGGGTAAAGTCTCCCGCATGTTCTTGAAACCACTCCTGCACAATACGAGCACTGTGGCATGGCACATTGTCTTGTTGGAAGAAGCCATCTCCATTGGGATACGCCATCAACATGATAGGATGAACTTGATCAGCAATGATACTTAGGTATGTTGTGCTATTCAGATGTTGTTCCACATGAATTAAAGGGCCCAAATCATGCCAGGAAAACATGCCCCAAACCATAACACTGCCCCCACCAGCTTGAAGGGTTGGATTCATGCATGTGGGGTGCATGCTTTCATGCTGTTTCCGCGAAATTCTCACTCTGGCACCTGCATGATGCAACTGGAAACGTGATTCATCAAACCACATGACTTTTTTTCCAGTGCTTGACTGTCCAATCCTTGCATTCCTGTGCGAATTGGAGACGTTTTGTCTTGGTAACTGCAGACAGCAAAGGTGTTCGAACAGGTCTTCGGCTTCCATATCCCATACGGTGCAGTGTACGGCTAATTTTCCTACAAACGTCAGGTGGTCATAATAATCTGGCAACTCAGTATATATACATATATGGATTGCAGAGAGGAAGGGAAAGGGAGAGAGAGAGATAGAAACATCAGTTATGAGAGAGAATCATTGATTGGATGCCTCCTGCATGTCCCCCTACTGGGGATCAAGCCCGCAACCTGGGCATGTGCCCTGACCCAGAATGAAACTGTGATCCTCTGATTTATATAGGTCCATGCTCAACACTGAGCCACACCAGCTGGGCAGGGTGCCTTTAATTTTAAGATGGAGACAACTTTGGGTAATAACGAGAAAAAAGAGCAGACACTTCTGTGTTGCTCCCACATGCCTGGTCTAGATATAAGGCTTTTACACTTTTAATAGTCAAGACAACACTGTGTTTCTAGGGGTGCCTTTAGAATGCCCATTTAACAGAGAGGAAAACAGAGGCACAGAGAGGTTGAGAGCTTTGCTGTTGTTCCCACATCTAGTAAGTGGCAGAGGGGCAGCCTGGCCCTGGCATCCAGGCTCAGGACCTCTACAATCGGTGGCCTCTACAACCTGGCTCCCTGCTGTCTGGCAATGCCCACCGCCTCTGTGCGAGTCACGCCTCCAGCGCAGTGGCTCCCTCAGCTCATCCTTCTCAGTTTGGGCTTCCTGGTCTTGATTATTCCCTTCTCCATCCCTCTCCTTTTAGCCGTGGTGTTAGGGGGTATTAAAGACTGACTCTCTTCCCTCCAGGAAGCAGGTGTCCTCACAGGGGCTTTTCCAGAGGCGCCTGCCTCTCCAGGAGGAGGTCTGGTGATTAAAGTTAAGGTCTGGGGCCAGGACAGTGGTGTGTATGCCGCTTGCTGATGTTGAACCATCTTGACCTGACTATCAATATCAAGGCTCAGTTTATATAGTCCAATTAATTCTCTTATTATCAGAATTTATCTTCTTGTGTCTTCTTGGCTGTAGACACACAAACAGTTCTGGTGGTGTGAATAACATGAAGATTCTGATGATGGTTAATTCTAAAAGTTTAGAGAAAATGTGTTGACATGACTCTTACGTGATAATAAACAAGATCCTAATCTTTATGTTTGAAAGCAGAAGTTTGCTTTTCTTTTCACTGTATTTGAGGAATTTAAGGACTAAATTTAACCTGTTGGTTTGGCACTGGGGAATATTTTCATATTGAAAGAAAAGTATAGAGTGTTTCTCCAGGCCTGAAACATGGGTTTGGAGGAGACAGACCACAGAACCTATGGAATGAGTCCATCTTGCTGTGCCACAGGTAGGACTCCTGGGGGCAGCAGGGTGCTGCTAAAATTTCAAACTTGAGAAAATATAAAACCATTCTTCACTGGGCTTCGGGCAGGTACTCAGTTACCTGGTGTGGTCACCCGGGATGTTCCTTCTCTACCTCTGCAATCTCCCAATGGACAGGTGGACCCGGGAGCCTCTACCAAGGAACACCTGTCATCCTGGCACACCTGTCCGAGCGTTTGCTAGCTTACAGAGGAGCTTGTCCTCTATTTTCAAGTATTCTGTAAGGCGAGTGTTAAAATAAATTAAAATTCTGGCCCTACCAAATGTGCAGACATAGTCAGCTTTCTCACCCTCTTGTGACAATGAAGGAACAGTTACTAACTGGAAATCACTCTCCATTGTTTTGCCTGATCTTTTGAATGCTCTGCTGTAATAATATGTTAAATTACAAAAATTGTGATCCTAAGTAAAAATTATGGATTTTGCATGGATTCATCTGAACTGTAATTGATTGCCTAACATGGAAACCATGCCATGTGAATTATTTGGCGCAGTGCTAATATTGGCTAATTTAGAAGGTAATTATAATCAGCACGGATTCTCTCCGCTGCACTTATGAACCTAGCCACAGTGGGAGAGTGCACAGGGCTCCCCACCATGCAGAAACCTCTCGGTTCTTTGGAAGACATATAGCCCCAGTTTTTAATTATATTCGGCTGGAGTTCTTTTTAATTTTATCTTACTAAAAGGCAATGGGTTTTAATATGAGCAAGGTGAGGCTCACGTTGTAAAGGGAGCACATTAAACCGTTGATAATACTTCCCACTGAGATGCGTTTCACATTTAACATGAGATAAAGACTATTCTTTACATTAAAAATTTGATCAATTCAAGTGATTACCAGAATTCAATTTAAATACCATCCTGATAGCATCAGCCTATTGTATTTCGGATAGTTACCATCCTCACCTCTTCATACAGACTTGGTAGCCTCCAGAAGAATTTACTGGCTGGGAAAACGAGATGCAGGCTGCCTGCCCCACATCCTGAGAAGGTTCTTTAGTGTTCCATGACTTACCCAAAGAATCCACATCAATGTGCCCTTCCCCAATAGCAGTGGCAGGAAAAGAAAATTCCCCTGGTCTTGTAGGACTATTTTAGACATAGATATTTATAATATTCAGAAGCATTTAATATTCAGAAACATAAATGCATTTTATTTTTTTCTGATATATGCAGTCTATTAATGACCAGAATTGACTTGTAACAAAAAAATAAACCATCTGCAAAATGGCTCTATGCTCAAGTATATATTTTTTGTTTATAACAATGAGAAACTTTGGTTTTTAGTATAAAAACAGTATTTACATGCATGGATTTGGTCACTGCAAGAATATAGATTGGGAAGGATAATTTTTTATTTTTTGAGGCTTCAAGATTGCTCTTGAAGATGGTCAGAGGGAAGGTGGATTGAGTGCTCACAGGCATGTACACAGGAAGTCTGTGGACAAGAGCCTGTGCCTGGGGAGGGGTGGGGTACCTTGGAATTGGGGGTGTTTTAGAAGCGTCCTGCATAATGTTTCTCCCATCCTCTAGAAGAGCAACTTTTAAACGTCAGCATACACTAGATTACCTGGAAGGCATGTTAATACATGGGTTACTAGGCCCCGTTCCTGGTTCTGATTCAGTTACTCAGGTACAGGGTCTGAGAAATTGGTTTTCTCATGTGTATCCATGTGACACTCCTGCGTTTGCTCTGGGGACCCTCCTTTGAGAACCACTTCTCTAGAGCCCTGGGGTATCTGATGTGCCTGAAACCTCCAGGTGGGGAAGGGGAGGCTCTGGGCAAGAGAATACTAGTTTTGGTGCTCAGGATGTACTGGATGATAATCATGGCAGTAGGCAGACCACCCAAACAGACATGTGGTATGTTCCCTCATCTATGGCCTCTGAGTGTAGCTGCACCTATATGCACCTCATATCTCCAGGGCTAGACCGAGGCAGCACCTGGCTGAGGCTACTGGGCCCATATCTTTCAGCTTACTTAAGGACTTACCTCTGAAGTTATTGCTATTAATTTTTGCATCATCACTTCCTTCCTTCTATACCATCATTATAATCAGCATTCAAACATGCTCTCTTTTCTTTCATCTTAAAAGAAAACACGATCCATAAGCCCACCAACTCTCCAAAGAGTGATCCAGTTCTTTGCTAACATTCATTCCAAAACTCTTTGAAACTCTTACATTAACTTTCTCCACTTCCTCATCTCCTACTTTTCTAACTTATTTTAGTTGAATAAATGTTTCATTTCCTCCACTCCACTGAAATAAATGGCCATTCTCAGTTTACCAGTGACCTTCCGATTATGGCAAATTCTATAGTCAACATTCAGTTCTCATCTTTCCCGCCCTCGCAGAAGAACTGGTGTAGGAGAGCATGCCATCCTTTTGGAAGTCCTTATGTCACTTGACTTCTGAATATTATGTTCTTCTGGCTTTCCGCTTCTTCTTCTCCTTCTCCTTCTCCTTGGCTGGCCACTGCTCATCTCCCCAGGGATTAGTCCCAGACTGATTTTTCTTCCCTATCTACACGCACTCCCTAGGTCAGTGGTTGGAAAACTCATTAGTCAACAGAGCCAAATATCCACAGTACAACGATTGAAATTTCTTTTGAGAGCCGAAAACGGACTTCTGCGCATGGGCCATGAAGTTTCAATCGCACTGTACGTGCGCGCCCGCATGTGGTATTTTGTGGAAGAGCCACACTCAAGGGGCCAAAGAGCTGTATGTGGTTCGCGAGCCGCAGTTTGCTGACCACTGCCCTAGGCCCGTGGTCGGCAAACTGCGGTTCGTGAGCCACATGTGGCTCTTTGGTCCCTTGAGTGTGGCTCTTCCACAAAATACCACGGCCTGGGCGAGTCTATTTTGAAGAAGTGGCGTTAGAAGTTTAAGTTTAAAAAATTTGGCTCTCAAAAGAAATTTCAATCATTGTACTGTTGATATTTGGCTCTGTTGACTAATGAGTTTGCCGACCACTGCCCCAGGCAATCTCATTCACTTCCATGCTATTAAATCTGATTCAGACATTCATGAAATCCATACGCATATCCCCAGCCCTGATCCCCTTCCCAAGCATCAGGCTCATGTATTTGACATTCTACCTAAAGCCTTTACAGGTATCTAATAGGCTTCTCAAACTTGACCAAAATGGAGCTCTTTCTTTACTTCCTGCAACCCTGCTTTCCCCTAGTTCTTCCTGTTTTATTGAAGGGCATCAGCATCTACTTGGTTCTGAGGTGAAAATCCTAGAAGTCTTCCTTGACTATTCTCATTTCCTTACATTTCTCCTCCAATCCATCATCAAGCTCTGTGGCTCTATTTTAAAAATGTAGTCCAAATATGACTACTCCTGGCCTTCAGGTCTACCACCCTTGCTGGGCTATCATCCTTTCTTCTGTGGATTACTTCAGTAGAATTTTACCTTATCTCCTTGTTTTCATGTGGTTGCTTGCTGGGACTGACCAGCAGACCCTGAGCAATGGATGAATGTATTACTCTGGCATACATTTCTGTGAAAGAGAGGGCTAAGGGGCTGCTTGGCTATAGGAACTAAACAACCCCGTTCACCTGCCTCCTTAGGCTTTTATTGTTACAACAGTTTGAACCAAAATTAACCTCTAGATTCAATCAGCAGGGTAAGTATCCTTGAGAAAGCACATGCTTCTACAAGGTCGGGTCTAAAGACTAAACATAGAGATTCCAGTAAAACACCCGGGGGCTCGGATTTGTTTGGAAAAGTTAAGGCAGAGGTTGCTGCCTTAGGCAAGGTCCCCCTAGAGGCCCCCAACCTTTTGGAGAATCCTCTTTACAGACTTTCCAACCAAGTCCTGTGCTTCTCCACAGTTGCTCTGTAGTTAATTCTTCATACAAAAGCCACAATGCTCTTTTGAATCTAGAAATTAGATCACTTCCCTTCTCTGTTCAAAATTCTTCAGTGGGTTATCATCACACACAATAAAAGTCATAGTCCTTACTTTAGCATAGAAGGTCTTACATGATATGGGCTCTGATGAGGTGGCAGATCTCATCTCCTGTAGCCTTACACCTTTCTTCCTTGGGTGAGCCCCAGTGGTCTTCCTGTAATTTCTTTAAGATGTTAATATGTTTCCCCTTTAAAAAGTTTTGCTCTTGCAATTCATTGATATTCTTGCAGGGTTGACTCCCTCACTTTATCCAAATTACCATGCACACAGGAATCAATCAAAACACCCTTTCCCCCACGTCACTGGTTATCACCTCACTTGGCTTTATTGTTGTTCATAACACTGCTAAGTGGTGTTATATGATGACGTTTATAATTCTGTTTCTTAGTTGTCTGTTTTCCCAGTAGACTGAAAGCTCTGTGAGGACAGGAGATTTGTCTATCTTGCTTGTTATTTCATCTGTAATATCTGGATGAGGCTAATATGATAAGTAACTGAGAAGTAGCTGGGTATCACCAAGTGACATCAGTTGTCAGGGCCACATAGAGCATAAGAATCACCCAGCTGAGCCCTGCTGTAGCCCTCACCCACAAAGTGAGATATGATAAAACAAATGGATGAGTTTAAGCCAGTACATTTTGGGGGTGATTTGTTAGGTGGCAGTAGTCAAGATTGGTTCCCTAATTATCACATAATACTATGAAACAAAAAAGTAAAAACAAAGCAGAAAATGATACTAAGAAAACCTACAAAGATAACCTATTATTCTTACTTGGTATTACTAAGTCTGAACATTAGGTCAAAGAGCTAATATTTGAAATAAAAGAACATTTTCTTCTTAGACATACATTTATTGCTTCATGCCAAAATGTCTATAAATTGTGAGTACCGTTATTACAAACTAGGGGACCAATGCACGAATTTGTGCACCTTGAAAGGAACTGTGGGCTGCAAGGCTGCAGTGGGCACAGGGGTGGGTCTTGGTCCATCCTCCGTGCCCCCGCCCAGCCCCTCCCGCCACAGCCCCCTGTTCCCTTGTCTGCCAGCAGCCCCACTCCTGCTGCCACTCCCATGCATTGACAGCACTGGCCCTGCTCCCACCCGCTGACAGCGTGGAGCGATTGGGGCCAGCACCAGCAGCAGGTGTGAACAGGGGCTGCTGTCCCGATCGCCCCTCAGGAGCAGGGGGAGGTGGAGAAGCCCTCAGGGGTGATCGGGGCTGGCAGCCACTGCTCACACCCACTGACAGCGCCGAGCGATCGGGACTGGTGCCGGGCACCAGCAGCGGGTGTGAGCGGCGGGAGCAAAGAATTTTCAGTAACCACCAGAGGCTCGCCCCGATGACAGCGACGGGTGTCCCACCTTGGTCTGGTGCCCCGACTCACCTGCTCCACCATCCCACCGTGGCTGACGCCCGCCATGTTCCTCATTCTGCCGCCTGCTGCTGATGCGCGCCATGTTCCGCGTGCACCCCCTGGTGGTTAGCACATATCATAGTGACTGGTTGTTCGGTTGTTCTGCCGTTCGGTCTATTTGCATATTAGGGTTTTACTATATGTATATAGATAATAGCTTAGTTTCCACCTATTCTACAGGGATTTATTGTGTATTAGCAGACTCAAATATAGGGTAGACCGTTTTGGTGTGGAGACAAAGAAGCTATTACAGATCAATGAACAGGAGTTAAACCCTGTAAAGTATTTATGAGTAAAGTATAGTCTTTGTAAGCCAAAAAACCCCACAATTAATTGACCTGCCCTGGGCTCTGTCAGGTTTGCCAACATTTTAAGATGAGTGAAAAGTTGAACTTAAGAGCTAGAATGTGTATTTTTTCTCAGAGCTTGTGTCCAACACAATTTGATAAGGATGCTGTACCAACCTCGTTGCCTTGTGTGGCCTTTGATGTCAGTGGAAATTGTGCACTTCAAAGATGAGCGTGTGATTTAGATTCTTCGTGGGAAGAGCTGCACTTGCAGGAAGGGAATGGTGTGCTGAGGAGCTAATGATGTTTTCCAGAGATCCCTAACTAAATCTTGTGCTTCCAGAGCAGCGGGAAAGCAACTTTTGTTTATAGAGGAACTTGTGCTTTCAAATTAAAGTATTTCTGTGCCAGAAACATTTGCTCTTCTAAAGCTTCTATGTTATTAATAAAAATAGGTTGCAGTGTGACTCAGTGCTTAGAAAAGTGTCTCCATGAACAGGTTTAGAAAGAGTATTCATTCTAATTTAAAACTCATTGAAGAGATTCTTTATATTGTTGATTTTTCGTTCTTAAGCTCTTGGCTGCAAATTTTTGGCTATATTTCAGTTATTTAGCAGAGAGTGTTCAGTGAGAACAGAAGGGGACAAACCACAAAGCAATTAATTTAGCTTTTCTGCTAAAACGGTCTTAATGCAGTGTAATGCTGAGGTCCACAACAATAAGGTTTCTCAATTACTTTCATAATTCACTTATTTGTGCAGCAAGTCACTTAATTATATTAATATCCTGGATTTGTATAAAAATACTTCTAACCCATACACAATAGAATCAGTCACTCTTCTTTGTATAATTTGCATCTAATGTAGTGTCTGGATCATGTTGAATACTTAATTATATGTGTTGAATAACATTAATATCAATTTTTGTTAAAATGCTTTACAGTTACTAAAAGAGAAGCAACATATGAAATAATTCTTTTAGCTTTGGGGATATAATTGTGATAACATTGTGTATGTTTAAGGTGTACAATGTGTTGACTTGATACATGTATATATTATAAAATAATTAGCACCATAGTATTATCTAACATCTCTATCAGTTTACATAATTATCATTCCTTTTATTTATTGATTGATTGATTTGAGAGAGAGAGAGAGAAACATTGATTTATTTTTCCATTTATTATGCTTTAATTGGTTGATTTTTATATATGCCCTGACTAGAGATTGGGCATATTGGGACCACACTCTAACCAACTGAGCTACCTGGCCAAGGCCGATTACCATTTCTTTTTTATGTGAAAACATTTAAGATATACTCTCTCCGCAACTTTCCAGTATATAATACAGTATTAACTATAATTACCTTGCTGTACATTAGATCCTCTGAACTTCTATGTCTTATACATGAAGTAATGACCACCATTACCCCATTTCCACTTCCCACCTCCCAGCCCCTGGTAACCAGCATTATACTCTGTTTTTATTAGTTTGGCTTTTTTAGAGTCCACATATAACTGAAATCATACAGTATTTGTCTTTCTCAGTCTGACTTTTTCACTTGGCATAATGCATTCAAGGTCTCTCCAATGTTGTGGCAGATGGCAGTATTTCCTTCTTTTTATGGCTGAATAAATTTCCATTCTGTATATACCACATCTTTTTTATTTATTCATCTGTTGATGGACACTTACGTTGTTTTCATATCTCGGCTCTTGAGGACAGTGCAGCAGTGAACATGGGAGTGCAGGCATCTTGTTGAAATCCTGTTTTTGTTTCCGTTGTATAAATACCCAGAACTGGGATTGCTGGGTCACATGGTATTTGTATTTTTGAGGAACCTCCATACTGTTTGCCATAGTGGCTGCACCAGGGGTTCCTGGGTCACAGCTAAGAGGGGCTAGAATGAGTTCTTGGGCCACTTTGGGGTCCACAGCTGTGGCTGAGTTCTGTATGCTTAGTATCAGGTGTATGGGTGGGTGAGACTCCCCCTGGGTCCCTTGGTGTATGATACTGTAGCGCACAGATCCCTCAGAGGCACTTTTTTCCTATGGATGGATGCTGTTGGGCCGGGGGATGGGCTGGGAATAAACACAAGGGAGGTCTTATGCCACGATGATGCCAACATTACTTTCTGAAATGTTTATACAGTTTGAACATCCATCCAGTGGAGTTACCAACAGTGTGGAAAAGAGAATTGAGGCATATTAGCTTCAAAGATTATGAGCATAAAATTGAAATTTCAAGATTTTTCAGAAATGGTAATTTAATAGAAATTTTGAAATTTTATAAGTATGCATTGTCCTTTGAAAAGTAGTGACTGCTTGACAAATGTAGATTTTTTCTTCTTGCTGACATTTTGAGAGAACATCTGCAACCGAGGATGCTGCAGTTGTGAAAAATGTCGTAGGTTTTTCACGCACCCACTTCTCATGTCACAGAGTATTATCAAGGTTTTTGCTTCGGAAGTGTTTTTGGCTGAAGTAGGCTTAAATCTGTCTTGCATGTAGGCATGCTGGAAAAGTAACAGGTAGTTTTCAAACCTCTTTTTGAAAATATGTATTTTTATTAGGAAATTCACAATAATCCAGTAACTGTAGTAACACAGCAGACAACAGTATCTTAATTGGTTAAACTTCTCAAGAATGTGTTTGTCATTTTGTTTGTATAGCTTTTAATCTGAAAAACAATGGGTGATCATACAGAGAACAAATTAATGGAATGGAACATAGAGATAGATATGTTTCCTCTATTTTTAAAAATATGTTTTTATTGATTTTAGAGCGAGAGGAAGGGAGAGGGAGAAAGAGACACATCGATGTAAGAAACATCGGTCAGCTGCCTCCTGCACACCCCTGCTGGGAATTGAGCCTGCAACCCAGGCATGTGCCCTGACTGGGAATCAAACCTGCCATTTTTCAGTGTACGGGGCGACGCTCAACCAATTGAGAGACCTGCCATGGTAGATGCGTTCCCTCTTTAATAAAATACTTTAACAATGAACTAGGAAATACAACTATTAAGAGCCATTTTTGCAATGTCAGGTAGCTATTTTGTAAAATTTGAGGTTAAATATCTCAACTGAACACCCAAATCTTAACATTTTAAAATAGACCTTTAGGAAGTTAGTCTAGCCTAATATCTTTTCTTTAAAATTTTGTTTATGTTTTTATTGTGATATACATAACATAAAGTTAAAATGTTAACCATTTTAAAGTGTACTATTCAGTTGCATTGAGTAAATTTTCATTGTTGTGCAACCCTCAACTCTACCTATCTGCAGACTATTTTTATTTTACTAAACCGAGACTCTGTATCCATAAGCAATCACTCCTGTTTCTCCCCTCTCCCTAACCCATGGCAACTGTCATTCTTTTTTTTTTCTCTATGAATTTGACTATTTTACATACCTCATATAAGAGGAATGTTACAATATTTGTCATGTGACTGCTTTATTTTACTTAGGATAAAGTTTTTATGATTTATCGATGTTGTAGCATGTGTCAGAATTTTTTTCTGTTTGAGGCTGAATAATGTTTTACCATGTGTATAAACCACATTTTGTCTATCCATTCAATTGCCTATGAACACTTGAGTTGTTTCCATTAATTGGCTTTTATTAATAATGCTACTGTGAACAAGGGTGTGAACATATCTGTTTGAGTCCCTTCTTTCAATTTGCAGTGAATTTGAAGGACATCAACTATATAGATTCCTAAAACATTTCTTAAATATCGATTGTGAAGATACTAGAGAAGTTGGGGACTCAGGAACTAGAGTCTTGGGATCATAACATGTGTCTGTATCAATACAGATCTGCTTTCCTCATTTTCTTTCTCTTTTCCTCTTTGCAAATATTTTATATTGAATTTTTTGGGGACACTTTTTCAGAATCACAAACTATTAGAACTAGAAGCAAACTCAATGAGTGTTTAATCTAATTACCTTATTTATTTATTAATTATTATTATTTTTAAAAAATATATTTTTATTGATTTCAGAGAGAGGAAGGGAGAGGGAGAGAAAGATAGAGAGAAACATCAATGATCGAGAGAGAATCATTGATTGGCTGCCTCCTGCATACCTCCTACTAGGGATCGAGCCCACAACCTGGGCATGTGCCCTTGACCAGAATTGAACCCAGGACCCTCAGTCCACAGGCTGAAGCTCCATCCACTGAGCCAAAGCAGCCAGGGCTATTTATTTATTTAAATATACAACAGGCATACCTTTCCCAGTATTGTTTCCTCTGCTCTGAGAGGAGAGAAACATCTTAGTCCTCATTATTTCAAATCCAATTTAAAATGTGCCTTTTGTGCAAGTTCGTGTATTTGTATTTTCTGTGTCAACCCTGCCTTTCTATGTAAGATGTGAAGTCCTGAAAGATGTGAATTATAGCCATAAGGACCCCAGGTTCCCTTCGTACTTACTAAGTGCTTCGTAAATGTTACTGTTCAGCTGACTCCTAAGTAATAAAATTTAATTAATGGGAAATGGAAAAATACCTCCCCATTAGTGGAATGTGGCTTTTAAATGATTTTGACCTCTGAAGAAAGGAAGAATTAGAGTTTGTCTTCTTCTTGACTCTTCTGATCTCAGTAGAGTCACACCCATCAGACTTTATGAGACTAGGAAATTTCACTGCCCACTGAGCTTCTGAACTACAGCTGTGGCCCCCATGGAATCTTTCTATGGCTGTGCTTCGCTATGGAACAACCTGATTAGAACAGTCAAAGCAGTTCACAGAAGCCTTATTATTCCCAGGGAACATATGCATCCCACATTGCAAATTTCTAAACACAAATCAAGCTCTTGTAGTATTGTGAGCTAAGGTAATATAAAACTCATTTCTAATAGCACATAATACCAGACTATATATACATATACATACACATACACATAAACATACACATACACAACTGATTAAAAAAATAAGTAAGTAGCCATGCTTAAAAAACAAACAGAAAAAAATAACCTCCCCTAAAAAAACCCCTAAATTTCAGAAGAGCCATTCAGGTGTGAATGACAGCTTACTCTTTATTAATAGCACTAGAGGCCTGGTGCATGAATTCGTACATGGGTGGGGTCACTTGGCCTGGCCAGCGATCAAGGCCTATTGGGGTGCTAGCTGGCCAGGAGGAGGGGCCGTGGGAGGTTGGCTGGCTGGTGGGGGAGGGGCCGCGGGAGGTTGGCTGTGGGAGCACACTGACTACCAGGGGCAGCTCCTGCATTGAGCATCTGTCCCCTGGTGGCCAGTGTGTGTCATAGTGACTGATCAATCGGTCATTCTGGTCATTCCGGTCGTTCGGTAGTAATTGTTGCTTAGGCTTTTATATATATAGATAAATGAGAAAAATCAGGTGATTTTAAAATGAATTTATAAAAAGCATTTGATGAAATCTAATACTTTTATATGATAAAAAACAATTACTAGAGTGGGATAAGAAGGAAATTCATTTGGATTAAAAGCAGCTGTAAAAAACTACAGCTAACATCATAATTAATGTTGCAATATTGATCACTGTCCACTAAGATACGAGGCATGGGTGTTTACTTTCATCTCCTGTGTTTAACATTGTCCTGGACACCCTAGCCAGTGAAATTAAGAAAGAAGAAATATAAAGGCATTCATACCAGAAAGGAGAAGGTAAAAATATTTTTATTTGCTGATGACATGATTGTGTCCATAAGAAATCCAAAGAAATTGTTAAAAGTCTCATAGAGCTATCAAGTGAATTTAATAAGGTTCAGAATAAAAGTTAAATATGAAAAATAATTTTGCTATATATAAAGAAGGAAATTAAAACATACTAGTTACATTAGAATGACACTCCCCCCCCCCAAAGATACTGAAGAGTAATTCTAATAAAATATATATGTGACCTTGGCAAAAGGCTTTTGTTTTGGGGGCAGAAAATGATTGATTCTGAAATATATATGGAAATGCAAAAGAATCAGAAGAAACAAAATGATAAAAACTAGGAAAAATAAAGGAAGAAAAATTGGTAAATTATGCTTCATCAAAACTGCACATTTCTGCTCATTAAAAATTATAATTAAGAGAGTGGATATAAGATTACAGGCTAGGGGAAAAGTTTTGCAATGTATAAGTAATCATGTCAAACATGTACAAAGAACCTCTACTGATAAAAATAGGAACCTAATTAAAAACCAGAAAAATTTAAACAGTTTACAAAGAAAGTTATACAAGTGGCCAATGAATACATAAAGTGATGCTCAAATCATTAATCATCATTAAATGCAAATTCAAACCACAAGGTATCTTTATATTCCCACCAGAAATGGCTAAAATTAAAAAGACTGACAAGAGCCAATGCTGGCAAGAATGTGAAACAACCATAACGCTCTTACTTTGCAGGCCATGGCACAAGATGGTGTAACTTTTTTAGAATACTGTTTGACAGTTTCTTATAAAATTAAACATTTCTCTATCCTACAATCCAGCCATTTCATTTCTGGATATTTACACAAGGAAAACTAGAACATATGTTCATATAGGAAGAATTAAATAAGAATGCTTAAGCAGCTGCATTTATAAGAGCCAAAAAATGGAAGCAACTCAAAAGCCCATCAACATGGATACACAAATGATTTATATTATGGATGAGTATTCAGCAATAAAAAGCAATGGACCACTGATAAACAAAAAACAGGGATACATATCCAAAAATTATTTTGAGCAAAATAAGCCAGTCACAAAGGTGTATAAACCACATGATCCCATTTATAAAAAAATTTAGGGCAGGCAGCACTCATCTGTGGTGACTAGCATCACACTCATGGCTGGTTAGGGGACAGTTTGACTGGAGGGGAGCACAGTGGAACTTTCTATGATGATAGAAGTGTTCTTTATCATGATTAGATGGTGGGTCTTCCATGTGCCAGAACTCAGCAAACTTCCTGAGGTCTGTACATTTTGTTACACGTACAAAAATAACAAATTATTTTCTGAACCCAGAGCAGCGTATATTAAACATAGATTCATGCTAGGCGAATCAAAGGAAAATCATAGAATGTTAAAGACAGAAAAATATTAAAATAAACCAGAGAAGAAACAGATAGCCTATAAGGAAAAATGATTAGAATAACAGCAGAGAAAACAACAGTCACTCTAGAATTTTATTTCCTGAGTAACTATGATTCAAAGTGAGGGCAGGTAGAGACACTTCTCAGAAAAATTTCAGAACAATTCCTAATAAATTACTTTGACTGAGGAACATTGTAAAAGAGATGAAACCCATAGGGAATGAATGGTATGTAGCAATGACAAACCTCTCCTTGGGGTTCCTTAGTATGTGAAGGGGGAACCACTGGGAACTCTGTGGTCCCCACAAGTCCAAACCCCCGCTGAATCAGTTGTAGAACTTACTGCTGTCCGGTGGTGCAGTTCTTCCCCAGGTGCTACCGCAGAGGTTGGTGTCCAGTGGCCTGTGTGGTGTGGATCCAGCCCAGGCTGCACCTGGTTGGGAGCGATTGGGAGGCACAGGCTGGGGGGGGAGGAGCTTTGAGTCACTACAACTTCTAGAAACATCTCTGAACCTCTCTTTTCACCAATATCAGTTTCTCCCCTTGTTTGTGGCGGAAGGGCCTTTAATATTGGTATCTATGTTAGCCATTGAGTAACTGCTCTGATAATTGACGAGGATCCTGAAGATGAGGCCTTTGTCATTATTTGAAATACTTGATGTGGAAAAGTTCAGTTAGGTTTAAAATTGTCTTATATCTCAAGAAATTTCAATATGACATTTCTCAAAGAAAGAAATGGAAATGTTGTTAAATTTTTAAAATGTAATTTCAATTATTGTACATTTTTGAGGTGTTGGAAAAGTCACTTTAGGTTTTACCAAAGCTGCGATCAAAAGTAACTATCAAAGGTGATTATCAAAAATTTGAAGAGACGTTAAAAGGTCTTGTTCAGGAATTGCACACAGATATTTCAAGCATCCATCCTGATATTGAAAGTGAAATATATATCTAAAGTAGCCTCAAGATTCTCATTTATATATTTGAATAATATTTGGAAATTTTATGCATATTTAATATTTAACATCTGTCCTACTATTCCCCAATACTTATTTTTCCTGTTATAACTTTATAATGTTAAAAAAGTAGAATAAAGTTGTTTTTTTCACTGAGCACCATATGAATGTCCCTGACTGCTTTATCTACCCCAGTGTACCAAATAAATATTTCCTTTTTCTGTATAGATAATAATGTAAACATGCGTGGAAGCATAACACTAGAATATATGGATACATAGATTATTTTCAAGTACATATTAAATGTTTAAAATCTGTCTACATAATGGAACAAAATAGGAAGAAAATAACTATAAGAATAGAAATTAACAGAAAGTGCAGATACAGTATCAATGAGTGTGGTAGCCTGCATGGTCCTCCAATCCCCCAAAATGTCCATGCCTTAAACCCTGGAATATACCATACACAGCAGCAGAGACTTTTCAGATGTAATTAAGATTATAGACTTTAAGGTAGTGAGATTATTCTGGATTATCTGGGTGGGTCGAGTCTAATCACTTGAGCCCTTAAAGGTGGAAAATTTTCTCTAACTGGAGTCAGAGAGATGACTAGAAGGAGAAGTCAGAGTGATTTGAATTGTGAGACAGGCCTGACCTGCTCCTGCTCGATGGGGACTGCATGGAGGCATGAGCAGGAATGTGGGCAGGCTCTAGGAACAGAGACTACCCTCACCTGACAGCCAACAAGCAAACAGGCACCTCGGTCCTATAACTGCAAGGGGCTGAGTTCTGCCAACAAACTGATGAACTTGGAAATGCATTCTCCCCTAGAGCCTCCAGAAATTTATGCAACCTGCCTACACCTTGATTTTTATACCTGTTTTTCCAATGATCTGATTGGTTGAGTGGTTCATCTTTTCTTTAGCGATCTAGTGATTTACCTAATTCTGAGCTTGCCCACCAGTCCAGTGTGTGGCTTGAATTCAGGTCACTTAACATTCCCAGGCTCTCCAGCATCTGGACAACATGGTAGAATTGCAGTTTCTGGTCCTTGTGGTGGAAGGAGAGCATGTGGTTAATTCTGCCCAGTGAAGTATGAGCAAAAGTGGTCATTTAACTGCAGTGAGTGAGAAACCATCCAGGACCAGTGATGGCCCAGATGGTGGTGTCCACAGAGACACAGAGAAGGACATGCAGCTTCTGCAAGAAATAAAACCTCTGTTATTTGGGGGTCATTACCATTCTGTACTTTTCTGGATGTTTGAAATATTTCATCATTAAATTTTAAGACAAAAGACCTTCATGTAGAGAATATATGGAAAGGACAATGTTGATGCCCAACCATCCACTTGGATGGTTTCCAGGTTGGCAGGTGTCATGGTGGAGCTGAACTCAGCCTCAGGCAACATGAAGAAGTCTGATGGGCAGGCAGTTGATGCCAAGAATGCCAGCAATCCCCAAGGATCTCTATTGCACCAGAGGATCATGACACCAGAATCAGAGGCTGGAGACCATGACATCAGAATCAGAGGCTGGTCAGAATCAGAGGGAGTGACCAGCACCTGCTCTTGGTCCCAGATACTGAGGTCCAGGAGTTATGCTTTAGTTTCTCAGAGAATTAGACCAAATTTGTCTAAAGAAACCAGACTAGAAATTAGTATCCAAAGAAATGAGACAAGGAGCCTATTAGTAGAGTGGGTGGCCAAGCAAATCTGGGACATCAGCAAAAAGTCAGTGACCGGGAGGACTGGTTGGAGAGTGTTAACCTCAAATTCTTATCCACTTAGAACCTCAGAATGTGATCTTGTTTGGAAATAGGGTCTTCACAGATATAATTCGTTAAGATGGTATCATACACAATAAGGGCATGTCCTAAATCCAACAACTCCTCTCCTCTTAAGAAGGCCATGTGATGACACAGAGGAGCATGGGGGGAAGTCAGCTCTGTGAAAACAGAGGCAGAGATCAGCATCTACAAGCCTAGGAATACCAAAGATTTAAGCAACCACCACATCTGGAAGACACAAGGAAGGATTCTTCCCTAGAGCCTTCCAAGGGAGTGAGGCCCTACCCATATCTTGGCTTTGGATTTCAAGCCTCTAGAACCATGAGATAATACATTTCTGTGGTTTCAGTAGGCCCAGCTGTGGATGCTGCCAGAATTTGGGCTAAAGGAATGGGGTCACTTCTATTCCAGCACTCTTGTCTGCAGCCACATTGATCTGCCGAGGAGGACACCACACAACTGATTGTGATTGTCATTGGTGTGCACCCATACATGCTTTCCACCTCTGTTCTTAGCACCTTGAAGAGTTAACCATAATTACATAGCTTTCCCCCTATTCTGCACTAACTAGAAATTTCTTAACCATCCTAAGTGTTACAAGAATCTGCAGTTTTCTGTAAACAATTAATGATTGTGAAAATTACAGTTTGTTCTACTTCTATACCTCCAGGAACCCCTAATGGCACTGTAAATGTCATTAATATAATATGCAAATGATGTGTTTGCCTCCTCTTCTCAGTTCCGGATAACCTTGTCAATCGGCCTGTTTGCACTAATGAGCTGTCTGATGAAAGCTAGCCCAGTGCTGAGAAGGTCACCGAGAACCTCGACCTTCCTTTCCTCACTCAGGCCTACACAGCAGTGTTTGATGGAAGAGGAAAGAGCTCTGATTGGTGTTCATCCGAAGTCACCTGAGTGTTCATTAAGGGCTGTGGGCAGATCTTCATTGGACTATTTCCTTAAACACAAGTAAAGAGCAGCCATACTTTTCAAATGAGCTCTCTGAATATTTAAAGGTTATTATGTGGATAAGATTTCAGAATTTCCTGGGAATGCAGAGGAACTGGGTCATACAGTTTTGTGAAACCACATTTATTTAATCTTTAAGAACATTATTTCAGCATGATATGAAGCATTACCGTATGACCGCATTTTTAAAACGAATGTCCTGTTAATACCCTTGTGCTCAGAGACACTTTCAATCTGTTAGGTAAAAAGGAAATGGGTCGTCATAACTAGTTAACTAGGTGGAGAGTCAGGAAAACTTCTTCCCAATGTCAGTGAAGAATTCCTAAGGATAGAAATGAGAGAAATATAAAGGAGTATTTGGGAAGGAGTTGGATACAAGTTTGTTAGTCATTTTTAAAGGGATGTTTTTCTTTTCTGGGTAGGAAATTTCCCAAGAAAGGGACCTTTGTAGTGAGAATTAAGGGTGACCTTGGCTATCTCACGGGAATAAAGCACATTAGCAGTGGCTGTGCGTGAAAGAAAAATAAATAGAGGATGCAGTCTCTGATCGGGTGTGCACATTTGACATCATGTTTTCAGGTGGTCACAAAAGTCCCGTCTAAGCTGTGGGATTGGGTTGAGAGTGTTCTAGTCCTTCACCCAGTAGGCAGAACTGATATGGGCCGTCCCATCTGCATCTCCAGTGATTTACTATATTATGTTCACGCAGAGTTAGATACAGAGGCGATGGGTTGAAATGTGGAGCCTTTCCAGTCTGATTGTTTGAGGGGGATCTTTGTTTTTTTACCCACCAGGAGACCCATCTTAGCAGGTACCCTGCTCTCCAGGGCTGGTGGAGGGAAGTAATAAGAATTGTGATTTTCAGATGAGGGTACTGAGGTCCAGAGAGAGCACTCAGCTCCTAGGGGATAGGACTTCCCAGTGGTTTGCTTGTAACCACTGTACCACGTCAGACAGAAAGGTGTAAGGTGCCGGTTTAGAGCAGTGTGGGGGAAACTTGTATCTCCCTCAGGAAGATGCAGCTTTTATCTTCCATATGTTTATCTCTGCAAAAGTGACCGTGATTAAAATGTTCCTTTGCAACTCTTCTTGGGCCTTAACTTTATTGGGTCCTCACCTACTTGAGACCGGTGTCTGGATTAGCGTGCTGCCCAGCATACTCCCTGTTTCCCCCCACTCATTGTCCTTTCCTGTCCACACATTCTGGGCAAAATGGTATGGGGGCACCCACCCGATCATACTAGTGCACATTAAAACGAGGACCATGGCCCGGAGATCCTGCCCAGCTTCCTCCCGGGGTCCTGCCGACCTCTGCTCTCCCCCTGCTTCTGCTCTGTGAGGACTGTTATGCCAACACTGACCTTAGGTTGAGTATGTCGAACATTCAAGGACCTAAAGCAAATGACTCTTAAATATATGATCTAATTAAAAATTCTATCATTTTTCTATATCATTGATTTCTTATTCATATGTGAAATGGTACCTCCCAGCAGCTGCCCATGTGATCATAATGAGTAGCCTAGACTGAGAGATGATTCAATAGTACATGTTAAGAAAGTAAACTTGAAACCCATTGTGCATCAGCTGCAGGTCTGTGTATTTAGGAGGCAAACAGTGGATTTCACCTCTGCGCCACTGGTTCAGATCCCACACTGGTCAGGAGTGATTTCAGGGATTCTTACGGTCATGATAAACCAGTCGGTCTCTAAATAGGAGTCTGGCAGTGAAGGGGACCTTTTTATATTTCTTTTTCCAGCTCTTTCATTCTTATTTCAAATGTCAGTGTAAAACACATGAAATGCCATTCTAAAATATTTATTAGATTCTTAAGGTGAAACACCAGTTCTGCATCCGAAGAAAGTTTCATAAAATCTTTTCAACACCACTAAAATAATCCTGCCCTTTGGTGCCTTCTGAAAATGTAAACCTTGGCTTTAAAATGGAAGAACACTAATTGACATATTAAATATATGTATCAAAATTATTTGCCAAATGGACAGTTATGGCAGGAGTATGTGTGTTCCAGTCAGAGGCAGGCCAGGCTCTGACTCAGCTGTTAGCCTTGTGGGGGGCCTGGATCTCCCAGCACTCCCCAAGCTGAGGGCCTGGACCAGAGCACCAACCTCCGCTGGTTGTATTAACGGGTAGGAAATGGAAGTCTTTCCCAGGAGGCTTCTCTGTCTTGGGTGTGGCCACAGGTGCTCTCTTCACATCCATTCAGTACTAAGAACCGAGCATTAAAAATGTGCCGAGGATGCACAGATAAACATGGTAAAGTCCTTGTCCTCAGTGTCCCCTGTCAAAGTCAATGTTTTGAGATAATTCTTGATTTCAAGGTCAGGAGAGGAGATAGGGAGTTTGAGGGCCTATGGCCCATCTATGAAATTTCATAGAAACTGGAATATGTCTGCCTCTAAGGAATATTAATGATTTTTTAAAAGTATGTTTTTATTGATTTCAGAGAGGAAGGGAGAGGAAAAGAGACATTGGAGCATCAATGATGAGAGAGAATCATTGACTGGGTGCCTCTTGCATGGCCTCCTCTCCCCGCTTCCCGCCCACCCGCCTCCCCGGAGGGATTGAGCCTGCAACCTGAGCATGTGCCCTGACCGAGAATCGAACCATGACCTCTTGGTTCATAGGTCAATGCTCAACCACTGAGCCATGCTGGCTGGGCAAGAACATTAATGATTTTGATTAAAAAGTAGACCTAGTGAATGCTAAGAAAAATATAGTCTAATCACTTGTAAAAACCGACATTTCATTGCTTTAGTTTTTGACTAATTTTCTAGTCATTACTATTTTCCTGGAGGGCCCTAGCAAAATAACACATTTGGGAAGCTAATCATTTGGGTATGTAGCTCTGTTAAAAATGACAACCTCATTCTTTTTTCTAGAAAATCTATGTGATAGAATGATAAAGATACAGTCCTAGAATTGGATGAAGAATGAGTTGTCAAGAAAGATTTGATTTTCAGATGCACAGAGGTGGTAACAGGCTAAATCAAGGATGGATTTTCTTAGAGTCATGACAGAGGAGTGCTGGATGGCTGATTGCATTTGGGGGATGTGCATGGACGGGTCTGGGAGCAGGAGGGAAGTCAGTGTGTACCTGTTGAGGGAGGAAGCAGCTGGAATTGTCTTAGCGGCAGGAAGACTAGTAAACCAAAGGAAGCAGTTCAGCAAGGTAAAGAGTGTAATGTGTCAAAAATGTCAAGGAGACTGAGGATGGAAGAAACATTATTTGATTTGGGCAGAAGGAGGTCCTTTCTTAGTTCCCAGGGCATGGTGGTTGTCCAGTTGCTTTCCCTGCTCTCCAGGTAAGCTCGAAGGGCAGCTATGATTTAACCTGACTTTTCCAGGCCACTTCTAAAAATAGAAGACATATGATTTGTCTTTGGTCTGCAATGAACAGTGAAGTATGTAAGCATGTTATAATCAGCAAAGTAGCCCTGTGCTTTCATATTAAGCATTCAATGCTTTTCTCGTCTAAAGAAGGGGCGAAATGAATCAACCTAAGAAAGTCATTTTCTATACTTGTATAAACAATCCCACTAGAAGAGGATTGGATACAAATATGGTGGCACTAGTTTAATTTTGGAGATAGACCACACACACCAAGGATATTTATACACTGATTGTACTTGCAAATAGAAGAGGCCCAGGCACCCTAGTGGAGAATTTTGCCATCAAAACAGACACATACACTCTCTCTCACACGCACACACCTCAGAGTGCTTTGTCCCCAAAGGAGTTTGCATTTTGAAAATCTCAGTCCACATCACATTAAAAAGCATATTTTTGCTTCTTTAAAGTAATAAAAGCAGGTCGCTTGTTCCCGAGTGTTCACAGCTAATGAGCAGCTGGGGGCCTTGCTAAAATTTAATAAACTCATTGTCACGGGGGCGGTGTGGGCTGCTCCTCCCTGTGACTGACCTGAGTATTCAGATTAGAATCATTCTTCTGTGTTCATATCGCTGGAGACTGCTTATCCTGTGGCCCTTACCCACGTCATCCAAATCCCAATTTATACCAAGTGCATTTGGCTTTCCTTGTCTATATGTGAATTAAAGCTATAAGCACTTTACATTTTTACCCCTTAAAATGGTTGTTATTAATAATAAATACTTTAATTCTACATAATCAAAATCACCTCGGTGGATGTCACACGAGGTAATAAAAAGTGAAGAAAATTTTTCTCAAAGGGAGAAACTTGATAATCCCATAGAATTATTATTAAAGAAATAATTGGAATAGCAATTCTGAATAGCAAATAATTGTCCTATGAAAAAGCACAGTTGGCTGCAGACAAAAAAGAAAGCAATGTAAGGGATTCATGTGAAAATTAACGGTGAATATTGAATTTCCTGGGCTTTATTTGAAATTGCCAGACGTGCTGTTTTCTTTTGGTCTCCTGATTTCCCTCCTGGGGTTGGTCTTTTCACTGTGATGCTTGGTCATTCTCTCTTTATCTTGCAGCGAGTCAATTCTATGGCAGTTTGAGTTCTGCGATTATTATAGAGTGGGACAAAATTCAAAAGTAGGCCAAAAATGAGAACATTTTTAATGTTTTTGTAATCATCTGCTACAGTCTCTCCTTGCCCCCAATAAATGTATGTCCTTCTGAGCCACTCACCACACCAGAACCCGTTGTCCCCACTGATCTGTGCTTTTCACTGTTGCATCCTGACTTCTGAAGGTTGACAGACAAGCTGTCTCCTGTACACAAAGCTGTCTCCTGTTCAGATCCTGCTTTGCTAAGTGATGGCAGGTCAATACCTTTTAATATAGTCCTGCAGAATCATCCCAGGTAACACACATATACCCGTTCTAGAGAATTATGCCTTATGTTAAAGGAATTATTTTAGTCCAAGGATCCCAGGCCTCTTAGCCATGGAAAAAACCTAAATCTTATAAATAAACAAGACTCCAAAATCATAGCACATTACATTTATTTTCCTGTGGCTACCACACTGGGAAACCCTTTGTGGAGAAATGGAGAGTTTATATAAGACAAGTTGCTTAGCCTTTTCTTTTTTTGTGACCCCTAAGTGGAATATAATAGCATTTTAGCTAATATGACTGAGCAAAACCGTAAGTGTTTGCTCCAGGAAGTTGATAAACACAGCAACATTTGAATTGTAATGGCCTGGTTGACAGTGCTAGCTGGCTTATCTTGAGCCCATGACATTTGATTGTGCCTTGCCTTCCTTTGAGCAAGTTATCGCTCAGCTGTCTGTCTTACTAAGTGAGAATAAATAGCGATGCTTCAATCTTGCATTGTAATGTATGGTTTTTCTCAGTTGGCATGAAACTCGTGAATGCTGCAAGGATAAACATGCTATTAAGCACAGGGCATCATTGTTTGATAGGACCTTCTCAGATGTTAAACTCAGAGGTGATTTACCAAGGCTGAATTGTACATTGTATTAACTTTTAATTTTCAGCACCTTAACCATCCTCTTGGCTAGCAAGTGAATTGGTTCCTGTTCATTGCACCTGACTTTTCCTCCATAGCCCCAGAGCTTGCTTTGAAGGAGAAAGAGCCCGTGTGGACAGGGGAAGATGAATAACAAGGCAGGGCAGACGTTGAAATGGGAGACTTCCTTTCGATTCTCATTTACTTGTACAGTTGTTCTCACCAAAGATGGAATGAAAGTGAATTCCTGTGTCACATAAGTGTGCTTGAGTTTCATGTTTAAGGTAGGAAGCGAAGGATATATGTCCCTGAAATCAGTTCCTTGTGATTATTTTTATGTTTTAATGACTACTAAAAGGAAAAGGTCAACTAACATAAAGAATGTAGCATAATGGTTCCCTCAGGGGCCAGGCACTGGTGAGGTCTATATTATTGCTGTTTCATTTTCCACTTTATCCTGTTCTGAATACGAATAAAATATACTTTGAGATATAGTTTCAAATTAAGGAAAATTAATGATCCCTTTGGGTAATTAGACTCTGTTATGCTATATTAGTCTTTAAGAAATTTAAGAAACCATTCAAACTTCAATTCTTTCTCTCTTTCTCACTCTTGAGTTGTTTAGATTTTCAAGGGGAAAAACACTCGGACTTACCTGAGCTGTTGAGTTTACAGTGGAGACTCTGTAGATATTTATAAGCCAGTGGTGGATACAGAACTGAGACAGGTGCATTTCAATTCTCTAATTTCATGTGGAGAGTTGACTTTGCTGTGTGGACCATAAAAGGTCAAAACTCAGATAAGAGGAGATCTCATGTATGCTGGATGAATCCTTATGTGATTTGAAGTTCTTTAATTATTTTACAAATTAACAGCAACCCGAGTGGTTCTGTAACCACTTTTTTTGTGGACTGTTGCACCTACAACAAAATGATGTCTTTTGTATATGCACTAGAACATAATTGAATGGATGGTAAGTAGATATAAAATTGCATTTACATCTCCAGGCATTTAAAAATTCTACAGATTATAAGTCAGGGAAATTTGTATTTCCTTGCAATGGTGAGGATTTATAGTGAGTCAGCCTCTTGTGAATAATATGAATGTGCCATGTAATTGATCAGGGAGAAGGGCATAGTGACTGTGGAGTATATAACAGTCAAGCACGGTATTCTAATACTCTTACTTAATTGGCTGAGCAGGAGATTAGGATGATTAATTTAGCTCTGCATTTGAGTCATGGGAGATGTCAGTTAGGGAAGGACCAGCAGGAAAGAACAATGTGACCTCACTGGTTTGTGCCAAACAGGCCTGGGTTCTTCACTGATGACCATGAACTTGGAGGAAGAGCATTTGTGGTGTCCAAGTGCTGGATATAAAAACCTGGCCTCCGTCATTTACAACAGGGTGGCCAAAGATGGCACTTAACCTCAGATGTTGTCATTAATAGGGATACTAACATGTACCTTACCTAGGTGTAAGTAATGATACTAACATTTTGGTGATTGTGAGGATGAACAAACAGGCATGAGGGATAGCTGTATAACTAGAGAGCACTGCATACAGGCAGTTGTTTTAATTAATCATTTCATGATACCACTGACAATAGAGAGGGTAGTGATGTTTCTCTACCCTGGTTCATTTCTCCTCATTGGCACCCACACAAGGGCAAAGTTCTAAGTTGATAAAGTCTTCCCTGTGCTTCTCACCTGGATTTTGTAGAACCGGAAGTATAGAAAGAAACATTGTTTAGAAGTGAGTAATTCCTTTCGGTCTAATAAATTCCCTCAAATGAGTGTAGTTAAATCACTGGAGGGAAGAGATTTCCTGTCCTGAACATTCTAGAAAAAAGGTTAGTAAAACTCAATGATTAAGAAAGTTTAGAAAACCTTTTCCTCTAGTCAAATTAGATGACTCCCTGTTTTCTAAACTGTAACAGATGCCATTTCTATTTCTGGAACTTAGAAAGAGTATGGCTTCTTAGAACCCTGTCAAAAATAGCCATTGCTTATGGCTATTGTCTTTTCTTCCTTTTTATAACAGTCTTCTCTTTATTTTAGACCCCAATTAAGTGCCACTTTTTAAAAAAGAAACTTCCTTGGTTACCTCAGTTATACAGTAGACACTGTCCTTAGAAGGTCTTTGCTGAATGAGTAATTTATTGGATTTATTATTATTCACCATACTATGTGTATATGATTATCTCTTGAAATGAATTGTAAGTTATTTGTAGGAAGGAATATTCATTGTCTTTCAACTTAGAAAATGATACTGGGAATTTATGATGACAAGTGTTGAATGAACTAAAAAAGAATCTGGAGGCTTTGCTAGAAATAAATGGTAACGATTTATTCAAGGGCCTTAGGGTTTGCAAACCAGAAACACAACGAGGCAAGACCCAGAATGTTCTGAAGAAGAAAGAAAAGCTAAGAGTTATTATACTAAAAAGTATATTCTTGGAAAGATTCAGTCCTGCATTTTTAGCCTATGGGTTTGTCTGGTGGTCTGGATAATGAATGTCAGGCTATCTGGATACATGAACATTCTTTTTTTAATCCTTTGGGATAGCCAGGGGGTTATCTGCAGGTTTGATGGATATCCAGGCATTGAGGCAGGACTGGAAAGTTCAAAAGTTCGAGTTCCCAGGCTCCTTAAAACAAGAATAGAATGGTTTCCTCATACTTTAACCTACATGATTTTAGTAATTTAGCAGCTTGACTATGGTGACTCCATTTTATTTCTTCACTTTGCTCATCACAAGGATGGTTAAACACGTAAGAAGGGCTGCTCCTGTAGGAACTATTTGAAAGTAAAAAAGTTAATTGGTCAGAAAAAGAAAGAGTTCAAAAGAACATTTATTTGATGGAGAAAAGTTTTGAAAATCCATTTAAAGTTTGGTAAATTTGAGTTTAAGAAGGCAAAGTATTGACTGGAAACTATTGATGTATGACCAAGAGTTTTTAGAAGAAGAAGAAGAAATTTAAGTTACATATTTAGAAAAAGAAAAGTTGAGGATAAAATTAGACTCATTAAGGGATCTCTTTTAGTTGCCTTGCCTTCTGTGTTCCATGCTACATAATGTTTGAATTTTTTATGTTAGAAAACTACTGTATAACCTGCCCCTTGCAAGCCACATAATGATCTTCCTTTAAAAAGGATTTTTTAAGATGACTGCAGCACTGAAGTGACTGTGTGAGGTCCCAGCAATGAAAGGAATGCACAATGGTTGCATTATTTAATTTCATATTTAAATGGGTAGTCTTCTTCTCATTGTCTTACCCCTTCTAACCAAAGTCCAAATAATGCAGACCTTGAAAATAGTAGATGATATTAGGATCAGCAGCACCTTTCCTGAATGTACTTGATGGGACTAACTTTTGCTTAGAATGTGTCTCTTTTATTCTAAGTTTTTCAGATAATACTAAGACAATATAATTTGCTTTTTCATGCCCTTGTGCCTTGGCAGTAATAGGAAGATAGTGTGTTAGAGACAGCAGAATCACTCCCCAGAAACTCAGCACAACAGTGTCTAGTCCTCAGTAGCTTCCCGAGCTCCAAGAATCCCAGGGTGGTGCTCCATGGGCTGTGTTTATGGAAAGGGGCTGGAAGATTGGCATCTCAACTTCTCTATCTCCTACTGAGATTCACGATACCCTCGGCTGGAAACCAGTACAGAGACCTTTTTCAAGAAAAGCCTCAGAGCACATTTCAGGAGTCAACTTGTAAAATAACATTTCCGAAGGCCAGTGTTATTGTCTGCTGTCTTTGGCTACAGAAGTTTATTGTTCTTTTGTAAAAATAACAAAAAACACACCCTCCAACGACATAGATTTTAGGTTATTTTTCTTGTCACCTTTGATTCTTGATGTGACAGTGACAGAGGCCCTGAATCCGAGACTTAGGCCAAAGGACTCTGGCAGTTGTAGCAGATGCGAGAATCAGTTTTGTTCACACAGAAGGAGCAGAGCATGCTTTTCTACCTCACCTGACACTGGGAGGCGTGGACCCAGTTTTATGACAAGCTCAGGGAGAGGTACATGGGGAGCCTATGTGGATCCCAACTCTTCTTAACTTGGGCTCCGTATTAGATGGGCACCAATATCTACTCCGCACAGCACACAGAGTGAGGGCATCTGTCCTCAGATAGGTGGGGCTGTACTTCGTAGGTGATAGATAATCGCCCTCCCTCCCTCCTCCTCCTCCTCCTCCTCCTCCTCCTCCTCCTCCTCCTCCTCCTCCTCCTCCTCCTCCTCCTCCTCCTCCTCCTCCTTCTCCTCCTCCCCCCATCCCCCTCCCCCAGCTCCTCCTCCTCCTCCTCCTCCTCTTTCTTCTTCTTCTTCTTTTGTCTTATTACTTGATGGCACATGACTACTGAATGCCCCGCTGCTATTGAGAATAAAAAGGAATATAAAGGCACGACTTTAAAATACTGGGTGTGGCCTCAGTTGGTAAGCAGTCTTCTCTCAGCAAGAATGGCTGAAGATCAATCACTGAGAACGCCTACTCATTACTTTTGGCAGACATTCTCCAAAGGTAATTGCCTTGTAGCAAAAATCCTATTGAACTCATTTAGTTACTTGGGATTTAATTTTTTACTCAATTTATTTTGGAGGTACACCAAGAAGTTATCTTCATTACAATTAGAGGTCCTTTAGGTGCAATACTGAAAAATTTTTAAGTGGTTTAAATGGGTAATTTGCACACCTGCTTTAAAAATTCTCCTGGATAAAATACTTATTTCTAAGCTGTATAGTGCAGAACTTTGAGACCTACTGCTTGAGTGGGCCTGTGTCTTGTTTGCCAAGGTCTATATCTGCCAAGCTCCCCTTTGCCCGTCTCTATATGTAAGTTGCAGAATTTTCTACTCAAGCATGAGGATTAAAATCCTACTCTTTTTCATAGTTTATGCTCAAAATCAATCAATCTATTATTAATTGGCAGCTTAGATTAGCTGCAAGATTTTCCCAAAGAGCTTTAATTTGTAAGTTATAGGAACTCAGTCTAGATATCAATCTAGAACATTCTCCAAGATTCCTGGAAATATATGCAATAATCTGTTCTAAATTTTCCTCTTGGATCAAGTCAGACCACCAGAGAACACACATTTAGACAATCAGGCATTGGCCTTTTAAAAGGCCAAAATAATAGCTTTGGCCTTTTAAAAAACTACATTTATATTTACAATTTTCCTTGGTTTTATGCTCATGCCCACATCAAGGGATGTGGTCAGAGGAATGCTGTTCAGACATTTACTGTCTGGCTGATGCGGGAGATGCTGACCTCCACATAGGCAGCGCGAACTTCACAGGAACCCACAGCACAGAAATCCTTCAGGTCTTGGTACCAGAGAGAAACTGACTTTTCCTGAACATTTTTTCTTCTTCACCATTGTAATTAGTCCTTTAAGTCATTATGTCTCAGACTATTTCTGCAGAACCCTTTTCAGAACCAGACCTGTAGGTAGTGTGTGAAGGAAGCTTTCTGTGCCTCACTGGAGCTTTCTCTCAGTAGTTGGTCAGCACGCTGATGGCCCTGTGAAGCTCTACAGTTAAGAAGCAAACGTTAGCTTGGTTTCAATCCCAAACATGCCAATTTTTATTACATCCAGTGTGTGCGTGTGTGTGTATGTGTGTGTGTGTGTGACATTTCAATTATTATCCAACAGAAGAGCATTAAGCAGGAACCAGTTGTAGAATATGACTTTCTTCTCTACTTTGGTTTGATTGCCAAGAGGCTTAGGGTGAAATTTGCAAAATTTTAAACTTAAATCCCCCCAGGTCTTAACTGGACAAGGTGGCCTTGGACATCTTGGTAAAGCTTCACAGATCCCACTTTGTCCCACTCCCCTTGAGAACTGTGGGTCTGCTCTTGTTGACCTCTCTGACCCCACAATCACCCAGAACTCTGCTTCCTCTTTCTCAGCAACCTTAGGCTATGCCTTATTTTCTTATTTATTTTAACTACTTTATCTCTTTAAATATTAGGTTTTTAACGGACTTAGGCTTTACTTTCAGTTCAGTCTTCTAAAGATCCATAGTGAAGGCAGGTCCACAGACTTATCAATTCACCTCTGTTTTCTCATTTCTGTAGCTTTAATACCCCATCCCTTGGAATGAGCCCTACACACCTGGTCGTCATCACAGACTCATATTACAGCATGCATCTTTTTTATGACTTTTATTCCTGTCATCTTCTTTTCCCCCTCTTCATTTCTCTTTGCTTTAAATTCCCAACTTATGATTCTGTTTTCTCATATAAATGTCAGAGCACTGGCTCAGCCCCTTACACAAGGAGAGGATGGTATAAATAGCTAAATGATTATTTTAAATAATTTATTAAAAATAAATAGATGTTTTCACTCTAATAGTTGAGGAATATCATCACGCAGGAGCATTGGCGAGCCACTTTGGAGTACAGGAGGTGTTAGGCAAAGCTGGGTAAGAACGAGGCTCTTAGAGAGACACTCAACAGGATGGAGTAGTGTGCTCCATGGAAATTTCAGCTCTGCCTCTGCCTGGTTGTACATCTGGGTCAGGGGCACCAGAGGTGATCCTTGGCCATGCTGCCTCTGGCATCTTAGTGTAAATTACCTGCATTTTCCAAAACACGTGGATTCGGCATCCCGATCTGCAGAAGTTTGCAGCCTATGTGTCTCCCTTCCAAGCACCCTGGCCCTGCTGTGCTCACAGCACTGACTCCATACTTCATTGGTCAAAATTCTTCTAATGGAAATCACATGACCTGCACGCATCTTGGATATTCCAGAATGACACTATGGAGTGATGACACATTGAGAACAAAGGTTTAATGATTGAACAGGGACCTGCCTCTGAAGTGTTTGATGAAGAGAAATGCCACACACACATCTGACCCTGATGCCACAGCCTTTCTTCTATGCCTTGATTCATCAACATTACTTTGTCTTTTTCAAAATGGAAGTGGAGACTTTCATAACATTTTACTTGTCTTGTGTTAGAGTGAAGCCATCTCATTTATTTGACTGAGGTTTTGTTCTGTTGTCTCCCTGATTTATCCAAACATCACTACCAATTTAATATTTTTGGAACATCTTTTTCATTACATCAGTTACAGCATAAAACCCTGCAGTGACTCCTGTTATCTATAGCTTAAAATCTAAACATGGCAGCCTTATTTTTTAATTTCTAAGCCTCCATACTCCATATTTGATCTCCAGTTGCCACATGTTTTCTGTTGGTCTTCCTTTTTACAAACCAGTTGCTGCCATCATGCTAGGTTTTTAAGTTTCAGCTTTAAGATTTTGCTTTTAACTTTTTCCAATACACTTTCCCAACATGCATAGTCATAATAATAGTCACAGCAGTGCTGATAGTATTACAAGTAGTGAAAATAATGGTAATCACACCAAAGTGTTTGAATCATGTACCTTTTTATTTTTATCTTCCAAATATTTGTGTTTTGACTTCTTTCCACACCTTTTGTCACCTATCCTAGTACTTCAAGGCTCACTCAGATTCCCTCTCTCTGGTAAGCCTTTGAACCTAAAATAAGTTAGAAATAAGCTCTCTTGTCTGAGCTACTGTTAGTCTTAAGTCCGACCATTCATAGTGCACCTTTGTGACTTCTGCAACTCGCTACGTTTCTGTGTTTAGGAAGTTCTTAGGGTGTGGGGGTGACTTACATACAGTAGTGTAGGAATGGCACCTATTTCAAATCCTCTGTGGGATGTTGATTATATAGAGAAAATGGAAGTTTGGTATACTCAAACATACGTGCAGATAGGCACATACACACAAATGAATAGGAACAGTGAACCAGAGGAACAAGAACACTTGCAAGCAAGTGGCAAGTATTGATTCTTCACCTTCTGTAACGGAAGCCACCCAGGCTTCTCTTTACTCTCTCCTTCCTTTCTCCTCTCATGCAGACCCCCAGGGTGATGGGTTGTTCTGACTGGACACAGTGAAATGGGGCTGTGAACTGAGTTGTACTACTTCAGTTCTGATTGAAAATTGTCCTACTTAGCATTTAATTCATATGTAATCTTAATTTACAAGAGGCAGTATTTGTGCTGCTGCTGATTTAAGTGAGGCTTAAATTTTAGAGGATATACATAATCTTAAACTCTCTTTTTTTAAAATTCTCATCTGAGGATATGTTTTTAATGATATTTTTAGAGAGAGGGGGAGAGAGAGAGACAGAGGTGAGAGAGAGAAAGAGAGAGATATCAATTAGCTGCCCACATATATCCCCTGACCAGGGATCAAACCTGCAATCTGCAATCTAGGTATGTGCCCTGACCGGGAATTGAACCCACAACCTTTTGGTGTACAGGACAATGTTCCAACAAACTGAGTCATCTGGCCATGGCTCTTATGCTCTTTGGATATATTCTGGTGCAGGCCTGCGAGCATTATATTAATGATGATAATAACATCAATGATGATGAAATAGGGATGCAAATATGAGGACTTTATAGACAATACTGGTGGCCCGGTGCACGGATTCATGCACATTGAAAGGAAATTAATTAGAAGAAGTATTTTAATATTGCTATTCTCCCTTTCTCTATAATAGAAATGTCAAGAGATGAAAGAAAATTAGTAAAATGTATATGAAAATAATATATAAATTGATTAATAAATAAACAATAACAACATGATATAACAACAAAGACATATAAAAACAAGCCAAAACCGGTTTGGCTCAGTGGATAGAGTGTCAGCCTGTGGACTGAAAGGTCCCAGGTTCGATTCTGGTCAAGGGCATGTACCTTGGTTGCGGGCACATCCCCATTGGGGGTGTGTGCAGGAGGCAGCTGATCGATGTTTCTCTCTCATTGATGTTTCTAACTCTCTATCTCTCTCCCTTCCTCTCTGTAAAAAATCAATAAAATATATATTAAAAAAATAAAAACAAAAACATGATATAAAAACAACAAAAACATGATATAAAAACATTGATGAAAACAATGACTGATAAATTGATTAAACTTATTCTAATATCTCCCCGTATACCACATTAAGAGTAAAAACACTTTCAGAGTGCTTGACTAAGTTTCCTTGTGATGAAGTATTTACAACTTTAACTTTAATGTCACACGCTCTTTGAACTCGAGAGAAAGCAACATATAACTGACCATGTCTGAAAATGGGTTTAGGTAGGAATATTCCTACTCTGTCTGGAGTTTTTCCTTGTGATTTATTAATAGTCATCGCAAATGCAGGCATCACGGGAAACTGTCTTCAAATTAATTTAAATGGGAGGCCAGTGTCAGACAGGGACAAATCAGTTCTTGGAATCAGAACAACCTCTCCTTCAGCAGATTCTGTTAATACTTCAGCTTTGATTATGTTAGGTCGCAATCTTTTGATAATAAATCTAGTACCATTACAAAAAACCCATTTACTATTAAGATATCTCAGTAGCACAATGATTGCATCAACTTTCAATTTTAACTTATGACATGGCATTCCTGAAGAAGTAATACTATTAAGAAATTCAATGGGAAAATTTTCCTTTTCAGCATCATCCATTGAATTGATAAAATTATCACTCAAATAGGTGTGAAAATCTCCATTGAGTATATCCAAAATTTCTTCATTTAATTTATGAACATGTGAGAGCTTTATATGTATCGTGCATGTGCAAGTCAACGTTTATTTTTAAATTGCCAATGCATGTTATATGTACCAGCCAGTGGGTCAGTCGGTCGGCCAGACAGTCAGCTGGCCGGATGAATGGTTGGTCATTTAGCCTTTTATACACACACACACACACACACACACACACACACACACACACACACACACTAGAGGCCCGGTACATGAAATTCGTGCATGGGTATGGTCCCTAGGCCTGGCCTGCGATCAGGGCCATCTTCCCTGGCTGCCTGCAGCTAGCCCCCGCCCCCCGCCACCACCTACCTTAATTCCCCGTTTGCCATCAGATGATCGGAGCCTGATGGCTGGGGGAAGGGACCAAGAGGTTGGCTGTTCCCGCCCGCTCACTGGCCCCGTCCCCATCATGGGTTGCCCTCTGTGTGTGTGGGTCTGGTGGGGCAGGGGCCTTGGCCTGGTGCCACCCATGTCCCCCACCACTCACCCCTGGTGCCCTATTCACTATTTGGCAATCAGACCCTGCCGGCCAGGGAAAGAGGCCGAGAGGTGGTCACTGCGCCCCATAGTGACTGGTTGAGCAGTCATTCTGGTCGTTCCAACATTAGGGTCAATTTGCATATTACCCTTTTATTATATTGGATAGAGGCCTGGTACACGGGTGAGGGCCGGCCGACCTGCCCTGAAGGGGGCCCCCAATCGCGGTGGGGGTCTCTGCTGGGGGGCAGGGCCGGCCAGGGCAAGGAGTGGTCTTTCTAGTCTCTGGTCATTCTGGTCATTCTGCCATTTTGGTCATTGGGCTTTTATTATATAGGACTAGAGGTCCAGTGCATGGGGGGGGTGTCCCTCAGCCCAGCCTGCACCCTCTCCAATCTGCTAAACGGGCAGTCGGACATCCCTCTCACAATCCAGGACTGCTGGCTCCCAACTGCTCGCTTGCCAGCCTTCCTGATTGCCCCTAACCGCTTCTGCCTGCCAGCCTGATCACCCCCTAACCACTCCCCTGCCAGCCTGATTGATGCCTAACTGCTCCCCTGCCAGCCTGATTGCCCCTAACTGCCCTCCCCTGCAGGCCTGGTCACCCCTAACTGCCCTTCCCTGCAGGCCTGGTCCCCCCTTAACTGCCTTTCCCTGCAAGCCTGGTCTCCCCCAACTGCTCTCCCTTGCAGGCCTGGGTCCCCCCCAACTGTCCTTCCCTGCAGGCCCGGTCAACTCCAACTTCCCTCCTCTGCTGGCCTGGTCACCCCTATCTGCCCTCCCCTGCAGGCTTGATCGCCCCCAACTGCCATCCCTTGCAGGCCTGGTCCCTCCCAACTGCCCTCCCCTCCTGTCCATCTTGTGGCAGCCATCTTTGACCACATGGGGGCAGCCATCTTTTGTGTTGGAGTGATGGTCAATTTGCATATTACTCTTTTATTAGATAGGATATATGATAATTTACACTCAAATTGCAATAAAATGAAGAGAAATTCACTCTCTTTTAATTTTAATTGCTTGGCTCCTATTTTCTTTGAAAAGATCTTGTTCCAAGGGCAGCTGGGGATTTCTGGGATTGGTGTGGAAGAATTACCTGGCATGGAGTGGAGTGTGACCCTCCAGGGAAACTGCCTGTGTCAGCAAGATGCCTTTTCCCTCGGGCTGCAGCTACACCTGTGCATCAGCAGTTTGGGAGAAATGTGAGTTTCACCTACTTTTGGTTTATGGAAAATTTTCAAATGGAATTATTAAGTAAGTGTTGCTAAATTATAAAATATATTTATTTTCCTTAACCACCTTGGGTTTTGACTTGTTTTCATTTGTTAAAATATTATTATTTAGAGAAGGATGATTGGTTGTTTCTATGGGCCTTGTGTGGTGTGTTCAATACTGACTGAACTAAAGGGTATTTGCATAAGTACACCAGCCACTGATGAAATGCGATTCTGCATAGAAACTAATCAATGCTTTTGTGAGGGTCCCATTTTCTGTAGTTAGAGAGGATGGTTGACTCAGGGCTCATGATACTCTAGTGTTTTTCTGAATTTACCATCTGTGGCTGGTCTCTGTGCACCTGAAACCCTTCAGGGGCAATGATTTCTGTGTGATATTCTGTGCCCTGGGTTCATGCCATGCCATTGTGTTTCATCTCCAGGAAAAATCAGTGGGGTTTAGGCATTGGTTCAGTGTAGCCCTGGGATGTGGAGGAAGGAGCTGGAAAAGAATGTGCATGCTATCTCTGCTTATTATTTTCTAATCATGTAATTATTGCTCCTTTTCATTGAAGTCTTTCATTAAGTGCATTTTATGGAGATTAATGGTACTGAAAGTTTAGAGCTCTTTTCAAGTGAGTGGAAGGGTTTCTTTTTCTTTTTTTGGCTTTTCTTTTCTGGGCTTCCTGATGAGCCTAAAAACAGTAGAGGAGAAGTCAGTTCCAGAATTCTTAAAATAACTGTCATGGAGAATAAAATGCAAGATCAATGGAATATCCCTACATACTCTACATACCATAATAAATTTTCTTATTTTTTCCCCTTTGAGAAATATTTTCATTTTCTTTTAATCCCTGAACAGACTTGCTTGTGTCTTTAAAGAGCTTAAAATTTTCTGACTTCTAGTATGAAATCTAGTGTGAGATATTCATAATGATTATAAAATAAAATTAGGAATAAGAAATGGAGATAGATTGTAGAGTAAAACACACATGCACACCCCCACACATGCACACACTGCACATGCATGCATATGCATGCACACACCTGCACAGACATGCACACCCACATACACATGCATGCACGCACATGCACACGCACAGGCACACATACACAGCCTTGAGAGAAGGAAGGATGATCCCATCTTCTGCTGGCTTTGACATGAGATTTGGAGAGAGTACTGTGTTCACAAGTCCATGGGGAAGCAGCTGGGAGACGGTCCTGCAGGCACACCGAATTTCCTTCCTTAGGCAAGCATGGGAAGTTTAATTTGGGTTACTTAAAGCTTTCTCTGTCTTAAGTATCAGGTAAGTTGGCATAATTAGCATGGTAATACAGAGGCTAGAGGAAGTATGCATTTCTTCTTTTAAGAAGAATCCACAAAACTGAACTTTGCTTCTCAAAATGTTTCAGTGCACATCCACACACCTGTTTCTTTGGGGCTTTTATTTTTTATTTTTATTAAGTCAACTTGTGACTATTACACTTTCTAAGGACAGCTGGCTAGAAATGAGTCTTTTCCTTCTCTTTATAAGCAGTGTCCAGGATATTCTTATTTTGCACTATTTTATAGAGTCATATTTACAAACCACCAGCATTTTCTGAATTGTATCTGACAGGTTACATCACCTGATTCATGATCCAAATATAGTCTATTTAATAGGCAGCCCTGTCTTACACAATCACTATTGAGTCACAGGCCCTGGGGGGAAGAAGGGCTCAGGGGAAGTGCTGTCTCATACCAGTCAAGAAACAGCTGGAACACAACCTTTGACTTCCTACTTCTGTTATTTCTGTGGATTTTTCAAAGATTCAATCTCAAAATCTTTTATCTTTCTCCATTCTACACTCATTAATATAGTCTATTATAGCTAGATGCATTAACTGTAAATCCCTAGAATATCTTCATCAAAAATAATTATTATCGAGCAACATGTCTACCACTCATGCTTATGTTGGAGAGACCTGGATGGTGGCTTCAAAAGGGTTCTAGTCACTCATTTAAAATTTGCTGTAGTCCTACTGCCTTTTTATTCTATTTTGATGATACTTTGTACATGAGGTTTCTTCCTTGGATGTTAAATAGAACAGTGAAATAATGGCTTTTAAGAACTTAAAGAAGATGGGATTTCAGTGGGTTAAGTCAAAACAATATGAAAGACCAGTGCTGTTTATATTTTTATCCTCGAGTTAGACAGTGTGTGGCCTTGTGATTACCTTCATTTCTAAGGACTCACGGTACTCTAGGTGCCAGGTGGTAAGAAAGAGCCTGGCAAGCTTTGCTCATTTACTTCTCACAGCAACCTGGTGTGCCAGGTGATATGTTTACCCTGTGTTTTTAAATGGAAGGAAAAAAAAGATTCAATAAACAAATTTGAATGCATGATCTCCCCAATAGAAAGAAAATTTGTTAAACATTTTGCTGTGCTATATCTATGAGATTTGGGGAGAAAACTTCACAAGGATTTTGGAAATCCCCAAATGTGCATCTGTATCTTCCCATACAGTATGGTCTTTCCATCAAGTATAGCTAAACACAGTGGTCTGCAGAGAACAGCACAGCTCATTTGGGAGGTGTGGCTGGGAGTGGGCTGGGCTCACCCCCCATGTTCACATACCCCCACAGCCCCCATAGGTAGGTTCCAGGTAGGGCACCAGAAATGTGACAAGTTGGGGTTCTTCTTAGGGGTCTGTGGAGAGCCAAAATGATACTTGGCATATTAAATTTAAGAATGCACTCATATTCCTATAATTTCATACTTGTTTTTATGTATTTGAATATATGAGTTTCCCATGTCATGAGAAGAATTAAAATTCTTCATAACATTGTCTGGATATTTGAATATGTTAAGAAGTTATCAATTTTTTAAGTCTAGTAATGATGTTGTGATACTGTTGTAAAAGCTCTTGTCTTGGAAGCACACACATACTGAAGAATTTATGTATGAAATGATTTGATGTGAAGAATTTGCTTGTGACTGGTGATTACTGGAATTAGTGGAGCGATCACAGTGCAAGGTATAAAAATGTTCAGTCATTATACTGCACACTCAAAATAATATGACCAACATAAGATTGTATACCAACTATACTTAAATTTTAAAAAAAAGAAAGCAGAAGAATTTGTTGGAGGTGGGTGGAGTAAATGAGAATGTAAATGATGTAAACCAGATAATATGCTAATAACTGATGGGAATTCAGGAATTCAGATACCATTATCTGTACTTTGTGCATGTTTAAACATTTCCATGAAAAAAATTTAAGTTTTTTTAAAAATATAAATGTTTTTATGATTTCACAGTATGGGCACATTTCAATTTATTTAGTCATTTACTGTTTTGGGGCATTGTACATGATCATATATAATCATATGATTTTAGGTTTTTTTTTCATAATCATAGATGGTCTAGCAATCAACATTGTTTGCCCACCATTGCTTTGTGCATGAAATTTCATTCACATTTAACATTTCTTCTTTGGGAGAGATGTGGCAGTAAAAGGGTGGTACTGCACCAATGAGTGGAATGGTTTACATGTGGATATGCCAATTGCTTTCCAGGTAGACTGAATATATTTGCCATTTGTATGGGAATGCCAGAGTCACCTAGTACTATGAGCATTGCACACCATCCTTTAAACATGTACCATAAGTTGATATATCATTTTATTCAAAATATTGGAAGAATATATGTTTCTTGAAAGACAAGACATGTATGCTGATAGTAGACACTTGGGAAAGCACCAAAAAGTCAAAACTGTACAAGAAAACCACCGTTGACATGTGGATGTTTCATAACAATCTTTTTTCGAAATATTTTGAAATAGTCTCTGCTGTTCAATTATAATGATAGCTGGAGGCACTATACAACTTTATTTTGTGACATTTTTTTAAAGCACACATGTGAAAAGTTTCACATCTATTATTTACTACTTCAATGTCAAATAGTGTTAGTTAGGGAGAAGTTTTAGACAGAAGGGTCCATTTGAAGAGGACACAGTCACGGAGGTGGAAAGTGACATGAGGAAATTTCCCCACATTGCAGTGGGAGACAGGCAATGTGGCACCAGGGTTTCTCAGTCGGCTCTCACGTGCGCCTCTAACTCTTTCTGTACTACAACCAAATGAAGACCTCATTTGAAATTTACAGGTGGGGCAGCCAGGGCTGCAGGCAGACATTTGTGAGGCCCCTGGTCTCACTGCTGACTGAAGCTGGGCGAGTGATCGGATGGTGAGGAAAAGTGCTGGCTTTGCTCCTCGGGATTTCATGTGTTCAAACGACCGAGGGTTGGGCTGGGTTTAGGCTTTTGTTCAGCACATCCCTATCATGGAGGAATCCCTCTCAACCCGAAGCTGAATGATACACTAATGACCACATCTGTCCCTAATCATGTCTAGAATGGGTTTGTTCAGTGCAGGCCTTCTGGGCTGGGATCCACTCTGCTCTGATTTTTAGTGGGATATTTTAGTTTTTGAATAATTGTAGACGAGCTGTAGTTTTCCCGCTGAAACTCCAATCAGCCAGGGCTGGGTGCCTCTGTCTTTGATCGCACTGATTTATGACAAAATCCACACACAGAGCTCAGTATCCTGCATTTCTGTATTGCTGTCTTTTGAAAGGTTACAGTCACAAGACAGATTTAGAAAAGTGGATGGCACAAAAGTGGATGCCAGAAAACATCACCCACACTGTGGTTAAGAGGGTGGCATGTGGTCATGGGCAAAGGGGATGGGTGCAGCCGACTGTTTTCCTGTAGGTTACAGATATGCTGTTTCTGAGCTAGGTTAGTTACACCAACTGCTAAGAAGATGACCATTCTGAGAACAAATTGGATATAGGTCAGTGATTATGTTGAAGACGGAAGCGGTATTTTCACTGTGGTTAGAAGAAATTCTCTGAGACTTGCAAATCATTCCCAAATACCTTACTTTTCCAAGGGATTCAGATTTTTTTCTTGGTAAAATAAAATCTTGCCCAGAAAGCAGTATGGCCTAGCATAACCAGGCATGTTATTATGCATCTAATGTAAAGCTTCATTCTCAATACCTTTTATCTTAGTCTCCAGGCTGCCGTAATGAATATCACTTAATATCCCAGAAAGTAAATTAGCTGAAGTCGACATCCACAGCTAAGCATTATTAGCATATTCTTTAAGTGTTTAGAATCTTCAGACCAGCAGAACGTGGGCAGTTATTACTGACCTGGCAATCATTTTTAGTCTCCTTACTGGGTAGCTTTTGGTGTCTTGCTTTAAATGCTTTCTGGAATGAAAGCCGTGCGGACAGTGACAGGGCTTTATCCTTTCTCAAATCTCTCCCGTGGTGGAGTGTCTTCCCCACTTTCTAACTGGCTTCTAGTTTCTAGTTTCCCCTACGTTCTGTCATTCGTGTTTGCCTTTTCCACTTACCACCCTTAGGCAACATTATATTAGACTGAATCTTTGCCTGGTGTGGAGAAAACATGTCTGAATAAAGGTATGGGGTGGTTTGAGAAATTTCACACAATTGGATAAATTTATATTGGATACATGTAAACCCCTATAAGATTTTATAATGTAAATTAAAATAATGAACACTAAATAAAGACAAAAGAAGTAACCCTTAGCAAAATTTTCATGGCAACTGGAAATATGCTGACTATAGAATGAGAATTTGATATAAATCCTACTGTTACAAAGAGTGTGCATTTTTATGAATTATGGATAATGTTCTTGTGAATATGTGATATGATAAATGTCTACTGACTTATGCGGGCAGATATGGTTGGCTGGTGGGCCACTCAGGCAATGTTTATGCCTCTATTCTTTCTTACCAACAAAGCTCCAGTTTTGCTCACATGGCAAAGTCTTTAGCTTTGGGTGGACAAATCATAGTTGGTCTTAGAATCATAGCAATTTTGTGTCTGATGAGCTTTTTAGGAAAATCTTCTTGAGAAGAGAGACTTGTAATGAGAAGAAAAGTTGTGGGTTTTTGTTTGTTTGTTTGTTTGTCTTTTCTGATCAACCCCTTCCTGTGTTGGGAATAATGCCTAGAGTCGAGGCAGCCGTCTTGTGACAATAAAGTTACAAACCTGAGTGAGGACAGACCCAATGCCCTGAAGGGTGTTGAAGGAGCCTAGGCTTGGTGGCCTCCTGAACCATTAAATCAATTCAGTGACTACCTAGCAACTGGCTTATTTTTAACAAATAATATTCTTCTGCATGGTCACTGTTGATCAAGTTATTGATTATTTATGCTAAAATAAAATTTAAGTTTTCTATTCTAATTTGTACATGAAAAGCAACTGCAAATGCTGAGAATTGTGCTGCATTTTATTCTAGCTTTCTTCTGCAGTTTTCATCCTGGCTTTGCTAGCTAAGTATCAGAAGATTATCAGTGTAAAAAATTATACTTATTGTGGGCATAACCAGTTTCTGACTGATAATAGACTGTAGATAGAGATATATACTAAAAATAAACACAAAGTTCCCTTTTCATTACTCAGTACAGAACATACTGGTACTAGTATGCTTGGAAGACTTCCACCAATCACTGACAACAACTAGCCTTCAGCTGATTGGATGAGGCACACCCACATTATGGAGGGCAGTCTGCTTTACTCAAAGTCTACTGATTTAAATTTTAACGTCATCTAAAAAGTACCTTCACAAAAACATCTAGGATGACATTTGACAAATATCTGGGTACAATGGTCCAGCCAAGTTGATGCTTAAAACTATCACAGTAGTCAAGCATAGAATTAATAATTTAGTGTATCAAACTATAACATATGCCAAGAATGACATCATTACTTTATGCTATTCATTGTGATGAATTTTACAGAAAAAACAAAAATTTCCCTACTCTACTTTATGCATAGATGGCTAAAATACAACCTGAGGGAAAAATCTGAATTTGTGTCAAGCCTTGAAGATCACAATAAAGACGATGATAGCCTTACAGTTGAATAAAATACTTTGATGTCATGAATTAATTTAGGAAAATGATGTTTGGCATTTTAACTGATGAAATGCAAGCTTTGCTAGATTTGTAATAGGGATTTTTGGTGGAAAGCCAAAGGAAAGACACAGCTCTTCTTTCTGAAACACATTAGATTGGTAAGTACCAAATATTAATTTTGAAAACCTTGTCTATGGATCCAAGTGAAGAATTCACTCTTGCCATCTACGAGCTTAGTTACAAACTGATGTGGAGTAGTAAGCTGCTCAAGTTGTAGTGTGAAGATTCTAAATGATGTTTATCATTCTGTTTCGAATTTGCTTATTTTCCATAATGACATCATTTGAACATCTACCAAGACTTCTAAAATTCAGGTTATGATTATCCTCCCTTTGGACTTGAAATTTTAAAAAAGAAGCTGTTTCTCATCTGTGTTTGGGAATTTCTTCAGAAGATACTTTATTTTAGGGAGGAAAAACAATGAAGCTAAGGGCTTACTAATTTTTACAATTGATGTACCGTATTTTCCAGTGTATAAGATGACTGGGCGTATAAGATTTTCCTGGGTTAAAAAGTCGTCTTCTACGCCGGAAAATACGGTAGTCCAATATATCTAATCCATTATATCTAATCCCATCAATATAGTCCAATATATCGTATTTTCCAGTGTATAAAACGACTTTTTAACCCAGGAAAATCTTATACGCCCAGTCGTCTTATACGCCAGAAAGTACGGTAATGAATGTATTTTGTCCTAATGTAGTACAAATCAGAACAACTTAGTGAGAACATTCTGAGTTATTCCGCCTTTCTCCCTAAATAAAAGTTGGTCCAATGATACTTAGATCCTCTGTACTCTGCCAGAGTCATCGAAGAAAACCATTGATGCAATTTATTCCCCTTTACTGGCTACTTTAATGGTTCGGTGAGAAACTGGTTTGCTCTCTTGGACAGGCAGGAAGGACAGGCACTATTAAAAAAATTAGAGCCCTGCCACATTCTACTGTGATTGACACCACAATCTCTCATCAGCATGATGCACTGAGGCACATCTCCCTGCCCCCAGGCTTGCTGGTGGTAGGGAGATGTGTGCCCAGGTGAGCCCTTTTCCAGGAGGAGCCATTATCACAGATCCTTCCAGAAGTATGTCCACCCAGGCTTGTGAGCACCCCTATCCTAGATGGACGATGGGGAAGCAGGTGATAGATGTCATTCCAAAACTTTCCCTTTTTGTTCATCCACCTAATGAACTGGCTTTTCTTGGGGGTAAACATTCAGTATTAAAAAATTTAAAATGTCCTAGCTGGGTTGGCTCAGTGGATAGAGCGTTGGTCTGTGGACTGAAGGGTCCCAGTTCAATTCCAGTCAAGGGCACATGCCTGGGTTGCAGGCTCGATTCCCAGTGGGGGCGTGTAAGAGGCAGCAGATCAGTGAATCTCAGCATTGATGTATCTATCTCTTCCTCTCTGAAATCAATAAAAATATATTAAAAGAAGTTTAAAAATGTATAATTTGGTGGACCATGAAGGTGGACTCAAGAGACCTGGAAGAGGCTGCTTGTAAATTATTGAAATGAGCCCATGGAAAATATGCCACAGTCTGGTCAAAGGGAAATATGCTTGCCCAGACTTATGACCTGAAGTGGCTCTGGTTTTGGAACATCAGGGGAAAATACCAAATGCTTTAAAACTCTAAAAATGGTAATTTTTCAAAGAGCTTAGCATATTTGGCAAATATATTTGAGCTTTGAATATGTTGATCTGAAACTGAGTGGAAAAATCCTACAGCATCTGTATGTAAGTTCCAGCCATAGATTTAAAAACATGCAGCAGCAAATGCCTGGTCCTTAATGAAGGTCTCAGAGGGCCCTGGTGTTGACACTGATGGAGGGAGGAAAGCACATCTCATCTGGGGAGGAACAGATCTGGATGTGAGGCTGCAGTCTCCGATGCTTTGTCTGAGAGGGAGGCTTTGCAAAACCCAGCTAAGAAAAATTCAGCTTTTATCAAATGTCGCCAGAAAAATTTAAATTTTTAAAATTAATATTTGATTAATTTGCCATCATTAACTTCTGAAAATTAGATTTTAGAATTTGATTGTGAGGCTTTGATTACTATATATTGTGTGTGTGCGTGGTTTTTTTTTTTTTTTCATCTATATATGTAGTCAGGCTGCCTATGCCTATTGTTGGCTATGGAAATAAGGCAGTATAAATGGGCCCATACTGAACTTGAGTCTGTCTTTCATGATTCATAGAATAGAAAACTGTACCAGTAAGCAGATCATATAATTCAATTGTATGTATGTAATTCTAAAGCTATTTTCATTTGTTTCATTATTTATTTTTGAAATTTCAATTAAAATTAAAGGAAGGTAGGGAATGTTTCTGCTTATCTAAGGGGTCATGGGTTAAAAGTTGATAATCCTGATTCTAAACTTTCATCTTGCCAGCAAGCAACTTAAAAACACAATAACTCATTTTTTTTATTGTCTAAAGTTTTACATATGTCTCTTTTCCCCCAATTGGCCCCTCAACCCCCAGCTATTCCCACCCTGGGCAAGCCCCCACCACTCCAGTGTCTGTGTCCATTGGTTATGCTAATATAACTCATTTCTCCCATCATTTTCTCTTCTCTGCACATACATTCTACCTGTAACCATATCACAATAAAAACACACCATATTTTGTTCATTTTTTTGTCTTTGCATACTATTTTTCTTAATATGCCTCCACCCTCATATTTCTAATCAGAGAATTTCTATTTATCTTTAAGAATAAATTCAAATGAAACCTCCTCTAAGAGGGTTTCCGTGATTGCACAAACACATTTAATGGTCTCTTCATCTGTACTAATAGAACATTGTATACACCACTAGTAGAGTATTTGTGTTATTGTAAAAGTTTTGAAAAATACACATTTGCAAAAATAGATTCATCTTATGAAAGTTGAAGTATTATAGATGAGTGTAAAATCTCTTTGACCATTACCCTCAATTCTTTTTTCCCACAGTCCTTGGATATCACCACTCTTCTCAGCGTGGGGAATATTATATCTGGCCATTTCTATTTATATATTATGCATATAGATGTCCCTATATAAAACTGGATTGTCTTTGTGTGAGTTACCAAAAAAATGCACAGCAGTGCATGCATTCTGCAAATTAGTTATTTCTTTGCATCTCTGTCTCATCTATTACCAGTGAAGTTCCTTGGTTCAAAGATGATCTGTGTGTATGAGTACATGTATGTGTATAAATGTGTCCATGTTCATATGTGTGTGTTTTATGTTGTCCTTGCACCTTCTTTGTTCGCTCCTCTCAACAGTGCCCAATGACCATTTCATAGTTATCATTTTAATATATGTCTGTTGCCTAATTAGTATTATGTATCCACATTGCTTCTTCATGATTATAGGAAGACTTGGTAGAATGAGACCAAAATTGAAGATTGGGTAATGACCAACAAGATATGTAGTGTGTGTAATCCGTAGGCAAGTAGCATAAATATACTGGAATTTCAGTAGGTGACCTTCCTCTATTCATTTCCCTTCAAAAGAGATTCTAATTAAGCATATATGGACCTACCACAAAGTGATAGAGAAGTCCATTTCATGTGTGTGTTTTCCTTAAGATAAGGAATATAAGAGAAATTATCTTTCCTCTTGAGGATTGTTAGGCAATTAAAGAAGGTTCATGGAAGAGAAGTTTATTGAGGCCAAATAAAAACAGCTTGGTGATATATATTTTTTATCTTATTTTTATAAAGCATATTGCTAGTTATACTCTAAAAATTAGTTCAAGTTGTCCTGGGGCAGATAGTGGCAGACAACTGTGCATAAATATTAACCACTCCAGTTTATATAAATGACAGTCTCTTCTCTCAAGTGGCAGAAATGCCTCTGGCAAAGAGAAAAAATGCCTGTGTGGCACATTTTTTATCAGTGTGTGTCTCCAACAGATGAGAAGACAAAGGAAAAACAAACTTGGTGACTAGTTCAGATGCCCCGTTACTTAATTGATTTCTTGTATACTCAAGTCTGAAGGACCCTCTGCCATTTCTAGTCTACATACAACAGGATTGATTAAAATCCTGTTTTCCTTAGTAAGGCTGCATCTCAGGCCAGTGATAATCAAACAGCCCCTCATATTTTGGTGGGGCTGGGTTCCCTACAGAAAAGCATCTGATCTGAAATCAGACAACCTTATTTTAAGTCACAGTTCTGCCACTTGCCAGTCATATGAATTTTGGCCATTTATTTAACTTTTCTGGACCTCAGTCTTCTCCTCTGTAAAACTGGGATCATAATTCCTCTGTATACTATAAAGCATGTTGTTAATGTAAAGTTAGGCAGAGTAGCCCGCCTTGTGCCCATGTTCACGTGGTGGTCATTCGTGGCTGTGTTTTGTTCTTCTACTCCTTTCAAACCAGTTGGGGGAAGGGTCTCTAATGGTCATGAGCATTTACTGGGGGTGGACTTGGGTATTCTTCACTTGCTCCTCCAGATCTACATGCTCTTCACCCTTCTTTGTCCTGCACTGTCCTGGCAGAATCTGACCTTCAAGGGGATGCTGTTGCCTTCTGGCTTCTGGTTGGGCTTGGCCAGTGGGAGGTGTTGGCAGGTGCTGAGAACAGGAGGGTGAGGATTCCTTTATGCAGGAACAGAGGGGGCCAGTGCCTGAGCTCCTGGCCACAGCTCTTCCTCAGGGGACCAGTGACATAGTTTTTAAATATATGTCTATTGCCTACTAAGTATGATGTATCCATGTTGCTCCTTCATGACTATGGGAAGACTTAATAGGATCAGATCAAAATTTCAGATTAGGTAATGACAAAAAGATTCTTAAGGTGTGTAATCCCTAGGCAAACTGCCTAAATGTACTGGAACTTCAGTAGGTGACCTTCCCAATAAGTTAGAGTAGAAAGAAGTTTCCCTATTGATGCTTCCATCCAAATTACTACCAAATACCAATTATATTCATTTTCCTTCCAAAGAGTTTCCGAATTAAGATATTATGGCCTCGTCACAGATGATGGATACAACATGTATACATAATACTTATTAGGCAATAGTTATATATTAAAATAGCATGTCACTGGTCCCTTGAGGAAGAGCTGTGGCCAGGAGCTCAGGCACTGGACCCTCTGTTCCTGCATAAAGGAATCCTATGACCTCATCACGAGCAGTTAATTTCATGTGTTTTCCTTAAGTAAGGAACATAGGGCTCCCTCCCTTACAAGCAGGCCTCCTCCTGGGGACAGACAGCCCATTCTTGCTTGCTGGGTCTCTCTACTTTACAAACTCTCTCTTTGTGGGACTCTCCTGAGTTGCCTGTGATCAGGATTTGTCTTTCTGACGGAGCCCAGGTTCATTGGAATAAAGAGCAGGATGGTCTCCAACTAGCTCACCATAAACACAGAAAGTCTGTTCTCATAGGGTTGATGGCACTTACTTCAACGTCATCAATATTCTAGCCCATTTTTCTCCAAAATATTTTCTCGTAATCATCTTCTACTACTTCTATTAAAATTTTTCTGTACAGGCTTCCAAATAGATGTAAGAACGTATGAAATAGTCTGTAAAAACACATGAAATCTCTTGCAAGTTTAGTAACTAGTTTTCAGAATTTAACAAAATACATATTTCATAGCGGTAGTATGGTGAAAAGATCATAAGGTTTTAAGAGAGACAGATTCATGTTAGAGTTGTTAAGTCTGTCTTTTACTAGGTTTGTGACTTGGGGGAAATTAGTTGCCCTTTTATAGATTTGCTTATTCCAAGATACATTTTAAGAATTAAATAAATAAAATTGTGTCAGTAACATGCTTGGCATGGGGCCTGGCACGTAGGAAGCCTTCGTGTATAATCCCTCATGTCTGCAGTTATCCATCTGCTAGATATCAATCTGAGACCATGAATATGTTCATTGATGCAACTTTGGCAAGTGCTCAGTTTTTTATCCCCAAGTGGCCATGCACTCAAGTATCCCTGTTCCATTAACTGCTCCTAAAAATGCCCAGAAAGTGAGGCTATGTTGTCTCTGTTGTCTTGTCTTTATTGCTGTGAAAAAGAAAGGATGGAAATAATGGCCTCATTGGAACCATGGCTACAAAGAGCATCTATCTCTACTCAACTTGCGATGTGGAGTTCACGGTATTGTTTATGAAGATGGAGAACAAACAAGATCAAGACTACTGCTAAGTCAGCAATGCCACTCACGGAGCCTGTTCTATTGAGGGAAATTTTATGTCATGGAAAAGTTGCCTTCAACTCGGTACTTCTTGCATTATTAAGTAGAGCGCCTCTCTCTGGACATGTTCTAGAAGGGCAGAACTGGAATGACTGCAGATCCTTAAAGTTGTGGATGCTTTCAGCACCATTCTGGTAAACAACTCTGGTGCCCATGGTTCTGCAGTTGAATCCAGGAGAATTTAGTCTCCATCTGAAACTCAGCCTCACAGGAGCCAGCTGGGGCCTCAGCTGCATTGACAAGCTGAGTCTTCCAGAGACCATTTGTATTACCAGGTGTCATTCTTTTATTTAAAAGTAAACAGCATGGTTCATATAGTTAAACGACACCCTTCTCTTAGTCTGACTGCTCTGGGATTCAGCTCAGGTGATGGCTGGATCCACCATATCCACCGACTCTCCCCTGGTGTCTAACTCTCAGGTATTTCATTTAGACCCTGTACCAAGCTCATAGAAAAATTCATTCCCAGAGTACTTTCTAATATTTTCATCTAGGATGTCCTTTTTCAGTGAGGTCATGCCTTCCCTATTCATTGCTTAGCTCTAAAGTCATATGTAAAGGAGAGATTTTAAAAATCCTTAATTTAAAATAGTGATCTGGAGGAATCGATGCTTCCAAAATTTGTCCATGAATCACACCCTTTATCGTTCCTCCTGGCAGGTAATGGAAAGTGGGAAAAATATAAATAAACAAATTTCACACTGTGGTATTCCCCGTTGTGTTGTTGCTCCAATTTAAAAGGACTTGATGTATGAGAGAAAGGAGAGCTAACGTTTCACTTATGCCTTTTCTCAGATTAGAGTCAACACAGAAAGAACATCGTAGGAAGAATATCCATGAAAATGAATCTGACTTATTTTTTGAAATCTTAAAGAAATCTTGAATGTTCCAGGCAAATAGGGAGCCAGAAAAAGACAATGACGTTTTGAAAAGAAAAAAAAAAAATCAGTGGGCTCAATAAAAATATAAACAAAAAATAATGAACTATTCACTCATTTCTTTACCTTTACATGGAGTATGTTTTTGTCTGATGTTTTACAACTTTACCCTTCTCAGTTCATCAGCAACAACATAGGCTATAAAACATCTAGTGGAGAGTGTGTGAGGAACCATTAGAAAGAAAATGTAGAACTTTAGGTTTACCTACCACGAATTCATTAAATAACTGTAAAAAGCTATACACAAGGGATATCTTTGATAAAGTGAGAATTGGGAACTGTTTGTGATGAGTTTTCAGTGACTCTGTGAACTCAGGCTTCTGTGCCTGAGGGTCGAAGGGGACAATCTGACTTTACATAATGCCAGAACGGGACCTTCAGAAGAGGCAGGGTCTGTTTAGAATAACCCTGCACAAATAACCTAGTTTGCAGTTTCAACCTGTGGGATGTCATACATATGTGACAGGGCCTTCTCTTACGTGCCACCAGCAAAAGCCGAACTCCTGTGCATCCCACACCTGCACTGTCCGCGAACCTGAAGACTTGAGCAAGGGACACGGCAGCTCCACCCCAGTGGCTCTGTTGTCACCCACGAGTGGGAGGGGTTGTAACTCCTCCCTGGGCTTACAGTCGATGCTGTCAGCATACAGTAATGGCAGGAAGGTCAGCCATGTCTGCTCCAACAGTTGGTTTGGCATAAGGGATTATTCTTGGCAAACATTTCTCCTTAACGAACAGCAACTGGCATCATTGATTCTGATTTCAGGATATTTTCAGCATCCGCCACTGTATCACTGCACACAGCAGTATTCGAAGCCCTCACCTGATGTCATCATAGGTTCTGCAACTTGAAGCGAAAGGATGAGTAGCAAAACCAGTGCTACCTTAGGCTACTTGATGTAAACAAGAGTCAAGTTCCTGTGGCGTCATTGACATTCTAATGAAAGGACATTGAATGAAATGTTATTCAAAGGCCAGCTAAACAGAAAACGTTCAATGAAGATGGTGCTGAACTTCATAAAGGGTGATTTCATAAGTTTATGCATTTTTAAAAGCGAAGCTATTTAAAGGAAATTCTGGTTCAGAAGGATGTCTGTCAAAGGTGAAGGTCACTGCTGAGCCTCTGGTCCTCATCTTCAGCAATAACCACCCACCTGCACAGCTGTGACCTCCCACCAGAGTTGTGGTTCCCAAATGCTGATGTTCTGTCCATGGAAGGTAGACCCTTTCTCTCATGGGTGTGACCTTGAATTAGGTGGCCAAGTGCTGTGGAGCCCAAGCATAGGACACGAGTGAGTGCAGGACCACAGGAGAGGTAGCCGAAACAACCCTTTTCCTTTTCCAAGCACAAGGCACCAATCAGATGACTGTGGTGAATGGCCATGAAAATCATAGTTTATAATTCTGGGCACCTCAGACATTGTCTTTGTTATAGAGGGCGATTGTGGGATTAGCAAGTTGGTAAAACCAGAGTGAGAAAATCCACATGTTCAGATTGTCTTCCCTAAGCCCAGAGAGCCCCTCCGGGGAATAAAGTTGGCTAACTTGTGATATAGTGACAAGTCACCAGCAAACCAAAGTTTTAAATTTTTCACTGGAATATTTGGGTTCATGTAAACAGAAATGGGCAACCCCAGTAAGACCAATAAAATTAGCCCCTCCTACTTTCTGTTCTGTTCTATTTGACTCTACAGCAGCCTTCAGAGGTGTGTTCCTAGACATGGGGTATAGGACAAAGGTGGAACTGTGCAGTCTGGGCTTTTGATTCTCTACTTTCTAGGAAAGCAATTTCTTCTACATTACTGATCTTCATTGATTTTTTCAACTATGTTTCTTAGAATATAAATGTTATTTTGATCTGAGAAGGTCTTTTGCCCTCTCCTATTTGCATTGTTTTCCTTGGAGATTGTTCTTGCTCTTGTGCCCATGTGAGTGCTTCCTGAATGTATGCCTGGGCTCACCCTTCCCTCCCCCTACCCCTAGGGCTATCTTATATCACATCCTTCCATGGACCAGTCATACTCATCAATTGTTAGTCCATCATTTTTACATCTCTAACCATGTTCATGATTCTCCTTTAGTTGTCAGTGATGTTTCCTGGTTTTGGCCTTGTTAGAAATCCTGCCTATCTTTAGGTCCAGCAGTGTGAAAGAAGCTTATCACCAGTTGTGAGACATGGGTGTCCATCAGTAGGCAGAACTCACATGAGCCTGTATGCTGCTGGGTAGCACTGTTGAATGTCAGCTCTGCATATCCTGCTCTTTGACATTTATGTTTATGAATCTATCTCCCTGACCACAGTTGTCATACTGAATAATCTCGGATGTGTAGGCCTCTGTCACACTTTAAAACCCATCCTCTTAAAGTGCACATGTACTTAAAATGCTCTTTGAATTTCAGTGAATGAATCATCTTTCTTGATATGAGGGCTCTGTGTCCATTAAGCTAGCCTTATTTCACTTTTACTGATTTGATAGTATATCCCTTTGTTGACTTATGTTGGTCCTTTTCATATGAATCGATTTCAAATTTGTATCCCCATCTATTTCAGTAGCTGAATGTTAGAAATTTCAAGCTGTTATTCTAGATTAGAAGGATAATATTGAATGACAATTATATCATCTGATCAATTAGCTACTCCTCTGAAATCTATGTTACATTCAAATTCCAGAAAAAAAAAACACCTTTTATAGCTCTCTGTTCAGTAGAAAAAGCCAAGGGTAGAACCCTGAAATATTTTAGAAACAATTTATCTCTTTAAAAAGATTTCTGCATCAACCCATTGATCAAAATATTTATGGTGGGCTATATACCCAGCTATGTGTATATATAATTACACTGTTTTCTAGTCTGTATTTATCAGTACATCCCCAAAGACATTTTAGCAGTCTCTTTTGTAATCAAGACACAGTGCATCTATCATATCATTTGTTCAAATCTTGAACCTCTAAGTTTAGTTGTCATAAAAATAGTAAAGACAGGAGTCTGAAATAACTGGGTCATCAGAGAGGTCTTTCCCACATGGGACCCAGGAACCATCTCTCATTTGAATCTACAACATATTACTGTGGGCACTTTAGATACAAGATCACTGAGTCCAATGATCACAGTGATAGACATTTGAAAATACCAATTGCCCAAGCAGAACACATGTACATACCATGTAAAGCTCAAGGATCAGTACCTGAGAAGATAAACACAAGGAATCAGTGCACCAGGGTTGTTTTCAGATGGCAGAAAACGGAGTGTGAAGGAGAGCAGCTCATTTTGAGGATAAATTTTATTTATGAAAAGATCACACGAACAGTCATCTCCTTGTTCTTTCACTCTCGTCAACATACATGCCACACACATCCATGGCCTAACCTCTCTTTAATGGACAGTCTGTGATGATCCATTATCCATTTGGCTGCAATTGAAAACTTATACACTTCTTTGTGAAATGGCTTCCTTATTAGAATCCTGAAGCACTTTCAATTCTTAAAGGTCTTTTCACCCACACAATGAAAATGATGCCTGCATAGCAAGTCCAGCAGGGGGCATCCTAAGGTCCCCCTGCACCCACAGAGTCCGGCCCAATCTTGCCTTCCGAGGCACCAGACCGTTTCTCCCTCTCACATTTCACCGGAGTTACAGCATGCAGCATCCAGCCGTATTTAGGAAGTTACAATGTGCTGCAGAGAGTCTTCGGTTAGGTCTGATTTATTTGATTTTATTCTCGATGCTAAAAAGGAACCTTAAACATGACCCTCAAAAAAGTGCCATAACCTTCAGAAACCATGTCTAGAAGCAGAGAAAATGAAGGCATTCTTGGGATTCCCTGGAGCAACGACAGAAGCCCGAACTGTGAAGACTCTGACAGCGCTTTCTGGTTGCCATGGTGAGAGAGGCCTTGCAGTTTATAGGCCATTAACGAGATGCTTATGCTCCTCAAGGTTCTAAATTAATTGTTTGGTGCTCATCTTCCTCCTACATAGTGTGATAGTGTTGAACCAGTGGGTAAGCCTCACATAGAGACTGGTGGGCTGATTCTTGAAGCTGAGCAAGGATGCTCTTTCCACTCATCTGAATTCTGTGTGCATAGTAAAAGTGCTATGCATCATTATTCCACCTCTAGTAGGTGTTTGCAACCACCTCCAACCCTTTCCAATATTTCCTTGTAAAATAATATGTATCCGGTGGCCTGACTCGCAATACAAACTTGGAGAATTAATGCCACCGACCGACCGCGGAAGCCTTGCCCATGATGAATGGGGCACTTAGAGTTGATGTACCTTGTACCTTCATTTCAAAGCAATGCCTTTGTACCATAAAATACATTTACTATGCAAAACTCGTTTTTACATCCTGACTTTTCATTGCTGGTTGGGATGGCCCATGAGCATTAAACAATTCCTAGCTTTCCTCTTTTCTCAGCTTCTGGTAATTATTCCGCCTTTTCTCCCTAAAGTTGACGGGAACATCTTTTGAATGACTATATGGTATCACCTTTGCATGAGCACATTAAAAAATCTCAACTGTATCCCACACTAATTTACTTTCCTTTATTCTGATGTGTTAAATGAGAAGTAATGAGAGAACATTAATAATAAAGGCAGTATTGAAATGAATTGTGCTATGATCATATTGTGATCACATCCCTTCTGTTTTCCCATTGGCATATATCATTATTTTGTGGGCGTGAAAGATATAAAACTTCTATGGAATGTACAGGTGTCTGTTATAACCTGTGGATTCCAAAGAATAGGACAACTAACCACATGATGATCTGCTCAGTTAATGAGAAAAATATCTAAAATTCATACCTCCTGGGAATGCCTGAGCAGTTGGCTAAGAGAAGTATAGCAAAGAGTTCAGCTTTAATAGAAGCAATTAAAGGAAATTTAACTGCAAAACCTTATCTTAATTTATGGCTCTTACCGACTAATAAACTTATTTTACAGTGGAGTACCTTATAATTTCAAGGGGGCTCTTTTTAACATCCATGCACCTGGTGAATGGTTTTGGGATCCATATACCTCCCTAATAACATTTCTCATGTTCCCTATAATTATAGAACCTCTGGATCTTAGCAGAGAAGAGTGAAAATGATATATTTGATGCTTTCTTGTAAAGAAATGCAGCCATATTCTGGCCACGTGGGATTTGAGTGGAAGCAATGGGGCCCCTTTTATTTCTTACATGCAAATGTGAGGGTGTTTTCTTGGACCATGGGGATAAAGCAACCCTCTATGGATGACAGGACAAGACCAAAGAATGTGCCTGTGTCCCTGACAACGTGGAGTCTCTGTTTAGGCCGTAGATCCTTCCACCCAGAATATTAGGTGAATGAGAAAAAAGATTCAACCCCATATAAGCTGCTGTTATTTCAGTTCTCTGTTGCAGCAGCCAAATCGATATGCTAACCAACACAAAAAGTTACAAAAAAATAAGCAAAAACAAAAAGGTAGGGGAAACATAATGTGTTTGATGTTCACAGTTGATGTTCAGGAATAAAAAAAAAGCATTTGGTGAAAGAAAGCAAGTTGTGTTTTTCAGCCGTGTTTCTACCATGCTGAAGGTAGAATCTGGTAGAAAGTAGGTGCTCACTCATTTTTTGCTGAGCTTCCATTCAGTGAATTAAGAAGATCTTAATATTCCCGTAGAGTGGAGATGCATAGGGAACAAAGGCTATTCTGCTCCCAAAGCTCTTGCAGGAATACAGGTCCCAGTATTGCAAGAAAAAGCAAAGCTTTGTTGGGATGTTCTCCATTTTATTCAGAGAACTTAACTCCCAAAACCAAACATTAAAACAATAGCAGCAGCAATAGCAACAGGAAACACACTAACTCAACAAATCCGAAAGAGTACAGACTGCATTTGTTTCCCCAGAGAAGTTGAGTCAAAAGCTTCCCTTGTGGAACAGAAAGAGCAGAATGATTGTTAATCTTGATAATCTGCTCAAAGGAAACTGGTCTTTGGAGACTAATATTTCAAAGGAAGGGAAAACAGGCTGCCAGGCGAGGGCAGAGGAAATCCCTCAGCAGGATATTTCATTTGGAGCACAATTTATGTAAAATATCTGATGATGGGTATGCTGTTTGAGTTACAGTGAGTGAATTTTAATTGGAGATGGAGCAATTACTTATAATCAACCAAATCAATGATGCATTATCTACTAAGATATCAGAGAAATAATTTGATGTAACAAATACTTATTGAAAAATCTGCTAAGATTTATGAACAGTGCAAACAAGGCAGCCTATTGTCTCAGCTCTTAAGCAACTTACTCTCTGAAGAAAGAGCCTTGTACTTGCAAAGGCAGTTCTTCCGGGAAACAGAAATGGAACTGGACAGGAAAGTCAGTCATTGCGCCTTCTGTGTGAGTTTGGACCTCTTCTCAATGGAGATCTATTCAGTTGTACTGAGTATCCTTTGGGTAAGTGTGAACACAGGAATCATTGATGCCTCACTAATCACTCAGTTGCATGTATTGTGATGTATTCAGTTGCCTGCGATAGAAAATTAACTTGGGCTTTCCTAGGTAAAAGGATGTGAGCATGATGGTTGCTAAAAGTAAAGTACATTATTTTCACAACTTGCAGTTTTTAAGCAAAACAGGAGTCTTGTTCTTCCCTTTTCTTCCATTTCTACCCCCCTCCCCTCCCCCACTTTGTTTTTTTTCTGACTGCAAACTTCTGGGATGAATCTGCCTGTCCTGCTTTATTCATGTATACAATTCTGATCTGGGGAAGGTGGAATACTTTCATCTTGCTCACTCCTGGGCCAGGTCGTTTCCAACCCAACCTCATTGGCTGAGCAGTATTTTTTCAAGTGAAAGAAAGGTGATTTCCCAAAGGAAACAATTATAGGTAGACACACACACGTGCCATACACAAAGTTTAGGTGACTACTCAGGAGAAAGGAATGGGAAACTGTGGTGAGTTTCTTACTAAGTAGAAGATTAGATGAACAGGAAACATAGTATTTTCATTTCTTCTTATGGATCAAAGGTCATAACACTGAAGACAAAGGGCAACTTGAAAACTGAGTATATGATCACAGAGATGATTTTAAAGAATACAATTAAAAAATGTATCTATACCAGGTATATGGCTTAGAGCAGTAATCCCTAAAGTGTGTTTCCTGTGTGATAGTATATCATAAAAGGATTCCATGGGCTAATATATATGGCAGACATTACATATTATATCCTCTATTCAAACTTTTCAATACACATCAGTATACAGAAGACTGAGTGTTTTAGGGTGAAGAAGCCCATTTACTGTGTTTTAAAAACACCATTTATTCTATTTGAGCAGGGATTTTTAGAAACATAAGAACTCTTAACAATTTCAAACACTAGTTTCGGGATGAAGAGGAATATTCTCTATCAAGAGAACTTGAAATGGAATTTTGAACAGAAATGAGAAGAGGTTAAAACTATTGTATGAAACCAGGTACCATGAGGCATTCAAGGTATAATTTAGAAAGATTATTACCTGTCAGGAAGTGGCAATGATGAATTAAAAGACACACTGTCTTGGGAACCTGTCAGATGTTCCTCCACCAATGAGTAAAATATGAATAATATTAAATATAGAGATATAAATATGATCCTAAGCATAGTATTAAACATAGGATTTCTGTGAACTTCCTGGAAAAAATGATGACCATTCTGAAACATGATGGAACTATTAAATACTAGTCACTCTAAATTAAGCTTCTTTCCTATACAAATCAATAAAATATCATAAACATCATGTTGCCTGGATCTCAGCAAGGCCTATGTTATGAATTGTATTTCCTCCTACAAAAATATGTTGAAGTCCTAATTGCCAGTACCTCAGAATGTGACCTTATTTGGAAACAGAGTCTTTGCAGGGGTCATTAAATTAAAATGATGCTGTGATATCTGATGAGGAACAGTTGTTATACATGGTCACAGCTAGGGAATATGTTTTCAGCTGAATCCTCAAATAAAGAAACATGGTTTTTATAGAAATGGAGATAAAGTGCCAAATTTGCAGCAATTCTCTATTATCATTACTCAATCAATTCTGCCATTAATTTTTAATTCACAAAAAAAGATTATAATATTCATACCAGGATTCTAGAGAAAGCTCCCGGGATTTCAAGACTTATTAAAAAGTTGCAGCAATCAAAGTAAGAGTAGACAAATAAAGTAATAGAACAGGATAGAGAATCCAGACATATACCCAAATACAGTTAATACATTTTTGACAAAGTTGCCAAAGTAATTCAAGTAGGAAATAATAATTTCTACAAAGGGTGTTGTAATTATACAAGAGGCGAACATCAACCCTTACCTCATACCATAAACAAGATTTAATTTGAAATAGATTATAGATCTAAACATAAAAGCTAAAACTATAAAGCATCTACTAGAAAAGAGAAGATAAAATCTTTGCAAACTTGGATAAGGTAGTGATTTCTTAAAAAGCACACTAAAAGTACTTACCATAAAAGAAAAGAAATGATATATAAGTATGGTGGACCGAATAGCACTACCACCCAAAGTTGTCCATATTTTAATCCCCAGAACCTCTAAATATGTTAGTTTACATGGCAAAGGGACAGTTTGAGATGTTATTATGTTAATAACTTGTATATGGGGGAGATAATCTTGGATTCTAGACTATATCTCTATCTATATAACTGTATCTATGTCCACTTTTACAATTCTATCTAATAAAAGAGTAATATGCAAATTGGCCGTCACTCCAAGACACAAGATGGCTGCCCCCATGTGGACACAAGATGGCCACCACAAGATGGCTTGCAGAGGAGGGCAGTTGTGGGCAGTTAGGGGTGACCAGGCCAGCAGAGGAGGGCAGTTGGGGGTGACCAGGCCAGCAGAGGAGGGCTGTTAGGGCAGACCAGGCCAGCAGGGAGGGCAGTTGGGGGGGACCAGGACAGCAGGGCAGGGCAGTTGGGGGGGATCAGGCCTACAGGGGAGGGCAGTTTGGGGGACCAGGCCTGCAGGGGAGGGCAGTTGGGGGGACCAGGCCTGCAGGGAGGGCAGTTGTGGGGACCAGGCCTGCAGGGGAGGGCAGTTGGGGGGGACCAGGCCAGCAGGGGAGGGCAGTTGGTGGGGGGACCAGGCCTGCAGTGGAGGGCAGTTGGGGAGGGACCAGGCCTGCAGGGGAGGACAGTTGGGGCGGGGACCCAGACCCTCAGGGGAGGGCAGTTGGGGGGAACCAGGCCTGCAGGAGAGGACAGTTGGGGGGGGGCAGGCTTGCAGGGGAGGGAAGTTAGGGGTGACCAGGCCAGCAGGGGAGGGCAGTTAAGGGTGACTGGGCCAGCAGGGGAGGGCAGTTGGGGGTGACGGGGCCTGCAGGGGAGGACAGGTAGGGGTGACCAGACTGGTAGGGGAGGGCACTTAGGGGTGATCAGGCCAGCAGAAGAGGGCAGTTAGGGGCAATCGGGCTGTCCAGGGAGCAGTAAGGCGTCGATCAGGCTGGCAGGGGAGTGGTTAGGGGGTGATCAGGCTGGCAGGCAGAAGCGATTAAGGGCAATCAGGCAGAGGCAGGTGAGCGGTTTGGAGCCAGCAGTCCTGGATTGTGAGAGGGATGTCCAACTGCCTGCCTAAACGGGCAGTTGGACATCCCTTGAGGGGTCCCAGATTGGAGAGGGTGCAGGCTGGGCTGAGGGACAACCCCCCTCTGTGCACGAATTTCGTGCACCGGGCCTCTAGTTTATTTATATGTGAAGACCAGATGAAATATCTTGGAACTGAATCTCTACCCAAAAGAAATCAATTCTTGTTTTTAAGAAGGGAGTTTTGTTAGACACTGTGTAACACCATGCACATGTGCCGTACAGAATTACAAAAATGCTGTTTCTGGAAAGCTAAAGAGGCTGGGTTAGTGTTAAAAGACTCCTGGGATATGGTGGCAAAGAGCAGAACCAACAGCAATCAAGGCTTAACTACAACAAGTCTGTGCACACAGCCCATAAAGGGGTCCACCTCAGGTGATTGGGGAGGCTGAGCCACTGGGCCCTATAGGACACCTAGCACACAAGGCCACTCTATCAACTCAGGAAAGCAGCCAAAATGCAGAGACAAAGAAACAGGTCACAAATGACAGAAATGGAGGAAAGCAAACTACTGGATATAGAGTTCAAACCATAGTTACAAGGTTACTCAAGAATCTTCTAGAAACCTCCAAGGAACTTAGTGAGACCTTCAAGGATCTTAGTGAGAATGCCAAAAAAATGGAAAAGGACCAGTCAGAAATTAAGCATACACTGACTGAAATAAAGAATTATATACAAATATTCAACAGTAGAGTAGAGGATCCCAAGAATCAAGTCAAAGATTTGAAATACGAGGAAGCAAAAAACACCCAACCAGAAGAGCAAAAAGAAAAAAGAATCCAAAAAATATGAAGATAGTGTAAGGAGCCTCTGGGACAACTTCAAGTGTACCAACATCCAAATTATTGGGGTCCCAGAAGAAGAAAGAGAGCAAGATATTGAAAACCTATTTGAAGAAATAATGACAGAAAACTTCCCCTACCTGGTGAAAGAAATAGACTTACAAGTCCAGGAAGCACAGAGAGTCCAAAACAAGAGGAATTCAAAGAGGACCACACTAAGATATATCATAATTAAAATGCCAAGGGCAAAAGACAAAGAGCGAATCTTAAAAGCAGCAAGAGAAAAACCGTTAGTTACTTACAAGGGAGTACCCATATGACTGTCGGCTGATTTCTCAACAGAAACTATGCAGGCCAGAAGGGAGTGGCAAGAAATATACAAAGTGATGAATAGGAAGAACCAACAACCAAGATTACTCTACCCAGCAAAGCTGTCATTTAGAATTGAAGTCAGATAAAAAACTTCACAGACAAGAAAAAGCTAAAGGAGTTCACCACCACCAAACCAGTATTCTATGAAATGCTGAAGGGTATTCTTTAAGAAGAGGAAGAAGAAGAAAAAGGTAAAGATAAAAATTATGAACAACAAAGTGACAACAAATACATATCTATCAACAAGTGAATCTAAAAATCAAGTGGATAAAAAATCTGATGAACAGAATAAACTGGTGAATATAATAGAATCAGGTGCATAGAAAGGGAGTGGACTGACAGTTCTTGTGGGGAAGGGGGTGTGGGGCATGCAGGAAGAGATTGGACAAAAATCTTACACCTATGGATGAGGACAGTGGGGAGGGTAAGGGTATAGGGTGGGGTGGGAACTGGATGGAGGGGAGCTATGGGGGGGAAAAGAGGAACATCTGTAATAATCTGAACAATAAAGATTTATTTAAAAAACTGCATTGATTCAACAGAAATATGTTCTTTATAGAGAGACAAAAATTTTTTTATCTTCTTTCCCCAAGAATGAATGTTTTAAACATACACTGTGATGTGGACATTATAGATGATTCTAATCAGAGATATGACACAACTAGCAAATACTGACACAATCGACTGTGTCTTGGTGAAACTTGAATTCTTTTACTATAGCTTTTCACTTGTTCTAATGGCCCAGACAATTTATCAGTCCTAGAATTCATATTTGAATTGATGGTAGTTATAATAGTTTAAGGCACATAAATACTAATGAGAGGTTTCTAGTGAATCTTTCTTCATTTACTCTCCAGGACAAAGAACACATAATATCTTAATTTACAAAGCAATCAGCTACTTCAAGCTCTTTTCACTTGCATTGAATATCTGACCTCATGGCAGCTTCCTTCACTCTCAGGAGATGATTTACCTTTGAGAAAAATCTGAAGATGTCTACTTTCTGCCACTCAGTTAATGGACTGAGTTTCATCTCCACTCTTTCTTTCCTTCATGACTTCTACTTTAACACAGGAGTGGTTTCCTTCTCCTATCTCACTGTAGTCACTGTCCCTGATCTCATCCCATCTCACCCTGACCCACAGAGAACTTGTTTGCAGTAATTACCCCTTTATTTATTTTCTTCATCATCTCTCCATCAACTTGCTCTTTCCAAAAAGCATTTAAGCCTGCTGAAATCTTTTTTTCTTTAATACACTTCCACACTGTTGTCTACACTGTTTCATAAACCTAACTGCATATCAAGGCTAATTGAGGAGATTCTTCAACATGCATTTTCTAGAACTCTATTATTAGAAATTCAGATCCAATAGGGAGCCCATAAGTATGTAAAATCTACCTTTTATTAATAATCTCTAATTCTAAATTCAGATTATATATTCAGTGTTTACTATCTTTACTTCTCAACTCCTATTTATTCCTCACTTACCTGCTCAAACTTGTGTCTCTTTAGGAATCAAGCAATTTTCTTGACACAGTAAACAATTATAGCCATTTATCAAGTTATTTGGCAAATTTAAAAATGCATTAACATTAGAAAACTTGGAGATATTAACATTTTGAGAAAGTAGATCTTTTAAAAACTTAGAAATAGCAAGAAGAATAGGCAATAAATGTTTACTAAACTTTCTGTCACTTAACTACTCTAGAAATGGAACTTCAGAAGGCTATTGGAGACTTTAATGGCATGCTATAGCACCTGCGGACTTTGAAATTTTAGCTACTTATACATTAAAGTCACACTGTGACAAAACCCTGTGCATGCCAGACATATGGCTGCAAGGCAAAGATTGATTTGCAACAATGAAAGAGCAGGTTCTTAATAGAGCAAAGCCGTCTTTCTATATAGCTTCCAACACAGGTCCGACTTTGTTGGCTGATAGCTTTTCAAGCTGGGATTCTCTTATTTTGGAGGACTTTATTTTATTCAGAGATGAACCATGTGGTATTTCTAAAAGAAGAGGCTTCAATTGTAGAACAAGTGTAAGGTATATATGTAACAACTGTCTTGCCTACACTGTTGGAGTCAGTGGTTAATCATTGCCTTTGACTAGACTTCTCGCCATGTCTTTTACAGTTGCCTCTGGGTAGTTCTATGTAGGTGAACTCACAGCATTTACATGATATTCTTAGATTATTATAGCCAGCATTTGAAGTCTAGGACTCTGGTTAATGCTATCAATCCAGACTTCACAAAGGGGAAGACTATAACATTCCCTCTATTAGTTTTGTCCAGATGCCTGGTGTGCTTCCCTGAAATCCCGATTGGTTGAGTTCCTTGCCCTAATTTATGTTGAATGTTTCTCATGGATCCATGATTCCCATTGGGACTCACATTTCTTCATTCATTTGTTTAACAAATGTTGGTTGAGTGCTGGGATTCAGCAATGAACCAAATGTGTCCTCATATACCTTACATTTCATTTGATGGGTGCTCTAGTTACCATCATAAAAGTTGAGCCTTGGTATATGATGACATAAAATTTGACCAATTTAGAAACTTCCTGCATTTTCAGAGTTATTGTTCCATGGCTTGGTAGTGAATTCCATATTTCTTTCCTGTCTTATTTGTAATTGAAACTCCTCTGAGAGCATATGTTGGGTTTTGTCTTCATACTCAGCAAGCCTTTTATTTATTGCTAATAATAACAAACACATAGTGCTAGATATTTATCAGACATTGTTCTTTATATAATATATATAAATGAGCTCATTTAATCTTCAAAAGCATCATACGAGATGGATATTATTCGTCCTGTTTTACAGAGGAGGAAACTGTAACACAGGTCACTTACCTTGCCCAACGTCAACTAGCTAGTGGAGGAACAGGTCTTCACACCTCAACCATATGACTCTGGACACTGTGCTCATAACTGCTCCCAGAAATGTTCATATTCAATGTCTTTTTATACATTTGGTGTACACAGTTTTACTACTTTAATATATAACATCATGTGACACGTAGCAGTGTTTGTGCCAATCCTCAGCATATATTGCCATCAAATGGCATTCTGGATGTGGCCTGTTAGGACCTTAAAAGTTTAATTTGGACCTTAAAATTTTATTATGCTAACTATACCATCTAAGAGAATGGATCAGGTTACATGACCTAAAGAACAAATGTATACTTGTCTTGCTCCACAATTTTTATGCCCCAAACCTCCTTTTCATTTAAGGATATATTTCTAATATTACTGAATTATGCAGGGCAAAAATATGTGGACTAGAATCAATAGTACTGTTAGTGGGACTCAAATTATATTTTTATCAGATTTGATTCAGCCAGGACCTATTACCAAATCATAAAATATCGTGTGTGTTTGTATATGTGTGTATTTGTGTAGGTGTGTGTTTAGGAATAGAGAGTTTAGGTAGAGAAATCAAAGGTATGTAAGAATGTAACTTTGAAAATAGAAAGCAATCCCTAATAGGCTATAGAATTGATGTTATTATAAATATCTCCTCTCAGCTTTCAGTATAGTACAATGATGATATATGCAAAAATGTTTAGGAAACACATTAAAGAGATAAAGTTAACAAATGTATTTTTAAAATTTAAGCTGAATTCTAAATGGCTTTAATGACTAGTAACTAAAATGGAATGGAGAGTTGCATAGCAGGGGAAATTAAAGCCATTTTTCTTTTCTACTAGACTTCAGGCCATTTATCTGTCAACCTCTATTTTCACTGACTTGGTTTTTGTGTATTGCGCTTCACTCACAGAGGTGGTTTTGTTTATTTCACATTTCCTATCTTTCATATGCAGTTCTCCACATAATCATGAGAATCTGCCTGGAAGCCTCAAAGCTTTGAATTACGTACATGCTTTGAATTTAGACATGCTTTGAATTAAGGATCCAAAACATAGTAATAATCTACTCTCAGAAATTCTTAATGGTACCAGGATGATCTGATTATGTTATGGGCAGCATGCTGGTTTTGTTTTCCAAGTATTTTGAATTCAAAGGGAAAAATGTTAACTTCTTAAATAAAAATGGTCATCAACTGCTCTTCTCATTTGAACATAGTTTGTCTTAATTTAAGAAACTTTATCACCATGGGTTTAGAATATTTCTTATTTAATGCCTTTTAAATGCAGAATATTCAGGACACAGATGCTATTTCTTTAGAGTAAGGGAAAAGGAAATATTATCAATCTATCTCTTAGTAAACATATTTTGATTACTCAGAGAAGACAGAACTGTAAAATGTATAAAACTGTTGAACTGTTTTGTTTCATTATTTTTATTGATTGGAGAGAGAGAGAGAGAGAGAGAGAGAGAGAGAGAGAGAGAGAGAGAAGCATTGATTTGCTGTTCCACTTATTTATGCATTCATTGGTTGCTTCTTGTATGTGTCCTGACTGGAGATCAAACCCACAACCTTGGCATATCAAGACAATGCTCTAAGCAACTGAGTTACCTGGCCAGGGCCTGTTGACCTTTATTTTAAAGCCAATGCTGCTCACAGATATGAATGTGGAAAGACCAACTGGACAGAAACATCTCCTTCATGGTGGTTCTAATTACACACTGACTTCAGCTGATGCTGATTCTATGGGTGGCTCCTGGGGACTTCATGGCTGTGGCAGAATAGTCTCTTCCACTCATGGCTCTTCATCTTTCTTGAATAGAGTAACTTCCTCCCTTAGATTTGAGTCTCATGGCAGTTTCAGTACTTTCTGTTGGTACGTGGTGTCCTTATGTGCCAATAGCTCTTAGTAATTACTATTTTATTGATCTGATGACTTTAACTGTGCTATTTCTGGGTTTTTGACAGTCTGTTTAAAATGTACATCTCATTAGGACACTTCTCAGCTTAAATCCATTCAAGTATCTCTTCAAAGTCTAGAGCATACATTTTAGGGCTGTTGGTATCAGAAAGGCCTTTGATTCAATCTTACTGAACCATCCAGTCTCCTCTCTGTAGGGATCCAGATATCTCAACCTCTGGAAGCTCCTTGGCTGTATCTCTGTGACATGTGCAGTAGCTGCTCACCCTTTTCCTGTTCTTCACCCAATCCAGGTATCAGATCTGAGGACTTCCTAAGCACTTAATCTTTATTATCTCATTTTATCCTCATTGCTACGGGATGGGATAATTATCACTGTAATTTGCAACGTGTCATTGAGGAAACTGAGGCATAAACTTTTAAAACTTGTTTAGGGTCATATCACATTCCTTCTTTGTTAGAGTTGAAAATTTGAAGGGAAAGACTGTGCCCTGTTAGACTTTAATGATTAAACTGTGTAGCTCAAATATTGACTGGATAAATGAGAAATCTTAGCCAGATATGTTGTCTGATAGCATTTTCACCTTCACAACTTTATATAAAGTCCTCAAACATTGCTCCTGTGTAAACTTTACACCTGATTTTGCCATAAAACACTAATTGGAAAATATATACGCACCCCATATGTTCATTGCAGCATTATTCACAATAGGCAAACTATGGAAACAACCTAAGTGTCTACCAATAGATGAATGGATAAAGAAGACAGGGTACATATATACAATGGTATACTACTCAAGCCCTAAAAAAAGAATGAGATCTTGCCATTTGTAATGACATGAGTGGACCTAATGGGTATTATGCTATGTGAAATAAGTCAGACAGGGAAAGACAACTACCATATGATATTTTTAGATTACATGTGGAATCTAAAAACCAAAGCCGATGGATAAACAAAACAGAAACAAACTCAGATATAGAGAAAAAACTAATGGTTGTCAGATGGAAGGCGGTTGAGGGATGGGCATAGAAGGTGAAGGGACTAAGAAGTACAAGCTTTCAGTTATAGAATGACTCACAGAGATGTAAAGTACAGCATAGGAAATCCAGTCAATCCTATATAATAAAAGGCTAATATGCAAATCGACTGAACAGCGGAACAATTGGTTGCTATGACACACACTAACCATCAGGGGGCAGATACTCAATGCAGGAGCTGCCCCCTGGTGGTCAGTGCACTACCATAGGAGGAGCACCACTCAGCCAGAAGCCGGGCTTACAGCTGGTGAATGCAGCCGCAGCGGCGGGAGCTTCTCCTGCCTCCGTGGCAGTTGGATATCCCCCGAGGGCTCCTGGACTATGAGAGGACACAGGCTGGGTTGAGGGATCCCCCTCCCCCCTGAGTGCATGAATTTTGTGCACTGGGCCTCTAGTAATATCATAATAACTATGTAGGGTAACAGATAGCTACTAGAATCATTGTGGTGATCTACATCATAAGGCATATAAATGTCTAATCACTAGATTTTACACCCGAAACAATATTGTATGTCAACTGTAATTAAACAATAAATTAAAAAACAAATAAAATTCATTCACACACACACACACACACACACCCCAAAGAACCTACCCCTTTTTACTGGGTTTGCTGATTTGTGAATCTCAACATGGCTTTGGTACCGAAACAGCGTCAGGTTTCAGCTCTGAGTTTCCATCCATGTGGGCTGGGTGTGGGATCTCCCTGGGGTGAACTGATTGCTCCTGGTAGATATTCCCAACATGATTAATCCACACGTGTCAGTTGTGAATGAAGGAAAAAAAACCAAACACAACAGGTCCCAGTATGTGAGTACTAAAAGCACAGCAGAGATTCCTTTGGTTAAAATGAACTAGATTCTGAGTTGAGGGGAATAGTTAGTGTTCAGCCATGCTTGATACTAACTTTATGACCTTTGTCTGATACTTGAACCTCGATGTCATCATCTACACAGCAGGTCTAAGGTTCTTCTGCAACAACACTGCACAGTTTGGGAGGAGATTCAATGAGATGCACTGGCGAGCTAGTCTTAGGATTTGGACATCAGCAAAGGCGGGAAGATCAGGAACACCCAACTTTCCAAAGCTTGTCAAATGGCCAAAATCACCCAATTTGCAATATTTCCTGATTTCACAAAAGGTTAATTTTAATAGTTTTGAGAGGATTGCTATCAACTTAAGAACAATCTTTTAACAACTTTAATAAGAGTGTTGGAGTTATTTACTAAATGTGGAGTATATTTCTATTTATTCTTGGCAAATCACTAAATTGGTGAGTTCAGCAAATTAGTGCTGCTGCTGAGAAAGCTTCTAACACCAGCAGGTTTGTGAGTTTAAGCTCCTGGAGGATGTGCGACACGTGTATCTTATTTAATGTTATTTTCTTAATGCTCAGCAGTGTGCCTAGGACATAATTAATTGGATAAATCTTTGTTGACTAAATTAATAAATGAGTCTGTATGTGAGACTGTTGGATGACTATCGTGCAGAAACAGACTTGAAAGTGAGCATGCATTGTGGCAATTCTCAAGCGTGTGAAAATTTTGGTTAGCATTATCACTTATTATGTTATTTGTAAGACTGCATTAAACATCCTTGAATTATGTGAAAGATGGTTCCTTGGAATAGATAAGAAAATGTAAACATGGGTTTCTAAGTTGAAGTACATTGAGTGATGATGACTAATAGATTACTGTAATAAATGTTTAATTCAGCCATAGTATTTATCCAGAGAGCCAGTTCTAATGATTCTGAAATTAAAGAAAAATCATCCACTTCAGTGTGTTTATTTAACCCACTCTCTCAGGCAGCATAATGGTTGAGTCAGTAGGTGGCTGGAAGTCAGGGAGACAAAGCAAATTTCACTAATGTGTTTCATCATTTGTCTTATTTCCATGTGAAGGATTGAATTATTGACTCAAAATCACCATAGTCAAACAATATCATTGTAATTGATGACACAGTTAGCCTCATTACCAAGACAAATTGTGATCTTCTGATACACTGCTTTATTTTAGATAATAGAGGGTTATTTCAGCCTAAAGAAAGTCTCTGAATGATGAAACGCCATGTTGACTTATTTTATGTAAGATCGAACTGAACTATGAGGAGATCGTTTCCTATTTTTCAACCTCCAGTGAAGTCAAATCCACTATATCAAATTGCCTGGTTCAGACAATGAGATAGTTTATTATGACAACTAGGGACAGATGCATGGCTGTGGTACTGTTCTTACATACAGCTCTTGATACTTAATCAGAACCTGTCTCCTATTACTCAACCTGAATACATTCCTGGTTTTGATGTGTCATGAACAATTATTTCTTTGAAGATAGAGATAAGCCAAAGTTCATGAAAGACAATATGTTTGGACTCTGAGTGAGGGGTATGATGATAAAAAATAGGAACTACCAGGATCAGAAATACCAGGAAAAGCACACCTATATTTGTTATCACATAGGCCAATATTTGTTTTCATATTAATCTGTTCTGGTGTTCTGGTTTTCTTCATCAGTTTTAAAGAATGGCTAGTTTTTAAGTTTTCATCAAAAAAGAAATCTTACTCTTAGATATAAATAATAGTATCTAAAATATCCATTGAAATTATGCCAGTTCTATGAAATTAATTATTGTATTTTTGGCACATCTTTACTGCTCATTTACTGAGACTGCATCTATAATACACATACAACTACTTATAAATGTATAGAATCCTCCTCTATAATAAAAGGCTAATATGCAAATTGTCCCCTCAGGAGTTCGACCAGGAGACCAGGAGTTTGATCGCTCGCTATGTCATGCGCTGACCACCAGAGGGTGGCGTGGAACATGGCAGGGGAACAGTGGCGGTGGGGCACTAAGGGAGTGAGGGAAGGAGGAAGCGGGGAGGATGGGAGGCGGGGAACCTGATTGGCCCTGATCACTGGCCAGGCATAGGGACACTACCTGTGCACAATTTTGGGCACCGGGCCTCTAGTATACTATATATGTAAGTATATATTATATATTAATAATTATTAGAAAATATATATTATGTATAATCTGCTTTTCTAATGTATATATGTTTAAAATCTCACAAATGCAACTTTAACCCAGACTCACCTGGGGCTCAGTTTACTGTCTGGAGCCTCACAGTTCATAAACTACAAACCCTTTTGCCAACCTCTGAGTTCTTTCTTTTCGTCTTTCCTTTGTATCCATGCTGTCTGCTTCCAGCTCAAGGTCATCCCAACCCATTTCCTTTCATGCTCCTACTTTTCTCCAATTTAGACAATCAGCCACAAATTTATGGCCTCTGGTCACCAACCAGATGCCAGGCTTCCAGTTGGTCGTTTAGTGTTTCTCAAAGACAGCTGTCTCTCATTTACGTAACTGCTGTTTCAAGATTTCATTATTCTCTCAGGCTGCTGCTTTCCCCCCAAACACCACACTCTCAGAAAATATGAGTATGCATAGTCCTGCTCTTACTAATAAGAAAATAATAATAGCAGGCAGAGAGCTCTGGTGGGGTGTGTCTGGAGGTATTGAGCAAAAAGGGAAAAAAAGAGAGAACTCATGAACATGGGCAACAGTATGGTGATTTTGGGATCGAAGAGGGGATGAAGGAGGTGGAAGAGGGCATAGAAGGGGATAAATGGTGATGGAAAAAATTAGATTAAATGAAATTTAAAAATAATAGCAATAACTATGCTAGTCAACATTTGAGAGCTCACTTAATATGTGTAAGCACAGTTTTACTATATTACATGTAATCTCTAATTTTCACTATAAACCATTGGTATTGTTACTATTTATATTTATTTTTACAAAGAAGGAAAGAAAAGCTCAGAAATCTTCTCCTTGTGAAGTGCATTATCACCACCATTATACATAGACCATCATCTCTGGCCATCATTCCCTCAGGTTATTACCTTGATTATGGTGATATGTCCAAACTCAAATTGTATGAATTAATTATGTGCAGTGTTTTGTATACCAATTACACATCAATAAAGCTGTCTTATTGGCTGATGTCCCCTTTCCTGTGTCTAATTAATTCTTCCACCTGTGTTCTGTATCTCAACTCCTCTGTCATATTCAAGGACATTGTTCCCTCTCTTATTGTCTTTTCTCCATGTATGTATATCTTTTACTTTAGAGATAAGCTTCTGCCAAATGTGCTTTGTGCTTCTTGGGCTCATTTCTAGCTAAATCACTTTGTAATATGTTTTTTTTTCTTTCACTAAATTACTCATCCTAAATTTGCCAATCATCTTCAAATGGCCATATGGAATGGACAGCTTTCTTTCTTATTTCATCTTTCAGAGCACCTGATGCTGCTGGACTCTCCTCTTTCTTGAATCACTTCCTCTAGTGGCTCTCAAGTCAACACACTTCCTGGGAATGTTGCTCCCTCATTTTTGTTAGTATCTTCTCCTTATGCACATGGACCTCCTCAGATTGCTACTCAAGTGCTGATGTATTTTTTGAATTACTTTGTTGGTTCTCTTATTTTAATTCTATGTGCTGTTCCTGAAAGATGTTATCTACTGAAGATGTAAAAGTTAATATTAAGCCATGGATATATTTTCATATTTAAAACTTATTTCAATACTTGACAGCTCCATGAAGACATCCTGAAAGAACTTCTAGCTTCAACTCCTCCTCTCCTTTGCCAAATATGTCCCTGCCCTTGTGGGAAAGGATACTATTGTCCTATTTGGGGTTAGAGATTGCCTCAGAGGTTCAGTAATTCACTGAGTACCCCTAACCTGCAGAGCTAAGACCTGCCCAGCCCAGTTGTTCTTTCAGCTGAGTTGCCTTTTAGGATAGAGTGCCTAAGGAGGGGCTGGGGCAGAGACATCTGTAACACCTGCTGGATGTTGGGGTGATGCTCTCCCTAGTTTACTGGAAAAACTGCAGGTAACATTTCCTCTAGACACACAGTTAATATGCTTGTCCTTAGTCTCAGGATGTGTGCTTAATTCCACTTTGCTGTGCTGTTTAAAATGGTTCTGAACTTGAACCCAAGTGTAAATAAGGGTTGGTCGTTTCTCAGAAAACAAAACAATGAAACCAAACAAAAATTGATGCTATTTTCCTCCTGGTCACCACATCAGCAATATGTATTACCTATTTTTTTAAATTCCAACAAGAATTGGTTATTAAGCTCTGTTAACTTTACTGTCTGTCAGTCTTTATTGATTTATGCCCCAGTTGAGCTCACTAAGGCCCAGTTTCCTGAGCATCATTTCTTATAACTATGCATTTAACTAATATGTTTCCCCTTTATTGTTTCTGATGACTTTTATTCATCCTTTGGCACAGTTCAGTGTTTTCTCATCTAAGACATTTCCCTAATTTCTGTCCTCAGTTAAATGCTCATCTCCCATGTTCCATGTCTCCCTGAGACCACCTCCTAGTGGGAAGTCTTCACACTTATTACTGTTAATGTAGCTTTTGCTTTACTTGCCTGTTGCTCCCACTAAATTCTAAGACAGGGCAGGACTCTCTGGTTTATTTCTCTGCCTCTGGCACTTCTTACCATGTCCTGTCAGAGCCAATGTTCAGTAAATGCTATTTCAACAATTGAATGAATTTCAAGTGGCCACTTAACCAAAGGGAAAATAACAGATTCAACTCATTTTCACTGCAACTAAAAAGTGTTAAATGGCAGGCCTCAGAATACATTTCCTCAGCTATGAAACAGTGTTTGTATAAATACCTTATAGGTGTTCATCCTGAATCATGACAACATCAATTTTTTTCACCTTTAAATTTGTTTTCCTTCTGAATTGGACTTTATATACAACAGAGTGGTGAAATTATATGGAAATGGGAGTTGAAAAAGGATGAGACTCTCTCTAATTCCTTAGTAACCTTCCTGTAGCTTCAGGATTTTTTTTGTAGTTGGCATGTGTGCAGCTAATCTCAGTCACTGAAACAAAATTGGAAGTCCCTTTAGAAATAATCTGCTCCAACACCATTATTTTGCATGTGAGGACACTGAAACCCACAAAACCTATTTACTGGTTTCCTAGGGCTGCCATAACAAATTACCACAAACCGGATACTTACAGCCACTAAAATGTGTTCTCTTAGTTCTGGGGGTCAGAAGCCTAAGAGCAATATAGTGTATCTGTGGGGCCAAGCTCCCTCCTAAGATTCTAGGGGAGAATCCTTCCACAACTCTTCTAGTTTCTCCAAGCTCCCAGCTTTCATTGTCTTATGGCTTCATCACTCCAATCTCTGCCTCTATCACTACTTGGTCTTTTGTTTGTTTGTTTTCTCCTCTTCTGTCTCTAATAAGGACACATGCAATTGGATTTAAGACCCACTCTAAATCCAGGGTGATCTCATTACAAGATCCTTAACTTAATTACATATGTAGAGACCTTTTTCCCAAATCAGGTCACATTCTAGGTAGAATGTTTTTTGGGGTCCACATTCAACCCATTATAACTAGGTACCAGCAGAGTTGAGCTGGGTCCCATCTTCTGTTCCCTCGTTAGGCAGATGTCTTGCTCACTTCTCTGCAGAATGTGCTCTGAGGGAGGAAAGATGTATGGTTGAACATGTGTGGGCCAGGTCTCAGCTGTGATTCATTTTCTCCATGCACTGTTCTGTCGATTCAGAAACACACAAAACTGGAAAGATGCGTGTAATGAAAATTGTTGAGATCCCATTCTGAATGATGCTCCTAAATCTCTTCTATACCATTTGGTCCAATTATCACTGTAGATATATTTTCCACCAGGAAAGGATCAATAGATGTTCTATCCTGTTTTAGTTTCTCCCCATATTACTTATATGTCTTCTTTCTACATATAAAAATAAAGTTGGGTTTTCCCAATTTTTTGATATGAATCAGAAGACCTTCCCCGAGGTTTGCAAACATTCTCAGCAGTAACACTAGTATCCTGGTGGCAGTCCTGCATGCCTGGTGAAGATGCTGGGATATGCAAAGTAGCCAGTATGTGTACGTGAGAAGGTTTCCATGTGCTCTTCCCAACCATCCAGGAAATGAAATTCAGGGAGTTCAGAGAGTTTACTGAGAAAATTAGTGTCTGGTCAAAGATTGGGGTCCTGACCAGTGTGTGACCAAAGCATATGGTCTCTTCTAAAACTTCTTTGTGTCACTATCTCTGGATTTGGTATAATCACACAACCAGAAGTAGAAATACTAGAAAAGCAGGTATGTATCTGGTGGCAACAGAAATCCATCAGAACTGTCAATAATTGTCATGTCAGCATTGATACAGGACCTGCACCTGTGAACATGTCGGGTCAGAGACTCTGAGTCAGAAAAACAACAGAAAAAGCTTTAGCCAAGGACCACAGACAGCAGTCTCTGTAGCAACCAGGCTTAACTATGTGCTCATCAAGGAAGAAGAATGGGAAGGTTCTTTTCTATGTATTTACCTGCTTAACTGAATAGCTAGTAAACAGATTATAACCTTTCTGTAATTCCATAAGACTCAGTTCTTCTGAATAGCCATATTTTTGGCTTTAAAATACTTAAGCCATAAGAATTTGCTGTTAAAAGGAGGCTTGTAGAAGGGGGAGGCAGTCAAAATCTTGCTTACTAGCCTGGAGTCTTGAATGGTCAATGAAGTGCGAGGTTCCTGAGCAGCTGCTCTGCTGAGGATCTCATTTGTACCCCATTCTTATTGTTAAAATGATTAGGAGCAGCATTTTGTGTTTGTCTCATTCATCAAAATTACATAAGCCTTTAAATGTACAGTTTGTAAATGCCTATGAGCAAATTCAAATATATATCTCAGTCTATTAATAATTCTTTGATGCATTTATCATAATTCTTTTGCTAAAAGAGGGAAATGGAAAAATAGAAGATACCATAATTAGGTTGAATTATTACAAAGGTTATTATGTCCTATACTGCCTATTTTGTTGATATTCAAATTGTGTAAGAAAATGGGTGTGTTCTTTATTATGAGATTCTCAACTCTTTGAGGTCTGTGAATCTTTTGCCTCCTAGACAGGCCCTCAGTGACCATATGTTGAATTAATGTTATAGTGAGTGGGGAAATAAGGTCATATGTGCTCCTTTATGTTAATTACATGCAAATATTGTTCCTTCTAAAGAGGAATGACATGGACAGTTGCATGTGTTGGCTGATGGCTGCCAGAATGTCTGTCTGGATCTCATGTCTTCCATCCCCGTATCTGGCCTTTTGACTTTCCTGCTGCCCAGTGTCACATGTGGTTTAGAAATCAATCTCTAGTCATTAGCTCAGTATTTCAGATTAGAATGGCTCTGCCATTAATCCTCTTATAACCTTAAGCCTCAGCTCTCAATTTTTATTTATTGATTTGAGAGAGGAAGGGGAGAGGGAGAAAGAGAGAGAGTGAGAGAGAATGATGTGAGAGAGTAATATTGATCAGTTGCCTCCTGTACATACACTGACCTGGGGTCAAACCACAACCTTCAACCAGGTTATATGCCCTGACCAGTGTGAACGAAAGAAGCCACCTGCTAACCTGACAAGCTCAGGGGAGGCCTGTGTGGCAGTCTTGAAACCTCAGAGACCTAAAATAACCACAAAAGATGGTCTGAAAATTAAATATTTAACTACAAACAGGTTATAGTGGGCAGTCATTCCTAAGCTGATATTTTCCCTGACACAGATCAACTTAGATCTTTCCTGAGCCCATTTGCCTTTTTTGCCTCTAAGATAATATGTCTGTGAGATGTCTGGGTAACTTGTAACTTCCTCTTTCGCTGGAGCCCCTGGGGCACAACCAAATGTGGTGGGTGCCAGGACAGATGCCTGAAATTCCTTCATTATCATGTTAATTGTTTCTGTACCCACCTAAGTAAGTGTCCATCATTTTACTTTTTATCCAATCCCAGGGGTTTCCCACAGTTTGACTTTATCCCACCTCCTTAATCTGTCACCAATGAATTTCATGTAGCCCACCTATGTCCCTCCTTTGATGGCAATGTATAAATACAGATGTAACCCGCCATTCTTTGGAGCATTATCTCAATTCATTGAGGTTCTGCTTCCCGGCATATGTCGACAGTTTGGCTCAAATAAACTCACTAAAATTCTTTACAGGTTTCAATGGTTTTTTTTCGTTAACACCAGGAATCAATCTCAATACCTTTTCCTATACAGGATGATGCTCCAACCAACCTAGCCACAATGGTCATGGCTCTTTTTTTTTTTTTAATTCAATCAATACATATTTTTAAAGAGATTACGGTGTGACCCTTTTTGGCAAATGCTGGAGACACAAAACACATAACAGTTCCTCTTCTCATGAAGCTTCCACCCCCAGACACCAAATACATAGTGATAAGGATGACAAGTGTTACAAAAGTAACACATGTCATGCAGGATGCTATGGAGGTCAATCAGAATAGCAGCTTGCCTTACCTGAGGTTTTAGAGAAGCAATCCTGAAGGTGATGCATTCAAAGAATCTGAAGGGTAGGAAATGGCTAAGTAAAGAGAAGAGTGAGAGTGCTTTGGCTAGAATAGTGCATGGAGGCCCTGTGTTAGAGGGCTTGAGGAGCAGAAAGACGGTCAGATAATTGAAGGACAGAGACAGAGGGGCCACCGGATTTATAACTCAGAACAAAGGGTTTTGATTTGGCAATGGGCAGAACAAGGGTTTTAATTTGGCAATTAAAGTCACTGAGTGTTTTTAATGAGAGAAGAATCATGATAAGTGAGGCAGGCACTGTCCCCTTGCCCTGCTCTAAGGCCACATGTAGCTGTGTTGGATAGTTCCCAGCTTACTGGTGCCTTCCCATCTCCAGCACTCTCATTTATCAGCTTTTCTGCCTAGGAAATTTTTTGGTCCCATAGTATCTTGTCTAAGTGGCATGTGAGCCACCAAGAATTGGGCATTTCATCTCATCACAATCAGTCCTCGACAAAGGAGATGGTGGAGTTTTTCATCCTTTAGAGGAGAAATTCTGAGGATCACTGCAGGACCCTCTGTAAAGCCCTAGAGGGACTGGGCTCCCGTTGCTCCTCAGAATCACCTGTTTATTAGCCCCCTGCTTCCTCTGGCACTTTCTCTACTGCTTCAACTGTGTTTCCAGGATCACATCCTAAGTAGACTGCCTGCAAGAAAGCACTTAGCTCAGCGTTTCTATTTAAGGAACTCAAACTAAAAGGGTTAGAATTAGGATTATAGTAAAAATCCAACTAATGTAAGCATAGCATTGTTGAAATTGGACCATCCCTTGGTCACATGGCATCAAGAACTATTGCTAATGGTGGCTAGTGAGGTAGAGCTAATTACTAGAGTGTTGTAACTTTTTAATTATCCAGTCTCCCTCTGTGGACTGGGTGGAGGTGCAGATTGAAGCAGAACCATTAACTCATGCAATGAATTTTGTAGTTGAACACAGGATGGGGGCAATGATGATTACACAGGTTGTAGAATTGTGAACTTTCCTAAAAACCTAAAGAAAGAAACAGCTCAGATCAACTCAAACTAAAAGGGTTAAAATTAGCAATTACTGTCATTCAGGCATATTTCAAAAGATTGTATGAAAAATCTGACAGAAGCTGATAGTCAAAATTGGAAAGAGCCCAGCTGGCATGGCTCAGTGGTTGAGCATTGACTTATGAACCAGGAGGTCATGTTTCAATTCCCGTTCAGGGAATATGCCTGGGTGTGGGCTTGGTCCAGAGTGTGGGGCATGCAGGAGGCAACTGATCAGTGATTCTCTGTCATCATTGATGTTTCTATCTCTCTCTCCCCTTCATTTCCTCTATGATATCAATAAAAAAATATTTAAAAAAAGGGATAGAATACACAGTCTGGTGGGTCTCTTATGCAAATTCAGGGTTCCTAATAATAAAGTAATAGGACTCAGAGATATGGGATGGGGACTTTTGGGTGTACTCAAGTTAAATTTGAACCCTCAATTTCTCATGAACCTTTCAGGCTGACAGAAGTGGCTCCCTAACACTTAGTAAAAGAGAGGAGCCTTCCAATGTTGGACACCATGGCAAGGACCTATGGAACTCCTAAAACACTACTGAGGTGGCCCTTTAAAGCTTTTATACAGTGATGGTCCACAATTAGAGAAATGTCATGGAAGATTATTGCAGAATGGTTTGGAAGGCCCAGATAAGTAGGTTTGTTAGATATATTACACTAGTGACCTGGTGCACGGATTCATGCACATGGAAAGGAAATTAATTAGAAGGTGGCTGGTGGGACAGGACTGGGTGAGAGAGGCTGGACACACCCTGGAGCCAACCTCTTGTGGTTCCTCCCTGGTGTTTGTGGAGTGAGCAGGGCCCCTCAGGCAGTGGGGTCCCTTGGCCTGGCCTGCAGGGATCAGGCTGAAATTGGCTCTCCGACATCCCCCAAGGGGTCCTGGAATGGGAGAAGGCACTCTGCAAAGTTGCTGTCATACAGGGTGTGGAACACTAATGCAAGTGTGCAGTACACCAGATTCAGGCCGACAGTGCCCGATCAACAACTTAACCCACAACCAAAGGTGGAATCGTGCAGCCCTGCAAGGAGTCAGGCCCCCTCTTCTGTGGTTTTGGGGTGCGTCATCTGAGAACCGCCACTGCCAAGTCACTGCAGCTCGGCAGCTCCTGCATTGAGCGTGTGCCCCCTGGTGGTCAATGCGCGTTATAGCAGCTGGTAGGATGGTCAGACACTTAGCATATTAGCCTTTTATATATATGGACTAGAGGCCCGGTGCATGAAATTCGTGCATGAGGGGGGTGTGTCCCTCAGCCCAGCCTGCACACTCTCAAATCTGGGACCCCTTGAGGGATGGGGCCTAAATGGGCAGTCGGACATCTCTCTCACAATCCAGGACTGCTGGCTCCCAACTGCTTGCCTGCCTGCCTTCCTGATTGCCCCTAACCACTTCTGCCTGCCAGCCTGATCACCCCCTAACCACTCCCCTGCCAGCCTGATTGATGCCTAACTGCTCCCCTGCCAGCCTGATTGCCCCTAACTGCCCTCCCCTGCAGGCCTGGTCACCCCTAACTGCCCTCCCCTGCAGGCCTGGTCACCCCTAACTGCCCTCCTCTGCAGGCCTGGTCCCCCCAACTATTCTCCCCTGCAGGCCTGGGTCCCCCCCAACTGCCCTTCCCTGAAGGCCCGGTCACCCCCAACTTCCCTCCTCTGCCAACTTGGTCCCTCCCAACTGCCCTCCCCTGCTGGCCATCTTGTGGTGGCCATCTTGTTTCCATATGGGGGCAGCCATCTTTGACCACATGGGTCCAGCCCTCTTGTGTGTTGGAGTGATGGTGAATTTGCATATTACTCTTTTATTAGTTAGGATGAGACCAAACCTGCCATCTGACTATATTTTCTGGGACTACTCAGAAGATACTCCTTTCACTGGAGGAGTGAGGGATCCTGTAGTGAGTGGGTTATCAGAAACACTGAGGCATTCAGTGATTGTTGTAGTTAAACAGGGCATGAATGGTTTTGAGTCATCTAAGGAGTGAACTAGGGCAGATGATATTGATGTCCTTCCCCAAACCTCCCATATCTCAGTTCATCTGTAGTGCAGTGACTATTTAACTGGTCTTGCTGATAGCTTCCAATCTCTAGCATCCTCATGTCTCTGTATGTCTGCCTTTCAACTGCCTTCAGTGCCACAGAAGTTTGCCGCACCCATGGACAGACTTGGAAATTGCTGGGACTTAATGTCCACTGGGTACCCCTCAACAAATGATGGCTCTCCCATATATCACTGGGACAATTCTGCCTGGTGGCTCAGAAGTGCCCCCCAGGATTGTGCAACATTGCCCATCACAGTATCCTACTTGGGGCTATTACCATTTTCTCTCTCTTTCCCCCCACTCCCTTACCCATGCTTCTGTGATCACTTCCCAGACAACTTACCTCCACCTAGTCCTTATTTGAGGGTGTATTGTTTGAGTAATATATGCTACCACAGAATTTTTAAAGATAATTCTAGTTGCAACATGGAAGGTCGATTGGAGGGTGGGAGGGTTGTGAAAGAATGTAGAGAAACCAATAAGGAAAATATATATAAATCCAGTGAAACATGTTAGTGATTAGACTAGGATTGTTACAAAGGTGTGGCCCAATTCTACAGATGGAATCTACAGTACAAAATTGATTGGTTACGGAGAGAGGAATTATTTTGATTAATTTTCTACCTGTAATAGTTGCCCTTTTTGCTACCTTGGGACCATGTCTGTTACTCCAGTGGTTCTTATCACTGCCTTTTCCAAGATTTTTTGGGGGGAATGACACTTTCCTATAAACACAAATCCATTTGGGGGATTTTTCTATTGATTTCTAGATCCCTCTTGAAGACAACTACCATTTATACTTGGATGTCCACCTATCATGTTCATTAGATTTTAGTTATGTTTAACTTGTTCTTTTAAACACCTCCTAATTGCTTCCTGCTTAATTTATTCTTCTGTTAATCTCTAGTGGTTCTTTCTTGCTTCTTTGTCTGACTCTTTATGATCATGCATCTCTGATCTAAATTAACCCTTGTTGTAACTGATCATCAATCATATTCCTACCAATCTAAATGAATTGCCCCATCAAGTTGCCTCAATTTATGCATTTATTCAGAGCTGCTTACATATACTGGTATAATGACATGTATCAGTATGAGACTTAAAACACCTCTTGGGGGTATTGAGTGTTATTTTCTCTATGCATGAAAGAGAAACAGAGAGTGAGAGCGAGAGCGAGAGCGAGAGCGAGAGCGAGAGCGAGAGAGAGAGAGAGAGAGAGAGAGAGAACTTGAGTCTTTTAAAAGAACCAGTGTGAGTCTGCCCACCTCTTCCCTTAAATTCTACCGCTCTGGTAGAGTGGGTAATTCTTCTGTTTGGCTGTGAACACACTGCCTTCTCTTTAACTTTCACAATGTCATGGCAACTCTGTCTGCTTACATCTAGAGCATAAAAGATTAGTTCTGGTTCTTTAGCACTTAGAAACCCCTATTAGTGAATTCAGCCAGGGTCTGGCAAAATATTACCTAAGATTTCTAATAATTGCAGGGAACTGTGTATTTCAGTAAATAAGCAATAGATATGTAAAAATGGTCTAAATGGTAATGGTAATTAAAGGAGAAACATTGCCCATATCTAAAGAAGCAGCATTTACACCATTTCTGTGGCAGAGAAACCTGGCTTCTTAGAACCTAGCTGCTTCCACATAGACAATAGTGTGTAGTTTTCCCATGAAGTTAAGGATGTCACGTGATTGAATTCTAACCAATAGAAGCGTGAGTAAATATGTCCCCTATCTCACATTCTGGCTTGATCTCCTATTAGTGCACCTCTACCAACCAGTTTCCTTCTTTGGGTTGAAATGGAGACCATCACCAAGGTCACCTTGAAAACAATGTGCTGCAGACCTTTGTCTCTCTGGTCACTAAATGACAGCATTGAGGTGTCCTGTTTGTCACCTGCTCAGTACTGTTCCATGAGCAAGAAGTAAACTTTCCAGTTTAAGATATTGACATTGTTCTGGCTGATAGCTTACCTGATTAAGACAGTGCCAATATTAATTAAAACTAAGAAAGTAAGAGTTTATTTTAGGCTGGATATTCTAAGGTATACTTTTTGGAAGATGTGGATTTTAACTAGATCTTGAAAGATGGCATATGTAGGATTTGAATTGGTTGAAACAGAGGTAGATAGTCAATATATATACCAAGGTATATAAAATTTCAAGAATGTTTTGTGCAAGGGGTTTGGAGGGGAAATGAACAAATCAATATGAGCAAAGCAGAAAGATTTTAAGAACAGTTCAAAGCAAGGCTGGATAATAGTGTTGAGGCAGAGTGTGGAATACCTTTAACATCTGGATAAATACTTTGACTTTATAAGGTTGGATATATATATATATATATATATATATATATATATATATATATATGTTTCCTGCTTCCTTTGGCTATTGGATTTTATCTGAATAGCAATAAAATGAGCTATTTCAAGAAGTCCAAATAAGAAGGTCCAGAACTAGTTTTATGTGTGTTACTAAGATCAAGAATGTTAGGAAGAAAGTAGAAATAACTCTTCTAGCAAAGAAGATAACTCTTGTTTTCCAGTGACACAAATTTAAATCTTGAGGATTTTCTTTTGTTTTATGAATAAAAGTTAAAAGGCAGAAGTAATCAATTTGAACTGCTTCCCTGCATGACCCAGGCTTTGACTAATTATTTTACGCAATGATGGATGTGTAGTCTTTAGAACTAAGGTTGCTTGACCAGCATTTATAATGGTCCTTTTACTCCTAGAGCTCTCAGTCTGATGGGAAATAATGACATTGCAAGAACAATTACTTAATTACACTTCTGTTTAAGGACTTACAAAGAGGCTTATAGGTATTACCATATAGAATGGGTCCGAATGTAATGGAAGGGGACAGTATGGTGTTAGGGAAGCTTCAGTTATGGGCAATAATGGGACTTGATTCTCTTAAGCATCATCTACACCAGTGATGGCGAACCTATGACACGCGTGTCAGCACTGACACGCGTAGCCATTTCTGATGACATGCGGCTGCTGAGGCGGCCGCATGCCGAGGATGAAACATTTGCTGCTCCTGAGGATGAAACATTTGCGAAATAATGTTTTTTCCTCAAAGTGACACACTACCCGAGTAATGCTCAGTTTTTTGGCAAAGTTTGACACACCAAGCTCAAAAGGTTGCCCATCACTGATCTACACTAATAAAGGAGAAACAGGCAAATTAACCATCACTCTGCTACACCCACAAGCCACGCCCACCAACCAATCAGGAGCGAGTATGCAAATTAACCAAACCAAGATGATGGCCGGCCACAGAGCGAGCAGGAGGGTTGGATTTCCCCGGTGATGGAGGAAGCCAAGCTTTCCGCCCGCTCTGGCCAGCCCTGGCCTTCACTCAAGGCTACAAAGTTTCAATTATAGAAGATAAATAAATCCCAACAAAAATGGTTGTGACCATGGAGCAAGCAGGAGGCTTGGGTTTCCCTGGCGATGGAGGAAGCCAAGCTTTCTGCCTGCTTTGGCTGGCCCTGGCCTTTGCTCAAGGCTACAAAGTTTTAATTATAGAAGATAAATAAATCCCAGATCCCAGGGCCTCCACTTGGGTCGCCGGGATGCATGGCCGGCCTGCAAACCACCACAGGCCCCTTGCCCAGGCCATCCCACGCCCCAAGGGAACCCCCACCCTGATGCTGGACACCCTTCAGGGCAAACCAGCTGGCCCCAACCCGTGCACCAGGCCTCTATCCTATCTAATAAAAGAGTAATATGCAAATTGACAATCACTCCAACACACAAGATGGCTGCCCCTATGTGGTCAAAGATCCTGCCCCCATGTGGACACAAGATGGCCATCACAAGATGGCCAGCAGGGGAGGGCAGTTGGGAGGGACCAGGCCTGCAAGGGAGGGCAGTTGGGGGCGATAAAGCCTGCAGGGGAGGGCAGTTAGGGGTGATCAGGCTGGCAGAGGAGGGAAGTTGGGGGCAACTGGGCCTGCAGGGAAGGGAAGTTTGGAGGGGGGACCCAGGCCTGTAGGGGAGAGCAGTTGGGGGGGACCAGGCCTGCAGGGGAGGGCAGTTAGGGGCAAACAGGTTGGCAGGGGCGCAGTTAGGCATAAATCAGGCTGGCAGGTGAGTGGTTAGGGGGTGATCAGGCTTGCAGGCAGAAGCAGTTAGGGCAATCAGGAAGGCAGGCAGGTGAGCAGTTGGGAGCCAGCAATCCTGGATTGTGAGAGGGATGTCCGACTGTCCTACTGGGATTGGGCCTAAATGGGCAGTCGGACACCCCTTAAGGGGTCCCAGATTGGAGAGGGTGCAGGCTGGACTGAGGGACACCCCCCGCCCCCCATGCACAAATTCCGTGCACTGGGCCTCTAATGAATGTATAATAATAAAAGTGTAATATGCTAATTAGACCAGACAGCAGAACGACCTTCCAGAAATCATTGTAGATTTCCTTCCGGATGAAGCTGCCATGGTGGGGGCCAAGGCAGAGGCGGTTAGGGGCGATCAGACAGGCAGGGGAGCAGTTAGCGGTGATCAGGCAGGCAGGCAGAGTGGTTAGGGGCAACCAGGCAGGCAGGCAGAGTGGTTAGGGGCAATTAGGCAGGCAGGCAAGCAGTTAGGGGCCATCAGGCAGCCAGGCGAGCAGGGGCATGAGGCAGGCAGGCTGAATGGTTAGGGGCAATCAGGGAGGCAGTTAGGTGCAATCAGGCAGGCAGGTGAGTGGTTAGGGATGATCAGGCAGGCAAGCAGAGTGGTTAGGGTAGATTAGGCAGGCAGGTAGGCAAGCGGTTAGGAGCCAGCAGTCCCAGATTGCAAGAGGGTGCAGGCCAGGCTGAGGGACCCCACAAGCCCCGTGCATGAATTTTGTGCACTGGGCCTCTAGTTATTCTATAAGGTCACAAGATTGAATAGGGCTATTAAAGAGCTAGACATACACAAAAAGGCAAGTGACACTATGGAGGAAGCATGAAACCACAGAGAAATCAGGAGGAAATGAGCAGTCAATAACTTTATTGTGGAGAATGAGAGTGTAATAAAAAGGGGTATGAACATAGGACCAGAAATTGTAAATCTAAGTTTCAGGTACATCTATTTAAATCCATTAGAGCTTCCCTATTTGGGAAACTGCTCAGACAGTGGTTAGAAAAATGGGATAAATAGCACAAGTATCCTCAGTGATGTACTTAGAGCCATTTAAAATGTTTATTATCAGGCTGCCTTTAAATTCTCTAGAAAAAAAAGAAAACTCTTGTTGCAGATTAATGCATCTTACCTTAATTTTCTTCTAAATCCCCACCTCTCTGTTTAGCTTAAGTCTCCATTTCTTAACTTTAATTCTCACATTACTCATACATGATTCTCCTTAAAATAGGTTGTTTTTTAGTATGATCACCTGGAAACAATTTAAACAGAAAGCATTTGTACATAAGCCCAGCTCTATGATTTCCAAAGACTTTCAAAGTGATCAATATTGCCTAGTTAAATATGCAACGGTCAATAAGGACAAGTAAAGACACTGGAAAAGCAAATAAACATCAAATTCTCATGCTGATGACAAAGAAGGGCAGGGTCTGTATTTCAGTCTCCCCCTCCCTCGTCCCCATAACAATTCAGAATCTTAGGTAACATACTAGGCGATTTATTTGTACAAATCCCTTCAGTATCATTCATTGATTACACAGGTCTAGTCTGTGCTTTGCTGAATGAATAAAGAGAATGACAGCCTTAGTATATGCCATTCTATATAATAAAACCCTAATATGCAAATTGACTGAATTGCTGAACAACCAGTCGCTATGATGCACACTATCCACCAGGGGGCCACGCTCAATGCAGGAACTACCCCCTGGTGGTCAGTGCACTCCCACAGGGGGAGTACTGCTCAGCCAGAAGCCAGGCTCACTGCTGGCGAGCGCAACAGTGATGGCGGGAGCCTCTCCCGCCTCTGAGGCAGTGCTAAGGACCCCTCAGGGGATATCTGCCTCATCCCCTGAGGGGTCCTGGACTGCAAGAGGGCTCAGGCCAGACTGAGGGACCCCCTCCCCCACCCCAGTGTACAAATGTCGTGCACCAGGCCTCTATTGTGTCATATTTATTGAATCATGTCTTAACTATTTTTGGAATGCCTTCTTGGTGTCAGGCATGAGATGGATCTTGGGTGGAAAGATAGCCATAATCCCTTTTCTCAGGGAAGTTGATAGAGTGAAGGAACGGATGCTGAAGTGATCATGATAAACGAGGGTATGTGTCATCAGTGGGGATGCAGTGGGACAGCATGCAGGCATGCAAGAAGGTGTCTATGCTAACCAACTGGCTAGAGATGTTCTCCCTGAGAAATTGGTGCTTACATGGAGACCTGGAGGAGAGGTGGAATGAGCTAGAATAACAATGTTCTTGGCAGAAAGAAGGTCATTGGCAAAGAACTCGATCTGTTTATTGAGATGGAGGAAGTGAAAAAGTGTCGGTGCATTCTGAGAATGAAAGTGTTAGAGTATCCAAAGATGAACATGGAGGCACAGGCCATACAGTAAACCCAGGGCCTTAGGCTGGATTTTATCTGAATAGCAATGACAGTCCATTGAAGAGTTTTCTGCAGGTAATGGCACCATGTGATAGGGTGGAGAGGGTAGATTGGGAGGTGGGCCAACAGTTCCTGTGGTAGGACAGGTAGGAGATCAGGGGCATCAGCGCTGGGGTGGTCACTGGTATAAAGGAGCAGAGTCTAATACCTACAGAAACATCCGGTGTCAGAGCTTATAAAGTTAATGGTGGCAGAACTAGATCCTGGCTCTGTTGACTCCTAAACTTTGATGCCAGAACTGATTCATGGTATGTTGTCATTTATCCACTAAAGTCAGTATTTGCCACATGTGTGCAGGCATTGTGATATTGGTCTATTGGAAAACAAGGCTAGGGCATGAAGCAAGCTCCTTGAAAAGTTTTTGCATCACCTGAATTGCTAAGAGCACTCATTTACCTAGGCATTATTTTCAGCAACAACTTCAAACAATTTTCTTGTCTTTAAGGAAGAATGAATGTTTCCATAGAAGTTGAAGTGAACTAGCAGGTGGGAATGATAATATTTCAAATTTTTATATAGCTTGTCACATTTTCCCCTGGGGCAGACCGCACTGAAGGAGACTTGAGAGAAGGAGAATAAAACATAATATTTTTCAGATGTGAATTTATTAGCACCTCCCTGGGGGTCAGAAGACATCCACAAAGCAGCCCTTTTATGCTGTGGGCTAAATTTTCTACTGGTTTTGGTATAGAAATATGCATATCTTTTGTCTTTTCAGGAGAAAGTTGTTGACCAGAGTGTTCCAAAGGCCTGATTCTCAGTGTTATTTAAAAAACAATTTATCATAAAAAAACAAGTGATCAAGTCAACATTCAGATACTTTATTGATCTATTAAAAAAGACTAAGAAAAAAACATAAAATGAAGCCATTGCACACACACAAAAGGACTGACATCCCATCCAGGTTAATTTTTATACTGTGAAAATGTTAGTAAGAATAATTTACCTCTTTTCATTAAATGCATTTAGCATCATCTGAGTATTGTGGTGATTTCTGTTTTAGGTCTTGCTCTCCTATACTGACAGCATTAAAAAGGCCATCAGGGCCTGGCCAGTGGGACTCAGTGGTTCAGCATCGACCCATGAACCAAGAGGTCATCCCTTTGATTCCTGGTCAGGGCACATGCCCAGGCTTGATTCCCAAGAGGAGGGCAGGGGCGGGGTGTGGAGGGAGGGTGTGAAGGAAGAGGCCAATCAATGTTTCTCTCTCATGGATATTTCTCTCTCTCTCTCTCTCTCTCTCTCTCTCTCTCTCTCTCTCTCTCTCTCTCTCTCTCCCTTCCTCTCTCTCTAAAGTCAATAAAAACATATTAAAAAAAAATAAGGCCACCAGATTCTGCTTCTTGTTCAACCTGCCCCAGGAACCAGATTTACATGTTAGTGCCTGTGCAGGTCAGGGTCTGTATGCCCCAAATGTCTCCTCACTAGTTCTGTGCTTAACTAAAGCTTGGCAGGGCATCTGTAAAAGCAGGATCTTTAGGATGTGGGACCCAATGTAGTCAGCAGAACACTGGGAAGAGGGCAGTAAACACCACCTGTGAGAACAAGGCCAGGTACCAGTACCATTAGCATGCTTTCTTCTTATTTCTATATTGCTGTGCCATCCTAAGCTATGCATCAGTATATCCAAATATACATTAAAAAAAAGATTCCTACATTCTGCCTTAATTTATTCCATTGACACTCTTTGAGAAATAGATCAGCAGAAAGATAGATGGGTAGATAATTTCTGAGGCTAGTCCCATGTCCACCTTTTAAAATATTTTAGTATAGCCCTAACTGGTTTGGCTCAGTGGATAGAGCGTTGGCCTGCGGACTGAAGGGTCCCAGGTTCAATTCCTGTCAAGGGCATGTACCTCGGTTGCGGACATATACCCAGTAGGGAGTGTGCAGGAGGCAGCTGATCGATGTTTCTCTCTCATAGATGTTTCTAACTCTCTATCCTTCTCCCTTCCTTTCTGTAAAAAATCAGTAAAATATATTTAAAAAAATGAAAAAATATACACTAAAATATTTTTAAATCTTTCTAATATCCAAGGTGAAATTTACAAGGGGGTAGATGAAATAGACAAAAGAATAGACCTTTTAAATGGAAGAAGATCCCATATTGGGCTGCAGTGAATTAACATTATGGAGAGAATTCTATGTGTGAATGAATACATAAGTGACTGTTACCATGAAGTCAAGATTCCAGACCCCTCTTTTCCAAAGGCAAACTGTGTTCTGTGTCACTGTAATATCCAAGTAGTGTTAACTTTAACTAGCTCATCCATACATATTTAAATTGTAGTTTTTCTCCCAGATGATCAGTCCTGTCTTTCACTTGCAGTTAAATGTGAATCCCAGGAGAGCAGTGAGAGTAGCTCTGTGTGAAGCCTTAGGTGGGAGATGAATATTGTCCCAACTTGACAGGACTTCAAAGTGAAGACCAAAGAGAAGCTCTGTCCCTGTCCCCATGCTGCCAGGGCACAGGGTCTATCCTAAGTGTCAGAGGAGCAGATAAAAAGGTAAGGATTGGGGGGGAAAAAAGGAAAGAGTTCCAGAGAAAGCTGTTTTGTAAGATGGAGTTTTGAAAGATCCAAAGGTGGGAATTAGGGGCAAGAGAAGCCTTTTATGGGTGCAGGTGATGAGCCCTGGGTGATCCTTGTGGGTGCAAGGCAGTCTCTGGTTTATGAAAAACTTGTCAGGATGCCAAAGAACAGCATAACCAAAACACATCTTTGAAAGAGATGAGGATTAAAATAAGAAGGCATACCCATCCTGGTCCAAAATAGAAAAAAGAGAGGGAAAGAAAGAAAAATGTAGGAGCTTTCTCTTCAGTAAAATTCTAGTTTTCAATATTGTGATTTCAGGGGATCTAATAATATCACTAAATAAATGCTAGACCATATCTCACTTATGCCTGCAATACTTTCATAAGAGGTTTACTTGTCCGCATCCATATACTACTTGGAAAGGTATGACTAAATTTTCCTTTTTACTGGGCTGGCCAGCTGTTTTATGATAAATAGCCATAGTTAGTTTCGTAGTTACCCACTAAATACGGTACTTAACAACCTGACAGTTGGCTCCAATCTTTAAAATATGATACTTGCAGAGAGCAATTTATAAGTTATTGGTGTTTCAGTTTTTTCCTTCTCAGTGTTCTTTCTACACATCCATTAAAACTGACAGTCATCTTTCTTTGTCGAATAATAATTTGTATGAATTAAGTATTTTAATAATTGGCTCTAAAATACTGATAAAATAATCCCATGGATAGCTTAAGGTCTACTTCTAAGCAAGGATAAATTTAGATGGGAAGTACTTTCAGTTAAAATGTATGTATGCTGGTATTTATAAATGTGAACAGAAAATGGCACCCTGACCCTGATATGCTGTTATGAAAGCATTTGTGCTGCTTTCTCTTTGAGAAGTATGGAAAACATAAGGCAGGATATCATTTCATTTCTTCTCATTTCTGCTCTCCATCATGCTGTCCTTCTACTCTAGCTCTTCTTGATTTCTTGGCTGTCTACACTCAGCTCATCTTGAGGGTATATTGGAACCCTCACACAAAAAGTGCCTGGGAGGGACAGTGTTGGTGGAGGCTGTTGGGTGTGCAGCTATTCCATTGGCCTCTTCACTCTGTGGTGATGATGATGGACAGCTTGGCTCAGGGGCATGGCCTGGTGACCGTGAATGACCTCGGTGGAACAGAGTGGGGTTGGGCATCTTCCTTTGTCCTGGGGGACATCTTATTTACACATTCAGACTCCAGAAGGGGATCCGAGTCTCACATTACATTTCTTAATCTACAGTTATACCTAGTTGAAACTCAAATTTAGAATAACTTGGCATTGCTGGTATTAGGAAGAATTTCATTTCGCTGAAAGCATGCCAGCTTCGTGGAAAGACTGCGGGCTCTGCACCGAGGGAGACTGCTTCTCATTCTGTGCAGTTACATTCAGAGTGTGTACGTTGGAGCAGACACCCCCAGTTCTGAGTCACAGTAGCTGAGGAGCAGTGAGTGTGCTGCCTGACCTCTCTGAGCACTCGTTTCTCTTCTGTAAAGCAAGACAATAACAACATTCGACTCCATGTTCGTAGGGCGCCCAGCACAGCATTTGACCCATGGAAGGCAATAAACATACAGTAACTGATGTTTTAACAGCACCTTTCTACTAGGATGAGCAATTTTTCTTACATTGCAAAATGTTCATTGCACAATTATGATAAATGTTTATCTTCTATGTCAAGTGAAACCTTGAGCAAAAGATAAAATAAATTCAACGGCAGTCATAGCTTATCAGATCATGTGAGTTTTGGGAAAAGATGAGAACGTACTTTGCCACATTTTGTGTGAGTTGTTTAGGACAGGGACTCTGTAGGCTGGATGCTAACATACCTTTCCCCCACTGTTCTAGAAAAGAATTTATAGTGTTGTCATGGATCACAAGGACCCATACTGCCTAGTCCTGAATTCATTAGAGCGTGTGTGGAATAGTGTTTTTTAAATGCTGTCCTGATCCAGTTTTGGGGCCCTGGACAGAAGCTGTGAGCTCCCTTTCCTAGACATCCACCCCAACCACCTCCCTATGGCTCTCACACTCCAAGCCCAATGACTCTGCTCTCATCCCCCCAGGGCCTGTATCACTCGAGTAAGGACAGCCCCAGAGCCCACTGAAAGTATTCGAACCAGCCAATCCTCAACCTACTCACCCTGCCTCACCCATTCCTTCCTGTGAAAACCACAGGTCCCACAGTCCCCTGACGTGCTTGGTGATTCCCCGGGGCCCCTTCTGGTGTGACAGTACCACCTCTCTTAGGAGAATAAACTTTTTCAGTTTTATTGAGGTATAATTGAAAAATAAAAATTACACAGAGGCCAGGGGAGTGGGGAGGCCCATGTGCAGAGGCCAGGGGAGTGCGGAGGCCACAGTGCTGAGGTCGGGTGTGTGGACGCCCGTGTACAGAGGTCAGGGAGTGCGGAGGCCACAGTGCTGAGGTCGGGTGTGTGGACGCCCGTGTACAGAGGTCGGGGAGTGCGGAGGCCACAGTGCTGAGGTCCGGTGTGTGGAGGCCCGTGTACAGAGGTCGGGGAGTGCGGAGGCCACAGTGCTGAGGTCGGGTGTGTGGACGCCCGTGTACAGAGGTCGGGGAGTGCGGAGGCCTGTCCTGGATGGTGCAGCAGCTTCTCCCTCTGTTGTGGGCTCACAGCAGCCATGGCTTTGGACTGCCTCTGGGGTGAAAGCTGCCATCCCAGGGGTCCATGCTAACAGGCCATCTCCCCTGAAAGCTGTGGGGAGTCTTTGTCTATCTGGCTTCCTTTGCAGAACAGGCCACTGGGGACCATGTGGGCACAGCAGATACTGATACAGATGTCCCACCCTACTGTCTCCAGACATCTTCTCAACAACCTTTTCTGTGCAGTTACTCTTTCTTTTTTGCTCTACTCTGTTGCTACAGGTTCTTAATTGGACTCTTGAACCCTTTCAGGGCTATTTCCGTTTGTTTTTGTGGGTGGATGAAAGCTGGTGTCTCCCATCGGTATCTTGCTGACATCACTCCTAAATGCTCTTTGCAATGTCAGTTACCTCCCGATCTAATGGCCTGGCCATATCTCAGTGAGAATAAACCTACTAAAATACCACGGTCTTATGCAATCGATGCTCCAACTAGTCTTTAGTCTCCTCATGGCATTTTGATACACAATATTATTTCCTATGTGCATAGATGCAGATAGGCAATATATAAAGGAGATATGCCCAGTGTGTGCCCAAAGTGCCCCCTAGAGTGGTGTCAAACCAAGCTCTAGCACTTCATTGCCCTTTGTATTTCACAGTGATGTCGTTAGAAAACAGAGTTTACTTTGAAGTAAAAATGACAATTGAAAAAAATATAGGATCCCAGTTTTCTCTGTGCCCGTCTCTCTCTATAATAGGTGTTGTATCACATTGGAGTCATTCCAGCACCGCTGAGAAATCTGGGCTTACCTGGAAAGCCATGTGTGTGTGAAGGGGCCTAAATTCATATTTCTAGGGGGATCATAATTTTGAGACTTTTCCTCTGGCTGAGTTTAAAATTTTAATTTTAATATGACAGTAAAATGAGTTGATATAGCTGCCTCAGATTAACAGAGGACCAATTCAAGAGATGAAAATCCTCTGTGTGTGGGGCCGCTGACATGGTGACTTTGTATTTTCTTGGCTAAAAAGATTTTCCCCAAACCAAAGCTAGCTGGCTTTCCCACACTTCCATTATTACTTTAAAGAACTGGAAATGGAATATTTCATGATGCAACTATTAGAACTCTGTGATGGTAGTAGGTTTTGAATTTGATATTTTCTCTGATATCAGCAACTGCTTTCTTCCTCAAGGTTGTTTCTTAAAGTTAAGTTATAATGATATGTCTGTGTTGCTGTATATATACGTTTACTTATGTGTTTAAAATTGTCCAAAGAGATTGGGTAATTGAAAACTTTTCAGAATTTTAATGTGATTCTTATCAGAAAAGTTGCATTTATTTTCATGGAAAGGATGTTTCTTCCATATCTAACGTCTGCAGGTTGTCTAGTGTTCTTTGCAGTGAGTGGGAACATGTGGATTTTAGTTCATTTACAGCAGGAGATCTTAGCATGGCCGCACCCCAGCCACTGTGGCAAATAAGTAACCGGGAAGGATCCTGATTAACAGTGGGACAGCCGGGCCACACTGCTTGGGTTTTCATACTGGATCTAGAACTACTAGCTCTGAGGCCTTAAGGCAACATACAAAACCGACTGTGCCTCAGTCTGCTCAATAAATAATGAAAACACAATGTATGTTCATCCATTTATTTTTCTAGAATGATGCAGTGTCTCATAAAAAACTTGGTAAGTACTCGCTGGTGGTTCAGTTGGTTGGAGTGTTGTCCCATGCACCAAAAGTTTATGTGTACAATTCCTGGTCAGGGGACATACACAGGTTGCAGTTTCGATTCCTGGTCAGAGTGTGTACGGAGCGCAATTAATCGAGGTTTCTCTCTCACCTTGCTGTTTCTCTCTCCCTGTCTTCCTTCCTATATCTCTAAAATCAATGAAAGCCTATCATCAGGTGGGGAAATTATGCCTGCGTAGTAGTACTTCAAATACTATTTAATTATTACAGTGATGACATTTGAAGCCTATTAAAAATGTCTGCTACTTATTTTCTTTGTGATGTAGTATGTGTCTTTATCAGGAAGAGAGACTCTTATTTTTAAAGGAAAATGTCAGAGTAAGATTACCTTGAAGTCAAATTATGCAGCATATTGAAAGCTAAATATAATAATATCCTGTTAAAATAAAAGTCAGTGTATAGTATAAAAATGATAACCACATTCATTAACCAGCCTTCACTCTCAGCACAGTTTACACACAATGGCATTGAGCACCCCGCCAACTAAACAAGCCAAACTCTGGTATTGGGCACATCTGCTAGAGGTGGTACTTGAGGTTCAGAGGGGTAGATAAGTCTCCAAGACCACATCCAGAGTAGCCAGTGGAACCAGCTTTTAAACCCAAACTTTCTAACTCCACCGTTGACCCGCTAGAGAACTAACCATAATGCAATTCAGCAAATACATATCGATGACAGGTTTTCCTCAAGATTCTGGAAATTCCCATCATGCCCCCAGATATATGGGAGAAATAGAATTGTAACACATAGATTTACCTTTAAGGTTCTTAATGACTTTACAATATGACAAACACAATGTAGTTTTGTATTAGTAAAATAATACATGTTCTTTAGAAGACCTCAAGACATGATCTCCTCGGGGGGAGGGGCGGGGGACTTCTAGTCCAGTGCATAATAACATTAAAATACCCGATCATCACAGAAAATAATTACACACCAATAACAATTTAACTTGAAATAGTAAATTCAAATTGAGGAGTCTGTAACTTAAATTTGGGTGGCCTCTGTGGATTCTTAGTAATGAAGAGGAGAGATAGTGAAGGTAGGTACTTTGATGGCTGTGGAAGAGCATAAGTGATGGTATTTTCGGTTGGTCACGGCCAGTCTATTTATACTCTGGGGGACAGTAAGTATCAGGAACAACGAGCCCTTGAGCAAGTAAGAGGGTGAGGGACAATAACAGAAATTTCCTTAAGCTTAGCACAATTCCTTTACTTTTATCAAAGAGTGTTCTAGGGCAGTGCCTCTCATTTAGATATTATAAAGTGAGAGGAAAGGGCTGTTACCATGGAGAGACAACTTTAAAATGTTGAAATTCTCAACTGATTACTGCCTCATTCTTCTTATAATTTTCTCAAGGGATTCTGTACCCTTTTCAGTTAATAAAGTTGCTAAAATGTGCAACCTCCTAAGCCAGAGGCTGTGATGTTTTCTAAAGAAAAGCTAAAAAGAAATACATATAAAATATTAGATTTGCCAAATTGCAGATTTTTTTCATTTTCTCTTCCCTACACCCTAGTGAGGATTAATATTGAAATATATATTATTTAATCTCATTCAGCAAAAACCAGGTTTGTCATTAAATAGTGCTAAAATAAATATATTTTTTAAAATAAATCATTATTTTGGTTATACTCCAGATTTCCTGATGGGAACATAATTTATTGAAAATATTTACTATACTGCCTGGCTGGTTGGCTCAGTGGTTGAGCATGAACCAAGAGGCCACCAGTTCAATTCCCGGTCAGGGGCAAGTGCCCTGAGGATGGGCTCGATCCCCAGTAGGGGGGTGTGCAGGAGGCTGCTGATCAATTTTTCTATCTCTCTATCTCTCTTCCTTCCTCTCTCTAAAATAAATAAAAACATTTAAAAAAGAAAATATTTACTATGTTAAAAGGAGCAAAAATGATTATTTTGAGCATTTCATTACATTCAATTTCCTGATACTATCTTTATTCTTGAGAGAACACCATATATATGAAGAACAGTATGATTTCAAAGATTTATCAAGACTTTTGTTCCAGAGATAGTCAAGTGATTTTTTTTTTGTCATGTAAATACTTCACAACATAGTTAAAAACACTGTTGGAAAATACTGACTAATATTGGGTTAGGAATGCAAATTACACCCAAAGCCATCACGGATGGGCTTGGCTTTCCATGTGTTATTTCACAGGGCATTTCATTTCCATCCATCAGAGGCCATTCCCCGTGTGTTTCTGTATTACAGCCACTTCTCTGCAGCTGTGACAGAACGCAGTGTCACACTCAGCGGACGGCCCCAAGTCCCCGTGGACCGTGCTGGTGCACAGACAGGAGAGACATCCATTCTTGTGTCCGGGGGTAATGAGCATCTTTCTTCCCACCCGCAATTTCCACTGCAGTTCTTTGTTTGCCTGTTGATCCAAACAATTCTTCCCGGATGACATCCTCACTGTCTCATAAGGCTCTTTATTCTGCCCCCACCTTGCAACCCAGGATGACTATGGAAATTCGAAATGAACGTGAAAATAGAATTCCGACTTGGTGACACAGAAAAATAATGATGAAGGTAAATGATGAGCCCAGTTTTGATGTATTATTTAGAAACCTCGCCTAGCTTCCTGGAGGCTGCTCCCCTGAGGACCCACGAGGTGTGACAAGAGGAAACGCAGTGATGGGCAGATGGAAGAGAATCACCTGCTTTTTTCTCATGCACCATTTTGTGTACTTGCTCAGGGGTCAAGGAAGAAAGAGAAAAACCCTCTCACCAGCATGACTTGTAATCATTACACAGCTCAGACAATTACACCTTGTTGGTCATCATTAATTATCTGTCTGTTTGTCGAGAGTGGTTTGCCACATGCCTGCTCTTCCTTTGCATTTTTTTTGGTGTGAATGGTGTTATATTTTATTTTGGAACAATGCTCTCATGCGCTGCAAGACCAGAGACTTAGAAACACAGATGTTTGTTGGTACAGCAAGTGTGGCTGGCTTTCACTGCTAAGGTAGCAGACTGTGAAGCGAAGTTTTTAAGAAGCCAGTTTTTTGCTTTAATGGCATCGAAAAGATAATAAAGCACTCATTTTGCCCTTAGAAATTTCTGGTAATTCTACACTATAATTAGAATCTTTTCATGAAGAGTCTATTCTGCCTGTATACCCATATCATTTTTGAAAAACCTGTAAAAATGTATATGTTTAATTAAACAATGGAAATGGGTTATCCTGAGGTGAAACTGCCTGCAGTTCTATTATCCACACTTCTCGCTACCCTCCTTCTCCCCCATAAAAGATTAGTCAGTGACTCGTTTTCTCAGGAATTGGCTCTGGGAAATGGAGGATCATGTCTGCTTAGATTTTAGCAGCAAAGGGTGAACGGTCCAAGTGTCTCGTCCCATGGGCGCCCACACCCAGGATCAGAAGGGACGCGTGTCCTCTTTGGAATATACGCGTGGAAGTTCGGGTCTGTTTGAGGCCCGAGTCTATTTTCAGTGGGGGCAAGGCTGCTCTGCTCTGAGGGCCAGTGTGAGAGACGGCCATCAAAGTGATGATCTGCCAGGTTGTGGGCAGGTGGGTTCTGTTGAACAACATGTAATAAAGTTAGGTGATAAAAGTGGGAATATTAAGAAGACAGCACTTGGGGGATGATGGGAGGGTGATCCAGACAAGCTAAGACTCCTAGTAAAGGTTAACCTGCTCGACAGATGAAGAAAAACTGGGTCGGGAGTAACCACATGACAGTGCGCAGAGACGATTGGGTTCAAATGGAGTTTTTAGGGAAAGTCATAAACTGGGAGAAGGGATGTGTTCATAAGGGCTGCATCAGGAAGCACCTTTAGCATATTTTAAAAACACTATGGAAATGTAACTACCGTAACAAATCAGAGACTAAGAAGTAATTTATAATTGCTGATAATGACTTTACTTACTCAAAGATACTGAGACTCCGCAGAAGGCACATGCAAAGTCTGCTGGCCTTTCACCTTTTCTTGTAGGAGATCATAAATAAAAGGGACCAAAATTTTTGTCTGTGTCTGTCTAAACTGTGTTTCCACCCAACAAGAACAGCTGGAAATGCTCAGAAAGAAGCGTGAAATGGGAAGGATGGTACAGTCAACAGAATTCCCCGAACAGCCCTGTGCCCTGGCATAGGAGTCTCTGGGTGATGCTACCCTGAAAGTGAAGGCATATATTCGGATGGGAAGGTTCTATTGAGCTGAGGGGCATTAATCATCAGAACTCATACTTCTCCTCCAGGGAGCTCTGATTTTAAGCAAGTGTGCTATAGATAAAGACTCAGATGCCTTTATGAGCATGGGGAATGTGGGGATTGTACACCTTGGTCCCTGGCCTAAGTAGGCATCATCCCATACTCCCATTTTCCCTTGTGAGAGGCCTAAAATCAGCACACCACTGCAACCAAACAGGCTCAGATGCACACTTTAAGCTAGAGACTTCCAGCTCTTGAGAACTTCATTGCTGCTATCAGCCGAGCATATGTTTTAAGTATTGGTTCTAAAATAGTTATGCTATATAAAATGATGTTGGTGGTTTTGAAACTATGGATTTCTATGCTAGTGGGCAAGTATAAATATAACAGTATACCAGAGTTATATCTTCTTGTTGAATTGCTCTCTTTAGTATTATGAAGTGGCCTTTCTTATCTCTTGTTATGGCCTTCACTTTGAGGTCTAATTTGTCAGATATAAGTATTGCTACCCCAGATTTTTTTTTTCATTTCCATTTGTCTGAAAAGCCTTTTTCCATCCCTTTACCACAAGTCTGTATGAGTTTTTTGTTCTGAGGTGGGATTCCTGTAGACAGCAGATATATGGGTCATGTTTTCTGATCCACTCAGCTAACCTATGTCTTTTGATTGGGGCATTTAATCCATTTACATTTAGAGTTATTATTGATAGGTACTTGTTTGTCACCATTTTTATTCTTTACTAGAGGCCTGGTGTACGGAATTCGTGTACGGGGGTGTGTGTCCCTCAGCCCAGCCTTCACCCTCTCCAATCTGGGACCCCTCAAGGGATGTACAAGTGGGATCAGGCCTAAACAGGCAGTCGTACATCCCTCTCACAATCCAGGATTGCTGGCTCCCAACCACTCACCTACCTGCCTTCTTGATTGCCCCTAACTGCTTCTGCCTGCCAGCCTGATCACCCCTAACTACTCCCCTGCCAGCCTGATTGATGTCTAACTGCTCCCCTGCCAGCCTGATTGCCCCTAACTGCCCTCCCCTGCAGGCATGGTCACCCCTAACTGCCCTCCCCTGCAGGCCTGGTTGCCCCCAACTTCCCTCCTCTGCCGGCCTGGTGCATGGGTGGGGCCAGCTGGTTTGCCCTGAAGGGTGTCCTGGACCAGGGTGGGGGTTCCCTTGGGGTGTGGGGCAGCCTGGGCGAGGGGCCTATGGTGGTTTGCAGGCTGGCTATGCCCTCCGGCAACCCAAGCGGAGGCCCTGGGATCTGGCATTTATTTATCTTCTATAATTGAAACTTTGTAGCCTTGAGGGGAGGCCTGGGCTGGCCAGGGTGTGCAAGAAGCTTGGATTCCTTCATCACCGGGGAAACCCAAGCCTCCTGTTCGCTCCGTGGCCACAGCCATTTTTGTTGGGATTTATTTATCTTCTATAATTGAAACTTTGTAGCCTTAAGCAGAGGCCTGGGCCAGCCAGGGTGTGCAGGAAGCTTGGTTTCCTCCATTGCCGGGGAAATCCAAGCCTCCTGCTTGCTCTGTGGCTGCAGCCATCTTGGTTGAGTTAATTTGCATACTCGCTCCTGATGGCTGGTAGGTGTGGCTTGTGGGTGTAGCGGAGGTATGGACAATTTGCATATTACTCTTTTATTAGGTAGGATGCCTGTATTACTTCTTCCCTTCATATTTCTTATTTTTACAGCAGAACCTTTAGCATTTCTTGCATTGCTGGTTTGGTGGTAATAAACTCCCTTAGTCCTTTCTTGTCTGTGAAGCTTCTGATTTCACCCTCAATTTTGATTGATAGCCTTGCTGGGTATAGTATTCTTGGATTCTATTCTTGCATGACTTTGTGTATTTCATTCCATTTCCTTCTGGCCTGATGTGTTTCTGTTGAGAAATCTGTTGCTAGTCTGATGGGGGACCCTTTGTAGGTAACTTTCTGTCTCTCTCTGGCTGCTTTTAAGATTCTTACTTTGTTGTTGGTGTTTGCCAATTTAATTATAATGTGCCTTGGCATCGGACTTTTGGGGTTCATTTTGTTTGGGACTCTGTGAGCTTCTTGGACTTGTATGAGTTTTTTCTTCCCTATATCAGGGAAGTTTTCTGTCATTATTTCTTCAAACAGGTTTTCTATTCCTTGCTCAGTTTCCTCTCCTTCTGTCACCCTTATTATGTGGATGTTGTTTCGTTTCGTGTTGTCCCAAAGTTTCCCTTAGGCTCTCCTCCTGTTTTTTAAGTTTTTTTTTTTTTCTAGATGCTGCTCTGCTTGGGTATTTTTTCCTACCTTGTTTTCTAGCTCACTGATGCAGTCCTCTGCTTCTTCTAGTCTACTGTTGATGCTTTCTATGGAGTTCTTTATTGCAGTGATGTCATTTTTCATTTCTTCTTGGTTCTTACACATATTGTTGAATTTGTCTTCCAACCTTTTCAGCAACCTTATGACCATTTCTCTGAATTCTTTCTCTGACAAATTGCTTGCTTCCATTTTGTTTACTTCCTTTTCTGGTGATGCCTCCTTTTCTTTTGTTTGCGGGCTGTTTCTTTGTCTCCCAATGATCGCTCCGCTTTGGGTGTGTGGTTATGTAGCTCTCTCTCTCTCCTGCGTTGACTTTCTCTAGGTGATATTTGACCTTTCTGTGAGAAGGTGCAGGACTTGTCCATGTCTGTGTATTCATGCTGCTTGAGACCTGGTGTTCGTGGGTTTGCAGCTGGTCCCTGGGTGTTGTGGTTGTAGGGTACTTGGAGGTATCCGAGTTATTCCTGGTTGAAGGTAAGGCTAGGCTTTCTATCACAGCCACTCTCCCTTTCAAGATGGCGAAGTCTCTGCGGCAGAGCCGGCCACTCTGGGAGAAATTTCAGCAGTAGTAGGGGCTGCCCGGTCAGGGGAGCCCGGTCTGGCAGTCCCCAACAGTCCCTTGGAATATACTCACTCACAAATAGACACTCCCTGCACGTCAACACTCTCTCCTTTCATTCTCTCACTCACACACTACCTTGTAGCCTGCCTTCCCGTCGGCAGCCATCTTCCAATTCTCCCAATATATATATTTTTAAAGTACTGTGTTAGGACTTTTCATCCTAATTTGTTTCCCCCCTTTTGGTGATTGCACTAATTATGTGTGAGTGCTTTTATAGTTGGAAATCAGGACACATGTATTCATTCACTCCTTTAATATACATTTATTGAGTCCCTACCAAGTACCACCGTTGCACACCCTGGGGAATAGAGATGGGTACAACAGACCAAACCCTCATGGAGCTTGCATTCTAGTGGGAGAGAGAAATAATCAGGAAGCAAGTAAATATGCAATAGAAAGGTAGATAATAACCAGGGCCAGGGGGAAAACCCTAGGAATAGTGAGGGAAGTGTTTGGGGGAGGCGTTATTTTGATATTCCTGGGGATCACTCTGAGGATGTAACATTTGGTTTCCATATCCTAAAATATCAGAAGTGTACCCTGTCTTAATGACCTTTAATACTTTCTCTTGAGTCTACATGTTATGGTTATAGGGATCATTTTTGGGACCTACTTTGTTAGCTTCTATTACGTTGATAATAAATTCATTAGGTTGCAGCTTGCAGATTTCTCTCTAGTTCTAATGATGGCTTAAAGTCACTCTTCTAATAATGTCTGTGATTTCATTTTCTGGGAAAATGGTTCGCAAAGGGAGTCAGAGCATCGGGCAGCATGGTGAAGATGGGTGTACAGGGTGAAAAATACACATGCTCATGTCACAAAGCTTGCATTTAATTCCAAATTTGAATTAATGGCAAAGCCAGAGATGGGTTAATGATTTGGTTTACAAGAGGGTTGGTGGGTTCAAAAGGCCAAGAATCAATGTTTTAACCCCTCTCAGACAAATCATTATTCTTTCAATCTCATTTCATAAAGAAATCCTAAACCATTGAGCGTTCCCTCGGAAGAACTGTACTGTTGGAAACGTTAGCACTCTATTGCAATTGTGTAAATTCTTTGGGAGGCTGCTGGTCCACAGCAGCCAACACAGCCTGGCTCCGTGCTGCATAGCTTAGAGAAAAATCGATACACTTTCATGATCCCCACAAGGAGATCTGTCCTTTCAGAAAGAGAGACTCCCAGTGGCCTGCCTTATGTGGGACTTTATTCTAGAAGCCTGTTGTTTGAATCTGTTAAAAGTTTGAGGAAAACAGTCCAGCTCTTACTTAGCTAGAAGATAAAAATCCAGGAAAGGGATCCATTATAACCATAACATTTAGACTTAAGAGAAAGTATTAGAGGTCATTATATATATATTTTATGTATAATCCAAGTGGACAAGAGGTATGAAGGAAACATTATGATCCAAGATCATTTTATCTTTAACCAAAGTTGCTTGGTTATCCCACACTGGTGGTGATGTATGAATTTCTAAATGGCACACTGATGTCAAAGCTGAGTTCTATTCTCAGCAAATTAAAAAGTGTACATCTGTTTGCCACTGTAATTCTCTCCCACTGCGTCAATCACTAAAATTAAAAAGGAACTTGTGAAAATGGAGTCCCAGCACAGAAGCTGAACTTAGTACCTTTGTAATTTAAGGCAGTCCTATAATCAAGCAGATTACTACCTCTGGTTGCAGCCCATGGGAATTCAGAGATGTCGCATCAGCTTGGGAAGGACTCCCCTATTGTTTCTTAATGGAAAAGTAGACCATATGGAGACCTGCATGTGGAAAATAAACATAAATCAAATACAAGAGATACTGAGCGTAGTCTAAGCATCAGCCTTTAGTTTTCTGAGCATGCACAATTCTATGCCAGCTGAGCTTTCAGATGTGGTTTGCTATTTCATTTCAAAATAATGCACCAGTTTCAACATTTTAGCTTTAACCTTCTCCATAACTAGAGGAACTATTCAGATGCCTTTGATGTGATAGTAGAGTGATTCTGTCTTTTGAGAGTAACAATCAACGCCTTTGTGATTTATGGTATAAACTATTTGAAAGCTGGAAATGTGGAGGTGAGCAGCCTGTGATGATATATTGAATCACTTGGGTGTGTTTTGGAACAGTCAGGAACAGAGAGGAACTACAAAGCCAGACTAGAAAGAGCTCTTTTTACCCCAGGGATTTTTAGAATTTCTTGGTGCATATGGATTTTAGAAAAAATTTAATTGGGTTCCATTTATTCTTTTGACCTTGACAATACAGAATGAAGGACAGGTTTACAGTCTTCGCATAGCAGAGTTTTGGTGTTAAATTGTTGATGTTCATGTAGTGTTTACAGAGACCAAATTTTCTGGGTTATTTGTAGACCACTGACTCAATACACATTCGGTAAGCATTTCCAATCTATTGTTATTCCATAAAGCCTAAATGAAATCATAGCATAGATTTATTTTGTCAATAGAACTGTGGCAAGCAGAATAGACTGATTTTGGTACCATTGTTTCAAAGACTTATTTCAGCATGTGCCTATATTCTCATATTTGAAGGACAACTGCAAAGCCATCGCCTTTTCAGCATTAAAAAGTGGCAGCCATTCAAGAATTCCAGCCTTCATGAGTTATACTTCCAAAAACACAATATATGAATGAATAAATGAATGAATGAATGAATGAATACATGAACCAACTCATGTGTATTAACAGAAGTGTGAGGGACGGTCCGAGTAATGATCATGTGTTAGAGAAAACCTTGTCTCATGGATTTGTTTGGTGATCCCTCAACTAAAAAAAAAAATCCCTCCCTTGAAAATGTTAGCTAATTTTTACAAAATTAAAGCTATCTGAAATCACTTATTTATTTTCTGTCAGTTGGTTCTTCTACTGATTGGTACTGTTGTCTCCTTTGTTGTCATCATTCTGACCTGTCACCACTTCTCATCCAACTGCTTTTCTGGAGAGATACTGCTCTGATCTGCCTTAGGAGAAACATTAATCACCTCAGCCCCCCAACAGCTAGGGAACATTTAGTAGGCGATAGGGGAGGCTACCACCTCTGCTTCTCATTTGTAACAGCCTGAGGTTTCTCCAGGAGAAAGAGTGACTGTAGCAAGAAAGCCATGGGTTGAATTCAAATTTAAGACTTCATCTTCCTGAAATCTTGTTCAGTTTATTAAATGTCTTGCCTCCTGCTGTATAAGATATAGATGAAGATATCACAGTTTTCCTGGGGGTTTGAAGCTCAGGTTAAACAGACATCAGAAGGGAATTCTCAAATGAATTTTTGGTAAGTGCATTGACAGTCTCAGAAATTCCAACTCTAGCAAACACAACGTTCTTTTCAATTAATGTCAAAACGCCATCTAGCTTGCGGGTCTGTTGTACTAATATGGTGCCTCTATTCTGTGATTTTTCATGTGGCCTGGTTGGAGGTGAGATACTTTAATTGTAGCTAGTTTCTATGAATATCCATTAAATAATTTCAGAAATAGTTTTTACCTTTTTCATTTCCCTGAGGTTATTCTGATATGAAACCTCTTCTTGGTTTGTAATATGCTGTGACTGCATCCAAAGTTGACTCAGTAAGTGGATTAGAAAATCTTTCCCAAGGAAAGATATACAAATGGATTCTTTTTGTGGGAAAACCTGCTGGAAATTGTTTCCTTCTGAATGTGTCTGATGTGCTTACACAGTTTGTGAAGGATCTAGTCTTATGGGTAGTAAACTGTGCCTGGGTAAAATACTCAGGAAAGCAGTTGTTCATTCTGTGTTTTTAATAATTACAGGCTATCAGCTTTCTGGGCTCTTAGAAGATGATGAATAGAGGCATTGAATACATGAAAACAAAGAGGGATGAATACCTTGATACTTCCTATTACTGTAGCTCACATGATTTGTAAAATGCCTGCTATTTCTGAGTACAATTTTGGTGTGATTGGGAGTCTGAGGATATCAGAGATAGAAGGCACAGAGCAAACTATCTATGTGCATTCGCGTGGTAAATGGACAATACATGTGGACAGTTGTCCCCAAGGGTTTACAGGAGCATCTTCTTTCTTTTTGCAAATACTCAACTGCACCCGAGATGTTAAGAGTCATCCAGTTTCCTAAGGACTCCACTTGTATATGATATGTGGGTTATCTTCTGCTTGCTCCCCAGATAGAGGGTCTGGCAGAATTGATTTCTTCCAGTTGCTGACATTGATGTGCCAGGACACAGAGTTTCTAAGGATAAACTCAAATTTTTTGAGACCCAAGTTCATTTCCTTGGTCATGACATCAAACAAAAATGAAGCTCTCCTTCCCCTTAAAGATTAGAAGCTACTCATGACTCACCTGGCCAATTACCTACAGACATCTTAGAGAGTTTCTCTGTCCCATAGGATATTGTACACATTGGATTGCTAACTTTACTGGACCAGCTGCTGCTTCCTCTAAGTTCATGAAAGCTGACACTCCCGAGCCCTTGCATTACATATACTCACCAGAGAATGGTTTTTACAACTTAAAGGACTCTCCAGTGATCATAAATCTTTCTTTCCATTTGTACATTGAGACAAGTTTTGCAGAGTGGAACTTAACAAGAAAATGGACATCAGAGACTCGTTGCTTATTATATCTTCACATTGATTTCATGGCAAAAGCCTGCCCTCCTGTTTGCACTCAGAGGCAGCAGGTCAAGGTCGACAGAGGCCTTGCTGAATTAGTCTTAGGATCTCCACTTACCCCCATGGTCTGTCTTACCATTCAGACCTTACTTTTGACGGAAAACACAGAACCTTTTTCTGTTTCTAGACTGACTTTCTTTGAAATACTTTAGCTCTTAACTGTATCCATTCCTGGAACACCCTAAAACCTTCCATTCTTCTTCCTACCCTGGAGAAGAGAAACATTATAGACTCCTATGAACTTCTTTGGGAGTTTTCCTTGCTCTCATCTGACCCCTTTGAAACCTTGCTAGACAACCTACATTGTGAAATATTTGTGAATGAGTCATGTTTGAGAACTGAGCAAAGACACTATCAAGCTGGATACAGAGTCAGAACACACTAAGACATCAAATCCAACTGTCTCCATGACACAAAATCTGCAGAGATGCTGTGATACTGGATTTTGTTTTATAACTGGTAGAATTTAGGGCATTTAATTTCTCTCCCATAGGGAGTCATATAATCAGACATCCATTGGATCTTGTTGATCTGAGAGCTCAGACTACTTTGGTGAAGAAGGAAGAGGAGGAGGAGAAAGGAGAAAAAGAGGAGAAAGAGAGGAGGGGAAGGAGGAGGAGGAGAAAGGAGAAAAAGAGGAGAAAGAGAAGGGGAAGAAGAAGGAGGAGGAGGAGAGAAAGGAGCAACTTTCACAATAAGAAATGTTCATAGTAGAATGAAATATATTTTATTACTGTATTATTTTTAGAGATAATTCAACTTAGTTCATTTATGCATCTAGAGTTACCACAAACTACAGTTTGGCCAAAAGAGACCTGATTTTTGCCTGATTGGGCAGGGTATCAATTTGTGTATGATGTGTTTTTCATGCCCTTTCAGAAGGAAAATTGGGAGCTGTCGTAACATGGTGCTAAATGGAATAATAATGTCAAAACTTCTTATGAAAAACTGTAGGATATTTCAATTCTCTTAGCAAGAAAGAGCACTGATTTAATTATGGATCAAAATGCCTTCTGCATCAAGTGGAGAGCGGTGGATATTGGAATTCCTATGGTGATGCTTATTTTTCAATATGACAAGAAACTAGAAACCTAAATATCCAAGTGGCCCAATTTATATTTGTTCCCATGGTTTCCAGTATGTGGGAATACTTCTCACAGTTCTGTCTGAAGACGAAAAGGTTAATGAATTTTCTGACAATAGGCAAATAGATTTAAGCCTATTTTTATGGCCTGAAGCAACACCCACAAACATGTAGGCTTGTAACCCATGGGGTGCTGGCAATTTACTGCCAATACCACACTTTCTACAGTGAAGTAAGACCTTGTCACATATTACTTGGCTATGTCATTCCTGGAGTCTCAGAGGTCTGGAAGTAGGGCCATTAGAGCATGGTGCACTAAGCCCAGAGGTGGCAAAACAAATATGGGGACAGAGAATGTCCTCTCACTTGTCTTTAATGAATACTCAACCTGTAGATTGAAATCTAACCACAACATTGCTACCACCCACTGTTTTCATATGGACAACCTTTAATGAATGGAAGCTACTTTCACTGCTTTTAACATTTCTTGTCTTAGATTACCAAGAAAAATGACATGAGTGCATTTTCACATTAGTCAATATGAATTAATCTATCACATAGCCAAGGCATGGATGTCATTGATGAGTGATGGGTGATGAGTCACTTTACCACTATCAACTTCAAGAATAAGGCTAATGGTACAGTCTGCTAGAAACTGGATTCCATTTCTAGCCATGAATGAGGTTGGAAGGAGTATCTTCCCCAGAGCCTCCAGAGAGATACTCAGGCCCTGCCCATACCTTGATTTTGACCTTGTGAGACCAGCAGAGGATGGAGCTGGCCACGCTGAACTTGGATTTCTGATAACAGAAACTAGGAGATAAAACCAGGTGTGTGTTAAGCTACTACATATTAAAAATGTGAAAAAATTTTGAGCAAAAATTAATATGAATAAGGAAGTTCCAAAGTGGACAGGAGGCAAGGAAAAGACAGAGATGAAAGTATGGAAGCAAAGAAAATAAATTAATCTATTGGCTCTAGCCTAAAGCCTAGTGACGGTTTGTGATTGGTTATCCTTGGTTTTTTGATTTTGTAACCTTGTGACATTTACAGGCTTAGATTTTGAGTTGCTTATGTAGGCCACCACAACATCAGAGCCATCTCCGATAAAGGGCCTCTTTGATTAACCAAACACATAATATCCTTAGCATTTAAGATTTAATATCTGATTAAATGTGTTAATATATAAAATATTTTATGGAAGCCACTTATCCACATCTCTTTTTGTTTCTGGGGTAGATTTTCTATGAAATGTTCCATTTTCTCAGTAGAAAAAGAAAGCACCCAGAAACGGAATGCTTTGAACTCTGTTGAAAATCTTGAAGAAATGTGTTCTGAGACCATTTTAAACCTGGCGGAACGTGTCTTTCCATCCTTTGCCTTTACTTTCTTGCCTAACCAGGCAGAAAAACCCAGCCTGGAAAATTGGAAGCTGTGGGTAAGCGGTCATGCCTCCGCTCATTTAGCACCTGCTGCTGCCGAGGCCCGTGTTCTTATTACTGCTGCACCACGTCTGCCCTGGACATTTTGTTCAGTGCCAGTGTAAAGGAGGCAGGCTGTCGACAGAAAGGATTATTGCTTTTCTGAATCAGTCCCTTTAATTTCAAAGGAGTTGTGGAGAAGAGAGCGATTCCTTTGCCAGATATCCCTGCCATAACTTGGCTGAACAATACTAACGTCAGGGTCAGATCACATGCCTCAGTTTCCAACCCCTCCTGATGTGGGACTTTGAATCCCATAAAGGTCTGTGGAATGAATGAATAATGACACAAGCAGTCATCTTACCGCAAGATTTTGGGGCCATGTCACCAAGTGCTGAAGGCTGATTTCTATGTAAAATTTTCTCCATCCATTTGCACTAGTCTTGCCCTGGCTGGGCACACCATATATAATAGGTCATGTAATTCAGAGGACTGCATCTGTGCATCACTAGAGAGAGGCATCCTGAGTTTCTTGTCTCTAGAGACCTGCCTCTGCTCTTGCTCTACAAACAAGCCAGACCTCTGATGTGTCGGGTTTATCCTAAAGCCAAAGGAGCAGTGACTCTTGGAGCAGCCATCAGTGTGCAGGCTGTGGAGCGGTTCAGTGATTCGCCACCACTCAGGGAACTGGCACTGGGATTGTGCTCGCTGGACCTCTGACTCCCAAGGTTTGCCCTGAGAGAAGCGAAAACTGAGGAATCCTTCCAGCTCAAGAGGGAGCAAGGACACGCAGTGCATTGCTTTGCCTAGGAATGACTTAATTTGGGGACATCCACATCATCTTCAGTTTTCCTGATAGTAAAGAAATAGATATTTATTTCGGAAAGATTTGGGGCCAGAGTTCTCACATTCTAGGAATAACTAACTGGAAAATTTGACTTGTCAGTTTTACCAGAACAGTTATTTTTTGAGGAGTAAAGGAGAGGCTCCCCAAGATGGTTATATAAAAATATATATTCTATATTCTTTATTTCTGGTTCTTTCTCATGATGCAGAATGCTTAATATGTATCTGAAGAGTTACATTGTGAAAATGTTTCATATTCAATTCTTAAAGTTTGAGAGAAATACTCCTTATGAAGTTGTTAGAGGCTGACTTGTGCCCCCCTCAAAGTTCATACACGGAGGCTCTAGCCCTCAGTACCTCATAATGTGACCTTATAGATATAGGGTCGTTGCAAGTGGACTTAGTTAAGATGAGGTGATACTGGAGTAGGGTGAACCCTCAATGCAGTGTGACCGATGTCTTCCTAAGAGAGAGAAGCTTAGATACAGGCCAGCATACAGGGAGAACACCGTATCAACATGAGGATGGCCACAAGGGGGCCAAGGAGACAGGCCTGGGACACATCCTTCCCTCACATCTCCGCAGGAACCCACCCTGTCAACACCTTGATCCTGGACTGCTGGCCTTCAGAACTGTGAGGCAATAAGTTTCTGTCGGTTGAGCCTCCCAGTTTGTGGTGTTTTATTATGGCAGCCCTAGAAAACAAATGCATAAATTTTCAAAATCACTTATCAACTTGCTCCAATAACTATAGGTGTGGTAGGCAGAGTGGCATCCAAAGACCTCCACACCCTGAAGGCAGACCTATGAACATGCTGTCACATGGAAAAGGGGCTTTGAAGATGCAATTAAGGTTATGAACTTTAAAATGGAAATTATTTGGGTTATTTGGTATATTCATATCTACCTATCATTTACCTAGCCAGCTAGCTCTCTAATGAACACAAAGCCATAAAATAAGCATTAAGTTTTAAAGTGGAAGAATGGAATCCCCTCTTACACATCACCAAGTCAGAAAATCCAAAGGCCCCAGGAATCCTTGGAAATAATGTCATTTGAAGTAACAACCAAGTATTTTTCAAGTTCCAAATGAGATTTTTATCTTCTATTATTATTATAGATAAAAAAGCAACATTATTTTTTTTGAAGTTTCAAAGTAAATTGAGGTCAGTACAAGATTTTTGTGTTGGTCAAATATAGTTAAAAATAAAAAAGAGAACTGCCTTTTAGGGTTAGTCTCATGTTTTCAAAAGGACTATATATAAATAGAAAGGCCACTCCACTAATTTTAGGTAGTATTTAATTCTCTATAGGAAATGAAATGATATATAGGGAGAGAGCTATATTTCTCTTCAACATTAATAGTATTTTTCTGTTTTGTTTTTACTTATTTATTTAGAGGCTTTTCAAAGTAATTGCTTTTTCTTAATTCACCTGTCCCTTGTTTTTTCTTCACATTGATTTGTAAATGCCTCTAACATTTATATTTTTGCTTTGTATTCTAAGCCCAGTAATTGCCTGTACTTCCTCTTCTCTGTCTGTCACATTGGCTGTTATTTTCAAGTCACTAACCCACACATGTAAAGATGACCTTTGACATTTCCTCAATGCCCGCATGTCTTCCCCCATAAGCCTGGCACGCATCTTTTGAAGCACACGGAATATCTCTCATGCCAGGAAGTGGGTTTACTGCTCACCTGCTTGGCACCATAGAATGCTAGTGAAGCTCTCTCAATGTGTATGCACATGTGTAGATGGGCACACGTGGCCCAGGATCTCAGCGTAAGAAAGGATTCCTCAGTGACATCTGTTTCCAGTACTTTGCCTTTTGTGAGCAATGATTCAACACAATTCTTTAAGCTTATCCACTCCTGATTATGTTTTAAATCTCAAGTTGTGTCTAAATCATTGCAGAGAAATGGCATATTTTTCTAAATAAAAAAGAGTTCATTTCTGTATAATTGTTTCTGACTCCATAACTGAAAGCATGTTTGCTTAGTTCTCAAAGTGATGAATTTAACTTTTTTTGTCAAGCTAAAGACTGGTCTTTGGGAGCGGTGGAGACGTGCCCTCCAGTCCCAGCCTCTGGGTTAGGAGGCACCTGCACAGAGAGACACCTGCTGCGTGTAATCTCTTCTCAGCTCCTGGCTACACTGCATTGATGAACGGCCCAGAAGTCAGGCCAGGAGGCTGCTGAGCAGGAAGGAGGGGGCTCCCTCTGTCTTGCCATCCGCTGGTAAATTAATATTTTGGAGTTATATAAAGGAGGTTTTGTGGACATCCCACTGATGGGAGAATTAATTCATTATTTGGAGATTAGTAATGCACGCTCAGCAAATAGGTTTTCAAGATTGTTATGAAGAGAAAAATATAGTGGCTAATTAAACTTCCCATTTACTTTTCAGATTTCAGTTTGTAATTTTCAAAAAATGTGCTTTGGCTGAAAAGGTCTTTTTTTTTTTAAATGAAGATTTAAAATCGACAAGTTCACAGAAAAATAATCACTCTGGAAGCCTCATCATTTTAGTGCTGGAGAGGAGACTGAAGAATGGATTTGCATGTTCTGGTGCTCTCAGAAACTAAGGCGGTCTAAAGAAGAATCGCTACAATTCTTCGGGTTCTGCAAAAGTGTCATTTAAAATGCATTTTCCATGGGAAAGAAAGAAAGATATTCATATGCAAAATAAAGAGAAGAAATAGTTGGTATAATTTTACTTACTCTCATTAGAACTCACTTTATCTTTCAGCTACCTTTGGGATTTGAGGCCTTTTAATTCCCATCTCAGTCATCTATTGCCTAAGACCCCAGCAAGCCTGCAGTTCCACAGCTGGTCTATAAAACATTTTGATTAAATTAGTTCAGGCTTTCCCTCTGGGTGGAATCAACCTGCAGGTCCAGAGCCTGGTGCCTTTGTGAGAAGAACACCCTCCCCACTCCCCACCAGAGTAGCATCCCCCAGTGTGGATGGCTCTGCTGGCAGAATGGTCTCAGCCCTGCTTACCCTTAGGTGTGGTCACCTTGTCCATGGGTACCTCTGGGCCATGCATGGCCAGCCAGTCATGATATGAGTATATATCTTGGTTTATTACCATTAGGACCATTCTTCTGTGTTGCTGCCAACCTCCTTATCCTTAAGCAAAAGTTCTATGTGATCTGCAGCTCAACAGCCAGCTGTATGGATTCCTACCAGAGCTCCCATCAGAATCCTCTCTCCCAAGAGAGAGAGCACGGTGGAAACAGGCCTGTTTACACATCAGCAGAGGAAATCCATGATGGCTCTTAGGGATCCTTGGACATATGAGGGGAACCAAGAGCATGATGAAAGAAAACAAAGACAAATGAGCAACTAAGTTGGCACTGGGGAGACAGAACGAATGCAGAGAGCTCAAGGGAACTAAAATAGCACAAACCGAAAACACTGCTTTCATTAGTAGATCCAGAGAGATGTAAGGAAAGATTACAATCAATGTAAAAAGGATAGAATAGTATGGAAGGTGAATAATTCAAGAACAAGGAACAGTTCATAGAAGTTAAAAAATAAATTTGAGTAGCTCTCTAGAATGTAGGACAACAGGATAAAAATGAAACATATTATACCATTATGCAGTGTAAATGTGAAATAGACTGACTGTATTGGAAGGTGGGGAATTTGACCATGAGAGAGGTAATAGAATGCATGCATTCTCCTACCTCTCATTATGCCAAGTCTAGGGTGGGTATGGGGGTTCTGTGTGATGATGGTCACACTGTGGCCTAGATAGGCTGTCTCCTAATGTCTCCTGTGCTTATGGGTGCAGTGAGGGACATTTGTGGGACTTAGAGTGTAATCTCCCTAGTCTTTTGAGGAAGAAGAGTCATCAGGAGCCCGCTGGCCAGTGTCATCCTGTTTTTCTGTTGAACTAACTCTGACTTCTGATTCTGTTTTTTGCTATTAAGGTAGAGAGGTAGTGGCCCACGAAGGTCATCTAGGTTGTTTCTCCTCAGACACATGGATGATTAGGACATTCAGCATCTGCGTACAAGAATTTCAAAATGAGAGAAAAGAGAACATGGATAGGAGAACATTTTCAAAGAAATTAAAAAAAAATAATATGACTGTCTCTGTGCTGGAGAAAGACTCAAATCTTTGTACTAAAACAGTCTAAAGAATAAAGAAAGTAAAACAAACAAACCCCAGACTAAACATATTCCAGAAAAATGAGAAGTAAATCAAGTGGTGGGCATGGGATCAGGAAAGAAGGGTCCATCCGGATGAGTTAGTGGGGGAGTTTCCAAGAATGGTAGCTCGTAGCAGTACCTGAGTTCAGATTGGAATGAGAAGGTGGAGGCCTCCAGGGAGAAAGGACAAAGAACTTCACTCAGTAAATTATATGCTTCAGAGGACAGAGAAATTAAAACAACACACAACTCTAGGAAAAAACTAATGGCCAACTCAAAGCTGTGGTTCAGTACAAAACAAACTAAATTGTGTCACTATAATAAGTCACTGGTGGAGGACAACAAAAGAAGAATTCATTAGACATTTGTACTAGGAACTTTGTCTTTTATTAGTAAGTGTCCCCGGGTTATGACACTGCAATGTAGAAAAGAAAATGCAATTCCAGGAGACTAAATGACCTGAATAGTGAATATTTATATAATTACAATAATATAATTCTGCTTATTGGTCTTTCAACTTTAGAACTAATCTATAAACAAAGCATAGAAGGTTTGATTGTGATTGCAGAACCAAAAATCTATGTGTTTAACTCTGAAAGCTTGAAAACCCAGTTGTGCAGAGAGCAGATGTGAGGAGGGAAGCATGGAAGGTAGAAAGAGCAGTGAGAATGATAACATTCTCAGCTTACAGAGTGAAAGTTCACTGATAGTGTCTAAAATTGATGGAATGGGAACTATCCTATATAATAAAAGGCTAATATGCAAATTGACTGAATGGCGGAACAACTGATCGCTATGATGTGCACTGACCACCAGGGGGCAGACGCTCAATGCAGGAGCTGCCCCGTGGTGGTCAGTGCACTCCCACAGCAGGAATACTCCTCAGCCAGAAGCCGGGCTCATGGCTGGCGAGCGCAGTGGCTGTGGTGGGAGCCTCTCCCACCTCCACGGCAGCGCTAAGTATGTCCGACTGATGGGCTTAGGCCCATGGGGTGCGGGCCTAAGCCATCAGTCGGACATCCCCTGAGGGCTCCCAGACTGCTAGAGGGCACAGGCTGGGCTGAGAGACCCCTCCCCGCTGAATGCACAAATTTCATGCACCAGGCCTCTAGTTTAAATATATTATTCAAAGCTACTCAGGTAATTAATAGAAAAGTTGATGCAATTATAACTATACAACTTTATAAAAAGAAGAGATCATATGAGTCAGTAAAATGAGCAATATTTTTACTTTTATATTGAGATATCAAAAATGTTAAAATTGGGAAATAAGGTACACATGTATTCCTTAAACTTTCATAATAACTATACAAAGATTTTAAACAGAAAGAGTAGAGTGTATCTCTGATGAATGGTGGGATGGTGAGATTTGGGGAAGATGGAGAAAGGACTACTGCTTTTCCTTATGGGCCCTTCTCTACCCTTAGATTTATTGCTATGTATATGTATTATTTTGACAAGACATGAACAATCACTTGAAAACACACAGAGCATGAATAATTCTATAAACATGAAAATAATCTGGTTATTATTTAAAACTAGAGGCCCGGTGCATGAAATTCTTGCACTGGGGGGGGGGGGGGAGTGGTGTCCCTCAGCCCAGCCTGCACCCTCTCCAATCTGGAACCCCTCAGGGGATGTCCAACTGCTGGTTTTGGCCTGATCCCGGGAATCAGGCCTAAACCGGCAATTGGACATCCCTCTCACAATTCAGGACTCCTGGCTCCTAACCGCTTGCCTGCCTGCCTGCCTGCATGATTGACACCTAACTGCTCCCCTGCCAACCCAATCACCCCCAACTGCCCTCCCCTGCAGGCCTGATTGCCCCCAACTGCCCTCCTCTGCCGGCCATCTTGTAACAATGTGGGGGTGGCCATTTAGTGACAACATGGGGGTGGCCATCTTGTGACAATGTGCGGGCGGCCATCTTGTGATGATGTGCGGGTGGCCATCTTGTAATGATGTGGGGACGGCCATCTTGTGATGACGTCGGGGCAGCCATCTTGTGGCAGCCATCTTGTACCAATGTGGGGTGGCCATCTTGTGATGATGTGGGGCGGCCACCTTGTGATGCAAGGGCATGAGGGTCAATTTGCATATTACCTCTTTATTATATAGGATGCTATCATATTTAGTGTGTTATTATTTAGCATATTATTACACATGTACAAAAACTACTGAATATTTGTAAAATATTGAAACAATTTCGATAAAGTGAAAGTTTTTCTTAATCCACATTCAATCCAGTTCATCACTCTGATAATATTCTGTGGTTGGTCTTATGAGACCATATTCTATACACTTACGTTACACAAATATGTACACAGAGCAGTTTGTATGATTTTGTTTTATTTATGTGCATAATTTTAACATAAGTAGACCTCTCTGAATATTACTATGCAACTTCTGTTTAACCTAGTAATATGTTTCAGAGAGATGTTTATTTGGTGTGCATAGAGTCATGGTCCATTTCTTCTTGTGGTCCATTTCTCCTCATGCTCTCTTCTTTTTCTCAAATCTAAGAGCAGAATTTTTGGGTGAAAACATATATGTATTTTAAACTTTACACTCTCATGGAGTATATGATAATGCCTGTTTCCTTAAATCTTCACCTACAAGGCAACAAGGAGATAAATTAATATGTTATAATAATATATCAATACTAGAGGCCTGGTACATGAAATTTCATGCACTTGGTGGTGGTGGGGGGGAGGAGGTGGGTCCCTCAGCCCGGCCTGCGCCCTCTCACAATCCAGGAGTCCTCATGTCCTACTGATGGCTTAGGCCAGTGGTCGGCAAACTCATTAGTCAACAGAGCCAAATATCAACAGTACAACGATTGAAATTTCTTTTGAGGTCCAAATTTTTAAACTTAATCTTCTTCTAATGCCACTTCTTCAAAATAGACTCGCCCAGGCCATGGTATTTTGTGGAAGAGCCACACTTAAGGGGCCAAAGAGCCGCATGTGGCTCGCGAGCCGCAGTTTGCTGACCACGGGCTTAGGCCTAAGCCGCAGTCTGGACTCCCTCTGTGGGAGGTGACCAGGCCAGCCAATCAGGGGATGGTACCGCCCCCATCACCCTGTCGCTGCCACCTGTCCTCCATCTGCAGGAGGCGAGGGACAGCACCACCCCCATCACCCTGTGGCTATGTTGCTGCCGCTGGGCTGATCAGGGGACAGCACCACCCCCATTACCCCCACCCCCCGTTGCCGCCTGGCCTCCCTCTGTGGGAGGCGACCAGATGGGCAATCAGGGGACCATGCCGCCCCCATCACCCCGCCATTGCTGCCTGGGCTCCCTCTGCAGGAGGTGACTGGAGGAGCTGATCAGGTGACAGTGCTGCCCCCCCCCCCCCCCCCGCCATTGCCATTCCCTCCCTCTGCCCACTGGCACACACCTTGGCTGGCCTAGTGCCCTGCCAACTGGTCGTTCTACCATTTGGTCGATTTGCATATTACACTTTTATTATATAGGATATTATATATTACTGTTTAATAGAAATTTCTTTTTAAAAATATATTTTTATTGATTTCATAGAGGAAGGGAGAAGGATAGAGAGAGATAGAAACATCAATGATGAGAGAGAATCATTGATCGGCTGCCTCCTGCACAGCCCCCACTGGGGATCTAGCCCGCAACCTGGGCATGTGCCCTGACCAGGAATTGAACCATGACCTTCTGGTTCACAGGTTGATGCTCAACTACTGAGTCATGCGCTGCTGGGATAATATAAATTTCTTGATTCATTTGATTTGCCTCTCATTTTGCTGGAGTACTTACATAACTTTCTGAGCAAAGGCATGGGGCGGGGGAGATATAAATGTTCTGAGTACTCAAATGTCTGAAATCTATGCAAATCACCAAAACTGACACAAGAAGAAAGTCTGAATAATTTTATATCTATTTAAGTAGTTGAATCTATTTGAAATGAAAAATATTTCATGGTATATTCTGGATAGTAATTTTTTATAACACATGTTTGAAATAGTTTCTACCCAGTTGTCACTTGACTTTTAATACTGTTTACAGTGCTCTCTGACATATAGAAGTTTTAAAAATTTATGGAGAGTGAGCAGGATGTTACTAGTGTTCCCCAATGTATCTGGCTCAGTTCTCCTCCTGGGAAAACAGAAAATTACTTGCTCTGGCTGCCTTCAATTTCAGCATGGCCACATGACTGCCTTTGCCCAATGACATGTAATGAGAAGTGACATGTCACTTCCAGGTGGAAGACTTTAAGAGTCAATTTACAATCCTCCATGCCATTTTTCCCCTGAGCATCAACCAGGAAGGTCATATGTCCCAGATGGTCCAGCTACTAAATGGGTGATGAATTGATACAAATAGAAAACAAACAGTATTTAAGCATAATTATATGATGCAGATTTAAGTCCAGTTACCAGTATATGATGAATTACTTTATGAATAAACAGATTCAGAAACTGTTGCATGGGGTGAAGTCCAACTATATGCTGTTTACTAGAGGCATGTCTTAAATAGAAGAAACCAGAAAGGAAAAAAATGAAAGGACAGAGAAGCATATTCAGGGAAGCCTAATTAAATTAGCTGGCATGGATATGCCAATATTAGATTAAGTGAGCATTAAGTCAACAAGCATTACTGGAGATAAAGATTGACATTTCATCATGATTAAAGGATAAAACAACCAGGAAGATTTAACAGTTCTTGATTAAAATAAAACTAATTACTCTGTAGCACAATGGATAGCACATTGGACTTCTAAAATAAACCTAATTATACAGCTCAAAAAACATGAAGATATAAACATAAATATGTAAAACCCTAATTGACCAAAATAAAAGGAAAATATACAAACCCACACTTGTCTCAGAAAGTGGTAACACAAGTAGATAAAATATTGGAAAGGATATAAAAGAACTCAATGTCTTCATTAACAACATGATTGTTATATAAAGTGATATATAAAACATCCAGCAATTAGAATGTCTGCTCCTTTCAGATTCTCATAGATTATTTAACCAAGTCAACTATATTTAGGACCATAAAACAAGTCAATAGATTTTAAACAAATAGATTTTAAACAATTTAAATCTTACAGAGTATGTTTGTCGATTACAATAAAATAAGGTAGACATGACAAATGTTAAGTAGGAAATACTCCAATGTTTCTAAATTAAACAGTAAACACCTAAATAACTCAAGAAAATGCAATGACAGAAAATATTTAGAACCAAAAGATCATAGAAATCATGACATATCAAAGCTTGTGATATCTAGTTAAAACTGCACTTGGATAGGAATTTATTTGTTTAATTATATTAGACTAGAAGAAAGTTGAAAATTGGTGATCTATGAATCTGTCCCAAGAAGTTAAAAAAAAGAACAAAAAAATTAATTCAAAGCATGTATATAGAAAAAAAGAGATAAATATATAATGAAATTGAGAACAACATTGCAATAGAGAAAAACATAAAAACCCAAACAAACAAGAATTTGGGTTTTTAAATAGGCTAATAAAATTGGTTAACTCATAGCCAGATAATAATAAAAAAAGTTGACAGCACAAATATTTGGAACTTTAAAAGGACATTACTACAAATCCTACAGAAATTACAAATAATATAAGAGGAAATCATGAACAACCTTATGACAACAAATGTTTAATTTAAGTAAAATGGGATAGCACAGAAGAATGTATGTTATAAAAAATGACAAAAGAAGAAAGTTTGAATAATTCTGTATGTAATTTAATCTATAAATGAAAAGAGAGGGAGTGTCTAGAAGTTTAATAGATTTTTTATAATAAGTTGAAGGGTCGCAAAATGTTAAATTCGAGAATAGAGGAAATTTCTATTTCAATTAAGGAAAAGGTTTAGAGGCAAATGCCATTGAAGAAGTTTAGGATTTTTGGAACTATCTGAAATTCAGAAACTTATAGGTTAATTATGAATACACATTATCAGAAAATTTCAATACAAGTTTGTTAACCCTTTGCACTTGCTTGTTTTTTTTCTCGAGCTGCTACCGATGCTAACCGTGTCGAGTCGCACTCGACATCCGAGTGCAAAAGGTTAAAGATAGCAACAAGGAAATGCTATGTGTGAATAAAAACTTTGACCTTACTCTTTTGCTATTTCTTTTTATGACTTTTTAAAGAAAATGTGAGTGGCAGTGGGTACAACAGACATCTGTGACCATTTTAATTCAGACTCCTTCCTCTTCTTTAAGTGTATTCCATCTAGAAATATAATTATTGAGGGATACTGGGTCAAAGTGTGGGATGGGATGCTGGTGTCTTTTATTTACATTTACAAGGTAATGAATGTTTAAAAGGCTAATTTAGATTTTTAAAAGTATAGATTGTGTAAAAATATCCATTCGCCCAATGTAAACACCTCTGTAAGTATAGCCATGCCAAAATAGCTCTGACAAAATTTCAGGTATCCTGTTGGAATACAATATTGGGGCAGTGGAGCGAGAAGTGTTAAACCAGCTGTCCTACTGAATTTATTCACAATTTTTCTACTGTGGGAATGGGTGTCTGTGTATACTCCTTGGGGGAAGAAGAAAAGACAGGTGGCCTGGATAATTGTCAATATGACAACTGGACTTCTCAGTAACTAGATTAATGGTGTTTGTTATAATATTCTTATCTGTGGAATGTCTCTGTTTAAAGATTGCCTATAGTAAGTAAGTTCCCTAAAATATAGTCATGTGGCTGGGTATAAAATGTATGTGTTTCATACACTAAACATTGTCCCTAGAACACTTGTCTGTACCTGGAAGGACAGACTTGGAACCATCAATCCCTGGACATCTCCATCTTTACTTTGAGCCTCTCGATTGAAGGTATCTTTGAAATAATTAGTAAAATCTCTAACAGATCAACCCTTTGGTTCATTTGAGTCTGACGTGATAGTTTGATCCTGTATGTTTGTTTGTTCAGGCATCTCCATGAGTCTGGTTTCAGAAAAGGCTTTTTGGAAGATCTGAGTCCAAATGCTGAGCACAGGTTGATTCATCAAGTGACAGATAAAAGGAGTGTGGACAAGGTAAAAGAAAAAAAAGAATAAAGTCTGTGAAGGGTAGTGTCTTTGGGAGGGACAAGAGACAAGGTTCCTAAAATAGGACACAGACAGACTATGAAATGCATGGGCCATGCTGAGGGCTGTGGCTGTGGTAAGAGGGAGCACGGTTGGATTTTTACAGCTGAGCCTTAGAGTTGTAGTGAGAACAAGGTGAAGACTCTCAGATGCTCTTTGGAGGGGAAGCAGTGAGACAGTAAGAAGCCCTTGGAATAGCTCAGATGTCCAGGGTGTGACCAGGATGTTGGTGCTAGGGATGCAGCAGAAGAACTGCTTTTAGGAGGAAAAGCATTTAGGACTTGCTGGTGGATTGCATATGGAGCTGAAGCAGAGACTAGAGCCCAAGGTGTTTAACTTTCATGGGAGCCTAGATGCTGATGCTGTGATTTGAATGGGGGCATGCAAAAGAAACAGACTTAGGAGCCCATGTGATGAGCTCTATTTTAAACAAATAAAGCTTGAGGTGCTGTTGAGGCTGATATATCCAGAAGTGGCTAGTTCCTAAGAACCTGGGGAAGCTCAGGGACAAGGTTCAGAGCAAATGTGCAGGCATTGTCTGCAAATAGTTTGCAGTTAAAACTAGAGGAGAAGATGAGGAAGAAAGAGAATAAAAAGGGCAGAGCATTGTCAGCTTAATTTATAATATTTATTGAGCACAAATGTCTGTTTATCACTAGATTCTCAGGACTGTGTAGTTAAACAAGATAAACTTGTGATTCTTCTGTTTAAGAATACAGAGGAAGATTATCTTCCGGGATTACTTGGAGAATCAGCATATTATTATAATGTGATGATATTATCCAATTTCCACAGGCGGCAATTTATATAATGTACAAAGATGGTATAATTCATTTACTCTCATTCCTGTAATGAATAGGAAGTCCTGCTAGCCCCAGTAAAGGTGATGAGAAAAGCCAAACAGTTGCCATTTGTCTAGTGCTTTCTCTATGCCAAAGATAGGCAGGGGCCAAATTACACCCATCGTTACATGTTCATTGTCGTGTACTCAATGAGCACTCAATAACTGTTTGCAATACAAATAATATCAAGGAATATAAATATCTTACCTTCCCAAAAGTTTTTCTTGTGTGTAAGTAGCCCCAAACTATTATATACTAGAGGCCTGGTGCATGAAATTCGTGCACGGTGTGTGTGTGTGTGTGTGTGTGTGTGTGTGTGTGTGTGTGTGTGTGTGTCTCAGCCCAGCCTGCACCCTCTCCAATCTGGGACCTCTCGAGGGTCTGAATGCCTGTTACCGGGATTGGGCCTAAATGGCAGTTGGACATCCCTTTCACAATCCAGGACTGCTGGCTCCCAACCGCTCACCTGCCTGCCTGCCTGCCTGATTGCCCCTAACCACTTCTGCCTGCCAGGCTGATCACCCCCTAACCACTCCCCTGTCAGCCTGATTGATGCCTAACTGCTCCCCTGCCAGCCCAATTGCCCCTAACTGTCCTTCCCTGCAGGCCTGGTTCCTCCCAACTGCCCTACCCTGCTGGCCTGGTTCCCTCCAACTGCCCTCCCCTGCAGGCCTGGTTGCCCCTAACTGCCTTCCCCTGCCAGCCTGGTTGCCCCGAACTGCCTTCCCCTACTGGCCTGATACCCCCCAACTACCCTCTCCTGCAGGCCTGGGTCCCCCCCAACTGTCCTCTCCTGCAGGCCTGGGTCTCCCCCAACTGTCCTCTCCTGTAGGCCTGGTCACCCTCAACTGCCCTCCTCTACCGGCCCAGTCACCCCCAACTGCCCTCCTTTGCAGGCCTGGTCCCTCCCAACTGCCCTCTCCTGCTGGCCCGATTGCCCCAAACTGCCCTCCCCTGCTGGCCATCTTGTGTCCACATGGGGGCAGCCATCTTGTGTGTTGGAGTGATGGTCAATTTGCATATCTTTAACCACACGGGGGCAGCCATCTTGTGTGTTGGAGTGATGGTCAATTTGCATATCACCTCTTTATTATATAGGATTGTAAATTCATCATTTTCTGAGATTTCTTTATTGTTAAGTTGGGGTGATTGCTGCCTTTATTAAACTCAGTGTAATATTGGATTTTCAGTACAAATTTCCATTTCCATGGGTAATGATGTTTTCCACCATGCAGCACAGTTCATTTATTATGTAACTAGAGGCCCGGTGCATGAAATTCGTGCATGGGGGGGGGTGTCCCTCAGCCCAACCTGCACCCTCTCCAATCTGGGATCCCTCTCATAATCCAGGACTGCTGGCTCCCAACTGCTTGCCTGCCTGCCTTCCTGATTGCCCCTAACCGCTTCTGCCTGCCAGCCTGATCATCCCCTAACCACTCCCCTGCCAGCCTGATTGATGCCTAACTGCTCCCCTGCCAGCCTGATTGCCCCTAACTGCCCTCCCCTGTAGGCCTGGTCACTAACTGTCCTCCCCTGCAGGCCTGGGACCCCCAACTGCTCACCCCTGCAGGCCTGGGTCCCCCCCAACTACCCTTCCCTGCAGGCTCGGTCGCCCCCAAATTCCCTCCTCTGCTGGCCTGGTCACCCCTAACTGCCCTCCCTTGCAGGCTTGATCGCCCCCAGCTGCCCTCCCTTGCAGGCCTGGTTCCTCCCAACTGCCCTCCCGTGCTGGCCATCTTGTGGTGGCCATCTTCTGTCCACATGGTGTCAGTCATCTTTGACCACATGGGGGCAGCCATCTTGTGTGTTGGAGTGATGGTCACTTTGCATATTATTATTTTATTAGATAGGAGGATTAGATATGATAGAGGCCTGGTGCATGGGTGGGGGCCAGCTGGTTTGCCCTGAAGGGTGTCCCGGATCAGGGTGGGAGTTCCCTTGGGGCATGGGGCGGCCTGGGCGAGGGGCCTGTGGTGGTTTGCAGCCTGGCCACACCCCCCAGCGACCCAAGCAGAGGCCCTGGTATCTGGGATTTATCTATCTTCTATGATTGAAACTTTGTAGCCTTGAGTGGAGCCAAGCCTCCTGCTTGCTCCGTGGCCTCAGCCATTTTTGTTGGGATTTATTTATCTTCTATAATTGAAGCTTTGTAGCCTTGAGTGGACGCTTGGGCCTGCCAGGATGTGTGGAAAGCTTGGCTTCCTCCATTGCCGCAGAAACCCAAGCCTCCTGCTCTCTGTGTGGCTGCAGCCATCTTGGTTGGGTTAATTTGCATACTCACTCCTGATTGGCTGGTGGGCGTGGTTTGTGGGTGTAGCAGAGGTATGGTCAATTTGCATATTACTCTTTTATTAGATAAGATTTTCATCCTCTGAGCTTCTGTTGTCATGCACCTTCTAAAGTGAAGGAGCCTAAAGAGAGCCTCTTGGGACTAAAGATGTCTTATATTCTAACCTTTTGTAAGTTCACAGAAATATTACACATCATCCCATTGCAATATGGGCATATGGGATTTGATTCTCATTTTGGAAACTATTTTGTCACAATAAGAAATGGCACTTCTGCTTTCCTTTCCTTACTGTATGATATTTCATTAGCAATGATGAGAATATGACACATAAACTAACTTTCACATATGGAGAGAAATGAGTATGAAAATGAACCAAAGTTCACAATGCTGAAATCAAGACATTACACATGGCAGAACCTCTTCATTATCATGCACCTTCATTATCATTTTTCTACCTTAGGAATTGCTTTCTTACTTTTGAATTTTTGATTTAGATGATATTTCCTTGGCTGGTATTTAGTGTTTTATGTTGGGTCCTTGCTTTACCTGGAGATATTGATGGTGTAGTTCTCAATTGCTGTTCATTATGGAGACCTTTCTCTTTGGGAATAAAAATTCTCTTCATTTAAAAATGTACTCGGTTTAATGCAGTCTTATAATGACTTATCACTCAACTACAGCGTTTTGGATAAAATGTTAATTACACCATGAAACTTCAATTATCATAATGATGGTAACACTTGAATTTTTTCTTCAGTGAGTTAACTCTTTCTGTTATGCTCATGAGCTGTGATGTGCTTGGCTGGGAATTACAAAGCATGCCTGGCTTTAACTCAGGTGAACTCTGTGACTTTGGAGCAGTCTTGGAAACTGTCTGGGTCTCACTTTATGCAACTGACTAATAAAGGGACTTAACCTCCTTCCAGCTCTTAGGTTTCTGATACTAATTTTTGTGCATGCTTGGTTTTCTCTTTTGCCTCCCCTGCATCCCTGCTCCCCTATTTCTCACTTCTTTCCTTAACCATTTTCCATGGTCAACCCTAAGAACTCACCCTAAAGACATTAACAGCCATTGCAGTGTTGACATATGGTCTCATGATCCCTTTGGGAATTTACAAAGACAGCACTGTTTGTGTGAGCTGTAAAAAGACATGCTAGACCAGTAACTATAAAATTAGATGCTTAAAGCCTAGAATGAAAATATTGTGTTAGATTTTGAAATATTAAAAATGCTCTGGATTTATTGTGCCTTTGAGGCTAAGCGAGTTCTGTGCAGCCTGATTTTATATGTGATACTGCTATTTTTGTCAGTCAACACAACAAGATAGCATCTTTTGATCAAGGTCTATGAAACTGTGGGTTGGAAGCCTTTAGGGATCACCAAAAGAAAGACAGTCCTTTAAATGTCAACAAAATGAAAGAACACTGTCATTTTCCATTGGTATTTATTTATATGTACCTGCGCATGGGGGACATTTTATTTTCTAAGCCCTCTCATTCTTCCTCCAGATATTTCTGTAAAAATAAGCCAATAGTTTTGGAATACAAGGAGCATGCTTGCAGATCTACGTGTATAATGTTGATGCAAATATCAGAAATAAATAGAATGCCAGAAATACAAAGGCATTTAAAAATACAGGTTGGGAAGAGCTAGTTGTTCATATAAAGACAGAAATACAAAGAATAATATACTGATGGGTCAGTGCCAGCAGGAGATAGCTGCTGTTCATTACTTTATTGTCAAAAGAAAAAAAAATTGAAATATGAAATCTTTATGGAAACCACATTCCTCTTGTGGGGACCTAGAGAACCGAGTGCCGTGTGGAGAACTCGGTGTGACTGTCTGGGCTTTGTGAGCATTTCAGCACACACTGGCTGCACTGGCCGGCCGCACTGGTCGGCAGTTCCCCATGAAGCTTTGTTCCTTGGCTGGAAACTCAGGCAATCTTAGTTGTGTTTTGTGTAATTCAAGGATTAAGGGGAGCATCAGAGTGGGATCATCAATATAAAAGTATCAAACACTATGTAAATATAGTGGTGCAATAATATTTTGCAGACAAATCATGTTTTTTTTATATACCAGTTTACTTTTGTTTTATACACTGTTATATGTCATCAATAAATTGCGGGTAGTTTTAGAAGAAAATGGTAAAATGTAAATTTGAATAAAATTACAATTTGGAAAAATGTAAATTAGAAGAGGAAGTAGATTTCAGGGGCAAATTGGATCCCAATTGTGCCACACACACCTAATGATGGTCATAGTTGAGGCATAAATTTGGTTCTGAGCCGCTTGCAGACCTAACAAAAAAAAAAGGAGACATTTGTTTCTACAGACCTTATTGTTTAATAAGCCACACTGAGCTTGTTTGAATACGGGATCTGAATAGCTTTTTCTGACATCTCCAAAATGAAAATTTGGGGCCTTCATAGAGGAGATGGTAAGCAACTTAGGGATAATGTCCTCCAAACAGAAAAAATAAACCCTCTACTGAAGAAGGGGCTGCTGCTTTTATTGCCTTTCCATAAAAACCAAGGATATAATAATGCAATGCCATTCTGGCACAGCAAGGGAGCATAGCTTAAATGGACATCTTTCTGATGGTTTTGGTGGACACAAAGATAAAACCTAGATTATCAAAGGGTTTCTGTTTGTTTGTTTTGTTTTATTCTTAGTCTGCATTGGAGCAACAAACTCATTTCCTAAATATTTATTGAGTGTCTGCTATGTGCAAACTATTATGATAAAACTGGAAGGGGATGTCTACTTACCTAGGTGTTTCCATGTTGGTCACTGTTAGGGGCCTCTTTCACATCTCAAACCCGCATCAGCACCAGAGTCACCCTCACTCTAAACTGATGACTTTGTTTCTTTTGAAGCAGTCTAACACTTTCCCAACTAAAACCTCTAGTCTCTGACCACCCAGCATCTATGTGGTACACTCTGTCAACCCTCCTCATATGCGTGAGCTGTCACCGAGCCATCGGAAGCCACATACATACGCTGAAGGACGTTATTCCAACAATGCCAGTCCCTTAATCTTCTACATCACCATTCTTTCCTCTTTTATGGATCATTCTTATCAGCATACAGGCCTGTTGTCATTTCCCCTCTAAAAATATCTTTCCCCTGCCACTATATCTCCTTAGTTTCCATCCCATTTATCTACTCTATTTATAACAAGAATCCTTGATTTTTAAAAAATGTTCGTTTTCCCCATTTTTGCTTAAATAAACTCTAATCAAATGTTGTCCCCATCGGTCACCCCAAACTGCTTTAGTCAAGGTTATCGGCACCCTGTCTTTTGCTAAATTTAAAGGTCAGTTCTCAATCCTTACAATTCCTAACATTTGTCCTAGATAACCACCCCCTCCTCCTTGCAGCACTTTTAATTTGATTACTTGGACCCCATCCTCTCTTGGTCTCCTGGACCTCCATCCTATATCTGTGGCAGTTTCCTTATCTCTCTGACTTCCCTACCTGCTGGAAGACCCTGGGGCTCACTCTCGAGGTCTCTTCTCTTTCCTATCTACAATCAATCTCTTGATGACCTCCTGGTTGAACATCATGTACACCATGTTCATTACTACATGTTCACTCTCACTACTTCTCAACCCAGGGAGCTTCTGTAAAGACTGTCAGGGACCAGTTGAGTTGAGTGGATTGTGATGAGGGCCAGGTGTTGGCACATTTTAGAAGCTCTCCATTCCATTCTCTGGTGCAGCCAGACTTAAGGAGAAGCACACAAGACTGAAATTCAGTCCTGTGCAGAAAGAAAAGACCTGTCCTTCATAGATCCACCCAATCGGTCACCTCTCAGTCCTTAATAGCTTTTAAATAGATTTCTGCACTTCCATTCATGCCATTCATGCTTTATTTGGCTAACTCAATGAGGTTTGTAAATAGAACTGAGAGATCAAATAAAATGATGAATAAAGCAATCAGCATTTTCTAGTGTTCTCCCCACCCACTAACCCTTGCTTTAAATTCCTTGTACTCAGAAAGACATATTATTCTTTTATAATAGTCTTCTTAATTGATGCTTATATCTTAGAATAATCATAAATTAGAAGACAGTATTTTAGGAGAACAAAGTAGATTATAATAGACAACTAGAGACCCAGTGCACGAAATTCGTACACTGGGGGGGTGGTGGTCCCTCAGCCCAGCCTGCACCCTCTTCATCTGGGACCCCTCGGGGATGTCCAACTGCCCTCTCACAATCCGGGACTGCTGGCTCCCAACTACTCGCCTGCATGCCTACCTGACTGCCCCTAACCACTTCTGCCTGCCAGCCTGATCACCCCCTAACCACTCTCCTGCCAGCCTGATCGACGCCTAACTGCTCCCCTGCTGGTCCGATTGTCCCTAACTGCCCTCCCCTGCCAGCCTGGTCATCCCCAACTGCCCTCCCCTGCAGGCCTGGTAACCCCCAACTGCCCTCCCCTGCTGGCCTGGTCACCCCTAACTTCCCTCCCTTGCCAGCCTGGTCTCCATTAACTGCCCTCCCCTGCCAGCCTGGTCACCCTAACTGCCCTCCCTGCAGGCCTGGTCCCCCCAACTGCCCTCCCCTGCAGGCCTGGTCACCCCTAACTGCCTTCCCCTGCTGGCCTAGTCACCCCTAACTGCCCTCCCCTGCTGGCCTGGTCGCCCACAACTATCTGCCCCTGCCGGCCATCTTGTGGTGTCCATCTTTGACCACATGGGGGTGGCCATCTTTGTGCGAGGGCACGAGGGTCAATTTGCATATTACCTCTTTATTATATAGGATGTGCAATGTGATTCGATATTGAACTCTGGGTATGTTTCCAGGTTATAACTAGGCAACAGGGCTTTAAATGGTTTATTTTCTTTGTCCTAGTTCTTATTTTTTTATTAAATAAGCTTTATAAACATAAAATACGAGAAATGACAATTTAGGGATATATTTTACTTTAAAAATAACATCCAGTAACATATTACTATGTATGTATTTTATATACTTATAAATACTTTACCTATTTTTATTTTATATATTTTAATATTTTATTTTACATTGTTTTGCATATTTGTTTAAATATTTTGCTCATCTTTTGCTTCTTAGTGACAACAGTATTTGTTTAAGTGCTCTGTATATTAGAAAATGACACAAATGAAGAAATATGAAAATTTCATTAATTTTCATTAATTCATTAAAAATTTCATTAATTAAGATTCCAATTAAATAACACAAATTAAAAGATATCAAGTTGGTAATGTCTTTTGCTTTTTACACAATCATACTCTGGTGCAGCCCTGTTAGTTTTCATTAGCTGTCATCACGTTTTAAGTAAAAGGCATCTTTTCTACACAGATTAGAATGAAATCACGTATGTAATTAAACCTGAAGATCCCAACTTTCAGAAATGCAGATGGGCTGCACTTTTCAATCTTGACCTATGCTAGTAATATATCTCTCCTGCTGGGCTAAACATCTTCACAGTTTATCACAGGGTAATTTAAGGATTAATTGCTTTAGGAATCAAGATTAGGCAAGTTGTTTTATTGTAGTGAAATCAAAGAGCATCTTGTCTGTGATTCTGTCAACACAACTATCACCATTTATCAAAGTAATGCAGTTATTGGTATGTGTGTGTGTGTGTGTGTGTGTGGGGAGGAATGATTGAATCTTGCTCTTTATTTTCAAATAATGGTGCCACCTCCTTGATAGGATCTTATGTGTGTTTCCAGCACTTTGCTGTGATGCAGAGTGCAGGAGTTGGAGTGTGCTACAGGGCTCTTTTAGCTCTCTGCTTTCAACAACCAGGCCAGGACCACATTTACTAAATTACTGACACAGTTTGTCACAGTACCTTAAGACAGCTTCCAAATGGTAGGACATTGCATTTGTTGGACAGTAAACATACAAAAGGAAACCCATATTATGCCTGGAATACTGAATTGATATTTAGCTGTCTGTAAAATAAAAGTGACTGTTTTTGATTATAGAATTTATTCATTTGGATTGTGCTTGTATGTGCCTCCCTTAGCAATTCAGAGAATTTCTCTGTCCTCAGGGAGGCTTTGCCTGTTGTTTGGGATTCTTGACTGTAGGTGGCGATATAGGGTGGATAATCAAAAGCTCTGAGCCAGGGCTCCTAGAGACAGCTTAATGGTATACTGAATTTTAGAGGTATTTTCAACTTTATGTTCTTTATGAAACAGAGATAAATTAGTCATACTGCTCAACTTACCTGTTAATGGCATGCCACTTTATGCATTGTCATGTAATAGCATTTGTTGTCTTTTAGTGTTTGAACGTTAAAGAAATGACTATGTCTAGACAAAACAGACTAGGGCATAGACCCCAAGCAAACTGCTTTTATTGTTTTCACGGCAACAACTTAGAAATTTTTGGGTTTAATTTTCACTAATGTCTGCTTTTGGGTGGACTCATGAAAGAGGAAGGTGTCCAGAAATTTTCTGAATTGTATTTGGTGATACCCCCCTCAATAGCACAGTAAGATTCCCTTTTTGTAATCAACTCCATTGGAAAGCAGAGTGACACAAACTTACCTAGACTATCCCTAAAATTTCCTACCTTATTCATTTCCCTTTACCTAATTTTTAACTTGGGGGAAGGGTTATTTTTCTTTGGAGTATGTACCAGGTACACTTTAAAATAATAATGTCTGTCTCTGGCATAGAAAGTATTTTATAGCTGCACATGTACCCTTTTTCTAACAGTTCATGACTGTTAATATTTCTTCTCTATCACTCCTCTCTTCCTTTATCTGTCACTCCCCCTCCTTCCCTCTCCTCCATCCTATTTTTCTTCCCTGGAGTGTACTGACAAGAGTGCAGGCTTGGAGATCAGTCCTGAGTTGAATTCTACTGAAACATCATGCTTGTTGAGTGAGCTTGGAAAAGTGACTTAACTTCTTTGAATATTATTTTTCTCATCTGTAAAATGGGGTTAATAGCACTTTCCTCAGATAGCTGAAGATTGGCAAATGAGTAAATATGTGAGCATCTACTATATCACTCACCAAGTGAAGTTAATTTTATCTTCATTGTAGGAGCTGAATAAATGGTAATTATTGCTATGTGAACATTCTTTGGACATTTTGGCATGATCTTTTCATGGAACATGCTTATGTTACTTTAAAGAAATACTACCTACAATTCCTCAGTAACTTAAGGTCATTTCATCCTTAAGTTACAACTCCACATATTCCTGGATATAATAATGGGGCTCACATCTACTACACGGGGTGAGGGGCTCACATGTACTCCACGGGGACAGCAGTGAATTAGGGCTCAATGAGTCATCCAGCGACCTGCTTCTGCTCTGTGTTAACTAAATACTGTCTCTTAATCAACTCCTTTCTTTAATCTGGAGGGCACTTCATTTTCCTATGGAATTTGAAAAGGAGACTACTGTTTATTATCTGTCTTCCCAGGGAAACTCCCAGATTGGGCCAGCTCCAGAAGGAAGCCAGGAGTCAGAAATGGGGGTGTGATCAATTTCTTCTCCATTCTCTTTCATTTATTTCTCTTCTCCCTACGTATCTCTTCATGCTCTCTGACTCCTCTGGGACCCAAAATAGAGGGAGAATTTAGTGTTGGAGATGAGAGGAAGGGACAGAGAAGGTAGTTAAGTCAGATATTTATCATGATGTTTGTGTGTTTTTTTTTTTTTTTTCAGAGATCCTAGCTGTCTGCTCCCGATGCTGCAGATCTCTCACCAGAAATGTCCTGGGTCCTACAAAATGCCTTTCCTTTGGCTCACTCTGGAGTTTTCACTTGATCCCTAAGGTCTTGCCTCTTCCCTTAGCTGGTTCCCTTAGACAACCCCAGGCCAAAACCTGGGTCATGGGAAAAATGGGTATTGAACATCGATGGCATGAGGGATGGGATTAACTGTACACTGATAATTCTTAACAAACATCCCTTTTTATAAAAAAAAAAATCTGACTCTTTTCATAGGTGGGGAATGGGTTCATCTAAGAATTGTATGATTCTCTTCTACTCCCTCACAAGTACACCTTACTTAGATGGTCTACATCTTCATTTGGAAGGTGAAACTATTATCATTTGTTGCTTTGATCTAAGTCCTTGGACCCCAGGTGAAAATGAAACAATTAACTCTCATTTTATACCCTATTCCACTTGGATTGGTCAAGTAACACCAACTTTGCCATTTGTGTAGCCAGGCACCATTTTATGAAAAGTGGAAAGTGTAACTGTGGTACATCTACACAATGGAATACTACACTGCTGTAAAAAAGAAGGAATTTTTACCATTTGCAACAGCATGGATGGAACTGGAGAGCATTATAAACTAAGCAAAATAAGCCAGTCTAAGAAAGATAAATGTCACATGCTCTCTCTCACGTGTGGAATATAATGAACAACATAAACTGATGTACAAAAATAGAACCAGTCATAGAAGCATTGAACAGACTGTCCAACCTATGAGGGAAGGCTGGGGGTGAGGGGTAAGAGATCAACCAAAGGACTTGTATGCATGCATATGAGCATAACCAATGGACACAGACAGTGGGGTGGGGGGCACCTGGGGAGAGATCAATGGGGGAAAAAGAGACTATGTAATACTTTAAACAATAAAGAATTTAAATAAAAACAAACAAACAAACAAACAAACAACCCTAAAGGTCTCTTTAAGCTTTTTCTTTTCACTCCATGTGTTAACTGACCCTATTTGTAAATCATTCTTTCTATTTAAATTTTAAATTATAAAAATTAGTTGGCTCTGTAATGGATTTCATTTGACTGTTTGATTGATTCTAATGAATTTATTTTTTATTCATCCTTGGCACTTTCAGATTTTGAGGTAAGGAGGTGAACCCAAAAACATCCATCTGAGAGCGACATTTGAAGAGCTGAGCTCCCTCAGCTAACACGTGTTACCAAGCCCTCAGCTCCAGTCTTTTCTGCAGAGTCAGAAACCCATTGTGGTAACATGCTCTTTGCTTTATTGTTTGCCATGTAATTTCTGTTCAGACCTGAACTATAGAACAACAGAACGGTAGAAAAATGCAGCAACAACAGCTTGAGTGGCTAAAACCTGGGCTGACTGAGAAATAAAGACACTCTTGAGGAAGGAAGTAGTCATTCCACAGCTCAGAGCCACAGATGCCTTTGAGATCCTAACAAAGAAAACGGAAGAACCTCTGAATTAACAGATTACAGGAGGTCTTTCTCCAAGTACGTGTCTTACATATCCTTTTGATCATAGGGTTAGTGTAAAATATCAATATGTTCTTTAAGATTTAATTAAAAAATCCTTTAAAATTTAGCTCTCAAGAGTGGACAGTGGCCTTAAAAGTGGACTATACAAATAAATCACATCCCACTAGCAAAAAGATTATGCAAAATAATTTATCAAACTTTAAAAGACTAGTAAATTATATTGTACTTTATTGTGATGTATGTTAATTGACAGTGAAGTTTATATATTTCAGTTTAGGTTTTCAGGTATCTTGAATAGAAAAATAATGTTTTCTCTTCAACTCCTGTCAAACACTGAACATGGAACATCTAGATAGGAAATTCCCAGTGTAAGAAAATAGAGAAGACTCTCCCGAGGGGCAGAGGCACCTCATAACATCCATGACTATTTCATAGAGTATAAAATCCAAGTGTGGTGAGCTGCTTGTACCTCATTCTGGATGCTCTAAGCTGGACTTTTGTTGAGGCAGATAGGGTTGGTTTGAAAAGAAAATCTGGTTTCAAATTCTGCAATCATCCTCCACGTTGACTCTGGAGCATCTTTATTCTATTCTGGAAGTGAGAATGACAATTCGTGGTGTTCTTTGACAAATGGGAGGAGTTAATGAGGTCTTTTATTAAATGATTATATTCTCTACTTTCCCATCTAATTTGCTGTAAGGTAATTCAACCTGTATTTTCCCATCTCTTAACGAGGATGAATAGGTGCACAGTCTGTTTTAGGGGCTGTAATGGCTTGCTAGACACTGCAGATCTTTTCCTCTAGTGCTTATGATGGGTGAGATTACATTCCCATTTTTGGAGAGTTTCTGCCAATGTGACTTCTTTGAATTAACTCCGGTGGTAATATTGTTGAGAAGACCATTATGAGGATGCCTTCAAAGCCTTGTAAGTGAATGACAGGCAATAGGAGGACCCTAAGGGTGGGGAAGAAGCGGGGGAGAGCCCACAAGAGCCCTGACCAAATCTCTCATGTTCTTAGCTTTTGTGAAGCGGAATTGCTTCTTTTTCAGACTGTTCCAGTTAAAAGCCTTCAGCAAAATACTAAGTACCCACCTCATGGCAATTTTGTGATCTCTGAATGGAACATAGCATTCATTTCCCCCATCTGGCTTAATAACTTGCAGCATACTTCCTCGATAAAATGTTCATTTTTCCCCTCTTTTTTTTTAAAATCATTTTCCTTATGGTCACCAGAAATATTCCACACGAGAAAAGTGTATCTCAAAAGCCTATCTATCTACTTATCTATCCATCCATCTACCTATCATCAATGAAATGTTTTCCCTAGAAGTTTCTATGAGCTGCCAGGAATGTGCCCAGTGCTAATTATGAAACCTACTGGGAGACAAGGAGACATAATTTCAGAGGAAGAAGTGGTTAATGTAGAGAAATGTGGGTGAGAAGAGAGTTAGAGAAAGAGTTGGACCAAACAGGGCTATGGACAGTCTCAGCAACACCTTCCGCTGGAGCCGGCGACTCTGAACAGTAGAAGGATAGTTTGAAAATTGATGTTGGTTCCTGAAGCCATGTGCGTCTCTTAGAATGGGACAGATTTGATGTTGGTTCCTGAAGCCATGTGGGTCTCTTAGAATAGTTAAACAATGATTAGGAAAGGGCAGGGCTGTGTACAACATTATTTAGCAATAAGGCTGAATTTTCTCTATGCTATTTGTATAAAATTAGCCACATCCATGATGTTCTGTAGCACGTTGTTTTCTTGCTCATAAATAATGCAGTGAAGATAAGTCACCGTTGCTGCTGGCTCATAGACTGACTCTGGAATCCATCCTCCCTTTATTCCAGCCAGAGCAGCTGTGCTATCAATGGTTGTTTACACATTTCCCCCCACAAATCATTGCTTTTTAATTAAGAAATAATTCAGTATCTCAACTACATCTTTTCTGGTATTTCTTTTATTGGCTCACAAAAAGTATCTTTTCAGTATGTTTCATTATTGAAAGAGAATCTGTAATATACCAAAATACTGAAGCTTGATGCATAAGCAACATCTGTATTTTCAGCCAACTGTGGAACAGTTTCCCAACACTACATATTTTTGTAACATTGTGTTTTCAATTTTTCAGCAATGTTTTTCCATGACTTCTAGCAGTATTTGCTGACAGAGGAATGGATTTTAGTCTGCTGTTATACTTCTTTCATGTATTAGTTCAGTCACTTTTAATGCATCCAAAAGAGCAGGTGGTTCCCAGATTTGTGAGTTTTGTCTTTTATTTTAAGTAAGAAACCTCAAAAAAGGCTTCTCAGCATTTTCTATTAAGGTCAGTGAAATTTTGGAAGGCAATGTATTTGCCATTTGCAGAAAAATCGAGATGTGTTTTCATGTTCTTGATACTTAACTTTCAAGTGAATTACTGACTATTAGCTAATATCCCACAATGTATATTTAGAGAGAAGCATATTGTAAATGCTAAATACATTTCTATTTTAGCCATCAGTTTATTTTTTGTTCTAATTTTTATCAGACCAATATATTTTTTAAACTTTATTGTTGAGTATTACAGATGTCCCCCATTTTCCTCCCTATTGCCCCCCTCAATCCCATTCCTGCCCCTTTCCAGGCCTTCATTATCTTATTGTCTGTGTCATTCCCCTCCCCCTTCCCTTTGAGATTCGTCAGTCTGTTCCATGTTGCCATACCTCTGGTTCTATTTTAACCATCAGTTTATTTTCTTTGTTTATTTTGATTTTTAGATTCAATTATTCATAGATATGCATTTACTACCATTTTATTGTGCATAGTTTTGATCTTTTATTTATTTTTCTTCTTAAAGAAGATCCTTTAACATTTCATGTAATACTGGTTTGGTAATGATGAACTCCTTTAGCTTTTCCTTGTCTGGGAAGCTCTTTTTCTGACCTTCAATTCTAAATGACTAGTGGCCCGGTGCACAAATTCATGCACATTGAAAGAAAATTAATTAGAAGAAATATTTTAACATCGCTATTTGCTTTCTCTATAATAGAAGTGTCAACCAAATTCACCATCAACAATGACAGATCGAAACACGCACATCGATTGGCGCCAGCAAGAGCTTTATATGTATCGTGCATGTGCGAGTCAACTTAGCCTTTTATAGATATAGAATAAACTTGCTTAATTACACCTGCTTTCTGATTTAGCTAAACTTTATCCAGCCCTGTGAAGCACCCCAAGTTCTCTTTCTGCTAATTGTCAGCAACACAGCAATAAATATCAACACGAAGCAGATTATTATTGTAGATCACTCAGGGAGAACAAAGAGTAAAATATTTAACTGCAGCAGTGTTTGACTATATTCTGTGCAGTGAGAAAACCTGTCATTTTCAAGGTTCACCATTTCTTACTTCTTTTCAGTCGGGTCAAGTTTCTAAGCTTTCTAAATCTCCGTTTTCCGGCTAATGAAAAGAAAATAGGATTCCACCGAGTCTCCTATCTACCTACTCCAGTTCTTCTGTGAGGATCAAATGAGATGAGGCACATGCTTCACAGACATTTGGTTACAGTGTGAAATGTTTCCACCTGGCTGTGAAGCAAGTCATGTTCCTGGCCTGAAGAAACTGCAAGGAGGCTAGTCACTAGGGAGAGGAAGCTAGGGGTTGCTACGTGACATCATTACCCGGATGGTGGGACACTTAGCATATTAACCATATATATATGGCTTTACTCGGACTCACTCCCCTTGAGTTCCAGCACTGGGGCAGCAGCTTGAAAGGAACCTGGGACATTTGGGGAGGAACTAACTTGTCTGGAATCAGGGCAAGAGCTGGAGGGGCAGCTTTCTCCCAGACAGAAGTACTGACAGAAGCCAGTGTTCCTTTGCTGAGCCCTCCCTACCATGAAGCTGACGTATCTGAATCTCCATCAACCTGGCTCACACTTTTCTCTCTGCCCTGGTGATTCCCTGAGACTCTTCCCCTCCCTACTTTCAGGCTCATCCAAGCTATTTCCAGTTGGCTCTCTTGTCCCATGCTTTGGACTTTATCCTAAAATCTTCATAAAATCAGCAGCTGGCATCAGTGTTCCCTGTACCACTAGCGGCAGCCCACCCTGGTTCACAGGTTGGCCTCTCCTGGGCACCTCCAACCTCAACACAGGTAACAGCCATTGCACATCCTGGGAGGCCCCAGAGCCAGTTCACCGGGTGGTAAACTTCAGCTATGCCAATTACAACCCTACCATCTCCATGAGTGACACATTCCAGGGGCGGACTTGGTCAGCACCAAAGGCCCACTAAAGCAAGTCCTGATCCATAAGGTTGGCTCCTGCACAATGGTGGTTAGGGACATAGTTACTGTGACAACAGTCACTCCTGCATGTTTCTGCTAGTTCTGGCTCTAGTCTATTTCATAGCAACAACCCATACTTTGCTACCCAATTACAACATGTAAAATGTGAGTTGAAGAAAGCCTCTAAGATTTTGAATCAGGGCAGCAGGTATTATCTCAATGGAATCAATGAAGTTATATAGATGGAATTTAGGATTAAGGATGCTGATTCACCACTCAAATTATGGAACCAATTTGCCAGGGTATGTCCTAAGCTCCTGAATTCAACAACAGTAAAAGTGTACACATTGTACAAAGAAGAACTGTGAAGGAGAAGCAGAGTAATCTTATATGTCAAAAATATTTATTCTACAGAAAATTAGAGATATCATGAACATATCAGGAAGGCCAAAGAGACAATAAAATAAACGTTATTCTAGGAAAATGACTGAACTACATGGCTAGGTGAACACACTGATAACGTTAATGATAGGTGCAGAATTGTTGCAGGGCAAGCTCTCAGACATTCCCTTTCTAGGCATTAGTTGGATCACTTCTTTGGCTAACTGAAGAAAAGTAGGGAAAATCCTGACATATCTTCTTGAAAATGTTATTTTTTACAAGGTAGAACATTATTTCTCAAAAGGTGAATATGCAACACTCACACCATAATCTTACAGTACATACTTTATAGTTTAGATTCCTGGGCCTTCCAAAAATTCAATGAATTCTGCATGTGACAGCCAAGTTTCTGATCTTTAAAACCAGGTGTCCTAGGTGAACCTTGATGATATTTCAATACACATGAAGTCTGAGGACTGCAAAGACATAGGAAGCAATGGACTGAACTGATTCTCTGAATGCAGTGTAACAGAAGTTGGTGAGGGAACTTAAAGAAACGTGACTATTTTATCCAAGGCCGTATTAGAGTCAAGGAAGGAGAAATTGAGAATAACCAGACTGCTTTGCTCTATGTGATAGCAGGTATCAAGAGCTGCATAAGTAAAATGTTAGCTTATTTCAAAGCACATGTTTCTGGAAAAGAAATAGATCGAGAGGGTTGAACTTCTCTTGAAATGCAGCTCAGTGAGCAATTATTTAAATTCCACTCGGTGAACAGGGTGTGGTTTCTGAAGATGCCAGTGTGGTCATTGGTGCAGGAGTGCTCCAAGCTGAGATTTCTGGAAGGATTTGCACCAGATTGAGAAGAGGTTATGGGATCCTTGATTTGAGAGTGAACAGAAGATGCTGGCCCAGAATTGCAGGGCATAAGAGAGGCTGTGTCCTGAATGAGCTGAGGCCAAAATGCTAACAACAAAAAAGCATTCACTTGTTTATCTCTTTAGTTTTACAAAGATCAGAAGAGGAAGGTCTTGCTATTCGGGTTTATGATTAAAGGACAGGGTTTGACCTCTTTAACTGCTATTCTATATCTATGTTCTAGGTTATTTTTACCCACACAAATACAACACAGCAGGGGAACTACTATAATTATTTTAAGCAGGATAATGTCTGGAGTGAAATTTGGAGCCACAGTCCTCACGAATTAAACCAATCTGCATAAAATAAGTCAAAGACAGACCCCATTGAAGGAGTCACTTTCCTAAGTCAACTGGCTTGTTCAGTGATCTGATGTAGCTGAATCTTAACTTTCCCCGAAGTGTCAATCTAAGTACATCACATTGTTGGCCACAGCACAGACCCCTCCTTGCTCAGCTAAAAGGTAATCAAGGGCTTTCCTAGTACCATGAGCAACGTTGGCCAGAGAGTTCAGGGATTTTTGTTGGGTGGCCATTACTTTCGCAGCAGATTTTGCTGTGTCTTCAAGAGTTAAGGAAAAGAGAGGTTCTTGATCATTCCCTCACTTACACTTAAGCCAGGGCAGTAGGGATCTGATCAAGGAAGCTAATTCTGAATCATAAATGCTTCCTTCTAATTCCCATGTAAGCAAACAAGATCCAGAGCCCCCTAAGGTAACTAAAAGAAAGAAAGACTCAGACAATTCCTGAGAGCTGACCCAGACTGTAGAATCCTATCCACAAATGGGGTGCAACCCACATTGCTGTTTGCCCATATTTTTTGGGCCCCCAACCAGATGGTTGCCAGGCCAAGTTCCCAGAACACAAACCAGACAGACAAGAAGGTAATATCTGTCTCTGGGAGAGAAAGGACAACCAATGGGTACCTGAAAGCAAATTCATAAGTCACAGTTCAAAGATAGAATTCTTACAAATGTTTTTCCTATCTAAATTTGGAAAAGAAGGGACAATATGAAATTCTGCATTCTTCTCTCATCCAAACCCCACAGGGAGATAGATGAGATTAATTTGGTGAGAATTGTCAACCTCGTCGGCTTCTGCCAGTTTTCCCAAGATGCCACCTGCATGGCCCAGAGCAAGTGCGTGTCACCATGGGTCTGATCCTGGTTGCCAGAAACTGTGGAGGAGAAAAAATAATTCTCCTCTGCCTTTTATGGTGAGTGCCTGGCTGAGGCCCCTACTTCTCTAGGGCACCTTATAAATGGATGAGCTTATCTAGGTTGAAAGTTCTCCACTGTGCCTACTGTACTTCAAGTTAATCTTTTGTAAGGCTCACCTGCTTGTTCTGCCTTAAAACAAAATTTTATTCACCTGGAAGTCTCACACTGGACCTAGTCTGTTATCTAAGCCAGAACCAGTCTGACCCTGGACCTGGTCCAGTTTCTCAGTCAGACTTTCCTACTCCTGCACATTTCTTGACCCAGACTGGAAATATAAGTGCTCAAATAAAGTCTAAAAGCCCTAACACAAAAGCTGCGGAGCTGGGATCCAGGATCCTGGAAGAACTTACCCTTGGCCCCCAGAAGTTATGAGAAAGCAGCCAGTGCAGGGGCTCGACAGGTACCTACACTTGGTTACTCCTTTCTCCTGGGGTTGTAAGGGTGAGGACGTTTCCTGGGGTTCCTTCTTCTGACATAGAATTGTTAGAAGATAAACTGAGCACATTAAAAATTAACAATTTATTTGAGCACATATAGATTCGAATTGGGTGGCATCCAGGATAGCAGATAGGAGCTCTGAGGAGCTGTGCAAGATGAAAGACTTCTATGGGCAGAAGAAAACAGAAACAAGGACATTGGAATGGGATTGTTTATTGCGAGGTCACTTTCCTTGAGGGGACCGCAGGGGCCTATGAGGCAGAGGACCTAGCTAGTGTTGATCAGGTGATTCCTGATTGACTGGCTGAAGATTTCTGGGAGAGCTGAAGCTGTACTTAAATCTTGGGTTAGTGACATGGAGCTTAATATAAGCATCTCCATATTGGGCCAGGTGCCTTGTTTTTAACATGTGTGGTTAATTTTCCTCAGCAATTTGGTGATTGCCCTTAAAATTTGTTACCATGACGGACTCAGTTAATGAGTCTAGTTGGCTCCCGTGGCTTCTTTGCACCTGTGTATCTGCTTTCCTGAGTCCATTTTTCTAAGAGGACTGCTCCCCCCACCCCCTGTCCTGCACCTCCCACCCCAGCATTGGCTAAAAAGTCCAGAGTTTTCCTCAAGCTTTGCACTTTTATCTTGGGTTTGACAACTGCACTAGTTTGCTACCTACAATCCACTTTTTCTTGAGAGTGGATCTCAAGTTATTTTCAAGAAGTTGACATTTCTCTCTATTCTCCACATTACCTGGGAACCAGGAGAGGCAGCGCCTACCTGGCCAGCCATCATGAATAAAGCTTTTTAGTAATTTGTCGTGGTCCGGAAGAAAGGGGCGGGGTAATACCCAGCAGGCCAGCTGCCAGGAATAAAGCTTTATGGTAATTACCCTGTCCGTGGTCCCGGGGTCCACACCTGCTCTACATATTTGTTGCTTCTGTGCTGTAGTTCGTTCAGAGCTCGTTGGGAGAGAGTCACTCTTTCCTTGGCTGCCTTGGGTGAGTGTTTCTCCTGGTTTTCATTTTCCCATAAGGCTTTATTTTTTTCATAAGTGTTTCTCCTGATTTTTATTTTTTCTCTTGTCCTGGAATGTTGTTTTCTAGCCTTGTCATGTTTTTTCTGCTTCCCTTTATATTTTATTTTTGCCCTTCCTGTGGGACCTTTAGAGCTATGTGAAGGTTAATAGACATACTAGTTGTCTTCTTTATAGTATGATGTTTTTATGTAGTTGTTTCTTTAGAGGAATAAAACAGAACGGACATAAGAGAAAAATCTTATTAGTCATGTTGATACTGTCTTGGAAAATTCTGATATAGCACTTTAGAGAAACGAAAATACTTAACTACTGAAACATTGTAAAATACGTGTTATTGTATCAACTTTAGAGATGAAGAAACTAAAGCTTAAAATGGTTTAATTCCTTGGCCTCAACTACTGAATGAAAGAGCCAGGGTTGATCCAAGTCTCATGACTCCAAAGGCAAAAGTTTATAATAATAAATTCATTAAAGTATTACATGATATTGGATGACTTAAAAATAGTTTTTTTAAGTTCACTAAAATTCTAAGATAATGTAATAAGAATATGCATGTGTTGTCATTGTTTTTCTACCCAGAATTCTGTTTATTGTGTCAAATTTAGAAATATGAGACTTAATACCATGGAGCCATCAAAATAGTAGTAAGGAAAAGTGTATTGTGCACACACCAAAAAGACAGTTTGTGAAGAGGGAGCACTCACACCAACTGAGTGAGGCTCAGTTGTATACTGTTACAAAGCAGCTTATAGAGTGAGGAGGCAGAGTGTTGATTCTTTCAGGGATTGGTTATAATACAGTATTAGCATTTTCTTGATAATAGGGAATTGATTAGTGGTTAATTCTAATCAGTTTTGGGGAACAATTTAACCTTTTGCACTTGGATGTCGAGTGTGACTCGACACGGTTAGCATTAGAATAAAGGAATCGAGAAAAAAGCGAGTGCAAAGGGTTAAGCTTAGTTTATGATTTTCAGAAGCATTAACAAGAAGTGACTCAAGTCAAGTGTTGTCTGTCAGGATAAGATAATTCAGGCTTGTTTGTCAGGATAGCTCAAGTGGTATTGTCTGCTCAAGGAATTTTAGAGGCTGGTCTCTGTTTATGTTTCATTTCAAAAGTTGTAAGTACAGCAGATACCTATTACAAATTTTTTAGGTTACATTTTCACACATAAAATATTGAAAATGTTGCACACATCTTCATTTGCTTTCAATATTTCATGAGGACAAATTTCTAAAAATGGAAATTTTAGTTCAGAAATTAAGAGGTTTAAACACTTTTGTTTCCTATTACATGTCAACAAATTGATTTTCAAACTTTTTGTTCTGATCAACCTCAATCTCATAGCAAACCCTGTCTTAGTTGTTGCCTCCTTGTCATTATTTACCTTCAGAAACCACTTTTAATGAGCTGATTCTTACTGTTAGCCTGTCTTAAAGAGTCAGAGGTGGGAGGTGAGGGTTGGCAACTACTAACATTAAGAAGACAAAAAAAAAAAATCTTTATTCTTAATTACAAGCCTAATATGAGGAAAGGTACATATAGTATGAGGAATGGTGCATAAATGCTGGCAGAAAGATAATGTGATCTTGAGCTGCTAATTAAAATTGGATTTTTTTCTCATAATTTTAGTCCTTAGTTTAAGTTGTACCCAGACCATCAAGCTCAGTGAATGGTTTATCAATGTTACTCATTGTGTAAAAGGGGAAATTAGGTACCTCTGTTCTGAATGGTATCGTTCTAGTTCTAAAAATATGATTTCATTTTAGGTGAATGGCACAGGTACAAAAGGGCTTAAAAACTTCTGCTCATTAAGAACTGTTAAAAATCATTAGTTGGCCTTAGCCAGTTTGGCTCAGTGGATAGAGTGTTGGCCCACGGATTGAAGGGTTCTGGGTTCAATTCTGGTCAAGGGCATGTTGCCTCTTTGCTGACATCGATGTTTCTCTCTTTGTCTCTCCTCCTTCCTTCCATTCTTTCTGAGAATCAATGGAAAAAAATATTCTTGGGTGAGGATTAATTTAAAAAAATCATTAGTTGATGTAGGGGAAAATAAAAAAAATTTAAAAAACAATAATACATATATTATTCAGTCTCAAGTGATAGAAATGGAAGCTACCCAGGTTGAAATTTAAATCATCTGAAGTCAATGTGGAAGAATTTTCTAACAAATTAGACTAAATAGAAAAGGTGTAGTCAGAACTTTATTGGAAATTCTGTGGAGTTTCTGACGAGAGGTTGAATTTGGTAAACGTAATAATTTTTATAACTGCTGCTCTATGATGTTATAACTTTCCTTCGAGTATATTCAGTATAACTCAGAAGTTAGTTCATTGCATGTCCAGAATTTCATGCCTATATGGAACAATAACTGAATCAATGAAGGTAATAAATTCTTTAAAATTGTTTCAATAATATTAATATATTTGTCTCTAAATCTCTAAAATTGACAGAATTACAAACTTTTCTTTTGCTGTTATTAAAAATAAAGTAACCTAAGAGATATTGGCATTAACTTTGAATTTTCTATAACCCTGAAAAAAACAACAACAAAACAGTGTTTGGGGAAGAGATTGATTGTGTTTCTTGAGTTGTTAATATGCCCTGAAGGTAGGTATTTCCATATAATTGATTCATTGTTTCTCAAATGTAATTTGATTAAAGGTATTTATAAACTGCTTTTATGAGACATCCTAATAATGGGCATTTTATTCAGTTTTGATTTCAAGGGAATATTCTAAAATTTATATTCCCAGAAAAAAATGATGCATTTGCTTTGTTGTGCTATATCAAGTCTATTTTATGGTTGACTAAAAGTAGTAGTTACTGTTGTGGATCACTCACTTCATATATGTTGGTGGTAGATTATTTTATTTTCTATTCACATGGGGAATGAATTATTAAAGTTAGAAAACCAGTAAAGTATGTAGATAGTTTTCTAAAACCCTATCTAGGAAAGGAGAAAGTGGAATGGATGGTTTTTTAGTAGACAGGCCAGAGGCAAAGGGACCAAATATTGTTAATACCTGTCCTAAAGTTTACTGCACTTTGAATAATTGACTTTGAACAATGACCCTCATGGGCATGGAGTGTATTGTGTGGTAGATGGCTGTAGCCATATGTGCATGTGGAAAATCCAAGTTCAAGGTACGTAGGAAGCAAGCAGATTTAGTTCCAGTGGCCTTAGAAATCACCTAAGATGAAATGATGGGGTTATTTGAATTTATGGTAAATAAATGCTTTCATTTCTCCGTAATCCTTTAGGCATATAAATTGAAAAGTCCTATATAAGTGGAATAAACTATACAAGGAAGCTACTCACCTAAATATATAATCATCTCAAACTGGAAGTCTCCAGTAACTTCCTAAAGCATTGGCTAAACCAGAACAGTCCAGAGGGGAACATATTTCTGATGGTGATGACAATAGTTTGCTCAGAATTTTGCTCGCTTATTTTCCCTAGGTGTTGGTGTCTAATTTCCCTCCACAGATCTTGCAGTTGCCCATGACAGGATGGTACTATCTTAGGATTTTCAACTCTTTTTTTTTCATGGAATCATCATCTTATTTCCATGTTTCCATATTTTATTATGAACCAATTTTGTTCTTTAAAAATTTTACAATTAATCTGCAGCAACATCACTCTTTTTAGGTGATGTTGCTGCAGATTAATTGTTGAAAGCCCTGAATTCCAAAATCTTCCACCAATGGAAGTAAAACAAGAGTCCTTTCTCCCAAAGGGATTGAGAAAATGAGGTGAATAACACAATCAATCATCTGCTCCTCCCAAACCCAGCACTGGCTTCATGAGCCCACCAGGGTGTCTGGGTTCTAAAGAGAGTGGATTCATGACAAAATGGATGTAGCCCCAACTAGCCAGTTTTAAAGTGGGGTCTCAAAAGGAAAAAAATTTAAAAGGGAGCAAAACAATTCTCTTCATTGACTCCCAAAGGCTTTATTTCCAACTTCCACAGCCCAAATATGTTCTCTGGGGTCATATCAGAACATTTCTTATAAGTGAGATATTTATCTTATGTGTATCGTTGGGGATGCTGTGAGGCATTAGCTGGGACCAAAAGTCAGTCTCTCTCTCTCTCTCTCTCTCTCTCTCTCTCTCTCTCTCTCTCTCTCTCTCTCTCTCTCTCCCCCTCCCTCTCTTTCTCTCCCTACCTCTATTTCTCTCCTTCTCTCCCTCCCTCCCCCTCTCCCTCTCTCTCCTTTCCTCTCTCTGTAACTAATAGCATGAGAAACAGCTGTTTGGAAATTGAAGATGCAAATGATTAGTTGATCCCATAATCTTTTATATTTTCAAAGCATCTTAGAACAACCTTGGGGTGTTGTTTTGTTTACCTAAGTAAGGATTTTACTGGCTATACCTGCCAGGTCTCTCCCCTTCCTAACATTCTTTTGTAGCTTCCCTCCCCTGACAAATGATGTCCAAACACTTGAGAATGGCTTAGACTCAGAGTCCTCAAGATTTAGCAGGCATCAGAATCACCTGGAGGGCTTTAAAGTACAGAGTGCTAGGCTCCGCCCTTGGTTTCTGATTCAGCACATTTGAAATGGGGCCTGAAAATTTGCAGTTTAAAAGTTCCCAAGTTATGCTGCTGGTCCAGGGTCCCCACATGGAGAACCTTGTAGCACTTCCTCACAGTCAGGTGGGTTTATCAAACTATTTTTGGTTTCCAAATGCCTCTGCTCCTTGTGCTGCCTTTAAAGGTCTTTTAGCTGAAGTCTTCTTGGGAAGTCTCCCTCCCAGGGTCTCATTTAGGTTTCCCTCTTGCTGTTCTAAGCCCTTTACTACAGAGTCCATTGCTAATTGCTAATTGAGGTGTCTAAATTTTATGCTGTAGATTTTTGTTTCCTTAGTCTTTGCCACCGAGTTTTGGGCTTTCTTGGAACATTTGTAATCAGTTGTCAGATTCCTAAATTTTACCTTAACTTACCTGTTGTGGTGCAGGGGTTATGTGCAGGCACTTCCGAACCAGGTGGCCTGGAGTCAGAACTCTTTTCTTTCCACATCTTTCTATCTGTGTAACTATGGGCAGGTGACTGAGCCTCATGGAGCCTGAGTTTTCACATCTGTCTATGGATGATATGAGTAATCCCATTCTTTGAAGTTGCTTTGTGCTAAATGAATGAACGCATGTAAAGAATTTGGAACAATACCTGACAATTATGTCAGGAAAACACAAATGTGTGATGCTGTTGTCACGAGAATGCATTATCCATGAAGGCATGGACTTACACTTAAATAGTATTTTGGAATCATTGGATAAGTGAGTCAGGAGCCTTGGAACTGGCCTCACTAACTTGGATTGAATTATGAGAAAATTTGCAGCTGAAAAATTATGTCAGCAAGAACTATATCAACATAGTAATGCTTTTCTTGTTAAATATGCAGTGTTTACTTTAAAAAAAATAGCCTTTATTTTTTAGAGCAGTTTTGTGTTCATAAAGAAATGGAGCAGAAAGAAATCCATTTACCCCTTCTCTCCAACATGGTTTTTTTGTATTAACATCTTGTGTGGTATATTTGTTATAATGGATGAACCAATATCAATACATCATTATTATCTAAAGTCCATAGTTTACACGAGGGTTCACTGTTGGTGTTGTACTATTCTATGGGTTTTCACAGATTCATATCATGAATCTAACATCACAGTATCATATGGAGTAATTTCACCATCTTACAATGACCTTTGTTCCATCTATTCAATCCTCCTAACCTCCTCCTGAACCCATGGCAACTACTAATCTATTTACCATCTTTGGAATTTTGCCTTTTCCAGAATTTCATATAGTTAGAATCATACAGTATGTAGTTTTTTCAGACTGGCTTCTTTCACTTAGCAATGTATATTTAAGGTCCTCCCACATCTTTTCATGGCTTGGTAGTTCTTTTCAATACTGAATAACGTTCCATTATCTGAGAGGACCACTTTTTTTCTTTTTATTGAATTTATTGGGGTGACACTGCTTAACAAAATTATACAGGTTTCAGGTGCACAATTCCACAACACATCATCTGGACACTGTATTGTGTGTTCACTGCCCCAAGTCAAGTTTCTTTCCATCAGCATTTATTACCTCTGTACCTTCCTCCACCTTTACTTATTCAATTACCTACTGAAGGACAACCTGGTTGCTTCCAAGTTTTGGTAATTGTGAATAAGCTTCTGTATATAACCATGTGTGGACATAAGCTTTCAACTCCTTTGGGTAAACACCAAAAAGCATGCTTGCTGGTTTGTAGCATGAGAGTATGTTTAGTTTTGTAAGAAAGTGCCAAACTCTCATCCAAAGTGGCTGCACTGTTTTGCATTCCTACCAGCAGTGAACGAGAGTTCCCATTGCTCCATGTTCTCTCCAGCACTGGGTGGTGTTAGTGTTTTGGATTTTAGCCATTCAAGTAAGTACCTGTGTTTACATTAAAAAAAATCTCTTTCCCATACATTTCCTCCTGACTCATGATTGGGCATGTGCTTATACGGTGGTAAATTGATGTGACTGACACATTGGAATGTCCAGTGTGGAGTCTGCTGCATTTCCAGTAGGAAGCCAAATTCGAGAGAAATCTGCCCATCCAACCAACGTGAAATAAGCTCTGGAGCATCACTGAGTGAGTTACATGAGGAGCTCCCTAATTAGTCTTGGCACTAGGGCAGCCCAGGCATAGAGCTGACCTTTGACCTAGTCTCTCTGAGACTGTGCGGCGTTTCCTGACACCAATCCTCCAAACACAGCATGGGGAAAGAGTGAGCCGGGGACCAGCAGCCTTGGGTTACTGTACCTGATTTTCCACTGCTTAGTCTGGCGACCTCAAGCACGTCACTTAACCTCCAGACCCCAGGGAGCTGTACTCTGATTTATAAGATCCCTTTAAGCTCCAAAATTCTGACTCTAAAGTCAATGTTGGTGCGACTCTATCCACACAGAACAAGGGGAAGAGAACCACATAGCCTGCGCTTTGAGGCAGACATGGTTTCATGGAGCAGAAAACCCTCATGAGTAAGTTGTTAGTCTTTGAAGCGGCTGAGACTTTTGACGGGCGGCCTAAGGTGAAGTTCTTTGGGGGCAGGGGGTGGAGGAGGATGCTGAACATTTCACAGCAGAGCGTGCCTTTTGATGACCTAAGGGGAGATCATGGAAAGCAGATCTTGTGATTAGAAAGTTCATGATGAGCAGCAGCCACAGCAGCTGGGAATGTGGGAAAAGGGGTGCAGTGCAGCACACCAAGTTTAAGAGCTCTGCTGTCCATCAAGTGATGATGTCGCCAAGAGCTTTTCTATTTTTTCATTTATAGACAAGGTGAGAGCGATTGTATGACAAGCCAATTAAACACTGAAAGGGGTGAAGAGGGACACAGGGACATGCTGGGAATGACACAGGCAAGCCATTGTCAGACAGTGTGGTTATATATCACTGTGCCTGTGGCCAAGCACATTTTTAGGGACCTCGTCTCCCTCCCTTTGAGACTGAAACTATTGCTTCAGAAAGGGACATTGGACAGAAAGGGACATTGCACTTGATGGAAATGAAAGACACCTCTCATTTTTTTTTTTGGTCGCACTTCTATCTTTATCTCTAGTTACATCTCCCACAGAGCTAATTGGTTATTCTGAAAAGTCACTGAGGTGCAGGGAGCCCAAATGGTTATAAGTGGAGCCCAGACAATTTTTCCCAACTCCCATGGGTCAGAGACCTGTCCTCCATGATAAGCATTGGCTTTAATGAGTGTCCTTTATGGTGGGAGAGGAGCCGGATGTCTGCTCATCTGTTAGGCTATTTTAATCTTTCTGATATCACCCTCAGAGCATTTCTAAACTTCTTCCATATATTATCTCTGCTTGTGCTGGTGACTGAGCCGGTAAGGCCTTGTCACAAAGGAAACGAAGCCACATTTGCACCTGAGCACAGAGGCAGTCCACATGTATTAGGATGTCATGTTGTTCTAGGTGTTTCTATTAGTTGGGGGCTAAATCCAATAAGACGTTGATCTCTGAGTGACAAGTGGCTCAAACATAATAGAACTTATTTCTTGTAAAATATTGGAGGTTGACCAGCTCAGCAGGGCATCCTGGCACTGGGGTATGAGGCTCCAATGTCTTCTACACATGGTTTCTTAGGTAATCTAGGGGGTGGATCTATTCCAGCCAGAGAGAGAAAAGCATAGAGCTGGACTGCATGGGGCACTTCTTGGGAAAGACCAGAAAGTGGCTCATATCACTCCCATGGTCATACCGAGTGGCTAAATCTAGTCTCTGGCTGGGAAGCTACTTCTCAGTGTCATTTTATATGAAAGACAGATGTATACTTTTGCTGGACATGAGCTGACCACAGCAGTGAGTATGAGTCAAGGTAGTTACAGGTTGTGCTATGCTGTGGGTGGGGCATTCCATAAGACCTTTGCTCCAGAAAGAAGATGAATGTGGAAATATGAAATATGGCATAGAGAAAATTTCCTTATATGGATATCAGGGAAGATGCTTGAGGGATGATATCCCCTTCTGTGGCTAGTGGTATAAATTGCAGGGAGCCCACCTTTGGTCTTCCCTGTTTCTTCATACAAAGGACTGTGTTTATCAATGAAATTTGGACCCACCTCCCTATGGAATTGGGGAGACACAGGGGAGGTGTCCTCTCACATGGAGTCATGGGCATATTCTCTGCACCGATTGCTTTCTGGTTTCACTATAGACAGAAAGGAAGTCCATTGTGATCAAATCTAGCTCAACAGTGTTTCATATAGTACTAGACATTTTTCTTTACTTTGAGCCAAGTTTTTGATTTAGAAATGTCTACCAACTCAAACCCTTCTTATAGCAACACATTATCCCAATGCTTTTTTTTTAAAAAAATATTTTATTGATTTTTTACAGAGAGGAGGGGAGAGGGATAGAGAGTTAAAAATATTGATGAGAGAGAAACATTGACCAGCTGCCTCTTGCACACTCCCTACTGAGGATGTGCCTGCAACCAAGGTACATGTCCTTGACCAGAATCAAACCTGGGACCCTTCAGTCTACAGGCTGACGCTCTATCCACTGAGCCAAACCGGTTCAGGCTATCCCAATGCTTTTTACCTTCAGCAAGGCATCAATGGTTCTCCTTAGTCATAGCAGCCTGTGACATGATGTTAGTGTTTCTCACTCCTCCTCACCCCCCATGGCATTGTTCATTTCTCGAACATAAAGCCTACTTCACTTTCTCCTTGAAAAAGCTCATACCTCCCGCAATATGGAAAAAAGCATTTGACTGAAACAATAACTGACAGCAAGGTGTTAGTTTAATGTGTGCTTTTCTGCTCATTTTATAAGTTGTCAGCAGATTAACCCAAAAGGACCACATCTCTAGACTTTTAATCAGGTGATTATCTCTGGAACCTCGTCCTGGTTGTGGGTTCCTTGGTGTTCCCAGTGAGTTATAGATTTTCATGTGCTTCTGTGAGTTTGGGCAGCAATCTAGGGGTGATCCCCATGGGTGCAATATTGAGGTCAGTCTCATTAAGAACCACCTGTGTCATTGTCCTGAGCCCCAGTTATTTCTGGGTCTTGGACTGCATCTGTGGCTAACAGTCAAGGCAGTTGTGTTTGGGTTTTCTGCTTTCTCTGAAACTTGTTAGCAAGCACTGTCTGTCCTCTCCAGTTTTCCCAGCGGGGAGACTTCCCATGTATTTTCCTTTGCTTTCCAGGAGGCATTTCTATCTTCCTGTTATTTTTCTCACCAGTTTTTCTCCTGAATACATACATACTCACTCTCCTCTGAGTCCCCTGCCTCTCCATTCTCTCCACACTCAAATACCATTTTGTCATGTGTGATAAATTTTGATCTACTAATGCAAGTCTATTATCTTGGGAATTTCAAAAATTTTGTAAATAATTTGAGAGATATTTTATAACCAGGAAATTTTTGTTCAAATTATTGTTCAAATTTAACTGTCTAAAATGACCTTATTTTAAAAAAATAAAAATAAAAAATGAGAGTACCAAGGACTGTGATCAAACCTGATCTCAAAATGTGTGGAAATGTTATTTTGCCTTCATAGAAAATACAGCTGTTTTTCTAATGACAATATAATGTCAACATTTCCTGGAACAAAAATTTCACTGGTGCCATTTATCCTGCTCTTGAGTGACTTAGGGCATTTGCATGAGTTCTAAGATGGTTATCTATTATTTGATATACACATTGATATATATATATCAATATATTATCTTGAGTCCTGGAGTCAGAAAGAGTTTACTGATTTATTTTTTCAACTGTTACTAGATATGTGAATTTGAGAAAGATTTTTTTTTTAATATTTCTGTTCTTTAGTTTGCTAATCTATAATTTTGGGATAATATTCTCATGGAGTTGTTAGGAACAAATGAGATAATACATATAAAATACTTGCAACACTTTTTAGTACAAATTAGGCATGCTTAAAATATTAAATTCACTATTTTTAAATATTGTTATATTTCCTCTCAATTTTATAAGAAAAAAATCTTAAAATTTACCATTAATATATTTTAAGAAAGTCTATATCTGTCTCATAATATTCCATGGGGGTAGGTTTCAACACTTGGGGGGTGAGTGAACACTGAAACTTGTAGAGTAAAATGACTCTGAAGGACAAAATAAACAATTGCTTGTAGAAATAAAATTGTCAAAGTTCTCAGTATGACTTAAAGAGCTATTTGTATTGGAATATTTAGTGATTAAATAAATTGTTTAAAAATTGTGGAAGAGCCTACCAGTACAGAGAGAGAAAGTCATAGGCCAGGAGATGATGAATGAGATGCAACAAGGTGAGAACAAAAGCATTACCAAGTTGGGGAAGAGAGTGCCAAGGATGACAAAACAATGCCAAGTCACAAATATTTATTGAGCACCTGAAGTGTTTTGCATTATGCTGCTCTCCAGGGTAAATGCAGAACTATCAGCCACATTTTTCTCCTTTAATGTGCATTAAATCTAGCTGAGAAGGAAAGTAATGCACATAAAAAAAAAACCAAAAACAAAAAACACACAAACAAACAAGCAAACAAAACCAGGGCACATGGATACCCATTTTGGGGACTGTTGTTCATTACCGACTGCTAATAAAAGAAATGTCAATGTGAGCTGCTCCAGTTGAGGTCATTGATAACTTCCTAACTGTGACACATAGAGAAGGACTTTGCCAATTTCTTCCTTGGACCCTGTGCTGCCAATTGTCAGAGTTCTCTGCTTTTTTCATCTTCAAATTCCACAATCCTGGCTTCCGGATGCCATCTCTTCCCAATTCTCTTCTTAGCTCTCAGTTGCTCATTTTCTAACTCTCCCTTTGAGTCTCTCTTTAACACTTTAATAGATATTGACTAAATACACTGCAGTACAAAACCTTGGCTTCCAAAGGGGATTGGGCTTTCCACTGTAAACTGGCTGCCTCTCTCACATCATCACTCTCAATTGAAGCCACCACCATCTTCCCAGTCATGCTTAATTCTTCCATCTCCTTGAGACTTCCCCCACTCCCATCAACGACTGATTGGATTATTTCTATTTCACTTCATAAAATTTGCTTAATCTTACAGAGTCCTATCAGAGAAGTAGAACACACACACATTATATATTATTCTATTACTAGAGGCCCAGTGCACGAAAATCATGCATGGGTAGGGGCCCTAGGCCTGGCTGACTATCAGGCCAATTGGAGCCTTCCAGCTGCTGGCTGGGGCCTGCCTCCCCTGGCTGCTGGCTGCCAGCTGGGGCCTCCCTTCGTTCCACATCACCCCCTGGTGGTTAGCGTGTGTCATAGTGAGTGATAGAACTCCTGGTCTCTCAGTTGAACTCCTGTGGGGACACTTTGCATATTAGCCTTTTATATATATACTAGAGGCCTGGTGCACGAAATTCGTGCATGGGAGGGTGTGTCCCTCAGCCCAGCTTGCACCCTCTCCAATGTGGGACCCTCAAGGGATGTCCAACTGCCCGTTTAGGCCCGATCCTGGCAGTCAGACATCCCTCTCACAATCCAGACTGCTGGCTCCCAACTGCTCGCCTGCCTGCCTTCCTGATTTCCCCTAACTGCTTCTGTCTGCCAGTCTGATCACCCCCTAACCACTCCCTTGTCAGCCTGATCGATGCCTAACTGCTCCCCTGCCAGCCTGATTGCCCCTAACTGCCCTCCCCTGCAGGCCTGGTCCCTCCCAACTGCCCTCCCCTGCTGGCCTGATTGCCCACAACTGCCCTCCCTTGCAGGCCTGGTCCCTCCCAACTGCTCTCCCCTGCTGGCCATCTTGTGTCCACATGGGGGCAGGATCTTTGACCACATGGGAACAGTCATCTTGTGTGTTGGAGTGATGGTCAATTTGCATATTACTTTTTTATTAGGTAGGAGATATATAAATTTATTTATTTCATACCAACAACTGTAAACCTACTTTTGCCCCACCCACTATATATAATGTCTCTTCCTCTGCCTCTCCCTCTCTGTTTACATGTAGCAAGTGAGGGATTGGTCACAGGAATCTGAGCTTATGTAACTGTGAGAGGTTGAGTAGTCTCTGTAAGGCTGTCTTCACTTCTGATGTTGGAGATGCAAGTCCACTGTCTGGTCTCCCTCCCCCCTCCCCTTTTTGTTTTTGCTTGGTTTTTATGCTTTTGCCTTTTCCCTACTGTTATCTATTCTCCACAGAGCCTCCAATGACTCCTTTTATAATGTAACTCAGATTGCTGCTTAAGCCCAGTGCTTCCCATTTCACTTAGACTAAAAAACCAAGTGCATCAAAATGATAGTGGTTAAGAGGCTGCCGTGTATATTATGTCAGCTGTGATGAACTTTGAGGTGATAAGTAAAACATAGTAGTGGAAACAGGAAATAAGTGGGACAGCTACAGTTGCCATGTTACACAGAATGGTGTTGCAGAGGATGGTCATCCTGCAGATTATGACAGATAGCTTGAGAGTCCCACGCAGTCACTCTTTTCCTTTGACTCAGAATTTCTTAGTTTTAACATTTCAAAATATTTCAGTATCATTTCATTTTCAAAACATAACCAATAATGGAACCGAGTTTTGTTTCCTATATAATTACATATCCATGGAGAAAGAAGTCAGTTTTGTGAAGTCTAATATTTACTTGTATATTTTCTAAGTGGTTTAAAATTATTTGTGTAACTGGCAAGTCATAACTGAAAAGAATTCATGCTTGGCCAGTATCCATCCATGCTTGCCAGCCGTGGAGAACTGCTTCCCATTCATTTACAAATGCATTGCATTAGGAATAAATTCAGCTTTATAAGTATAGGGCTGAATTGTAGTCACATTGCTGCTCATTTCAGTATTATTCATACACTTTTTTTCTTTAAACACACATCCTAATAAAATAATTGGTCACAGTTATCTTTCCTCTCTCTGTATGCTGGTTCATAATGAGGTCTTGAAAAGGAAATAAACATTTGCATAATTGTTCATTTTCATTGTTTGGGAATTATAGTTCAATAAATATTTATTGCCTAAATAAAATTATAAATATCTTTTATGTTCTGTATTGCTCCAGCTTCTCCTTTAAAATATTTACTTTAAATTGAGGCATGCCTTCAAAATAGATTTAAAAAGTAAAAGTAGGACAAACAAACACCAATACATTGTAACTACTTTATCTAATGTATATGATTCTTTTACTATATAGTTGAATTTGGTTTGCTAATATTTTGTGGATAACTTTTGTATCTATATTCATAAGGATTATTGGTTTTTAGTGTTCTTTCCTTGTGTCTTTATCTGACTTTGATATCAGAGTAAACCACAGAAAAATCTAAGTTGAAATGTTTTCATATAAGAAAAGTCATTGGAAAAATAAAAATCTGACATTTAATTGCTGAAATACTGAGAAAAATAAAGTGAATTAAAAAAGACATGTATAGTGAGAAAAAGGGAAAGGAAACAAATCACATAATATCCAATAAATGTAAATGCAGGAATTTTGGAATCTGTTTTACAGAAATATTCATGTGTGTGAAAGGATGTAGTTAGTGGATGTTCTGGTGGCTCATCCAGACCCTTGCTGGCAGTGTGGGTTGTCGAGGGCTGAGAACTGAGTCTGTCTGTGGTCATCTCAGCTTTGGCTGGAAGGTTCCATCCCTGGATGGCCCACCTCCAATAACTGGTCTGTGCACGAGGACAGAGACCCAGCCCATGGCCTAAGCTGGGAGCAACTTGAAAGGACCATTGCAGCCCCTGGGTTCCTGTGAGATCAGTGAAGGTCCCATGGTGCCTGTGTCACTGTGTCCTCTCCCTCTGCCCAGTTCTGCTGCCCTGACCGCTGTGTGGGTTCCTTCGGAGGACACACTCCCATGTTAGTTTCTAAAGGTTGCCATGACAAAGTCCCACACATGGGGTGGCTTACAGCAACAGTGACTTATTCTCTCTCAGTCCTGGACCTAGAAGGGCCATGCTCTTTCTGGAGGCTCCAGGGGAGACTCAGCCTATGAGCCTTTCTCTTGGGTTCGGGTGTTGACATTGACCCTTGGCATTCTGGTTTGCAGATGTGCCACTTGGGTCTCTGTGTTGATTGTCACGTGGCTTCACATCATCTTCCCTCTGTATATGCCTGTCTCTGTGTCTCCTTTCCCTTCTTTTGGATTAGGACCCGTCCTAATGACCTCATCTTAACTTGATTATATCTTCAAAGACCGTTTTTCCAAATAGGTCACTTACACAGGTATAGGGGGTTAGGACTTCAACATATCTCTTAAGGGAACACAACTCTATCCATAACCTTCCCCAATAAGCCTCCTATACACAGATCAGGCCTGTGAATTTTTGCCTTTCCTCTGTGCTACACAGATAGAAGATTCCACTGTTCCCGCTTTTCTGATTATTTTCCCTTTAAGAATTTACAAAATATTATTTTGGAGTAAAATACAAATTTAAACATGTAACAGTGTCCTCACTTTCCCTGAATCAATTTAAATTTCTTTTCATTTAGACTATGAAGAATGGTTATTTGGAGGAAAGATGTATTGATACACAGATAAAATTATCATCACTAACTCAAAATGCAGTTTTAAAAACTTTCTTGCTCATTTGACTGAATTTCCAATCTTCTAGTGGTTACATTTTGTACTCCTTGCTGGTACAGTCCTGAATTTGGAGAGTTCCAGAAAGAGTTACATACATGAGCTACTGTATCACTGACTGCCAGCTATAGTTTTGAGCCAGACTGACTAATATAATATCACTGTTATCTTTTTTGATTTTTCTTGCCAGATTGCTTAATGTCTGCCTATATGCCCCCCCCCCCCCACACACACACACACAAATCACAGCATGGCATGATGACTTAGGGTAACTTTTTTGAGGTTTTTGGACAGCTAAGGTCCTCATGTAAATAGCTAGATAACTCAACTGCCTGAAGTGCTTTCATAGTCTGAATAGATGTCCGCTTTCTGGGGTTCTCCTAAAATTGAAGTACTAAACAGTAGAGGAGCACTGCTGTAAAAATAAAGGGTCTGGGAAAGGAAAATCTACAAAATTATTTCCTTGACTATTCACACACTGAGTATTTAAGTCATATGTACTGGCCATGTTCATTGCCACCCTCCCTATCCAGCCACCACACCCTTAGTCTGGGATTCTCTGAGGGGGACTTAAGGGTCATCACATCAAAGATGCAGAAAATTGTTTTAAAATACCATTTATAAACCTCCGAAAGCCTGTGCAAAAATGGCGTAATGCCTTCAGACGGGGACATTTATCTTGATATTAAAACCCTGTATTGCAAAGAGAAGTATATTGAAGGGTTTTTTTTTTCCTTTCATGAAACAAATTCTGCTGAGACTGTGAAAACTGCTCACAGTAAATGGTTCTCTCTCTGTGCTCAACACCTGATTTCATATGTTGCCCTGCACGGGAGCCATCTCCCAGGATGCCTTGTGAAGAGGTGCTGGGCTCAGCTGAAACAAAGCCCTGTGGCTCTGACACACAGCATCTGGCAGAGTTGTTTACCTGTCCCGTGGCTTTCTCAAATGAATACAAAATGTCTGTCAGCTGTTCCAGTAAAATTAGCTTCCTAACCATCAGTGCCCAGCATAATTTGATAACCAATTCAACATTTTCTTAGTTTAAATTTTTAAAATATTTTGATGCTAACATATTATTGGTAAAGGCAATTGATATAATATTAATTTAACATCAACCAGGGTGGTCTTATAAATTATTTATGCATCTCTTTTTTGGAAATGACAACCTGAAAGTGAATTATACTATTTATGCCCATTTCTTTAAAAAATACTATTTGGGAGGAAGAAAATTAACAATACCTGTACCTACAATTTTAATTTTAATAATGAGCTATATTAATTGATTTTGTCTTTTATGCAGGTAAATAGACAATCTAATTATCATTATCTGTTTCTTTGCTGGCGATTTTATTCCTAAATGATTTTACTGTAATTGTTTGTATCATGATTTGATAGATGTTTAAAACAGTCTCAAAACCAAGAAATTATTTTCTTCAACCATTTTCTCTGGTCTAACTTGAAATCAGGTTTAGAATGTCTACATTATATGTATAAATCTGTATATACAAGTCAAATATGCATGAGACCAGAGGCAAATTATCTTAGCTATTCTTCCTTCTTAAATCCATCAATTTAAATGATGTTGACAGACTTTTAACTACCTTGCTGTTATTATTCCAATATACTTTGTCAACAAAATCTCTCTTTCTTTCTAGTCTCAACTGCTAAGCCATACAGATGACATTCTAAATTAGGCCCTAAACCTAAAGCAGACCCTTAATATTGTTCCATAATCTGCCCTTGTATCTCCATATCTTCCTTCTCCACAGCCTTTCCATAGTTATATCATAAGTCTTTAACACACAGCTGGTCCAGACTAGATGCTGTTCTCATAGAACTAACAGTCTAGTACAGTGGTTGGCAAACTGCGGCTCACGAGCCACATGTGGCTCTTTGGACCCTTGAGTGTGGCTCTTCCACAAAATACCACGTGCGGGCGTGCACGTACCGTGCGATGGAAACTTCGTGGCCCATGCGCAGAAGTCGGTTTTCGGCTCTCAAAAGAAATTTCAATCGTTGTACTGTTTTATTTGGCTCTGTTGACTAATGAGTTTGCCGACCACAGGTCTAGTAGAAAAGACTGGTATCAAATAAGAATTGCACAATAGTTTCACTGCAGTCATAGTAAGTCCCATTAAGCAAAACATGAGGGGCAAGTCTTGTTGGTGGACACTGAAACGTTGGAAAGAGTTAATCAGGCAAAGTTGTGGAGCTCAATTCAGGAATGAATGACCACTTATGCAAAGCAGTTGAGGACAGAATTCAGAGATCAGTGGTGGTGGTGGTGGTGGCAGTGGCAGCAGCAGCCAGCGCAAGGATCCCTCCCTGATGGCTTCAATTTCTCTGATCATTGGTAGATGGAGCTTATCCCTTCAGTCAGGAGTGATTGGAGACAGGGAAGCTGGAGGTGGGCTAACTGGAAGCAGGGTATCCTTTGTGCTTACTTGGGGAGGGTGCTTGGTCTTCCCTGGTTGGTTCTAAATTGGAAACTCCAGCAAAAATGAGGGAGGCTGCAGTTATTGATCCGGTCTTGGCCATCTGGGGCTTCTTGCTGCAGAGGCTGTGGTTTGGCTGCAGGGTCAGAGTTCTGTTTTCATTTATGGTCTTATTTTTTGTTTAGTCTCTCATACCTGCTGTGCACCATTTCTCCCATTCTTAAAACACACTTTCCTTATTGTCTATGATACTGTAACCCTCCTGGGGTTACTTTTGATTCTTTTCATATTCTTATATGTGTGTGTGTGTGTGTGTGGGGGGGGGGTAACTCTTTCTCTGCCTGTTTATTTAATTTTGCTTTTAAACAAATGGTTCCTTGTTATCCTCGCCCCCTTTTCTTTACCATCATCAGATTCTTTGTGTTCAATTCTGTGTTCTAGCTGGACTGAACTACAGAAAGCTTTAGCTGACTCGGAATAGCTTTGATCATTTCCATCTGTGTAGCACTTTGAAACCTTAGCTTAGATATCTAGAAAGCTTTCTGGGAACGCCCAAAAGTTTGAGCTCCCAGAGTCCCCACTCTTAGGATACTGTTTTGAAAACACTTATCACTTTGTATTGCTGTTGTCTATTAACTCACATTTTTCTCCTCCAAACTCGGACTATCTCTGGGGTACAGTGGTTGGTATAGTGCCTGGTAGAGCAGACAGCGGTAAATGTGCATTGAAATAATGAACTGATTCCAAACTGATTATAAGAAGGTGGAACAAAGCCCCAGAGGTCCACAGAGTCCTGTGTGAGTCCCAGGAGGAGGCAGGTATGCTTGATGGAAAGCTCTTTTCTGTAAGTTTCTGGAAACTCGTCTTTACTGAGATGGAAAACCAGGCTTTTCAATCTCTATAATTGAAAGCAGATGATTTTATACTGTTTTTGATATATGGGAACAAAGTAAATCTTAAGTGAATGATGTGCCTGGAGGCCATGTTGGGAATCAAGGTGAGCTGGGTAGGGGGTTTGGCTTCTTCAAGCCCCCTGACCACAGGGACCTGCTGAAATTAAAGGCCCACAGTAACCACTCATTGACAAGCTTATTCCACAGCACATGGTAGACAAAGAAAATATCTTTGTGGAGGGCAAGCATTGTCTTTCTTCCATCTTAAAATTTTCAATTTCTAATGAATTTTTATCTTAAAAAAAAAAAAGAAACACTTGCCCCGGTACAGAGAACACCTATGATTCATTATTTTCAGTGTCGTTCTGGACAATGTGAATGGTTTCAGTACTCTGGTATGCGTTACTCTTGTCAAAAATGATTTCAATCTATTTTGTTTATACATTAAACAAATTATGTAGTCAGAGCATGCTAAACAAATTACCTTTCTTCTTCCAGGAACTTAGTTTTGGGAAGGTTTTTACTCATATGAAGAAAAAGGGGCCTGGAGTATAAACTCCCATGTGAGGTGGACTGATCTGAGGACCTGGGAGAGCCCCTCAACCTGCTGTGTGAGGTGGGGAGGGAAGGGCACTTTCTGGGGTAACACTTAGGTTTTGCAATGTATTTCCTCTGCTCTGGTTGGGTGTTGACTTTCTGCTTCCCCTCTGAGGCCTGGATTCTTAAAGGGGAAGGATAGGACCATGTCTTACAAGGATGGAAATGGAAGTCAACTTCTTATCTGCCAAGTTGATCCTTTGTTCTTCCTTCCTCTGTATTTTTCTACCTATTCAGATCCTGTGAAATCCTGACTTGTTTTTCCTGCTCTTCCAGCATCCCTGTTTTCTGTTCCTCAGGTGGGACGATGGCAGCTTTACCTTGACTTCCAGGACTTCTGTGTTTCTGAACTCGGTATTCCAAGTGTAGATGTATTGCAGTTTTACTTCAAACTCAGTTCTGACGGCTGAATTTTGCTTGTTACTGTCTCTGACTTACTCTCATTCCAAAGCTCTGGAACGGTGTTGCCTGTAGGTCTCCCCATTGTCATCTCAACCTTGAGCACCCTTCATTGGGGTGTCCCATCTCCACCTAACACTCCCTGCACTGCTTGGCTCCTCCCAGGCTCAGCAGTGTGCACAAGCCTTGTCAGCATAGATTTTCCTGGATATAGGAATTTAAAAGTACTGGATGAGGACTGAATTAAAACAATTACTTCCTATTTTCATCTCATGTATCCCTTTTCTAATTGTTCTGTTATACATATTTGTGCATGTTTATTAATTTTCTTTTTAAACATTATTAAATATATGTTTTCAGAAATGCCTTGAAGAGGTTATGAATTCGTGTCAGTTATATGTGATTGGATGCCTGTCAGGAAACAAAATATGGAGGAGATTATTTTGTAATATTCCTAAACTTTTGGTGTACTTAACAGACAGTGGAACATTTATTTCTAAGGGCTTTCCAAGGCATCTCTTCCTCTCTTTAAATGTATTGTGAGATTGAACTCAGGCAATCTTGAATTAAGAAATTATGCACACTCAAGACATACCTATTTTCATTTTCTGTATTCTAATTATTGGCCTGAGACAACTAGGACATAAAGTTAAATAAAATTATTATAACGATATCATCAAGAAAGAAATGGAAATTGTTGAATAAAAGATGTCTGTTTTAGTAGATGAAGATATTGTTAGTAAGGGAAAATAATAAGTAGGGGATGTTTTGTACCTAAGCAACATAATTAAATTTTTGCCCTGAAGGATAGCTTTGCCTCTTGACATTTTTTAATTGGCAGTTTCTTTTTTGTATTGAATAATCCTTTTACACATTTAACATAAGCATGGCTACTTTAATGTGAGAATTTGACTTAATTACAAATGAACAGATATCTGGAATCATACTTAATAACTTGTGTGCAGAAACCATCAAGGTTTATGTGAATGGTGAGTAGTAAACATGATGAGGAAGAGGAAGGGTGAAAAATTCACTTATAAATAAATCACTAGTCATGTAAGCAATGTGGATGATAAATATTTTCACTCTAATATTTCCTTAAATAAAAAGGCATATGAAAAAATCAATAGTTAAGCTATAATTTTTATAAAAGTATTTGACAAAACTTTCTATTGAGGTAAAATTCTAGTTCATACGTGAAAGTTAAGATATGAAAATCTTTACTTTCCTACTTGGGAATGAATCATTTTGCACCCTTGCCAAAAGCTAGAACTCCAGAGCAACACCTATTAATTATATCCCTGAACCAGCTGAGGCCATGGTCCAACACCACTGGCAACCAATATGGCACCCACTGAGATGCTAAACAGCCTATTGTCAGTACCAAGCACTAAGAAAAAAAGAAGGGCAGCATGGAGGGGCAAAGCCCTGGCCTATTATTTTTTGTTTTGTTGTTTTAAAGTTTTGAATTGACCACTATGTTTATTTATTTTTAATAGACTTTAGAACAGCTTTAGATTTACAGAAAAATTGAAACGATAGTACAGAGAGATTCTGTATACCTCCCATTCAATTTTTCCTAGGACTAGCCCCTTGTATAAGTAGATGGTACAGTGATTAAAACTTAAGTTTATACTTTATTCAGATTTTCTTAGTTCTATTTGATGTCTTTTTCTTTTCCATGATCCCATCCAGGGTATCATATTACATGTGGTTGTCACGTCTCCATGGGCTCCTCTTAGCTCTGATGGTTTCTCAGGCTTTTCTTGTTTTGTGATGACAGTACAGTGTTGAGGAGTGCTGGGCATGGATTCTATATGATGCTCCAACATTGGGACTTGCCTGATTTCCCCCCCCCCACTCATGATTAGACTAGGGTTATGGGCTTTAGGGGGTAATACTACGGAGGGAAAGTGCCATTTTTACCACTTCATATCTAGGATGCGTGTTATCAACATGGTTTATCTCAATTGATGTTCACCTTGATCGCCTAGCCGAGGTGATGTTTGCCAGCTTTCTCCACTGTAACGATACTTCTCCCTCCCTCCTCCAGCTCTCACCCATGCTGTCCCCCCTAGAAGGAAGTCATTAAACACAGCCCACACTTAAGAAGTGGAGATTTAAGTTCTAGCCTCTTTGAGGGTGCAGTGTCTACATAAAATATTAGAAATTCCTCTGCAAGGGACATTTTCCTCTGCCCCCTGTTTATTCAGTGGTTTATGTCATTATGATGGACTCATGGATTTTTTTATATTACTTTGTGTTATAATCCAGCACTAGTTTATTTTCTTAAATTATTCCAGCTTTGGCCATTGCGAGTTCTTTCAGTTGATTCTTACGACCCTTTGCTCTGATCCCCATCAATGTAGGGTTTTATTTATTTTTGAGTGCTTTATTTTCTGGTTCTACAAGACACTCCATGGCCTTCTTGTATATTTTCTGCCACAGTTGCGACTCAACCATGTTTCTAGAGATACCTGGTTCTTATAGAAGATGAGCTGTGCTTGCTACTACTATATTGTCATTCTTTTTTAGGGCCTCTCAGCTGACAGAACACAGAAATGCATATGTGTATACTAACTTTTGTATGTGCACATCGCCATAAAGGAGTTTTCTGCCCCAGACCTGGGGCAGTTTCTCTCTGGAGCCCTGGTTCCTTTCATTGGAGAGTGGGTGTTAGGAATCATGAATTGGGTGTTGGGTGTGGTTATTGGTAGTGATGTTGTTGCTTCTAGCTCCTCTCATCTGGCAGAGCAAGGAACTCTATGTTCATTATACTAACCCATGGATGTATACACTTCTATAAATATTTCTATAGATGATTTGTATCTGTAAAAAGCTAAATGCAATTTCATGTTGATGTCTCCACTCTGATATATTACCACCAGGATTGTCTGCCCCTTGCATTTCTGTAAACCCCCATTCAACAGTGACAAATCTGGCTCCATCTTCCGCTGTCTACTTTTAATTCTGTTCTAATTACATGAGCAACCTCCCACCACCTTCCCACTTTCCTAGCACTTAACCCTCCTCCCTTTTGCTTGAGCAGAGTTGAGTTCAGTCTCTCTACCCTAGTACCCTAGTCTTGAATAAAATCTTCATTGCCTGTTTAACTTGTCTAATGAAATTTTTCATTGACAATAGGAAAAATACTATTTAAATCCCATCCTGATAGAATATCCAATTATTGCACTGGGAGTCAAGAAATATAGTCTTAGGAGATATAATACCACCACCCCCCAAAAAAAACACACCCCAAATTAAAAACAGCTCCATAGTACTAGAATTCAAAATTAAGTGCTGCAGAGAACCAGAAGTTTAAGTCTTAATATAAAGCAGTGGACTTGTCTCTTTAACTTCACAAAGAATAGCTACAGAATAAAATGATCAAAACTTTGTGGTTGCACATAATTAGGGCTAGAGCATTTTCAAAAACAAAGATTCTTGTTAAAAGGCAGCCTTTTAAGGTTCAAGAGAATTTAAACTTTCTCTTGTTAATTTTTTTTTCCTATTTCTCAGATGGCCTTGGGTCATCTGTGTTACTAAGATACAGCTAAAGAAAAGAAAGAAAAATCTCTAGGAAAGTTAGCTGAACACTACAGGGATTCTAATTTCTAGTTTCATTATATAATTAAATTAGATTGAGATTGTTACTGTTTTTTCCTGAATTTAGGAAAAGGATGTTACGTTAATCCAGAATTCCTGCTCATATTTGGTGTTTTGCAAGGTCCAGGCATTGATATTCTGATGGGATCTGCATGACATTGTTAGTTTGGCCAAAGGATTCAAGAGTCCCATGCAACCCCTACCACTCTGATTAAAACTTGGCATTTGCTTGTTTTGCTCTTTAGAGCAGACAGCCTGCTGCCTGGAATTAGAAATATGAATGACAGAGGAACCTCACACTGTGCAGATAATGTTTCTTGTGTTTCTAGCTTTATCAGGCAGATGAGTCGCCAAACTTTCTTTAAAAATTACTTGAATCACTTAAATGTGAATACAGATCATCTCAGTGCAATGGTTTTTCCACAGCTCTCCACCCTGTACTCCCGAAAGTCTTGCATGGTTATCCCTGTTTAGTTCTGTTAAATGAAGGGATATTTCAGTTGCCCAAAGTGTTAAGTAAACATATGTCGAAATGACGGAACTTTTTTTTTTTATAAATAAATGGGAGATGGCGATATAACCATGAAATGACGTTGAGTCCTATGTAACCCCAGGACTGCCTGTATTGCTCGGTAAAATCAATACTGATACTGATAATAAAAACTTAATAGAATACATTTATTGCATGTTTTCTGCAAGCCAGATACTACGTTAAGTGCTTTAGATAATTATCATTTTAAATTTTTTCAGAAACCTTGAGATAAGTCCTATAATTACCATGATTTCCCTGATGAGAAAAACGGGAGGACTGAAATGTTAGTCCTGGTGAGTCGGGCAGCTGTTAAGTGGAGGAGAGGCCCATGCTCTTAACTAGGTGAAAGGCCTTAGCGTTATGAAAGGTGTTTTAGGTTATATTTGGAAATGCTTGCCAACTTAAGGTAGTATATTGGAATGCAAGTGAATTTGGGGGCAATGCTATTTTAGAGATGGTCTTGAATTGAAGGCTTTAATTCACTCTAATTTATATGAACAATAAATCACTTATTAGGGATAGCACTTTATTAGCAATTACAAATTCTTTGCAACACACCTGCACTTTCCAATTCTGCAGGTGAGAACTGATATTTGTGGCCATCTCTCTGATGACTAAGCCAATTATGGTGCTGGGTCTCACAGGGACCTTTCTAGATGCTGTGACACCACTCTGACATCCACTCTGTTTTCCTGATTTAACTTTTCTGATACTTATGTGTGGCCACTCATAACTGAGAGTTGTCTCATTAATTTCTCCTGCCTGTGCCATCACTTATCGACCTGTTTCCTGCTGTCTCCATTATGGAAGGTCTTGGAGAGGAAATGTCTGTGAGCCTCCCGATGGTAGCACTAAGGTTGTGGCCAAATAGAAGGCTATCCTATTAGCAAATTAAGCAAACTATCTTCCTATTTTCTTCCTTTCAGATTTATCCCTGAAATCTGTCCCCTAAGTGTCAAGATTATAACTTTGAATCCCAGATCTAAAATCTGGCTTAGCATATGAATGACTTTAACTGTTAATGGCGCAACTAGATGAGGAATAAAATTGCTCTTTCCTACTAAATTCATGATCATAAAGAGAAAAACCCATTTAACCATACTATTTAATATGTGCAAAGTCAACATTGTTGAACTCTGTTTTGCCTCCTATACTAGAGAAACATTGAAGGAACCTGGGGCACAGATTTATTATTTCCTCCTGCACTTCTCTCCATCTCCTCATAAATCTATCATTTATGATAATTTTATAGACTTATTAGTTGACCCATTTAGGGTTTCTTAACCTGGATTCAGAAAGGGTCCATGGATGGGCTTCAAGTATCTGCAACCTCTGTAAAATTATATGCAAAATTTAATGACAGTGGTATCACAGCATCTAGAAGGGTCCCTGTGAGACCAAGCACCATAATTGGCTCAGTCATCAAAGTGATGGCCTCATCACTTTGATGAGAATATAAGTTCTCACCTGCAGAATTGCAAATTACAGGTGTTGCGAAGAATCTGAAATTGCTAATAAAGTGCTATCGCTAGTAAGTGATTTATTGTTCATGAAAATTAGAGTGAATTCAAGACTTCAATTCAAGACAATCTCTAAAACTAGTGGCCCAGTGAATGAAATTCATGCACGGTGTGTATGTGTGTGGGGGATTCCCTCAGCCCAGCCTGCACCCTCTCCAATTGGGGACATCCCTCTCGCAATCTGGGACCACTAGCTCCTAATTGCTCACCTGCCTGCCTGCCTGATCGCCCATAACTGCCTCAGCCTGCTTGCCTGATTGCCTCTAAACCCTCTGCCTGCCTGCCTGCCTGCCTGATCACCCCTAACTGCCCTCCCCTGCTGGCCTGGTTGCCCCCAACTGCCCTCCCTGCCGGCCTGATCTCACCCCCAATGGCCCTCCCTTGCCAGCCTGATCTCTTCCCCCAACTGCCCTTCCCTGCTGGCCTGATCTCTCCCCCAACTGCCCTCCCCTACTGGCCTGATCTCACCCCCAACTGCTCTCCCCTGCCAACCTGATTGCCCCTAACAGCCTCTGCCTGCCTGATCATCCAAACTCCCCTCCCCTGCAGGCCTGATCTCTCCTCAACTGCCCTCTCCTGCAGGCCTGATATCGCCCCCAGCTGTCCTCCTCTGCCAGCCAATTTGGTTCTGATGGGTCGGTTTCTATGCCAGTCAGCATCAAAAGCTCCACCTCCTAGGCAGCCATTGGCTCCTCACAGTTCACCCATATTTGGTTCTGATTGGTTGGTTTTTATGCCAGTCAGTGTCTCCGGGCCTATCTCCAGGCCTGATGAGAGAGGCAGGGCTGATCAGCAGCCCCTGCGGAGGCGCAGAGAGAAATAGAGGCACAGCTGCTGGCGAAGCCTGGAGAGAAAGATAGAGGCAATGGCTGATCAACAGCTGCCATGGAGGCTGCGGATCAGACCCTGCCTCTCTCTTCACGCCTCTCTCCGGGCCTGATCTGCAGCCCCCTCGGCAGTCAGTGCTGGGTCGCCACAGCAACCCAGCACTGACTGCAGGACTGACTTCCGGTGTTCAGTGGAACCTTTGGTCAGTTGTTATATATTAGGATAGCATCCCCCCTAATTCACTTACTTCCAGTATACTACCTTAAGTTGGCAAGTATTTCCAAACATAACCAACATAAAACAGATTTAATAACGCTAAAGGCCTTTTCACCAATCATATATACTCATGTGTTATTTTCCAGAGAGGGGTTCACTTATTCTTACCTGAATGACAGTGATTACAAAAGATTAAAAGTCACTATAGTGCTCCTGGAATATATGGGAGAAACTGGGGCCATTCTGTGAATAGCACCCCCATCAGATAGTGGAAGTTAGGTATATATCCAACCTCTAAGCTTTCAAGAAACGAAAACTCTTCTGCTCCTAGAAGTATTCCTGAGTAAATATTTGGAAGACTCCCACTGCAGTACAATTAGACCTGATAAACTGCCCAAAATACTCTTCACAGCATATCAAGTCTCAAAAAGAAGTAGAGAAAGTGTCTCGGCAAAAACAATATAAGTAAACTGTAAGAGCGGACAGTGGTTAAGTAGATGCTAGAGTGAAAGTTATCTTTGAGGCATTTATCAACTTTACCACTGGGATTAAAACCTTGAACTTCAGGCCCACAGCAAAGTTGGGTTGACTTCTCAAAGAACCAATATTCACTCAATATAATTTATGAAATGCTGATTAATACAGTGTCAGGTCAGTAGATAGCCAGGGACCTCTCAGAAGCAAACACAATTTTTATTTTTTTCTGGAGGAAAACAACCCACCTTTGTTTCACAGATTTCTAAGGATTAATTCAATCAAGTATGAATTAACAGTAAAAAAATCACCCAAAACAAATTAATAAAATTATTACAAGTGAGAGCAGAAACAATAAACAGATTAAGATTTACAAGGACTACAGATATTATAGGGTAGAAAGTACATCATCCATGTAAATGGTTGTAGAAATAAAGGATGGAATTGAATACATGCAAGAAACAAAGGATTCCAGAAAACGACCAGGCAAAATTGGAAAGTACTGTAAAAGAACTTTAAGAAATAAAGATTGAATAATTAAAAAAAATAGGATGGACTAAAGGATAGATTAGACCAAACTTGAGAGTATTAGTAAGCAAATATTTCCAAGGATATTACTCAGGATAAAACAAGGAGTGATGACAGGCACCGGGTCCTGGACTTTCACTCTGACCTCTCCTATCCTAAAGAAGCACTAAAAACTAGGCTGGATGTTTTAGTGACTGGCCTGAGCCTGTTGATATGATGTACTGAGGAAGCTTATATTATTGAAGACTTACTAGAAAGGCTGTAAGGCGTGCCTTATATATCATACTAGGAGTTGGAACAATGAAGCCCTAAGAACGGTTTACATAAATGATGGAGGTTAACTAGACACTTATTTTCTGCCTGCCACATTAGAATTTTATTCCAACATTATCATAGTTATAAACTAGTATAAATAGTTTCATAACAAATTCTGTTTATAGATTTCTACAAAATTGTTTGAGTCACTCTTGCATTTATAAACTCTCCTTGTCTGTTGATGTAACTGTGGGCTCATGCCCACTAGAGCATGTCTGGGTTTCAATCCTGGTATTAACACCACGTGGCTTTGGGCAACTCTTCAACCGCTCATTGCCTCAGATTATTTACCTGTCAAATGTGGCTAATAGATTGCTGTGAAGATTAATACAAATAATGCACTTGGTACAGTGTCTGGATCAAAATAAGCATCCCATAAGTGTTTGACTATACTTTTCCACATTGTTAATAGTTTTAAAATGCTGTTATTTTGAGTGTCCCCATCCCTCTATTTTTTTTTAACTGGTTAAATCACATTGACTGTTAAGTTCTTTTTTATTCCTTTTTGCTTTGTTATCCATGTTTCCTAGGTAGCCCTCAACAGTCCCTTTGGTGCCCATCACCCTGAGCCATCATCAATGGAGTCCTTTACTTTCAAAAGTGTTCCTGTTGGTATGGTGTTCCATGGCCTTTCGACTTACTGGTTACCTTCCCTTTTCCAGTGTTTATTTACTATAATGAAGGAAGGAAATGACTAATTTCAGGATGATTTTCACTCTTTCCTCTTAGCATGGAAAGGAGATGTCTTTCCAATAAGATAATTTCCCTGACTCCTTTCTGTCATCTTGTAAACACTTTGAAACACTTTCCCTTCCTCCCTTTCTCCATGGCCCCAGATCTGCATTTTGCTCTGATATTGTATTTCATTTGACTTCAAAATATTGTAAGAATGTACTTGTAATATGTCTTTAAAAAATGTCAGGAATCCTTATTTTAGCATATTATTAACTCCCAGACAGGATATCATCCCTGTTGATGTAACCCAGTGTAGTTCCTCACTATTTTCTATATTGCAGGTGCCAGTCCCCTTCTGAGCTTTTGTTAGAGTCTTCCTCATTACTTTCTTGGTTGGAGTTTTGTGGGTGACAAAGTCACTTTGCAATCTTCACACAGCCTTCAGTTCACCACAGGTGTTTTATTGTCATGTGCCTAGCATTGAGGTTCTCCTGCTGGCCTGCGTGCATTCATTTGCCTTCTTCTAGAAGAATCTCTCCCTTTAGGATTCTCTCCAGAGTCCCCTGCTTGTTTGTCCCTCTGTCAGACAGCTGAGCACCTTGGGCAGGTACCTCTTCCTTCCTGCCCCCTGAGGTCCCATGGGTGGGACACAGAAGTGGAGTCCCTACTGTCAGGGCGGCAGCTGGCAGGTCCCTGGTTTTCTGCCTGGGCTATGACTCTACCACCTCGGAGGTTGACAGCGTGCTGCCCACCGTTCCCTTCCTCCTTATCAAACTGAGGGTCAGGAACGAAACACTAGCAGACTTCTCTCTTCTTCTGTTTTTAGGCATAAGCGATTGCCTGTTGTGAATTCCTTCCGACAACTGTGATGTCATTGGAGACAGATTTCCAAACACTTCCCTCTCTCTGCTAGGATATCCTTTAGAGGAGAACAGGGTTTTGTCTGTTTTGTTCACTGCATTATCCCCAGTGCTCAGAGCGGGCCTGGCATAAGTTAATGAATGGATGGGTGCACTTCAGAGGTAATATTAACAAGTGAGCTGGCAACCATTTTGAAAAGAGATTTCTAATAGCAACCTTCCTAGCATTATATGCTCACTTAGTGCAATAAGGCAATTTTTCCCTCTTTACAAAGGAGTACAAAAGTCTTATTTGACTTAGAATGATAGTTAACAGTTCCAATTTGTCATCTCATTTTTTTCTTTTTCCCAATGGAAGAGGGAGGATAAGACATTGAGCATGTGACGGATATTAAGAAGGCTTAACCCTGTAAAAGGGAATTTTACTAAGGGCTTCTCAAAGCAGTGATCCTTTCAGGGGTACATAAATGCACCTCTGAAGACTGATCCCAGTGGAAAACTTTGTCTCCCTTAAGTAGGAGTTTGTGGCTGCAGAGTCTGCCTTATTTCTGTGAGAATGGAGGTGATCCATCTTACTGGGGATGATTTTCTGAGGTCCATAAGACTGTAAGACAGAAATTAAGTCATAATCTTTGCATAAGGCTGGATGAGTGGTGACATTGAAGAGGCTTTGGAGCAACCCAAGGCTCAAAAGCATTCTCCTTCATTTTCTAATTTAGAATCCTTCCTATCTAATAAAGAGGGAATATTCAAATTGACCATCACTTAACACAAGATGGCTGCACTCACAGCGGAGGCCGAGTTCCCTTAACGAGCCTTAACGAACAATCAACAGGGACCTGAGGCTTTGTGGTGCTGGGCCGGGGCAGGGGACCTGAGGCTGTGCCCCCCGCCTGGTGGGGCTTGACGGGGGACCTCAGGGCACAATCCCTGCCCATGGGGCTTGACGGGGGACCTCAGGGCACAATCCCTGCCCATGGGGCTTGACGGGGGACCTCAAGGCATTCCCCCTGCCCTGGCCCAGGCCGGGGGACCTCAGGCCATGCACCCTGCCCTGGTGCTGGGCCAGGGGACCTGAGGCTGTGCCCCCCGCCTGGTGGGGCTTGACAGGGGACTTCAGGCCGCACCCCCTACAGGGCAGGGCTTGATGGAGGACCTCAGGGTGCACCCCCTGCCCACGGGGCTTGACGAGGGACCTTAAGGTGTGCCCCCTGCCCCGGGGGACCTCAGGCCATGCACTCCGCCCTAGTGCCGGGCCAGGGGACCTGAGGCTGTGCCCCCCCACCTGGTGGGGCTTGACAGAGGACCTCAGGCTGTGCCCCCTGGCCCAGGCCAGGGAACCTCAAGATGTGCCCCCTGGCCAGAGGCAGAGCCAGGTGACCTGAGGCCACGCCTCCACCTGGCAGGGCTTGATGGGGGTGGGGCCAGCTGGGTCTGGATCTAGCCCAATGGGGGTGGGGCCGCCCAGGTCTGGGTCTCACGCAATTTCAAGGCACATGTGGGTGGGCGGGGACTTGACCCTGGCATGCCCCAGACTCTGACAGGAGGAAGATTTTCATATACATTTTACTAATTTTCTTTCATCTCTGACACTTCTATTATAGAGAAAGGGCAAATAGCAATATTAAAATATTTCCTCTAATTAATTCCCTTTTAATGTGCAGGAATTTTGTGCACTGGGTCACTAGTGTGGAAATAGAAGAAGACAACACAGTACACTCTTAGGTTTATCACTTATATTAATGATATACATGTTTATTGTGTTCTGGACATATATCCTAAAAGTAAGCCATAAAGGAACGTCCATGGGTGTGGGTGAAGGGAGAATGGGCCCCACTGTTAATCTGTGTGGAGAGAGACACCCTGACATTTAAGAAATGAGGTCTTAGAAATTAAGCTTAGAGTGATGAGGTGATGCAGTTCATTTCTCCCTCTGGTTTCGTCTTCTCCTTGATATTATTTTCAGGAAGTCGGACATGTTCCAGGTTTCTCCCAAAGCAGAAAAGAGCATTCTCCTGCATACATGAGAGCTGACTGCCAGGTCCTGGTGACCTTGAACCCATAGAACCCCATCAGGTTATCTTTGTACCTGCAGTCACATTGGTCCATCAGGTAGTGTATTTTTTTCTGTTTCATCCCTTGTGTATGACTGGATTCTGTTATCATTGAGACTGTAGTACATTGTATATAGCACATTAAAACCTGATCTCAGCTGTGCTCTGGAAATTAACGGAAAGGCTTCTATGGGAGAGGGCAGCCACATTCTCCTGATTTTCCTCTCAGCTCTCAGGCTGCACCCTCTCATCTTTCTGACTTTAAACATTGGAGGTCCCCAAGATTTAGACATGGACTTCTTATTTTATCTTCACTTCCTTTTGAGCACTTTACATGATAGCCCCTGACTCCCTAAAGGGCTTACTAGATCTCACTCCTGTGTTTCCTTTTGTCACCCTCTTCAAAGTTTTTCTGTACCTTGTATAATTACTTTTAGAACAAGGAAAAGTGCTGTCATGATGGCTACAGAGTCCTTTAAATGTGTCAGCACACATGGTGTGAAATCACGTTGGTTACCTAGGCTCTTATCAGGAAATCAGAGTTTGGGGTGATTCTGTTTATGAATACTTAAGAAGTGGCCACTCTGAGCAGGGAGAACAAAGGGTAAAATATTTAACTGCAGCAGTGTTTGACTATATTCTGTTGCAATTTGGTGGGGTGTTGCTCCAGGGTGGTGGCGGGGCCTGGGTCCCCCTTGGGGGAAGCCAAGTGTTGGTTTGTTGGCACCAGGTCTGTGGTGCCATTTATTTTTAAATGGCCAGTGCGGATCATGGCAACTCCTGCATTGAGCATCTGCTCCCTGGTGGTCAGTGCACATCATAGCTACTGGTTGTATGGACACTTAGCCTTTTATATATATAGATTGCCCTCATCTTTAGCCAGCCCCTGTAGAGGTTCATTGACATCATGCCCACAAATTAGGTATCTCTTCTGTCATTATATCAAGCACAGATCCTTATAGCCCAACACAACAAAAGTAAGACTCATAAAAGTCACCAAGGCCAGGTAAGCTCAAGGTTCAGTAAATTCTTCTGAAAAGGAGAGGACATGTGGTTGTTACAACTCTTCATTTTCATTTAGTACACTACCATTAGATGTTAGCAATACTTAAGACTGCTGTTAGTCTTAAGTTATGGCAAGAAATGACTAGATTTTACCCAACTGAAAGTAAAGCAACTATGTGGAATGAAAGTCTAAGTCCCTTGAGACAATGGTGTCAATAATTAAGATTCAATGCTAGGAAAGGGAATAACCCAGAGCTGTTCACAAACAAAATGTTTTTTTGAACTTGGTGAACCTTTTTTTTTTTGCACCTCAACTGCTTGCTCTGACTTTAAATCACAGTAATTATAGACAATTTGTTTTTTAACTTCTCTTACATTTGAAATTCGGAGAGTTCATATAAGCACCATGTGGTATAACCTGTCCTCTTTTAATCTCTCCTTATAACCTACCAAAGTTTATCTTTACTTGTGATTTTCTGTTTGTCTCTGTAAGATTTTCCAAGAATATTTAACAAATACAATTATAAATAAAAGTGTCTAATATATGTGCCATTTATTTTTGTCAGTAGCCCAGAATATGAATCTTTATTAATTGGTGTGTAGATTCAATATACTCATATTTGTAATGAGATTTCCATGTTCCATAGGTAGAACATATGACGTTGTGTTAAGTTATGCTGGAAGCAGCACCTGGGTTTCCACAACTGCTGAGCACTCTCTGGCATAATCACATATGACACTCATGAGGGCTTTTCATCCATCCAACATATCTTCTGTGCGCATGGCTCTGTGTGCTGAGTGGAAACTAGGTCAAAAGGACCATGCCCACTGCAATCATGGGATTTGAAATGCAGCGGGAGAAATGTACACTTGTATCACCCTAATACATAGGTAATTGTGACTGGTGCAAAGGGGTAGGAAAGTGTAGAGGCTGAGTAAAGACTCCACAGTCAGGTACACTAGATCTGGGAGCTGAGCAAAGTTCAGTGCACAAAGAGGCTGTAGTTAGGGAGCTACCAGTTTTGAAGACCCAGGGACAGGAAGGAGTGTTGCTGAATTTGAGAACTGGAATGAAGGTTCCTGTGGCTGGGGCAAGGTGAGGTGGACAGTGAGCTCGGGCTCTATCAAGAAAAGTGGTAGAGCAGGTGGATGCTCTTGACCTCTGAAGAGCAGTAAGAGCGATTGCAGAATTTGATGTTAGCGGGCTGTGATCTGTGGTCATCTTCACATTTTTGAAAGAGCCATCTAGTTTACAGAGTAGAAAGCAGGATGGAGCAGGGTGGGGGGAGGAGGGGCATCATGTGGGAGAGTCAGAGATGAGAAGCAGAGCAGCTGTGGCTGAGCACTGAGCAGAGATTGGGATGAGGTCTGCCTTCAGACACCATCAACCACTTCTCTGAAATCCCAACTTCTCTACTGAAGATGGTGCACTTTTAGTACTTAATGAACAGGCAGTCAGGATTTCTGTTACTGTCCTTGAAAAGCAACAACTGTACAGTAAAAGTAGAACATTCCACACTTCTCAGGCTGTTTCCTGGTACTTTCCTACCCTCACCACCCCTTAGTCACCGGGAGAGCTTCTCAGCCCACTGACCCGAGCTTCACACCCAGGGAATCAGTGGATGTGACAGAGCACAGGCATTCCTATTTAGAAGGCACCCAGCAGGCTTCACTGTGCAGTCCCAGCTGTGAACCCAGGTTCTGCCTCCTCTAGTTTTTTCCAGGGAACTTGACACAATGGTCAGCAGTTAGGTCTTCAGCTAAATGTGGAATATTACCAGAGGTCAGACTTTTATATTTATAAAATTGGTGTTTTGCCCTGTCTGGGTGGTTCAGTTAGGTGGAACATCATCCTCTACACCAAATGATTGCAGGTTCGATCACTGGTAGGGGCACATACGGGAGGTAACTAACTGATGTTTCTCTCTCTCTCTTCCTCTCTCTCACTCTAAAAAAAAAATCAAAAACATATCCTCTGGTGAAGATTAAAAAATAATTGATGTCTTTCAAACTATACAGATTTTTATATGAAAATAAACTATGGAGAGATTATTATGTCCATAAATGCAGTTAGATGACTGAAATCTAAGTATAGCTTGGGCCATGTGATAGCTCCTTTTGGTGGTCACACAAATGTCCTCTGAGCACTCTGAGATACGGGGGAGAAATGAGGTATCTGTGCTTGTCAACAGAGCTGTTCTGCTCATAGCCACTCTACCTAAATCGGATTCCTCAGGAGAGCATGGAGCAAAATCCACAGAAGCATCCATAGCCCATCTCTTCCAGGAAGATAATTATGCATCCTTGTGCATGCTGTAGCCATCTTTCCTTCACTTGGATGCTCTAAATTACTGGTTCAAAATGTCCTTTCCTCAGTGAGATGGAAAAGAACATGCTATCTGGTTGCCTTTCTGCCGAACAGCTAATAATGAGGAAATATTATGTTTGTAAAGACCCCAGGAGAAACCTAAAGAGTTGCTTCAACCAGCATCTCATTAGAAGTGGGAACCTTTATCATTTTAACTCACCAGAAGAGATTTGTTGTTGTTGTATGATTTTTTTTGTAATATATTTTTTATTGATTTTTTTTTACAGAGAGGAAGGGAGAGAGATAGAGAGTTAGAAACAACGATGAGAGAGAAACATCGATCAGGCGCCTCCCGCACACCCCTCACTGAGGATGTTCCCGCAACCAAAGTACATGCCCTTGACTGGAATCGAACCCAGGACCCCTCAGTCCGCAGGCTGATGCTCTATGTATGATTTTTATTGCCTTTGGAAATTTCAACATTTTTTGTGTGATCTTGATTAATCTCTTGGAGTTGAGCAGCACCAGTGTTGCCTTTGAATAAACTATATATTGTAATCCAAGAGGAGAGATAGTTAATATCATTCATTAAAAAAAATTACTCTTTTGGAAACCATAGATATTTCTTGAAAATGTTATTTTACCAAGGTTTATTAGAATTTATAGAAACTATATCCCAAATCATTTGTGATATTAGAATTGTGATAATTGCATTTACTGTTTGAAACCTATAGGGCCATATCTGTTCTCTACAATATTATGAATTAGGAGATATTTAACTGTTATTTCTTTTTTTTTTAATGAATCTTTATTGTTCAGATTACAATTGTTTCTCCTTTTTCCCCCCATATCTCCCACCACCCAGTTCCCACCCCCCGTCTGCCCTTACCTCCCCCCCACTGTCCTTATCCATAGGTGTATGATTTTTGTCCAGTTTCTTCGCATACCCCCCACTCAGACACCCCTTTCCCCCTGAGAATTATCAATCCATTCCCATTCTATGCCTCTGATTCTATTAAGTTCACCAGTTTATTCTGTTCCTCAGATTTTTAATTCACTTGACTTTTAGATTCACTTGTTGATAGATATGTATTTGTTGTTCATAATTTTTATCTTTCTTCTTCTTTTTCCTCTTTTTAAAGAATACCTTTCAGCATTTCATATAATACTGGTTTGGTGGTTATGAACTCCTTTAGCTTTTTCTTATCTGTGAAGCTCTTTATCTGCCCTTCAATTCTGAATGATAGCTTTGCTGGGTAGAGTAGTCTTGGTTGTAGGTTCCTGCTATTCATCATTTTGAATATTTCTTGCCACTCCCGTCTGGCCTGCATGGTTTCTGTTGAGAAATTAGCTGATAATCGTATGGGAGCTCCCTTGTAGGTAACTAACTGTTTTTCTCTTGCTGCTTGTAAGATTCTCTCTTTGTCTTTTGCCCTTGGCTTTTTAATTATGATGTGTCTTGGTGTGGTCCTCTTTGGATTCCTCTTGTTTGGGGTTCTGTGTGCTTCCTGGACTTGTAAGTCTATTTCTTTCATCAGGTGGGGGAAGTTTTCATTCATTATTTCTTCAAATAGGTTTTCAGCATCTTGCTCTCTCTCTTCTTCTGGCACCCCCATAATTCTGATGTTGGTTCGCTTGAAGTTGTCCCAGAGGCTTCTTACACTATCTTCAACTTTCTGAATTCTCTTCTCTTCATACTTCTCTGGAGCAGTGTCCTTGGCCTCTTTGTATTCCAAATCTTTGAGTTGATGCTTGCGATCCTCTAGTCTGCTGTTGGGTCTCTGTATAATATTTTTTATCTCAGTCAGTGTATGTTTAATTTCTAGTTGGTCCTTTTTCATATCTTCGAGGGTCTCATTGAATTTATCGGCCTTTTCCATGAAATTCTTGAAAAACCTTATAACCGTGGTTTTGAACTCTATGTCCAGTCGCTTGTTCTCCTCCATTTCTTTGGTTTGTGATCTGTTTCCTTGCCTCCTCATTTCGCTGCTTCCCTGAATTGGTAGGGTAGCTTTGTGTACTAGATGTCCTATTGGTTCAATGGGTCAGCCTCTCAGTTACTTGAGGTGGACACTCTTGGTGTACCCTTGTGTACTGTGTGCCCCCCAGCAGGAGCTACAGCAAGAACTAGTTTTCTCCTCCTTTGCTTGGGCGGTTTTGGAGCAGTCTGACTGGAGCTGCAGTTTATTTGGTTAAGCTGCCACAGAACAGGCCATTTATATGCAAAAGCCGCTGTGTGGAGCCTGGGCAGGTTTGTAGAATGTGCGGGGCGGGCCTCAGGGCGGGGCGGGATCTCAGGGCGTCCCTAGGCTGGGGCGTGGCCAACGGCGATGGCTGGCGTCAGCCGTCTCTGCCTTTCCACGTTTCCAAGTCCCTGCGCCCAGCGTTCCAGCGCAGTAAACAATGATTGCTGGGCGCACCTCTGCAAAAAAGTCACTCTCACTTTCTGACCCGATGGCCGAGAGTCCAGCTTTTCCCCGTAGGTGTCTGGGTCCCCCGCGAGTCCCCAGAAACTGGGTTTCAGAGTGATCGGGAGCTTGTCTCCCTGCGGGTTGAAGAAAAACCGCGCGCCCAGTCGCCCGCCGCCAGCCTGATTCGCGCGCCTCCGTACCTCAGCTTTTCAGCGTTTGTGCTTCTTTCTCTCCTTAGTTGTAAATCTTCCACTCAGCCAGCTTTCCCGTGGTTCTGGGTGGTAGACGTTTTGTCTTTTAGTTGTATTTTTGAAATTGTTGTTCGAGGCAGCAGATTAGTTGTTTAACCATGCCGCCATCTTGGTTCCTCCAGCTATTGGTCTAACTGTTATTTCTGTCACATTTATTCTCTGCTGTAAGCTACCTGTATTCCTTCCTGTCACTTGGCCATTTCCTACTCTGTTGTGAAGCCCAGGTTTGTGTGTCAGCTTGGCTAGGTAAGGGTCCCCACATATTCTGTCAAATGCTAATCTAGGTTTTGCTGTGAAGGTGTGGTATAGATGTGATTACAGTTCATAATCAGTTGACTTTAAATAAGGGAGGTTTTCCTAGATAATCAGAGTGGGCCTGATTTAATCAGTAGAGAGGATTTAATAGTAGGACCTGGAATTCCCTGAGGAGGAAGACATTCCTCCTTTGGAAGGAGCTCTGCCTCCTGCCTGGGACTTCCTATTACCCTTTTGATGATCTGCCCTCTAGAGTTGAACTTGCCCTGCCGGCCCCATCATCTTGCAAGCCAGTTCCTTACCATCTTTATCTTTATAAAGTATTTTTCCTCCTGGCTCTGTTTCTCTCCTTGAGGCCTGCCTGATATACAGGCCACCTTCTGATCTTGTAGGACCCCACTGTGTCTCTCCCATCTAAGCAGGTAGGGAGCAGAGCTTCCCTAACTTTCATTTGCGTAAAAATCACCTGAAGGTCTTGTAAAATACAAATTCTGTGTAGTAAGCCTGGGATAAGGCCTGATATCTGCATCTCCACAGTCTCCTAGATTGGAGATGGGTACACTTTTTTGATAAAATGCCAAATAGGAAATACTTCAGGTTCAGTGACCATGAGGTCTCTGTTCACTACTGCTCATCTCTGCTACTGTAGTGAGAAACAGCCACAGCCCATAAGTAAATGAGTGGATGTGGTTTGTTTCAATCAAGTTTTATTTATAAAAAAGATGACAGATCAGGGACACTGAAGACTGCCAACACCTGCCCCAGATTCCGACAGTGCCATTAGTCCAGGGGCTACACTTTCAGGTGCAGGTTTTAGAGCAGAATCCATAGCAGTAGGTATAAATTTTTGCAAAGTCAGGGCTGTGTTGGAACCTTCTACTCTCAGCTCATAAAAGCCACTGTTGCTTTTTAAAATATGTTGTTATTGATTTCAGAGAGAGAGAAAGGGAGAGAGAGAAAGAAATAGAAACATCCGTGAGAGAGAAGCATCAACATCGATTGGCTGCCTCCTGCATGCCCCTTGCTAGGATCAAACCCCAAACCAGTCATGTGCCCTGACTGAGACTTGAACCAGTGACCTCTTGGTGCATGAGTCAACACTCAACCACTGAGCCCCACCAACTGGACAAAAAGCCAGTTAAAGACTCAGGAGTTTTGTGAGCCAGTTATTCAACTGTTCATACACTGAAATCAATGCTGGAAGAATTTACACCACAGAAATCAGAAAGTGTTAAGAATCAAGACTTTTCATTTCTTCTCCAAAGGTGGTTTTAGCAGAAAAACACTGGTGCCAACTTCTTCAGGGTATTTACAGCTTGACATTTATCCAGGTTGATAAAATTATAGAAATGTATGTATGTACAATGGCAAATGAGTTATTTTAGCTGACATTCACTATTTTGTTAAAATTTGACTTTTGAGTGGAATGTTTTGTCAAACAAAAGAAGCGAATAAGGGCAAAAGAGTGACTCTGTGCCATGGAGGTGGGGTCCCCTGCATCTCACTGCTATCATCCTTGAAAACTGGTGCTGGTATGGATTATCCCTGAAGGCACTGCTCTGTTCTCTGGATGTCTTCACAAATTTGGAAAGGTTTTCTGGTGCCTTTTCTTCATCAGCTTGAAGACATGCTTTAAGGGCTCAGAGAAACCCTAGAATTTGCCCTAGAATTGCCTTAGTGTTAGCCTCAGCGCTCATCTGAAATCTTCAGTGACTTTAATTTAACTTTATTTCACTTTTTTATGATGCCAGATTACATCTTAAAATGAGAATAAATTTAGCATAACATCATTACGCTTCAGTTTTTATTGTTGATTTTCAAATTTCTTCACTGGATTCCTTCGCCGTTTACCTAGTTCTTTCCAGATGCTCCCATCCCCATCTTTTATTAGTCTTTTTCTCTCTGTTTGGAAATCATTCTTTGGGTTAGTTTGCTACAGCAAGGAATGTTTTGCCTCCAGATGAAATCAATAATGTTGACCACAGAGGTCTTTTGCTGGCTAGAAGAGAGACTGTGCATTCCTATTTTGGCATGTCCCTTTTCCTAAATTAATTCTTGTTTTGCTTAAGGGACTCCAACAATGTCATCTAGGAGATATTAGAGTCTAACTGGACAAGCTTCTGTTTTCTTTCCTTTTATGTTGTCAGACACTGCGGGCAGGGAATGTTTAACCATAATGGGAGCACCCGAGTCCTGTCAACTCTTCATCTTTGAATGTCTCCTCTGGGCAGCAAGGCTCAAAGATAGAAACTCACTACCTCCTGTGGCCCCAGGCTGACATCTGTATTTCCTTAACATAGTTCAAAAATGATATTAAAATTGATTGTGCACAGATTTGACTTTCAGTAATATAGTTTCACACAAATTACTAAAAGAGGACTTGTATTTTGGTCACTTAATTAAACCTCTCATAGTCACTTCTTTATTTAAGCTGAAGTCAGAAGTGCCCAAAGCTAAGTTACTCAGTTGTGGATTAGAGAATGGCTGTGCATTCTTAATCCTGGGTAATTATTTCTCTAACTAATTTTTTGACCTTGTAACATATAATTTGACCTTGTAACATATACTCTGAAATATAGTCCCCTGAAAACCAGTTTTCAGATAGAGACCTTTCCTGAGTGTGATTTTGGGGTTGGCTCCATTAAACCTTTCAGTGAACTGATAACAAAAGTATTCCCCCAAACACAGCATCTAGTACTTAAACTCCAAGGTAAAATATAGAAATGGAGTTAGAATAGCTAGGAAAATATTCATACAAATTCCACTTTGAATTTTAAATTCCCCAGGGTAAGTACATGTTGGTATACCTGAAAGGAAATGGAACAATACTTATTAAATTACTAGAAAGTAAGACAATAGAAGTGTTCATTATAATATTTGTTAATTTTCTTCATAATTAGAAATATTTTAAACATGGAAAATCAGTTTTTCTAACAGAGGCAAATTTCAAAATTATGTTATCACCAGCAAATTACCAATTTAAATTTATCTCTTTGGGGGAGTCCTACTCAAAATGATTTTAAATATTGGTCCTTTTTGAACTTTTTTAAAAAATTGAATTTGTTTGGGTGATATTGGTTAATACAATTATTTAGGTTTCAGGAGTAAATTTATCTGATATAACATTTGTATATTGTATTATGTGTTCACCACTCGAAATCAAGTTTCCTTCCATCACCGCTTACCTCCCCTTTACCCTCTCCTACCTCCCCCCACCCTCTTTGCCTTCTGGTAATCACCATACTGTTGTCTGAGTTTTTTTGTTTAATCCCTTCACCTTTTTCACTCAGCTTCCCCCCTCCACTCTATTAGCCCATTTTGTATTTTACATCTTGGACATAGGAAATATATTTACAACATATTAATCTATCATCATTTTATTTCTTTGAAATGTACAACCAGGTATTATTAAGGCCAGGATGAAAAGGTATTTCCCTTCAAGTGCCATTATAGAGAGAGTGAAAAAAGCAAAAATATTGATGCACAGAGAATCAAGTTAAATTAATCTGATAATATAAGTGAATTGAACAAGCTGTGCAGTATAAATATTTTAATCACATTTTGATCCAGAAGTGCCACATCTACAAAATGAGCAATTATGTTCTACCTCTTGGGAGTCGACTCTAATTACAAAGCAGTAGGATATGACTAAATGTTAATATATGTAAATATCAGACATCAGGCCCTTGAATTTCCATGTGATTTTCAAAATAAATATACTTGATGTTTGTATCTGATAAATACTTTTGGACTAAACTCTATGAGGTCAGGAGTTGAAGAGTATTCATTGTCTTTTCTCACTGATTCTAAGAACAAATAATATAGAAATAGCCAATGGAAATACATAAATGTTTAGAAAGCTAGAAGTTTAGTGTCCTTCATAATGATGTCGGGGCATGTCTACCCTGGAATTATATGTCACTAAAGATATCAGGGAGACATGTTTATTAAGAATTTAAAGAGAGACAAACATTTGGCTTTGGAGATCACATGTATGGCTTTCAGACATGAGACTAGGTAGGCTCACCTGCAGCCTACCTAGTGTTTAGTCAAGTCCTGTGAATAGGGACTAAGTTCCTTAGTCTCAGAATCCTACAGATATGTGCATCTTAGCCTGAGGGTCCTACATTCCCTATATGGTATTGGTTGTTAAGAAGGCGTTCGAATCTGAATAGATAGTAATTGGATAGAGAGAAAAATATTTTTTGCAAAACCCTGATGTGTAGCCCTAGCCGGTTTGGCTCAGTGGATAGAGCGTTGGCCTACGAACTGAAAGGTCCCAGGTTCGATTCCGGTCAAGGCCACGTGCCCAGGTTGCCCAGGTTGTGGGCTCGATCCCCAGTGGGGGACTTGCAGGAGGCAGCTGATCCATAATTCTCTCTCATCATGGATGTTTCTGTATCTCTCTCCCTCTCCCTCTTTCTTTCTCTCTGAAATCAGTAGAAATATATTAAAAAAACAAACAAAACAAAAACAAAAAACCTTTGATGTGTATATGTGAAGATCTTTTGGTCCCAATCATTCTACCCACTAGAAAAATCATTATTTTGATAAAATCTTTATTGCAAACTTCAAAATTGACTCTTTCCATCTTCTGACCCCCCACTTATGGAAAACCTCTGACTCAGATCTCAACCAAAAGTTGTTGACTGTGAAGCAAAATATTCTTTATACTAGTGCTTATTCTTCATGTATAAAATACCCATGTGAAATTTGGAGGAAATTGCCAAGGAAATCATCAGTCCCCATTTCTTTGGAATAAAGCTAACAGGAAGATTACCTGGCATGTTTCACTTCTGCGTCTTTCATCATGCGCCAGGAGCTCTCCACGTTCACCCAATCAGTGAACACAGTGGGCATCAATGCCAATTTCCTGTTCCTGATGGAACTGCCACCAATTTCATTTCAACTTTCCATTGCAGGAAAGAGAACAGAACACTCATTCATGCTCTGCACACATTACCCACCCTTCTTTTGCTCTTACTTCCTCAGTTTTTGGACATTTTAGTTATTTTCTGTGCTTTATTTTACATAGTCTAAAAGTACTTCTGCAGGGATGGGCAAAAGTAGGTTTACAGTTATTCATACGGAAAAAGGCAGGTTATAATTATTACAATAGCTTTCTTAACTCAAAAGAAGGTCACCATACAACTATAAACCTATATTTGCCTACCCCATGTAAATTTTATGAATAAATTTAAGAATATACAAAATCTATCCCCATTTTAGAGATAAGAAAATATAATATGTTGAGGGACCCAGCCAAAATTCATAGAAATGTCATCTGAGTCCAAACCCAGGTCCTTAACTACTATAAAATGATGACTTATTATCATAACTTAAATATATTTTATAATACAGGAAAAATGCTACCTCTTAAGTTTGAGGACTGTTATTTTGAAAATAATTTGATCATGTGTCCTTTTTTTTTCTCTCCCAAGAGAGTGCTTCTTGGCCACTGAAAGGACATAGATTAGTTCCTTACCAAGATCAGAACTTTCTGCTTCACTCATGAGCATCCACTATGTTACCAGGTTATACTCTCTCTGAGTTTATGGATGCTGAGTTCATTGTGTGCTATTCTCAAAGTATGTTACCCACAGAAATCCATTTTCTCATAAAATAACTGATGATCTTATCCCAAGTTGCATTGCTAAGTGCTTTATTTAGATTGAAGAAAGCCTCCGGCAACTCTTAAATGCCTGGTTAACCAATGCTGTCTTTACCTCAAAGTTTTATAGGCCAGCCAAACACAACCTAAGTTTGAAATATATCTTATATTACTTTCTTTAAAATAAAAAGTGCATTAACAATAAAATGACATTAATGTGGCATTTAAATTATTTAATTTTATAAAATTACTATTGATATTGTCCTAAAATTCATCAACTTAATGAGCTATTTGTTTTTTGAGAATTCTTTTTGCCCTGGTTTTTAATATCCTGCCCCCCTCACTGTCTCAAAAAATAATTTTATGTGTATGTATGTTTGTATGTGCTAGGGAAAGAGGACAAAGAATTTAGAACAAGCAGAACTAATTCAGTTGCACAATAGATCCTTAAGGGGATCAGCCAGTGTTCTCCCTATATGGACTATTACACAATTTTTGAGAAAGAATAGAGGAAATCTGTATTTGTTGATATGATATTTAAATGTGATATTGAAGTAAACAGTACAGATTCCCAAGCAATGTATAGAATTTACTCATTTATGCTTTTTAAGGCTATATACTTAATATATTGTAAGTTATTATATTACACTAGAGGCCTGGTGCACAAAATTCATGTACTGGAGCGGGGGGTCCCTCAGCCCAGCCTGCCCCCTCTCACAGTCTGGGAGCCCTAAGGGGATGTTCTACTGGTGGCTTAGGCCTGCTCCCAATGAGGAGTGGGCCTAAGCCACAGTCTGGCCTCCCGCTGCGGGAGGTGACTGGCTGATCCGGGGAAGGTGCAACCCCATCATCCCACTGCTGCTGCCACTGCCGGCTGCCGCAGCTGCCAAGGTGTTTTCATCAACATGGACTCCAGTCCCTTCACCACGAAAAAATTACAACTTTCTGTAGGCATTTTCAAGATGTCTCTTTCATAGGATATGGCATTTCTTTCTTTTTTTTTTTAATCCTCACCTGAGGATATTTTTCCATTGATTTTTAGAGAGTGTGGAAGAGAGAAGGAAAGACAGAGAGAAACATCAATGTGAGAGGGACACTTCGATTGATGGCCTCCTGCATGAGCCGTAACCTGGGCCCCAGCCAGGGAGAAGCCTGCAACCTAGGTAAATGCCCTTGATCAGAATTGAACCCGGACCCTGCGGTCCACAGGCCAAGGCTCTAACCACTGAGAAAAACCAGCTAGGGCAGGATATGACATTTCTTAGCCCCTCCAGCAGCGGACCTTCATTTTTTCCTCTAGGAGTGAGGTGGAAAAACCCTAGATCACCTTCTTGGATTCTTATTAGGCAAGTTACCAAGAACACTGCGAGGAGTGTACCAGGAGCTTAGACAATGAGCAGTCAGAAAAGGTGTTTCCTCTGCATCTCATACGCAGAGGCGGGACTACTGGTGCGCTGCGGCTGGAGCAGGCCCCCCTGCCTGTGTCTGTTCCAGAGCCGCCCGAGCTGGCGCCACAGGCCCCCCATGCCTGTGTCCACTCCAGGGCTGCCCGAGCCAGTGCAGCAGCTCAGGCAGGCCCCCCTGTCTCTGTCTCTGCTCTGGGCCTCACCTGTACGTGCAGCCTCCTCCTGACTGGTCGTGACTGTTATGGCATCCTGGCCTAATTTGCATATTACCTCTTTATATATATAGATAAGTGCTGGTGTATGCATGCATATATATGTGTATTTGGAATATGCTGATGTTCAGGGCATGTAGGTAGGGAATGGGAGCAGAAATGTCTAGGCCAGTGATGGCGAACCTATGACATGCGTGTCAGCACTGATATGTGTAGCCATTTCTGATGACACGCGGCCGCTGAGGCGGCCGCATGCCGAGGATGAAACATTTACGAAATAATGTTTTTTCCTCAAAGTGACACACTACCCAAGTTATGCTCAGTTTTTTGGCGAAGTTTGACACACCAAGCTCAAAAGGTTGCCCATCACTGGTCTAGGCAGTTGCTGTATACATAGTCCGTGTGGTGGCGATGCTCATGTAGAGCATGGTGTCTGCAATGAGAGGATTGAGTAAATACGCTTTAACCAATTGAAGGAGCCTGGCAAAGGCTGGGTGCATCATCAGGGCAGTGCAAGTTGGGACAGGGCTCCAGCACTCGGAGGGAAATAGGAGTGAGGGTTAGAGAGCTGAGGCTAAGTGCAGATCAGGAGAGCAGGTCAGAGAGTCTCATCTGGGGCATGCCTGGCTGTGCACAGGGATAGTTCTGGGACCACCAGAAATTGTTCTTAGCACTAGATGGCTTGTTCAACTCCACCATCCTGGAATTGATGGGAAACTGGTGTAAACTGAGCTTGGAGAGGGGTCATGATGGTCAGTTTGGTGGAGCTGGAACAGAGGAGGAGAAACGGGGGTTGTAGAAGCTCATTTTATTTGGGCAGAGTTGTCAATTGTAAAAGCAAGTGGCACCCGCTTGCTGAGGGTCACTGTAGTCTCTCAATGTTGGTAAGAAATGACATTATTGATATCTTGTATCCTATAAACCTTTAAACTAACACATACTGTTCAACTACTTTCAGGGAGCTGTCCTGACAGCATTGATGGACACTCTGGGTTTTCTCTTCTCTATCAAGGCCTGTTATAGCTGGCTTATCAGAACTGTGGGGCCAACTGTTAATGATGACATGCTTCAATAATGTAATCCTCTCATTTCTCCAACATTTCACTGTTTTTTATACATTACATACTGATTCTACTGTATTGGTATAGTGATAATGGAAGCTATAATAAAGTAGAATTTTTTAAAGGATCGAGTTTTAGTAAGACATAAATATAAGTTTACCAATTATTCCCTCACCCCAGAAATATGATCAGGTCTTCTCCTGGTGGCCACCATATGTAGTGCCGAGGAGGTAAAGCTGGGGATAAAGGCACCAAGAAAAACAAACTTGATCATCATGATACAGAGAGAGAGAAAATCTAAATACAAAGATAGAAAAAGTGAAACACAGATTATAGAATTAAAATGTATCTGTTGGTTGATAAGGGATGTGCCCAATACTAACGATTTCATGATAACCCCTCCCCCCCCTTTTTTTTTTAATCCAGAATCATGTGGTGTGGATAGTAATTGAATTTTCCTAGACACAGTATCTCACTGGGGACCTGGCTATGATACAACTTCATATTCATGTTTCTGTTCTTACTCTCTTTGTACCTTGTTTCAAACTCCATTTAGTCCATCATGTCACTTTCAGACTCTTCTTGAGAGATTATGTCCTGTGTAATTTCTAACTATTCTCCCTGAATTCTCCTTAATCCTCCATAGCCATCTCAGAGAAACACAAAAAGAAAAAAATAGCCCAAAACCTCCTTTGATGATCATATCAAATATGTTGAAGAGACATTTCAGCAGCTTATTTTTATTACAAACACTGTTTTTTTGTCGCTCTCAATTCCATCTTGCCTAAGCACAATCAAACAGAAACCTTATGTTGTGACTGTACAAACACATTGAGGGTGTTTTGGATGCAAGAGATTGTAAATGCTTCATCACAAGTTTTTGAAGAGTGATGAGGAAGAATCATGCCCAAAAGACATTATTTTGGATGTGCCAATTAGAGCTTGTATAAGTGAATTAATCACATTTCTATTTTTCAGAATGAGAAATTTCAACATGATTCCAATGAACTTTTATAAATCACCTACTTTGGGTAAGATTGTATAAATTGGAGAAATATGCCCGTAATCCTCTCATTTCTCCAATATTGCACTGTTTCATAGATGGGATAAGACAAATACAAAATAACTTACAAAGGACAATTCTTTTTTTTTTTTGCCATCCAAATTTCTGAGAAGGTATTTTATTTTTCTTTTTTTTCTTTATTAAGGTATTACATATGTGTTCTTATGCCCCCATTGCCCCCCCCCCCCCCCCGCCACACTCATGCCCTCACCCCCCTGGTGTCTGTGTCCATTAGTTAGGCTTATATGCATGTATACAAGTCCTTTGATTGATCTCTCCCCCTTACTCCCACCCTCCCCTATCTTCCCTCTGAGGTTTGATGGTCTGATCAATGCTTCATACATGAGTATGAAGTTGTATGGTAGCCAGGTCTCCAATGAGATACTGTGTCTAGGAAAATTCAATTACTGTTCACACCACATGACTCTGGATAAAATGAAAGGTTATTAAGTTGTTTACTCCTTATTCTATAAAAGCCCACTAAAGACTGGATCTGTTTTTGTTCATCAATTTATGTTGTTCATTATATTCCACAAATAAGTGAGATCATGTGATATTTATCTTTTTCTGACTGGCTTATTTTGCTTAGCATAATGCTCTCCAGTTCCATCCATCCTGTGGCAAATGTTAAGAATTCATTCTTTTTTACAGTAGTATAGCATTCCATTGTGTAGATGTACCACAGTTTTTTAACCCACTCATCTGCTGATGGGCACTTAGGCTGTTTCCAAATCTTAGCTATGATAAATTGTGTTACTGTGAACATAGGGGTGCATATATCCTTTATGATTGGTGTTTCTAGTTTCTTGGGATATATTCCTAGAAGTGGGATCACTGGGTCAAATGGGAGTTCCATTTTTAGTTTTTTTTAAGGAAACTCCATACTGTTTAAAGTACGATTCTGTCTCTAGCCTTCCTCTCAGTCCAGTAGCCGGGGCCCTGGTTCAGAGCAAGCCAGGACCGAGTTCCAGATGAGAGCATCAGGCAGAGGCTTTCCTTAGCTGAGCAGCATCCTCTCCCAGAGGACCTCTCTCAATGGAGACAGATTAGCAATCACACCCTCTTCTGTCAGATCTTAGATTACATGTATTTAGACCCAACCCTTGGCCCTAAGAATAAGTTCTTAATCCCAAAAAGTAGAATTGTCAAGAATTAAAAATGCACTAATATTTTGCTTTTCTGTCATTAGTTTCCTTTCTTTGTGCCTCTGTAAATCTAGACATCAAAAGCCTTGCACAGAATCATCTCTCCCGTTCCTAAAAATAAGTAGCAGAGTTCAAAGGTGTGTGTGTGTGTGTGTGTGTGTGTGTGTGTGTGTGTGTGTGTTTGGTTTTTGGTACTATTAAGAAAATTATTCTACAACTTTTATTTTCTGTTTTCCAGTTACTGCTGTCCAAAGTAAAATATGAGAAGGGCCCTGGGAGAAGTGTGACTAGTATTGTGTAGTCCAGAGGAAGAAGCCCAGAAACGATTCAGGTTTCATGAAACACGTATTATTTGTGTTGGGCCTCACAAGGCAGAAAAATGGGTGAAAGTGACTATGGAAGGAACACATTAAAGATAGAATGACTAGATGTCTTTGTGTTTGTTGCTTTTTTTTTCTTAATCCTTACCTGAGGACATTTTCATTTATTTTAGAGAGAGAGAGAAACATCTGTGTGTGTGTGTGTGTGTGTGTGTGTGTGTGTGTGTGTGTGAGAGAGAGAGAGAGAGAGAGAGACAGAGACAGAGACAGAGAGAGAAAGATTGATCAGCTGCCTCTTGTATGTGCTCCAATCAGGACCAAACCCACCACCTAGGTATGTGCCCTTACTGGGAATTGAACCTATGACCTTTTTGTATAGGAGACAATACTACAACCAGCTGAGCCACCTGGCCAGAGTGAAATGACTAGATGTTTTTGAGTGTAGTGTTAATCACAGAGAAAGGGAATGCTGGAGTGTTAGATTAGACATGCCTTACAGAAGGCTCTGAATGCCAGGGTGGATGTTTAACTTTCATTCATTAGGCAGAAATAAAAATGTTACAGCAGTTGAGCAATTCTATTACAATTATACTTCAGGAAGATTAACCTCAAAATATTGTGTAGGATGGAAACAGCATTGAAATACATGTTTAGAATATTAGATGATACTAAGAGTTAGATGGCAAAGTTTGAGATAAGTGGGGACATCAACATTGAGGGGACAAAGTTGGTGAAATGGAATAAGGAAGAATATTTGAATGATTGCTCTCAGTTTGTCTCTAGTAATGTATCTCTCAGGAATGGCATTAGTCCCCCTCCCCCCTAAAGAATATAGATGGAGTGGTGTGTGTGTGTGTGTGTGTGTGTGTGTGTGTTGTTTTGGGTGTGGGGAAAGGAGGTGAACAGCCATGGAAAAGATTGAGTTCCATCGTGAAGTACTGAGTTTAAGGTATCTGCAGATGATCAGACTGAGTATTCAGTGAGTAATTAGATGTGAGTCTGGAACTCCACAGAGAGTTTTACTTGTAGAATGAGAACTGGGAGTCATTTACATAGAAGTGAGAATTAAAACTTGAATAAATGAATTGCAAGGGTAAGGAATGTAGAAAGGGGTAAAGAACAGGTCTAGGGGCAGGACCTTGTGGATTCAACCTTGTGTTATATTAATCACTGTACTAGACATTGGGAATAGAGAGGTAATTGAAAGTCATGGCTGCTGCATTTATGGAATTTGAGTCTAGATGAAAAAGAATTACACATGCAACAGTGACTGCCGCAGAGATAGAGTACAATGGGGCTGTATGACAAGCAGACAGAATATAGGAAAGGCACTTGACTCCTACAAGTGAAAGTGTGTTAGAGATTTTTGATTGCCCTTACATGATATCACAATAGCTTTTGCATAATCGGACATGGTACCAAATGAACCAATAATAGCATGTCTCTCTAACGGTTGTGACAGTCCATGCAAACAGCCCGGAAGCACACATTAGAGTTAACTGCCATTTGTAAGGGAGGCAGGACCAGCAACATTTCTTCACAATGAAGAATTTGTTCCTATGGCAGGTGGAAGTATGTGCTTTATTCAAAGTGGCTTCTTTATGCACCTTGTTCCAGAAAAGTAGTTCAGCATCAGCAACGTAAAACTGACTGGTTTCAGATTTAAGGGAGGCGGCCAGAAAAATGAAGTGTTATTAAGTTGTTTACTCCTTATTCTATAAAACCCCACTAAAGTAAGTGTCCTGGTTAAATACTCAACTCCCGTTTCCAATTTCTTAGCTTACATTTAACATTGTAATTGGCAAGGAGGACACTTACTGTGTTCTTTCATTGTCAATGCCTGTGGCATTTCTTTAAGGATAACTAACTCTCCTTTTAAGCTGTTATTGTGAAATACAGGCTGTAATGGCCTCGCGGTGGCTGCTTCTGCAGGGCTGAGGTCTTAGTTGATATTTTTCTATTTTACTAGGATCATTTATTTAGAGCCCCTTGAATCCCCCCTCCAGAAGGTTCATTATAAATAGCAAAACACTTTACCTACCTACATGAATAATTTGTCTTTCTCTATGAAGTATGTATTGTTTTAAATTTATGGATTATTTGTGACCAAGAATACCTTCCCCTAAGGTATCCGAATGGTTCCTACTATGTGCCAATAGGTCAGAGACGGGTGCATACTCCAGGTGAGTAAGCATAAATATATTGATGGCACATGTGTCTTCATTCTCCAAAACCATGTATAGATGATCTTTTGGTGGTGGTGGTGGTGGTGGTTGTTGTTGGTGGTGGTGGTGGTGGATGGTATGTGTATATATGTGTGCGAGCTTAGAGAAGCAGTATGGTGAGAAGATGAAAAGCAGAGCTCTAGAACCACACTTCCCTGTTTGAGTCCTGGTTGCAACACATCACGTTCTTGACCTTGTACACATGACTTCACCACTCAGGGCACTAGCTAGCTAGGTCTTCTCTAAAGGGAGCATAATAATAGTGCCTTGCTCACACTGTTGCCTTGATGATTACATGAGTTTATGAATATGGATTGTTTAATAAAAAGGCTGGTATATTGGAAAATGTCTTAATTAAAAAATAACTGACTTCCAACTGGTTGAAGGGGGAAATGAGATATGAAGAATAAACTCTTTCTTTACGGCCTAGTACAATTGTTCAATTCACCCAGTGACCTGTATAGGACTGGCTTTGGTGAGGAAGTCAATCATCTATGAAGCAATTTTATCCAAATGATCTAAGTCAGTAGGTGTGCAATTTCATATTTGTCTGATTGCACCACTTACTAAGTCAGTAAGAATAGTACCCAACAGGGAATTAAAAGAGTACTGAAATCCTCAGGTACTTTTATGGTGGAGAAGTGTTCAGACTTGGAGGAAAAACCCATGATAACTAGTTTCTCTGTGGTATCCCTGGAATAACCTCATGTTTTGATGATCATCACCTGTCTTCTTCAAAGTTGTGAGTGCCCCTAATTAGGGGGATTTTTCTCCGTGGGTTTCTGGACACTGATTTTCTGCTGTGAACACCCTGCTACCACTCCTGAGCTGGTTGCATTCTAAGTTGGAATAGTATTATGAGAAAATTACTTACGTTCACCTTTCGCTCAAGCCATCTCTGGCAATTTTAATGATTTTAACCATCATTTCTGATTCTTATTCATACAAGTATAAATCCAAAGCCTGATTTAAATCTCCATTTACAAAATTTGGCTGCTTTTACACTGTGCAACTTAATTCTATTTCTTCTTGTAAGTTTCACCATTCATTTCATAGGATATGATGAGCTAGAGCTATACTGTCTCATATTGTAGCCACAAATCACAGGTGGCCAGTTCTATTTAAATTTAAATCAATTAATTGTAATAAAATACAATTCAAAATTCAGTTCTTTCACCACAGGAACCATATTTCAAGTGCTCAATAGCCACATGTGGTTAATGGCTACCATCTTGGACAGTACAGATTATAGAACATTTCCATCCGAGCAGAAAGTTCTATTACCAGTGATGAGATGCTAGAGCATTTAGATCTGAAATTAGGGACTGTATCTCATAGTTCTTTTAAATCTACCACTGCCCTACCACAAGAACAATTATGATATATGTCAGGACACTTTTGGTTGAATGATGTCTTTAAAATTTTCTCCTTTTCACAGGAGCTTGCCTAGGCTTCCACAAAACCAGACCGTCTGGCCTGTTACCTGAGATTTTGATAATTCTTATTGGTCCAAAGAATTCTCTTTCCATGCTCTTTTCCTAGATACACCATAGCTTTCCCACACAGACGCTGCTGCCCTCTGGCTTCTCTTGGCATTCTTCAGGTTCTTCACCAGTACCCTCTGGAATGATGAATGGTTATCTTTCACTATTCCTTATTAGGAGTCCCTCTGCCTGGCCAGCAATTGTGGCCATTGGGGCCGTGGGAGGTTGGTCAGAGGGAGAGGCCACAGGAGCTTGGCCGGCTGGGGGGAGGGGCCACAGGAGGTTGGCTGTAGGAGCGCATTGACCACCAGGGGGCAGCTCCTGCATGCAGTGTCTACCCCTGGTGGTGAGTGCACATCATAGCAACTAGTCATTCGGTCGCTTAGGCTTTTATATATATAGATGGTTGGACCCATTCTCCTTTGAAGCTTATATGCTCTGGTTATACCACTCTTCTTTCCCCCACCCTGTGAATTTATTTTTTCATACCGAGTGTTTATTTTTACTCATTTATTTTTTATTGAACTATGTAAATACATAATATGTAAAGCCCATGTGCTACCTCCATCTTGTCAATAAGGTATACAACATATTGATTTGATACACTTAAATATGGTGAAATGATTACCACTATACTCTATGCTTTCTTATTCTCATCAACAGAATTTTGTATTAGTTCCTATAGTGGCTGAGGTTTTATTTTTTGGTATCCTGGTCATTCAATCATTATAACATGATATTTAATTAATGTGTCTACCTCTCTTCTAGCTAAGATTTGCTTCACCCAAGTTAGGCCAGTCAAATACTTCTTCCCTGGAATTTAAATCTTGAGTGGAGTTGCACAAAATACATGAATGTAAAGATGAGTTTTTGATAGCTAATATTCAGAATTATCTTTGTGTCTATTTTTTTAGACTAATTCCTGAGGCTTTAAAAATTGATTACTAATATATATTTTTTATTAGCTTAAAGTATGTAGTGTTGATTTCTCTTGTTTGCAACTAATTTTAAGTGAAACAGAAGTTGGTGCTGTGGTGGGATGTTGAGAGTGACATATTGTAAAACAAGAACTTGGCTGATGTGAGGTTATGTGGAGGGTTAGGGAGTTGAAAATTCTTATTCTAGAGGAGGAACATAGCTGGTTAAGTTTTTCATGTCATATCTTGAGAATCATGCCATATGGTTTTTTGTTTGTTTGTTTGTTTTTTTAAGATGAAGTGAATGTGGCTTAAGAACTTTTTTTTTTCTTCCATCCATTCATCCTAGTTCTTTCAACAGACCCCAATTTCCATTTGGGAATCTAGCCTCACCAGTCTCAAGCCTTCTGACTTGAGAGAGGTTTCATCATGTCCCAGGAGTGAGCACTGGTCCTGCTCTAGCAAAATTAGTGCCTCGTGTTTCTGGGAACAGTGTTGGTTCAGGGTTGGGTCCAATTAGAGCTATTCTAGAGTTTTCCTTTGATGCACTATTCCTACCCAGCTAACATATAGTACAACAGGAAATTAGAGGTGCCACTGACTTCTTGCTATGACGTGGAAACTGACCTAAAGTAAACATACAAAGAATAGCAAAGCAGAACTCAATGATGTACTGAAATCTAATCTTTATAATGTCATGTGAGCCCTTAACCCATGAAACCAGCACTATCACAAAAATTATAAATATAATAGCCAATAAATTATTCAGGTTTCATAGATTTATTTATCACTTAAAATTAAACCTTACGAATGATATACTGACCCCATCATTCATTGAAGATTGAGGACAATTTCATAATCTCTCCCTTTATGCCACCTATTGTTATAACTGTAGGGAATTTTAAGAGCTATTGGCTGGAACTTTTTGAAGTGCCCTAATCATTCAGAAATGGTATCCACTAAACGTCTTTTATATTTGCACAACCTTCCCTACATTTCAGGCCTCTATATGATATTTGACTTCAGAGAGCTCTCTTCGCCTTTGGGTCTGTCATTATCTCCAAGCCATCATCTCCTCTTTCCTTTGGCTCACCCATACACATCCAAGACCCCATTTCTTCTGTGACCTGAACTGTTTTTATAAATTGTCTTGGAAACCACATTTTACTGAATAGTCCAGTTAAACTACAACTTTGGAGAAATAAAGTAATTTACATTCTCTGCTCTGATAGTTCAGCCACTGGGTGATTGAGCTCAGTTTGGCTAAAACACACAACCCCACAAATGAGAGCCTTGCCTCAGATTGGCCCTGCATGAACCCTTTGTAGGATCTACCTCCTATTTGCATGAACACCTATCCCAAATGTTCACCTTGATCTTCAAAACCCTCACTCAGTCCCTGTTCCCTTCAGCCTCAGCAGGTGAACTTTCTTCCTACTTCAGTGAGAATATTGGGGCTTTCAGTAATCTTGCTTCTTTTCTGCTCCCTACATTTACTTTTATTTCTGCCAGCCCATGTATTACCTCCATCTTGTCAAGATCAGAGTAGGAGCTATGTCTCTTCCTAATAGGAGCTATGTCTCTTCCAAATCTTGAGTCCACCTCCAACCAACTCCAGAATATCACTCTATTATTCATCCTTCTCTCATACATATTTAACTGTCCTCTCCACGCAGCAGGTCCCCTCAGGCTGTGCACATGCTCAGTTCTTCTTTTGTCTTTTTTTTGTCTAAAAAGAAAAAGGCACAGTCAGTAATGAGAGGTAAGACTGAAGACAGGGACTGGGAGTCAGGTCACTCACAGCCTGGTGGGTGATATTTAGTTGTTTATATGTTTTTTTTTTTAAGGGATTGAAAGCCACTGAAGGAATTCAAGCAGGGCATGCCATGGCCATATTAGCATTTTGGGTAGGTGACTCTGTTTGCTATGTGGATGCTGTGGAGGTGTAAATAGTGGTCCTAACATGTGTTCTGCAAAAATGTTAACTAGCTTTTCCTCAAAAAAATTGGCTTATGGATAAGTACATATGACAACTTTGGCTCAAACCAACAGATCTCTTTCTTTAGCCCCTTCTAGGTTTTGATCCATACTTTAATCAACTCATTCTCTCTGACCACAATACTCTTTATTTCCAAACAACTATAAACAGGTGGACCATTTAGCTTCCTTTTTGTCCATCAGGTAATAAAGTGATATTTATACCCTGGTATAGTGCATGCATGGCTTATAAGAAGATGGCTCCACACAGGCAACTGCTTCTCATCTAGCACACTGTTCAGTCAAATGCTAATCACTTACGGGGCTGCTGCTAGACTTTAGGAATTTCTGGATGATGTAGTCATATAGCTAAAGATATATTTTAATGGTCTCATCTTATTAAAGGGGTTTGTTCACCTGTGTGCATCAAAGCCCAATCAAATAGGAACAGGAATTTGCAGCGAAGAAAGTAAAGGTTTATTTAAAGAAATGATACCAAACCTGGAGGCACAGGTGAACTATTGGTTCAAAACCTGGCTCTTTGATGGCTTCGAAGGAATGGGTTCAATAGGGAAAACATCACTAATTCTGGTGGCTAGTTGGAGTCTTGGTTCTACTGATTGGTCAGTGCTAGGATAGGGGGTAGTTAGATGATCATGGCATCTGGTCCCGATGTCAACTCTGTCTGGTTTTTCCAGGGTGGGGTGGTTGGTGGGGTTGGTCCACTTTTCTGGTCTGGAGCTGAAATGCAAATGAAACCCAGATGTTATCTCTAGTTTGACTGAAACTATGTTTCCCTGATCAAGAGACCTGAGGCTTTGTTCCTAAGATTATTTGATGCTGACCAGAACCTATTGTCCTGAGGGCTTAATGATTAAGGGAGTGGTCGTGCAAGGGAGAAGGAAGTGGGTGAGTCAAGGTGCTAGATGAGGCCAGTTTGAATCAAAAGGAAAGAAGGAGAAAAGGTCACATTAAAGAGATGAAGTTTCTGCGTCTGCATGGTTCCACTCTTTCTGCCATTGGTGAGGGAGCCATCCCTGCCCTGGGGTTATGTGGTGGCAGAACACATGACACAGTGGACTCACACATGGGACCGATGAGCTCAATGGCAGATTCAGTAGTCACGTGTATTCACAGCCTGGGGGAGGAGGACACCATGTGCCCTCAGGACCACACAGGGGTTACACTTGGGATAGTGGGAGGCAGACTTTGTAGTATCAAGAGGTGAGGTGCCCCCAGATTCTCGTGGGAGGACATGACATGTGATGGGCTGTGTGAAGAATTCTGCAGGCTTTCAGAACTGAAGCCCATTTAATAGGGAGAAGCAGGCACTCTGCCCAGTCTGTTTAAGCAGTTGGCTTGTTGGGCTCAGGGGCCTTATCCCTGGGAGCAGAGACAGGAGGGGAACTTGTGGGGAGGCCATTTGAAGCTTCTCATTTTATCAGGTGACTAGGTAGCACATTATATTGAGCCTTCATTTTAAGCCTTACAGCAACACAAAGTATCCTTGTCCTTCTTCACCACTGCTCCAGGCCTGGCTTTTCTTGCATTACAGAGCTCCTGAGGAAGAAAGTAGCACAAAAACTATTAGCAAAACATTCACACCTTATTGTTCTTGGTTTAACCACGAAGTCTCTAAACACACATCAATCAGACATGCCACACACTGTTGAAAACAAGGGTATTAATGAATTTAACAGTTACTTATTAGATTCTGGGTGAGTATTAGAATTGAGATGATTAGAATGCGACTTTGCATAGATAAGTGAAAATGGGTTTATGCAAATCTGCATTTCTCTACTGTATTATTTCCAGTAGCCATGTATTACCTTGTCAAGAGATGTGGCGCATTCTTTACACTTATATCGTCTAAACTTTACAGGATGTGTAATTTTGGTAAAGTCAGTTGTTTCCTTTGATATTTATGTGTGAGGTAGATTTTGAATTTCCTGCAATAATGTCTGATATGGGATCCTCTTTATTTTTATGTTTCAACTTCAATATGTTTTCCTGAAGAAGCAATATTTTTGCGAGGCACATTTTTCTTATAAAATGCAGAGGCATGACAGATAATGTCCTATGAGATGCTCTTTGTGACTGTGGGTTTTTAACTTTCTTTGTTCTAATTGTTTCTATTTCAGTGTCTCTGAATATTAGATTGGTAAACTCATTGTATCACCTGCTGAGCATCTGGAGTGAAAGGTGTATATAGGGAAGTATACAATATCATTTGTGCTATTACTGGATAAGCTGTGTACCCCAAAAAATGTCTTAGTCACCAGTACTTGCTTTTTTTACTTTTTAAGAAATTCACTGCAGTACCAAATAATTGACTTTATATGGTTTGTGGTGAAAAATAAAGGTTATTTGAGAAAACTAAATTTTATATTTGTACCTTCACACTATCCTGCTTAAGGAAAGACATAGTTTGAATTTTTAAAAAATATATTTTTATTGATTTCAGGAATGAGAGAGAGAGAGAGAGAGAGAGAGAGAGAGAGAGAGAGAGAGAGAGAAACACGCACCAGCCTCTACTGGGGATGGAGATCGCAACCAGGGCTTGTGCCCTGACTAGGAATTGAACTGTGACCTCCTGGTTCATAGGTTGATGCTCAACCACTGAGCCATGATAGCCTGGCAGGAAAAACACAGTTTTGAGTTTCAATTACATTTGTGATTCTCTGCATTTGATAATCAGCTGGTCTTTAAAAAAAATACCTAATATATACTGATGCTTTAACTCACAATAAATGATTTGTTTCCAATCACAGAACTTCCCCATGGCTTATCAAGGGCAGGGTTATTTTAAGCAAAAAGCATAGCATACAGTGCACAAATAGCACTCATATATAAGCATAGCATGCACAAGAGATTAATACAATTTTCCTTTTTTGAGTGATTAATATTTACCCAGGCAGCTGTAGCATTTGAGTCTTCCATTAGCTGACAGATGTGAATAAGGGTTGCATCTTGCCTCTACCAAGCTGCTATATCTTAATATGTGTTTATGGCTTAGGGACTATGAAATATGCTCCAGGAATATTTAGAATTCTCAAAGGAATTTCTTGTGGCTTCAACTGATTTTTCCCTCCCCCCTTCAACAAATATATTACTGGTAAATTGAATATATTTTTTTCTTCAGGGCCAAAAGTTAACTGGCTTGAAACTCACAGGTGCAGAACAATAAACAAAATCACTGCTTAAATCTGAGCATTTAAATGTGAGTCACTGGCTTGCTCTAAAAATCTCAGAGCCCAGAACCTCAAGAAAAGCTTAAAGGAAATAATGACTTAGACCTCTGAGCATGGGACAAATAGGGAAAAGAAAGCATGTTGATATTTAAAAGATGATTATGAGTGTGTGCAATCTTAGGTTTTATTTTGGGAAATCAGAGAAGCTATGCAGCATTTCCACTAACAGTGGCTAATATGGCATGAATTATGGCTTTTAAAAATATATTTTTATTGATTTCAGAGAGGAAGGAAGAGGGAGAGAGAATAGAAACATCAATGATGAGAGAGAATCATTGATTGGCTGCCTCCTGCACCCCCCCTAATGGGGATCGAGCCCACAGCCTGGGCATGTGCTCTAACTGGGAATTGAACCATGACTGGTTCATAGTTGATGCTCAACCACTGAGCCATACCAGCTGGGCCAAATTATGACTTTGCCATTTCCCTATTTTATGCATGATGAATTCACTTTTTATTAGTAGACCGAGTATTAAAATGATGGCTTGTGAGATTATGAAAGATTCCTATATTTTAGATGTTTATTTAGAATGAATATTTAGAATGAATATTCTTTTGTATTACATCTACAGTGATAGAAACAACAAAGTATCAACTTATATATAATATATTCTGTCTCACAAATAATGCATATGTAGTCTCAAAGTTTTATGTGCGTGTATGTATCCACAATCATGTGCAAACATATAGAAAGTAAATTTCAGTGTTATGAATCATGTACATATATTTAGTAGTTTATACTTGGAATTGATGTCTATTAAAAACTATATGCACATACATGTATTTCTCTGTGTGTATACAGTTGGATGTACATACCATGGGAATTTAATGAATTTTATAGCTATCATTAAAAATCCTTTATAATATTAGCCTATGTAGTTATTGACTAAATATTTGCTCAGAATATTAAATAGCTAAGATATAATGCTATGAGGAACTATAAACAGCCAAATAAGGCATTGTTACTGCCAATAATACTCAAAATCTGATTTGGGAAAGAGAAACTAAACATATGAATAGTTGAATAACAATATAAAAGTAAATTACATTTCTCTACATAATTATAAAAGATATTAGAGTGTTGGTACATATTGTCAACTGCTGACTTTCCAAAGCAACTTTTATATTTTTAAAATATGTTTTTATTGATTTTTGAGAGAGAGGAAGGGAGAGGCAGAAAGAGTGAGAAACATCTATGTGAGAGAGAAACATTAATCGGTTGCTTCCTGCACGAACCCCAACTGGGGATCAAATCTGCAACCTGGGCATGTGTGCTGACTGGGAATCAAACCTGCAACCTTTTGGTGCATAGGACTATGCTCAACCAACTGAGCCACACAGGCCAGGCACAACTTTTATTTTTTTTGAAAAATCAAAATGAAATCTGTTAGATTTTATACAGAGAGGATGAATGTTGGCAGAATCTTAGTAGTATCTTACCAGGGAAAGACATAGGAGGATATTAATACAGTTTTAAGGCCTAAAAGGAGTGATCATAAGGCAAATCTTTCAAGGCAAGGGGGAAGGATTGGATTGGGGAGAATTTATTTTTTTTTAATATATTTTTTATTGATTTCAGAGAGGAAGGGAGAGAGAGAGAGAGAGAGAGAGAGAGAGAGAGAGAGAGAGAGAAAGAAACATCCACGATGAGAGAGAATCATGGATCGGCTGCATCCTGCAAGTCCCCCACTGGGGATCGAGCCCACAACCCGGGCATGTGCCCTTGACTAGACTCGAACCTGGGACCTTTCAGTTCGAGACCGACGTTCTATCCACTGAGCCAAACTGGCTAGGGTGGATTGGGGAGAATTTCACATAGAATTGGTGGGCACAGTGAGGCAAGGTTTTGAAGCAAATGTAGATGAGCAAAGAGTTAATGTCCACAACTAAGTTATTTTGCTAATAGTGTGATTTTTCAACAGCACATACTTCCTGGACTAAACAGCCAAATTATTTCTACTCATTCTCAACTGCTTTATTTAGAGATGAAAAGTTGACATGATTATCATATTATTTAACAAAAGAGCAAGAACATTTGTTGGTTTCAGTTTTTGGCCCTCATTATTGTTTTCTTCAATCTCCCCCAGAAGATGGAATATTATTGTTAGAGGATTTGTTCAGTCCAGATATTTATCACCACTCAGTGTGTAAGGTAGCATACAGAATTTTTTTATCAGGCTTCCAGTTTTACAAGTGTCATTTTTTCTTCTTTTCTAAACATGGAGGACTGATAGTAGTGTGGCTGCTGGGTAGTATTTAAGACTCTAAGGTCATACATTTCTGCCTTGCAACATGAATAACAGGGCAAGGGTTTGATCACAGTTTTGTCTACCACTACATCAGGAGCCCCCAGTGCCCAAATTAAAACTACTGACCAGATAGATCCCTTAACAGTTCTCGAGAGCTCTCAGAACCAGAGACATAAAGAAAAATGCAAAGTACTAAATAAAGTCAGTAACTTTATAGTTTCACATATCTAAGACAATGCAGGCTATTAAACCTGCCATGATGAATGAAAATATTTGGGCAGATAAAAATGAAAACTTCAAGGTTCAAATGCAATTAAGCAGAGGTTTCAGTTTTCTGGATATTCTTCTGTGGGTCTTAGATGGAAGATGTCTACTTCATGCATTTCTTGTCTTGATCCTAAGGTATAGTTTAGAAGCTGTTTCCTCCTCCACGGCTGTTTCTGGAGAATTCCTAAAATTCTCAGTTTCAGGTTCCCAATGTGGACTTTTTTTTTTTTTCCAGTCACTCAAGCATAGCTTATGTCTCTAATTGAGAGCTGTGTATCTAAAAGTTACTAGATTAATGTTGTACTAGTTTCAACAGCTCCCCAATGGGCCCTTTCATCAAGTCTCATGAGTAGTATGAACCAAACCTTTTTTTAAATTTATTTTATTTTTAAAATTGAAATGTATTTGACATATAACATTGTATATAGTTAAGGTGTACAACATATTAAATTGATGCATTTGTATATTATATATGAGTGTCATTGTAGCGATAGAAACTCTGTCTCATCACATAATTATTTTTGTGGGGGGCATAATTAATACCTAGTTTCTTGGGAAGTTTGATGCTTATTACATTTTTGTTGTCTATATTCACTGTACTCTGCATTAGATCTCCAGGACTTATTTATCTACTGGAAGTGAGTTTGTACCCTTAACATTTCTTCTATTCCCCCACCCCCCCCCCCCACCCCTGGTAACCACCCTTTTACTCTGTTTTTAGGAATTTGGCTTTTTTTTTTTTAATTCCATAGATAAGTGTTGTTATACAGCATTTGTCTTTCGCTGTCCGACTTATCTAAGCCAAAGTTTTTTAAGCAAGTACTGGTAAAAAAAAAAAAAAAGAAAAAGTTGCTAATCTTGATAAGTGAGCTACTTTAATTGGTTCATTGTTTTTTTTTACTAGAAGGAAGTATTTCCTTGAACAAATAGCCTAGGTATTTCTGCTTGTTCTGCATTGTTTAACATATGAAAAGAATGGATCCTTGCTCTAAATTGTATTCTTATTTACTAGTCCTAAAGAAGAAATGATTTACAGTAAAGTCCATTCTTTAGGATTTGAGAGGAAGAGGAATCTCAACGCATCTCAGTTGGTCATCTTTCATGATTTAGCATGAATTGAAACTGAGCAAATGAGTTTGTTTGCAAATCATTTGATTTTTTACGAAAAAACATCTTTAAGTGTTCTTTATGCTAATTAACCACACAGTTTCTAAGCAGACCACATATTGGTGGTATAGTCACATCCATCCTTCCCATGTAGTTTCAGGTTAGATGTGCTTAATTAGTTTACTGTAGACTAGTTTTGGACAGTTAAAGCTTGATGTAGATCAGTGGTCTTAACACAGAGTTAAACTTAACTATGAGTGTACATGGCACTGTTAACCTTAGAATTGGCTGTTACAGAATCAGTTTCAAAAATGTTAAACTCCAGCTCAGCTGGTGTGGCTAAGTGGTTGAGCATTGACCTATGAATAATCAGGAGGCATGGTGCGATTCCTGGTCAGGGCACATGTCCAGATTGTGTGACAGGGTGTGTAGGAGGCAGCTGATCAATGATTCTTTCTCTCCCTTCCACTCTGAAATCAGTAAAAATACATTTTAAAAAAAGTATCAAATTCCATATATATATATATATATATATATATATATATATATATATATATACACACACACACACACACACATACACACACACTAGAGGCCCAGTGCACAAAATTTTTGTGGGGGGAGGTGTCCCTCAACCTGGCCTGATCACCCACAACTGCCCACCCTTGCCGCGACCTGCAGGGACCAGCCTCCTCTGTGCCATGCAGAGCCGCGGGACCCCTAGGCCTCACGGGGTGAAGTGGCCACTGGGCCCTGCCTCCGCTGTGCGTGAAGCCATCTTGTGATGATGTCGCGTGAGTGTGTGACACCACCTAGGCTTTTATTATATAGGATTATATATTCATTCTCTCAACTGATCTTCCTGAATCTGAGTTGCTTAGTCATTGGTGGTTTTAATTTTCCACTTTTATTTTGCACTTTTTCTTCACCCCGTGTACAAAGAAAGCTTTTAGCATATCCTGAATCTCCCAAGCCTCACAGCACTGAGGAAATACAGTGGAAACTATGGTTCTCAATATAGAGGAGAATGAGTTTAATGACTAAGTACTAATACTTCACAGGTCAGTCATAAGAAATATGTATTTTCAACACAATTTTACAAGATTTACCAGAACTGTCTAGTACTAGATCGCAATGGAAAATTGTTTGATAATAAATTGCCAAGTAATAATTGACATTTAACTCAGAAGGAATTGAAAGAAAACATTGACTGTTTTTTCTTGTAATAAAGATCTTTAGTTATCTAATTTCTATAAACAGGGTTTCTTAATACTTGTATAAACAAAGGTATTAGAGTAGAATTACATAGGTATTAGAATAGAATTAATGTTGGAATGTGTCTGAATTTAGCTATAAATAATGTTCACTAATGGAGTTCTGAACTCTTTGAAGAAATATACCAAACAAAACCAATTTAAAAAGCCTCAGCCATCAATTTAGATATTCTAATAAAACTTTAATTTTGAATAGTTACTTTGTATGATATTTAGTTTTGATGAAGTACATAAAATTGTAATGTTTTATAATTAATACATGACTATAATAATTATAATAATATTATAATCATTATTACATAAAATTACACTTTTTTTTTGTTTTATTTGGGGAAACCATGGAATGAAAGATCCCAAATCCAAAATTTTGCTAGAAATTCTCTTTGCTAAAAGTAAACATAGGAGATAAAGAGCAAAGTGGATGGGCCTCTGGTTATGATGGAATGAAGAAGTAGGTGAATCTTCACTCCACCAAAATAAGTATTAAACTGGATAAAATTGTGAAAACAACTTTCCCCACTCTGTAAAAGTCAATGAATGGCAAACTATACATTGAGAAGCGTTTCTTCCTTAAAAAGTCAGAGAGTCTGCTTGAGGTTCCCCCAACCCACACCCACCACATCTTAATCAAGTGGCAGTTTTACCCCAGGTTGGCAGTGAGAGAGAACCTCAGTCTTGCTGATCTGCAGGTGGGAGACTAGATAAATTGCTGCTTCTTAACTCTTCAACATTTTGAGGTCTTGATTGCCTAATTAAGGTACAGAATGGTTTTTGACATTATCTCCCTCTCTGCTTATTTTTATTCTACAATGTAGCCTGCAGTATTAGAGACTAAAAACAAGCGATTATTTGCTGAAGCAATTTCTTAGAGCAATAGAATATTCTGCAGATTTGAAGAAGAGTTCTGAGAATCCATCCACCTGAGGGATAAAGCCCTCAGTCACCAGGAGGGCATAGAAAGGAGGGAATACAATATGTGATCATGTGAATTAAAGTACCTTCAACAGTCCGGTATGGAGCAGATCTCCAATAAATATTAATTTTTTCCCTTCCCTTTTCCCATTTTGACATGTGGAAAATGCCATTATCCCTTTAAAGCAAAAGTAACTCATGTCTAAAAACTTTTTTAAAAAAATTATAAACTTGATACTCTGATCTTCTCTAACCACTTTGAGTCTACCAATAATAGAAAAGGCCTTGATAGAAACAGAAAAGAGAAAAGGTTCTGCCTTTTATATTTTAAATATCTGCTCTGAATTCCAAAAATATTAGCCCCATATCCACATACTAGTATACAACTTATTATAAAGCCAAATGTGTTGCATAAGACACATATTCTACAGATATATTAAGTGATTTTTCAATAGTTTGCCCCAATTTCACGCCTGTTATTGTCAATTGATGAATGTTCTCATTTTAAAAATGAAATAGAGAAAGCTTTAGTGAATGATCTGTGCAAGGTTATTTATTTTTTCCCATTATTATCTTTCTACTTCAGAATGACTTACAAAAAAGCTTTGAAGTAGGCAAATCTGAGGCACACTGCTAATGAAAAAAAAGTGATATCATTGCTTAAAAATTACTAACTTCAGAATATGTGATATCCAAGCCCCACATGTCAAAGACCACACACTTCAACTTGACTTTTGCTCTAGCACTCTACTCTTCAGAAGTTTTCATCAAAGAATAAGTTATAATAAGGAAGCATACAACAGAGAGGCAGACACCAAAATAGTGCCAACGTCAAACTTGCACAGGACAGGGTTATTTTAGTTTCAATTAAGTTAGCTCTCAATACTTAACTGAAAATTATCTCACCTGATTTTAGCAACCTCAATTTCTGGAAAAATTCTCCCCTTATGAAACCAGGAGAAAGGTTTTAATGATATAATATTTAGTGTTTCAGAAATGTAAAACAACCAGTCATTACAGATGGTTGGAAGGGATGAAACTGTTAGGAAAATACTAGGTTCAGAATCTTTAAGGCTTTATGTAAGATTATTTGGAAAGGTAAAATTGCCTCTGGCTGCCTTCCCTTGGAAGAATAGAAAGTAGCTTAAAAGTGCTTTGTAGCCATGAATTAATAGGCAGGCACTCTTCTAAATCATCCTGTGTGACATTATTCTCATTCTGTAGACAAAACAACCCCTGAGAGAGAAAGATTCCTGCCTTAACCCAATAGCAGGTCAGTGGGAGAATCACGGTAGGGTTCTTGGGCAGGTTACCTGGGCAGAACAGGGGATATTTGTTAACAATTATACTTTGCGGTTGAGATTAATTTACTGTTGGCTGGTTTTAAAAGTTATTTTGGGAAATGAAAGTTATAGCATCTGTATCTACCTGTTTGTTTTGGTAGCAAAGCCACCAATGATTGTGTTTCAGTTGTGTTAACATCCAATAATTAGGTGATTGTAAAATAAGTAGTTCCTTCATGTAACTTTAAAATTCTTACATTTTTTTTGTGTTCAAAATACCAACAAAATATAATTTCTTATCCTTCTGTACTTTTTTTTTTACAACCAAAATTAGTCTTGAAGCACTTGAAGTTAACTATAGTTTCTGCTTCTTTTCTTAAAATATATTTTTTATTGATTTTAGAGAGAGAGAAAGGGAGAAGGATAGAGTGATAGAAACATCGATGAGAGAGAAACATTGAACAGCTGCCTCCTGCACACCCCATACTGGGGTTTGAGCCGAAACCTGTGCATGTGCCCTGACCGGGAATTGAACCAGTGGCCTCTTGGTTCATGGGTTGACACTCAACCACTGAGCCACAGTGGATGGGCCATACATTTTTCTTTATATTTTTATTTTCCCACTTCTTTCCTCTAATAGTTTCAGTATCATAGACATTTTGTAGCTCATTCAATGAACCCAGATTCCTAGCAATAGTTTACAACAAGACGTCTATGTAGATTGGAACAGAAAAGTTCATGTTGTGTATAGATGGATCAAATATATTGAATAAATGTAACTGCATTTACTTTTAGTTAAACAAAATATGAAGACATGATTATTCACAGAACTATTTCATTTCTGATTAACACACAGTAGTATTGTTTGAGCCATCTGTAAAGTGGGCACAATGGTACTGTGGCCAGATAGTTGCTTCAAATTAAAAAGTGAAAGTACATAGGAAGAGCTAGAAAAAAAGTACTGGAATAGAGATATATAACCTTGCATAACATTCATTAACATTACTTTAGGGTAAATAGGTTTGTCAGCAACTTTATTACAAGTAATAAACTGTTTCCCATTTTAACTTATTAGAAAGATTTATTTGCATTTTGGCATTTTAGTGAAAGTATAATATACTCTAGCCTTGTTCATTTTATTTATATTGTCATTAACAGCCCAATGAAATAGAGCCTTTTAATATCATGCATTGAAATTCATACATATTTGTATGTTTTATGCTCATACATTTAAGCAGATATTAATGTTCACTAAATTGAAACTGAGAGATGCATTGTTTGAAACCAATGAATATGCATAGACTGTCTTGATTTATTCTTTGGGATTTAATATAATATTTGAGAAAACAATCAACTTTCATTCTTCTAAATATTTATATTTGAATTATAGTGAAATATGGATGGTTGCTTATATTGCTTATCCTGAGATGTGAGCTTATGAAAAATAAAATGCAAACTCTTGATCTAAGGGTATCACGTTATGAGGAAAATATGTAGATTCTCATAATTTCTTCGCAGGCTTTTCCGCACTAAAATGAGAGAGGCACATATTTTGGTCCAGGTTCTGTGATATTGCTGTTGATTGAGAGTAGGAATGAAATGAACTCAAGCAAGAACTTCTGGCTTTATTAGATAGAGAATTGATTGCTCTTCCTGAAGGATGTGTTCATGCCTTCTTCCTACAGGCCATGTGTCAGATGGCAAAAATAGTTGTTGTTTTTCAAGATGCTCTTAATTAATAATAATGTAGGGACAAGAAGTTAGGCCATGCTTAATATATCTTATAATTCCCACCAGAGGCCAGAAACTTAATAGAAGTATATTATTAATCAGACTCCAAAAATGTAATGCAGTGGGGTTCACAGCTCATTCTTACATAAATTCAAATGGAGTGAAGGTTTACTGTGCATTTCTCTACTCCCCCTAAATATGTCAATGATGGGCAATACAACTTTCTATTGCATAATTATCTGCAATGTGATGTCATTAAAGACAATAATTTAGGAGTGAGTGGAGTATTTTTTTTTCTCTATGGAGAGTTTTACAGAACTCAGTTTCATTGTCTTAAAGTAACATATTTACATTTCCTCAATTTGTTTTAGTGTTTCCTGGAAATTATAAGCAGCATTTTTATTCTGGGTGAATTTACATATCTGGGGGAGAAAATGGGATTAATGAACACAATAGTCCTACAAAGTTGAAAGAAAATGACTTTCTAAAACTTCATAATTATGGAGCAAATCAGGTGAATGATCTTTTGTTGTGAATTTGGCAGCTTTAGCAGTTACTCATCATAGTAGCAGAAGCAACTTGAAATATCATCTAGCCACTTTCATGTTGTGGTGACTCCCAACCATAAAATTATTTTCGTTGCTACTTCATAACTGTAATTTTGCTACTGTTAATGAATCGTAAGGTAAATATTTGTGTTTTCCGATGGTCTTAGGCTCTACAGCAGCGGTTCTCAACCTGTGGGTCCAACCTGTGGGTTGCGACCCACAGGTTGAGAACTGCTAGCAGGGTCGCCTAAGACCATTGGAAAACAGATATTTACATTACGATTCATAACAGTAGCAAAATTATAGTTATAAAGTAGCAACGAAAATAATGTTATGGTTGGCAGTCACCACAACATGAGGAACTGTATTAAAGGGTCGCAGCATTAGAAAGGTTGAGAACCACTGCTCTAGAGAATTTCATCAGGGTTTTTCTGGGGAGGAATCAAAAGCTCAGATGAGTGAGGCAGTTACCTGAGGTCACACAGGGAGGGAAATGCAGTGGGGACTAGATCCAGCCCCTGACACTCAGGTCTTCATTCTTCATACCAGAGCTTACACACTTACATTATGAAAGTTAGTTTCAAGTTAAAATCATGTTTTATTTAATTATGCTAATGGTATGTTACAGCAAAAGGCCAGGCACCTTCTCCATTTGATATACTGACTATGTGATCAAATTGAGTTAATATTGTGTTTATTGTCTCTGGATACGGCACAGACCTTGAACCAAACTGCTTTTGGAAAGGAAGGCAGAATCAAATCTGTGGGTCATTCTTAATAGCTGTTATAATATAGTTTGACATTTTCATGTGGCAGGGGGACATTAAACACAAAGTCCTTTTAATGATGGCACTCTGATCATTTCAATAACGGACACCATCTAGATTATTATCCTGAAGTCTTTGGCATTTCAAATCTGTTGTCATTTAAAATTCTCCAGGGAATTGGGAAAGATGGGTATTTGTTTATTTGTGAATGGTTGTACAGCACTTCATTGAGTTCTGTGTTAGCTATGAATTTGAAAATTAGAAAAACAGGAAGAACCCTGCAAGTTGTCTGGGGTTATACATGAACACTGGGTGACCTACTAAATAATATTTCATTGATTAATTAAAATTTGATAAACCTTTTATAGAATGCCTCATCTACGTTTTTGTATTGAAAGTTCACATGTATTCTGTCAGCATACAAAGGGTTTGCAAGAAGACAAATCATGATGACATTGATTGAACCTGTTCTCTCTGGAATGTGAAGTCAGGTAAATGACGGACATGTTTACTGAGAGAGCAAACACATGTGCTTCAATGTGTAAGCTTGAAATCCTTCCATTTTCTCAGTTATTTTCTATGCACATTCATTGAATCTACTTAGCTTCAAGCAAATGCATTTTCTCTGGACCACTAGGTGTCATCATATCTGTTCATAAGGTTTTTAGTATGCAGTGACTTTCACACATCATCATATTTTTAAAGACTTTATCAGTGATATCAAGAGTTCAGAATAGAAGACAAGTGTAGGGGAGGAAGGAACTCTGATATAACGAAGAGTAAATTAGATTCTGTTCTTTTAGTAAGATATCATTGCCCCATTCCATATGATAGTGTAATATGAAAAATCATTATGTAGAGGAGTGAAATTATTTAAAACTCCTTGGTTAAAAGAAAAACTCTCACCCTCTGAATTTTGCTTGAAAACACAGTCATTGGGGTTGTTTATATTTTTAGCATTTGTTAAATACCTTCTGTGAGAAGAAATGCACATTGGATACTGCCTTGAAATTTATATAAAATTGAGAGAAAAATGTTAGTTTTTTTTTCTTCAATGGAGTTGATTTCTTTGGAGAAATAATACTTAGAGAAGAAATATACATAGTATATTTCAAAATATAGTAATATAATTTAACATAAAGTATAGTATATATAACATTGGTCTTGGAAAATTGGAAGGATTGTCACAGACCCCTTGCTTAGACAAGGCACCACACATTCCAAAGATAAAGAGGTGATGGCTCACAGTATTTTTTTTTTTGGAGGAAGAAAAAAAAATGCATGAAAAGTCACATCCTATTTACTTCAAATGCACCATATTTCCATGGTAAAGGGTGAAAATGCAAAAAAATACTGGGCCATGATCTTTCAGACTCAACCCCAAGGATCTGCCAGCTTTCCCCTGGGCATGAAGGAGATGATGCCAGTGCCCTGGGTCGGGGGGGGGGGCAGGTAGGAAGAACTGGATTTCTAGACAGAGAGGGGCATTTATTCCTGGGTTCCAGAATTTAAATTTCTTCACTAGTGAAATACGTGAAATGCTTGTGATCTCACTGTATTATGAAGACAAATATGGTATCAGTGAGGGTTTGGCAGAAATAAATGGTGGGCTATTCATATTAGAGAATGATAGTGGCGTTTGATTAGGGAACCATTTAAACAGCTGCAGGCAGAGTGCATGAAAACCACTTGGGGTAGCGAATATCCCAGCGCTAGTGAAGGTACCAACTAGACAGAGCTTCCTTCTGGAGCCCTAACTTTAGTTGAGGGACACATCTAACCTGGGACAAATCTGGCAAGGAGTCAGAGGAATAAATATGCTAACCTTAATGTCCTCCCTCTCTTCTTCTGTGGGGGCTTCCCACTGGTGGAAGCCTCCTGGTACTGGACCCCAGAGCTCTTTGATATAGTCCATACCTGTCGCCTTTCAGGGATATCTGATATTTGGAGAAGATCAGAGCCCACCTGATGGTCAAATAACACTTCCTCTATGCTGGTCTCAGATATAGCCTTCAAATACATAAATCAGATCATGTGCTTCCAATCTTCCTGGGACTTTCCATAGCTCACAGGAGAAAATTCAAAATTCTTCATTTAGATTAAGATCATTTATTGCTTAGCTATGAACTTCCTCCCTAACATTCCCTTTTCTCCCACCTTATGGTACTAGTCTTGATACCTCAAGGTGCCAGGTCATGTCGTACCTTTTTACCAGCCATGCAGTATCTCTGCTGTTCCCTCTTCCTAGACTAATGGCTTTTACTTGTTTTTCTCATTTAGCTAATCCTGCTTGTCCTTCAAAATTCAATTCCCCATGAAAATTTTCCTTATTCAAATTGGATTTAGATACTGTCTTTGGATATGCCTAAAATGCTTTCTTTTTACCTGTATTGCAACATTACTTATTTTGTACTGTAGTGACTCATTCGTTCTCACTAACCTGAGTTTCTCCAATCTAAGGTAGAATGTTTATTTTATTCGGCATCCTTATAAACTTATATACAATTTTTCACATATGAACTCAATTAATGTTTATTGAATAAATAAATGAAAGTACAAAATGACTAATTCAGTGCCTGGCAGTAGTAGGAAGAACACATATGTTAATTTGTTTCCTTTTTCTATTTTTAAACTTTAATTATAGTTGACATACAATAGTATGTTAGTTTCAGTTGTACAGCCCAGTGATTAGACATTATATAAATTACTAAGTGCTCACCCCGTAAGTCTAGTACCCACGTGACATCATACAGAGTCAATAATTAAAATATTACTGACTCTATTTCCTATGCTGTACTTTACATCTCTGTGACTATTTTGTGATCACCAATTTGTAATTCTTAATCCCTTCACCTTTTTCATCCGTCTCACTAATATCTCTCCCATCTGGGACCCATCAAAATGTCTGTATCCATAAGTCTGTTTCTGTTCTGCTTATTTGTTTACTTTGTTTTTTAGGTTCTACATATAAGTGAAATCATATGACATTTGTCTTACTCTATCTGACTTATTTCACTCAGCACAATACCCTCTAGGTTCATCCATATTGTTGCAGAAGGCAAGATTTTACTGTTTTTGTTTGTTTTTTAATGGCCGAATCATATTAAATTGTATATGTGTACCACTTCTTCTTTATTCTCTCATCTGTTGATTAACAAGTTGCTTCCATATCTTGGCTATTGTAAATAACGATGCAATGCATATATGGATGTATATGTATTTTTATTTAGTGTTTTGGATTTCTTTGGATAAATACCCAGAAGTGGAATTTCTGGATCCTTTTTTGTCTCTTGTTACATAGCCTTTGTTTTAAAGTCTATTTTGTGTCTATTTCGTGTGGTATGTCTTGCTACATTCTCTTTTTGATCATTTCCATTTTCATGAAATATATTTTTCCCATCCCTTTCCTTTCAGTTTGTGTGTCTTTCTAATATATTTTTATCAATTTTATTGATTTCAGAGAGGAAGAGAGAGAGAGAAACATCAAGGATGAGAGAGAATCATTGATTGATTGCTTCCTGCATGTCCACACTGGGGATCAAGCCCCACAACCCAGGCATGTGTCCTGACCAGGAATCGAACCATAGGTCAATGCTCAACAACTGAGCCACACTGGCCGGGCAGTTTGTGTGTCTTTCAATCTAAAGTGTGTCTCTTGTAAACAGCATATGTAAGGGTCTTGTTTTGTTATTTTTTCAAACTCCATATGTCTTTTGATTGGAGCATTTAATTTCATCTAAGGTAATTGTTGATAGGCATTTATTGCCATTTTTATTCATTTTTTAAATCTTTTTTTTCTTCCTCTTAAAGAAGACCATTTAAAATTTCTTGTAATACTGGTTTGGTGGTGATGGACTTTTTCTTGATTGGGAAGCTCCTTATCTGTCATTTGATTCTAAATGATAACTTTGCTGGATAGAATAATCTTGGTTGTAGGTCCTTGATTTTCATCACTTTGAATATTTCTTGCCAGTCCCTTCTGGTCTGCAGAGTTTTTGTTGATAAATCAGCCAACAGTCTTAAGAAAGCTTCCTTGTTTCCTTTTCTGATAAAAGAAGATGCTCAAGTGACACAAGTTGGCATTCAGTGGGGGGTTAAAAAGATGTGCTCTATGAATCCTTTTTTTCAAATTGAGATGCCTGCTAAAAATAAGACAGGGGTTGGAATTTGCTTCCCATTCTCTCTTCCCATTCTACCTTAGACTCATAAAATTGGACATGTAATTTGAAAATTATTTCAGAACATCTCTCTCAAGATGTGTAGATGCTATGGGACTCCCAAAGTTTATAAGCCTCCACTGACAGACAGCAATAATTGCTTATAAGGAAATCTGAGAGCCATCAATGAGAGCTCTACAGAATTTCATTAGTGTGCACTGGAAACAGAATTATACTCAACCCCAACAATAAAGGAATAAAGGAAGTTGCAAGTGATAGTAAACTCACAACCCTAAATATTATCAGTATAATAATTAAGAATTCCTGCAAACTAGCTAAATACTAAACATTTCAACCCAAGTATGTATGTATGTATGTATGTATGTATATATATATGGCACATTTATATATTTCTATTAAATTTCAACATTAGATATCTTTGGAAAGAATATGTAAATGTACATATGCAGTTTTAAAAAATTAGAACTCAAATAATTTGCAATTGTGTTTCAAAGCCAAAATGAGTATAGGAATATGAGAATCAGCTAATGCATTGGTATAATTTGAAGAGCTAATATTGTCCATTTAAGCCCAAATTGAGCAGTTATCAATAGTACAGACCAGTGCAGATGTGATTAAAGATGTTGAGATGGGAAGTTATTCCGGGTTTTGGATCAGTACAGTGTAACCAAAGGATCTTTCTAAGTGGAAGGTAGGAGGGTCAGATTCAGAGAAGACGTAAAGGATGGGATCAGAGGCCACAGAGGAGATACATTTTTTCCCGGCTAGCTTTCAGGATGGAGGAGGGGCAGCTTCTAGAGCTAAAAGGGCAGGGAAATTCCTCCCTAGAGCTTCTAGAAAGAACCAGCCAGATGGCACTTGGATTTAGCCCGGTGAAACTGACTTCAAATTTATGACCTCCAAATTGGAAAATAATCAATTCATGTTGTATTAAAGCTCATATAAAAAAATCACAACAGATTAATGATAATTACAGCAACAATATGGATCTCATGGTCATTTGAGATGTTTTTCTAATTGCACAGTGTTTCCAGTTGCACAACTCTAATGCACCATGTGATCATCAGGCATTGTTTTTATTGTTGTTGCCATTTTAAAAAGCGAAAGCTTACTGAACTCTAGGTGTGAAGGACTCAGAAGGTGACATTTCACTAATGGCTCCTCTAAGAAATTGACAAAGATGGATGTAGTGCCTTTATTGACAGCCCCTGAGAAGCATAGTACTTTCAAAATGACATCAAAACAAAAGCAAACAGCTGTGGAAAAAAGCTGTTTGCTTTTGTTTACAGAAAGAATGTGACTTCCCTTAATTGCATAATGCATATTTTATCTTAGTATATAAATCCTCACGTGTCTCCTATTTAAACATAGATAGCTAATTATGCTATTTGCCAAGATCTAATAACTTCAACATTTAGACTTAATATGCAATACCCAACCTAAGAGAACCTCAATGAAACTTTACACATATTTCACTAATGAAATCCTGCCTTCCTTGTGGACAGGGTTCATATGGAAGGCTCTGTGTTTAAATAATATGCAAAGAAAGGCATGTGACTAAAATCTGAATCCAAATAACGATTCTTGGTTCTGAGAAATCATAAATTTAAAATATAGTGCAATGGCTTTTGCTAGTATATTGATACTTCTTATTGTGAAATATTTTTCTTCCAGGAAACAGTTATACTATTGTGGGTTTGTTTGGTACATACTCACTTTTCTGTCTCTAGATTTCTTACTCTACTTTATCTTTCCCAGTGTTTAGTCTGAAGGCAAGGGGAGCTTCAGGGCTCTCTAGTCTCCTCAGAGCTTCATTCTGGGCCAAGTTTCCAGGGACAGAGGCAGAATCAGTTACTTTTTGCTTCCTCTCAGTCCCAGACAGGGAATAAGACATTAGGACAGATTTCAAAGGCCAGTCCTAACTATGAGTTCCAATGAGGCTCACAGTTTTGAACCCCTATCAGTGTACTTAATTGCCTTAAGGAATAAACCTGATAAAGCAGGGCTAATATGTGAAAGGTTAAGATAGCTACCTTCCCATCAAGGACTGGGGTAACATCATCCCAGGGATGCATAGAATGTTAGAGAATTTTCATCACAAGAAGCTATAGTAATTTTAAGATAGAATTTGATATGACCTATATATTTCTCAAGTCTAAATTATTATGGACTATATTGCAGACCCATACATGCGCATATTAAATGATATTGATTTTCTTTTCTTTCTGAACTAAAAGATTCCATAGGAACATACCCCTGTTTTTTTCCTACTGTTAATGAAAATTTTTTTCACCTTTAGTCTTTGAATTTAATGTCTATTTACATATAATGCTAAAATTCTTTTAAAAATGATAAAAATTCCAAGTATATGTAAAATAGATTATTACTGATTTTTCTACATGAGATAAAAGGCAAAACAAATTACATAAAAGATGTGATTACTTAAAGATAACATTTGCTGTAGAGCTTTTCACCCTCAGTAAAATCATATTAGAAGGTCTCTATGCACAGCTAGTTGGATGTATATCCTCTCTTGTGTTTGCATGGCTTTATGATGTGAGAAATCGATTCTTGTATGGTTGCTACTTGACTTTCCCTCCAGAAAACTGTTTCTTGTATTAGGTTTTGATACCATTTGATGAGGAAGCTTGTGAACCTCTCAACCTGATAATGCAAGTTGTATTAAATGGGACATAATTCCCAATGGCTGGTAGATGGACAATTTGGTATTCTGCAGCATGAAAGATTGAAGTCCAACAACTCCATCATTACTTCAGAAGAAATTCTCTTCAAGTGAAAAAATGGAAAAGGAGGTATTTTGTTCTTGTATGAAATGGAAATGGCTTTCAATACTGTTTTCTTTATCTATGCCTTTATTTTTTTTAAGGAAACTTAGACCATTTACTGAAACAGTCATCTTTAATTGGGTGACCAACCCCTGTATTCTTAACGTGTTTTTGAAAAAAATTCAAGCCTAAGGCTCAGTATGTCAGAGGTAGATTCTACCTGTTGTGTAGGTGGTGGTTAGATTAGTTGTACACATTTTGCTGCTTACTACTGTTTCTCTTTTCATTTGTTTGCTGTTGCTTGCATCCGTGAAAGAGACAAGCTAAAGCAGAGAGGACAGTCAGTTAATCACTACTACTGCCCACATGCTTTTACACTTTGGTATTATCAAATGAGATAGGGCTGAAAACCAAATCAAAACAAGACACAATATCCTTCTTCTCTCTGTGGAGTATCAATGAATTAATCTCACTGGATGAGAAGCATTGGTTGGATCAATAAGACATTTTCCCACATTTCCCTGCTGGCCAGAAAGACTCCAATTTCTACTTTTGCTATTAATTGATTCAAATTATATGAGATGGTAATGTTATAAGGAAATCACCCCATGAGGCTCCCAACATTCCTTTTTAACTCTAACCTGTTCTTGGTACATTTTATTCTGTAGTACATATTTGGGATTAGGTTCATGGTTTTTTCTTTTTCTTTTTTTCTTTTTGTCTCTATTGAAAATAGTACCAATCACTTCAGTTATACACAGTGTTGGTTATTGAGTCTGTAGCATGTTAGAAAATTCTTTTAATTTTTTAGTAGAAACTATATTCAAGACATTCCATAGTTTTTTCCTGATATATTTTTAGATTCCTGAATAGGCACTGTCTATCCCACTGTTTTGCTTATATCCCTGATAGACTAAGAAATCTCTAAAACCAAGCATTTAGTTGAAACAAACTATTTTTTACTCACAAACTTCAGCTTATTATTCATATTCTTCGTAGGATATGTGGTAGATCTGACCATTAGGATGAGGCTCAAGTACTCATTTTTGGAAGCAGGAGGCTGAGAACTGTCATAATAAAGCCACACCCAGTCTTGTGTTCTCTCATTTCCTTGTGCTATTCATGGACATTTCACTTGTCCATGGGATTGTAAGAACCCTCAGGGCTGTGCTTATTTTTTCATTCACCCATGCCTAGCCCTTCTTTGGTAGCAGGACATACACTATGAATATGTACTTTAGGTAAATAAAATAGCTGCGTGCGTGCATGCGTGTGTATGTGTGTGTGTGTAGTTTTTCTATCTTCAACACTTACAGGTTATCTGATGAAATCACACCTTGCTGGCCACTTTGAGATGTAAAATTTGAAATGTGAGCTGGAAAATTGGGTACTTTAATGCTTTATTTTACACTTCTGTTAGATAATGAATTTAAAAGGAAATTCATCCCACCATTAGTTTATTAAGTATATACAATATAAAAAAATAGACTCTACAGCAGAAGGCGTGATAGTTGCATTTCTCTCTTACGTGTTATATGTCACCTTGACAGGGTTGATTTCCCACTCTTTTTGCCTAAATTTGGGTTTCTAGACTTTCTTGGGTCTAGGATTAATGACTGACCTATAAGGTTGATGATGGTGAATGACCTTTGAACACCCCCCTCCATCCTATGCGGATTTGATGTCTACATGGCTCTGTGATGGCATTGCTGTCATTTTACATTTATTGCTCATGTTCCCTTGTCATTTTGATTTTATGATGACAAATCCACAATCTAGAGTTGCCATGCCTCATTGATATCAGTTGGGTGCCTCTGGGCTTTCTCCTTGAGTACACTTTCATATTTCTTAATACTGTAAATCATCTCTGAACCCAAAATAAATCATTATGAATACTATGTTCATTTCTGGCAGAGACAAAATCACTTAAAACAAATGCTCCCCCGATCTTACACATTTTTGTTAAATGTGATTTTAAAAAAAGTTTGTAGAATGTACTTTTGGGATGTCACATAATTTAAAAAATTCATTTTTTAAAAATCTAGTAAAATGTGTTCTTTTTATTGTATAGGTTTTTTTTTGTATTGATAAACACATTAAATAGGACATTTAGTTTTTATTTTAACCAAAAATGGTAGATGTTGGCTAGAAATTGCTTCTTCTACTTATTGTATCTCAAATATCTTTTTCTAAAACTAGCTTTATTTAGATATAATTGACAAGTAAAAATTGCATATATTCAAGGTATACACCTTGATGTTGAGATATATGTATTTATTGTGAAATGATCACCACAATCAAGCTAATTAAAATATTTATTACCTTACATCTTTACCAATTTCTTCTTCTTTATTTGTTGTTGTGATGAGCACACTTAAGATTTACCCTCTATACAAATTTCAGGTACACAATACAGCATTATTAATTATAGTCATGACACTGTACACTAGATGTTCAGACACTAGAGGCCCAGTGCATGAAATTCGTGCATGGGTAGGGTCCCTAGGCCTGCCCGGCAATCAGGGCCGATCTGTGGGGCAACTGGCGGGGTGTTCCGGGCGGCCCCCCACTGGCACCTGCCTTGGCTGGCCTGGGGCCTGCAGGCTGGGGGCAGCTCCTACATTGAGCGTCTACCCAATGGTGATCAGTGCACATCATAGCAACTGGCTGTTCTGCCAGTCAATCTGCCATTCGGTTGATTTGCATATTAGGCTTTTATTATATAGGATAGGATTATTCATCCTGCATAACTGAAACTTTGTACTCTTTAACCACCTCCCCATTTTCCCCACCACCATACCCAGCCCTTGGCAGCCACTTTGGTATTCTTTTCTTCTATGAACTTCACTTTTTTAGATTCCATGTATAAGTGAGATCATGCAGCATTTGTTCTTCTGTGTCTGCTTTATTTCACTTAGTATAATATCCAGCAGGTTGTTGCAAGTTGTAGGTTTTCCTTTATTATGGCTGAATAATATCTTGTGATATATATGTATATCACATTTTCTGTATTCATTTATCCATTGACTGAAACATAAATTGCTTTCATATCTTGGCTATTGTGGATGATATTGCAGTGAATGTGGGAGTGCAGATATCTCTTTCAGATACTGATTTCATTTATCTGGGATATATGCCCATAAGTGAGATTGCTGGATCATAAAGTAGTTCTATTTTTAATTTTTTTGAGGAACCACCATACTGTGTTCCATAGTGGTTGTATCAGTTGCCATTTCCAACAGTGCACATGGTTGCCATTTTCACTACATCTGTGTCAATACTTACCTTTTTTTTATGATAGCAATTCTAACAGGTATGAAATGATATCTCATTGTGGTTTTGCTTTGCATTTCCCTGACGATTAATGATGTTGAACATTTTTTCAAGTATCTGTTGGTCAATTATGTGTTGTCCTTTGCAAAATATCTATTTATGTCCTTTATCTATTTTTTAACTGGACTACTTGTTTTTGTTTTTTTTGTTATTGATTTGTATATGTTCCTTATATATTTTGGATATTAACCCCTTATCAGATATAAGATTTACAAATATTCCTCTCTAATTCTATAGGTTGCTTCATTTTATTGTTTACTTTCTTTGCTGTGCAGAAGGTTTTTAGTTTAATGTAGTCCCACCTGTCTACTTGTGCTTAGTCGCCTATGCTCTTGGTGTCAAATCTAAAAAAATCCTTGCCAAGACTGATGTCAAGAAGGTTTTTTCTGAGACATGGCAGTGGCTATGGAACATTGAAGGTTATGCTGGCCTCCCTGGTTTCAATCTTTCTGGCAAAATCTTTAGATGGTCCTCCCTGGTTTGGGTCTTTCTGGTTTAATTCTGAACATCTCAGACCACATTGCTACACAGGGAAGCCTTAGGGTCACTGCAGGCATTAAAATCCCCATACCTGAACCTCTAGAAGCTCATTGTTCTTGACTCTTCTGTGACAAAGGACAGCACTTTCAGCATTTCAGGGTCATTCTGACTGAGTGTGGTGGGAACAAACAAAAGAACTGTGCTGATACTTTCAAGGTACATTCCCATGATGCAGACATAACTCCTTAATATCAGGTCACCTGAGAAAACAACGAAGAGCAGGACCAGGAACAGGATTACATGGCTGCTTCTCAGGGACCATTAACCTTCAGAGATGTGGCTATATATTTTTCTCAGGAGAAGTGGGAATGCCTGGATCCATCTTAGCAAATATTGTATGTAGATGTGATGTTGGAAAACTACAAAAACCTGGTATTCATGGGTCTTCCTGTCTCTAAGCCAGATCTGGCCACCTTTTTTAAACAAATGACAGAAAACTGGGATGTGAAGGAAAAAAGGACAATATCCATCCACCCGCTATGCCATCTAAAGACAACCAGGCCTTATTGCAAAAGCCAGGAATAGAAGATTTGTGCTCTAAAATAATACTGAGTGCATATCATGGAGACAGAAGTTATCAATGCAATGAACATTGGAAAACTTAAACCAAGAGTCAAATCCTAATAAACATCAGAAGACTCAGATTCCAGTGAACCATTCTGAAGGCGAAAAATGTATTTGATCAAAAGTTAAATCACAGTAAACACCAGGTTATTCAAATTGTGGAGGAGACAAACAAAGAAAATATGTCAGATCATTTAAGCGATCTTCAAATCATATTGAACAATAGAATATGTATACTGCGAAGAAAGGTTACAAGCATAATCTACTTGGGAGAATCTTCAGTCATATGTTCAATCTAAATAGACATAAGGAAAGATGTACTGGAGAAAAAACTTACAAATTTAAATAATGTGATAAGTCATTTAATTGGCCTTCACATCTTAAGATCATCAGGTAATTCATACTGGGGAGAAGCTTTACAAATGTAGAGATTGTGGCAAAGCCTTTAGCCAGTCCTCAAATTTTACTAAACATCAGAAAATTCATACTAGAAAGAAGCCTTATAAATGTAAAGGATGTGGGAAAGCCTTTAGCGATTTTTTAGCCCTTACTAAACATCATAAAATTCATACTGGAGAGAAGCCTTATAAATGTACAGAATGTGGGAAAGCCTTTAGCTATTCCTCAAACTTGACTAAACATTATAGAATTCATACTGCAGAGAAGCCTTATAAATGTACAGAATGTGGCAAAGCCTTTTGCTATTCCTCAGACCTTACTAAACATCATAGAATTCATACTGGAGGGGAGCTTTATAAATTTACAGGATGTGGGAAAGCCTTTAGCATATCCTCAAGCCTTATTGGACATCAGAGAATTCGTACTGGAGAGAAGCCTTATAAATGTACAGAATGTGGGAAAGCCTTTAGCATATCCTCAAACTTGACTAAACATTATAGAATTCATACTGGGGAGAAGCCTTATAAATGTACAGAATGTGGCAAAACCTTTTGCTATTCCTCAGACCTTACTAAACATCATAGAATTCATACTGGAGATAAGCCTTTTAAATGTAGAGAATGTGGTAAAACCTTTAGCCAGTCCTCAATATCAGAGGATTCATACTAGAGAGGAGCCTTATGAATGTAGAAAATGTCACAAAGCCTTTAACCAGTGTTAAAACTTCTATTGGAATTCAGAAAATTCATACTGGATATAAGTCTTAGAGATGGAAGGGGTGTGGTAAAGTCTTTTATCAGCACTCAAAACTTAACATCAAGGAATACATACTAGAGAGAAACCTTAGGAATGTAAAAATAGAGCAAATTCTCCAAATTTCATTCATGTCTTATTGTACATGAGAGAATTCATACTAGAGAGATACTTGACAGATGTAAGAAGTATGGTAAAGCCTTTCATTGGTTCTGAAATTTTACTAGTCATCTGATAATTCATTTTCAAGAGAAACTTTATAAATGTGGAAAATATGGCAAAGCCTTTATATGACACTCAGAAATTACTGAATATCAGAGAATTCACACCAGAGCAAATGTTACAAATATAGAGAATGTGGCAAAGCCTCTCATCACTCCTAGAAGCTTGTCATCAGATTTTTCATAGTGGAGAGAAACCTTACGATGTAAGGATTTTGGAAAAGTCTTTTCTTGGCATTCTTGTCTTCCTAAGCACCATTGAACTCAATCTAGAGAGAAGCCTTACAATTGTGAAGAATATGGTAAAACTTATCATTGGTGTATTATGCAACATGAGACAAAGTATAGTGGAGAGAAGCCTTACATATGTAAAGCATGAGGCAAAGTATTTAAATGGCATTCATGTATTACTGTTTATGAGAGAATAATTCATACTGAGGAGAATGAAGCAAAGCCCTTTATGAGCACTCAGAACTTATAATCACAGAATCCACACTGTAGTTAAGCCTTATGAGTGTGGATAATGTCACAGAGCCTTTGAACACCATTCGTGTCTTACTGTACATGAAAGAAGCATTCATTCTGGAGAGGAACCTTATAAATGTAGTGAAAAGCTTCAGGTGCATCATGAATTACCATTGTAGTAAATAAACATTCTCCCATTTTACTCTTTATATTCTTTAGAAATTTTATGGAGTAACTACCTGACAATATAGTTTTCATTGCAAAAACTACTAGCGACTATGGGTATTTCTGGCATTGTGTATCTAAGTAATAACTTTGAGAGACATTGTATCGAATGTTTGGATCTGGCAGGTGTTGCTCAGTGGATTGAGTCTTATCCCATGGTCAGGACACATGCCCAGGTTGAAGGCTTGATCCCCGGTAGGGGGTGTGCAAGAGGCAGCTGATCAATGTTTCTTGTCAATGTTTCTATTTATCCCCCTTCCTTCATTTCTCTCTCTAAAAAATATTGATAAAAACATATTTTAAAAAGAATATTTGACTACTTAAGTCTTAATATAGTAAGCCATTGTCTGTGAAATGCGATTTCATGGAAAATTAAAGTTTTCATTTTTTAATCAAAATATCTCTTTCAGTGGCTTGTCATATGTCTGAAAAATTTCACTAGTATCCTGTTGTAATGTGTTTTTGTTGCATTAATTAAGATTCCAAAATTATACTATAAATGAGAAAATACATGGTATGAATGAAACTACTAAAATCTCATTATGTTAATCATGGATGATGAATCAATTATCATAGCTGAAACTCATAGGCTGTATCAGATATATACTGAATATGTAAGTAGCATATATGATATAAACACAATTTATAAGATGAGCTAAGTTGATAAGCAAATTAGTTACCTATGATACCTGATAGATAAGAAATGAGTCTATATGCTGAATACAGATGGACCACAGGGAGCTAATATTCAAGATATAAAAATGTACACGATGCACCTGAAGCTTTCAGTATCCATAAGATCTTAAATTGGCCACCCATTGGTAATAACCATTATGATCCTCTCCTGACTCCAACTTTTGACCAAGAAACTCATGTAAAATCCACAGCTCCTCTTCAAGTTACAGCTGTGACCTGCACTCTCCAATAGAGCAACTGTGTTTTGGTTTTATACATTTCTATCTATTAATCCCCATTGAGCAAATGTCAACTCTGGATTTCATAACCACACCATCAACAGAGAAGGCTGATGTGGCAGAAAGAGCAGAGCACCTGTACATATAAACATTGGGTGACCTGGGATTTGGGTAGTGTGTTTCTACTACCTTGCTTGCTGTCTATACCATGTTAACTTGGTCCTAGATATCTCTTTTCTTTTATTGAGTATACCAAACTAAATATTACGTCATAAATATTTCTCAAATTTTACCCTTTGTACTACATACCTGTTTGTGTCTTTGTATTTATTTTGAATAGGATTTTGATATTATTCAAAACAAATCTGAAACATTTGCAAAAAAATGTAAATACCACATGTATTTTAACTGACTAGGTTTTGGTGGGGATAGTACAGTTCAGAAAGGTCTGTGAGATCTTCGTTACCTGTGTTTCATCAGATGAAATGACTCTTCTCACATTCACTGAAGCTTTTCTAAAGTCCAACTCACTGCCATGCTTAGAAAAGGCAGACATCAGGACAACTTAGGTTTTGATATTTTATAAAATTATGTATAGAAGAATGAAAGAAGAAACACAAAATTGAGATGTTGACATCCAGACATTGATGAACTACACAGGAGTCAAGACTCTTTAGGATGGGATAAAGATACTGCAATTCCTCATATATAATGATTTTCAGATCCTATCAAGATGGTTGGAGCTGTTTCAAACTAAAACTACTTTCATTCTGATTTTTGAAAAGCAATCTGATTTTCTTAACTCCACTGTTTTGTCCTTGTTCCCCACCCCCACCCCCCCCACACACACTTTTCTTGGGTCTGCTTATGTCTGTAACATTCCAAGTAAGCTCCTCTCTGCTTTGCCTTCTCTCAGGCATCTCCTCCTGGCTCTGTTAAGCCCCTGCTTATGCTTACTCCTGGTCCAGGTGCACCTTCCTATTTCACTCTCTTTAAGTGAGTTATAGAATTAATATTATATGTACCTTTTCCACCTTCCCCGTGCATTGCAGAGTAATTTTTGTAGTGAAAGGATGCCTGAAAGGGCCAGCACTACCCCTTGTCATCTTTCACTTACTAAGGATTCCTACCCGTGACTTTCAGGCTTCATCCAGGTAAACACATGACACTTAATGTGCTCCTGGGATGAAGGGCTTAGGAAAGGAATAGGGGCTTACACAAATGTAGGAAGAACTGGAAGAGGAAAGGCTAAGAGAGCTGACACTGAAGGGCACAGGCCTTAGCCACAAGCTCTGAAGCAGGTGGCCCTCAGTGCTTCCTGAGACATAGTAGCAACTATAAAGAATCTCAGGGAAATTGCCACCAACAATCTCAGTCTGCAACCGCAAAGCAGGTTTCTCAAGAGCTCCCTGGGAACCCGTGGGGGCATCTCATGTCTGTCCACACATCTGGCTGCAACTCCCTCTGAAGAATAATGGCTCATTGTCCAGCCGGCATGGCTCAGTGACTGAGCATCGACCTATGAACCACAAGGTCACAGTTTAATTCCTGGTCAGGGCACATGCCTGGGTTGTGGGCTCGATCTCCAATGTGGGGTGTGCAGGAGGCAGCCGATCAATGATTCTCTTCATTGATGTTTCTATCTCTCCCTTCCTCTCTGAAATTATATAAAAATATTTTTAAAAGAATGGATAATCTTACTGCTTTCCATTCTCATACAAGCACTTCTTATTGGCCAACTCTAGTCAAGTGTCATATAGGTAAATGAGATCTTAAAAATGTATTTGCTACCCTTGTAATGAAGAGAGTACCTTAGATGGATTTGGGAGCAAGGCTCAGTTGTCCACACCATCTAAGCTATCATTTCTCCTCTTTGTCACACTCCTAGACTTCCTGGACACCTTTTACCTGAGCTATGAGAGCACATATAAGTTTGGTTAGATCATGATCTTATTTGATCTCAAATCTATATAGGGCAGAGAAATGAACTATGGAAGGAAAATATAGAAAGCCCAAGGCAAACGGCTTTGCTGTTTTTAACCCTTCTGAGGGGCAATCCATGACTTGAGGGTAGATTTGAGGAATTAGGTGCACATATCTGGAATAGGGTCATAAACTGAATGAGGAAGAATACTGATATGTATCAAGAGTGCTGAGAGCATATTTAGGCAGCTTTAAAGTTTTGCATCAATTTTACCTAAAATATTCTCCTCCAACCCTTTGTTAGAATGTAGTGCATTTATCAAGTACTAGAACATCCTAGCAATTTGGTTCACATGGTGTATGTTTCTGTCTTCCTAACAAGATCAAGGCTCCTTGATACCAGGGACCATGTTTTACCCCTCTCTCAATCATTCTTATCCAGGATAAAACTTGCCTCTAGTAGATGCTCAGTAAGTGTTTGCTGCTTGATTGATGACCCTGTATTTCTTTAGTGTTTAGACTTCCCCAGTGAACAGTATGTGTTAGGATCCACTGAAGTATCAGACTGAGAAAAATGGACATTATGAGTCCACAACAGACATGTAGCTGAATTGACAGTGAATGCCTTGAAAAATGTGCCATAAATTCATACACAAAGAACATACATCAAGTGTGATGTGTTCTTTTGTGAAATGTGAAAGGAAGAAGCAGCTAAAGTATTTTAAGAAGTTAAAATGCTCTTGTATTTTTTCATTTCCAAGAATATGTGGACACATAAAAAATACTTTGAACCAAAGATATTAAGATTAGATTTTAAAAATACCAACTTTAACTATGACAATAATAATAGGAAATTGAACAACAACCAATGAAGGGAAAATAAGTGATAAAAGTTCAGAACTCAGGATTCTTGGTGAATAAAGAAGGGTAAAGTTTTTGTTGGTGTAACATAGCAAAGACACATGATGGCTAAAACAAGATTAAAAGGGTTACACATAATACTTTCACAATAAAGATTTTAAAAATAAATTAAAAATAAATAAAACAAATAAATAAGGTAACAGGCTAGAAGTGTGTCCAGATAGACAGAAACAGGTGTTTCTGCCTCATGAATTTATTCAAGAAGCAAATTTATTCTTGCTCGGCCATCTTTAGGGCATGGTTGAAGTTGGTTTTCCACCCCACATGGGCTCTTAGCTAAAGGAACTGAAAAGTGAGCAATTTCTTATTTAGTTAGTAATATAGTACTCACATTTTATTGGTGAGTACTTAGATCTCCTATTATTGATGCGGTCATTATCTATAAAAAAATACAGAGATAATATGAGGTTTTAGAAATATTGTCTTCTTTCTTTTGTATCATAATTCCTTGGATACTTAAGGATTGTTTTTAAATTTGGTGTTTGCTTTACCCATTAGATGAAGACACTAGATTCCACAGCTGTGGTGGGAAATTCTAAAGTTTCCTATATCTATGGAAGGAAGTGCACAAATATATCTTTTACCACATGATGCTGCTTATTTATTCTCCCCTGAAAACAAATAATTTTTATCATTTGACAGCCTATTCTTTTTCATCTTTAAAATATTTTTGGGATTTGATTATGAATTTTAAAGTTAAAGACATTATTGTTGATATAATATACACATTGACATTAAATTTTCTATCACTAATACTTAATACTGGTCAGAAGCACTGGTTGTTTATTGATATGTAATTGTATTATGTGAAGAAGGGAGTAACAATGAATATTTAATAGTTCAGTTGACATATCTATAAACATGCCTTTGGCTCTTGTGTCTACCAGGTGGCTCAGCTCCATCTCTCTGTGGGAGAAGTCTAGCCGCTGGTCCTCAGACACACACTTGCCCTCACCAAGCCCAAAGAAGGGCCAGGGCCCAAAGATGCTGTGCCATTAGCCCAGCATGGGCAGGGCACCTGAAGCTTCCGTAGATCAGTTCAGTCATGCCAAAGCTTAGTAGTCCTGCTCAGTCTCTGTCCCCTTCTGGTTAGCTTAGTCTCTGTTTCCAGCTGCACTCCAGTGGGTGGCTCTGCTGCCACACCCAGGCCCCTGCTTGGGCCCTTGCTGCTGCTACCAGAAAAAAGTTGTGCAAATGAACAGGTGAACAACTGAATGAATGAACAAGTGGAAGAACTCGGGGCCTTTGTTAAGCTTCGATGTTTTCTTTCAGGCTTAGGAAAAAGCAGGCTTTCTTTCAAACTAATCAATCTCTTTCCCGACTCTGCTGTGACTTTTGCTGACCCCCCCCCCCCCCCCCATCCAATCCCTTTCCTGGACCTTCTGGGGTTTCATGCCCTTATCCAATCCTCTCCTTTCCCCCCATTTTTACAGGCTAGACTCCTCCCCTTTATAGTATCCATTTTGGCTCCTACTGTGCATGCCCCAGAGTTTTGCCTCTTCATCTGGCTTCTACTGCACATGCGCCCAGCAGAGGAATTTCCCCTTGACTGGTTTTCCCTCCTCTGTAATGTGGGGGAACGGAGTGATTGTCCTCTGGGGGGACTGGAAAGCCAGTTCTTCCAGTCCTCTGGGACAATCAGGGATGTTAATCCACTTGGCAGGGCAATTCGGCTATCCCCTGGAGTGTCTGGAAGTTATAGCTTCCTATTTAATCCAGCTTAATTAGATGTCTGGCTCCATTTGTTCCCTTTCTTTATCAATAACTAACTAGCAGCCTATGCTAACAGTTTCAATCCCTATGGAAGCTTCAGAGCCTAATCTATGGAAAAATGCACATTTAGAATGTAATTCCTTTATTTAGAATACATAATTGTACTAAAAAGTTTTATTTCTTTAAGAAAAATGTATTTCTAACTGTGTCATTTTACAAAAAGAATTTAGATAAGGAAAAAAGGGCTTTGATGATAAAGATGTTTACAAATGAATGAAGCCTTATCTTTAGCATGCCTCTTTGAGCTTTTTTTCTCATTTGTACAATAAAGATGAATAAATCTTCAAAGAAGAGCCAGTTTTCACTAGTATTTATCAAACTGACCTTATAACCTCATGAATGGTAGGACCATTTTTCCCTTCTGTGGCCAGAAGTGAATTAGCAGAGCTAAATATTTCAGTTTGTCTAATTCCATAAAATATTAGATATGACATACTGGTTAAAGTAAATTTTGTCAAAGAAATCTGTTTCCTTTATTAATGTCTATCCATATTCTTTTATCAAGACCTATTTCAAATTGTTTCTCTTCCATTTAATAAAAAAATTGTTGAGTGTCAACAATATACTCAATTAAAAAGAATAACACAATTTCTGCCCTTGCAGCAAATACTGACCATGTATCACTATGGTTCTTACCATTTGGGAGCTCAAAGTGCAGTGGCCCTATTTCCTTTGGCCATAGTTTTTTATTTTCTTGTTTTTTATAATCTGAGCTTATTCTTTCTCTGAACACAGCACGTAGGGCCACCAGAGATATTACCACACACCTGGAGCCACCAGATATATTATTACACAACGGCTACAGTTTGTGGGTGAAGACATACTTCAGCATGCTCTCCTTGAGGAGGATAATTCAGAGGTTCAATTATTCAGAGGATACATTATTCTACAGGGTCTCCCTGAATTCTCAGAGTTTGATAAGTTATTCTTCATTGCCTTCCTTTTCTCACTTTCTTACTCTTCTACTGATGTTTTCTAGCTCCTCCCCCAAACTATTTTCACTAGAATCCTTATCTCAGCATCTTTCTTAGGGGAGCAGAGACCATGACTGCTCTGTAGAGAGAAGAGTGGAAGTAGGTAAATCACTGTTGGGAACAATCCTCCATGCTCCTCTTACATTTTAGAAAGTCTTGGGAGTAGGAACTCTGCCTGCCTTTGTTCTGGACTACGTATGTGTATAGTGGGCCTCTGGGAATGTAGGGATAGCATCTCCCTCTGGAGCAGAGTCCAGTATAGTAAAGGTAACCTTTCTCTGAGGCAAAGTTCAGGTATGCTCACTGTGCACAGGGAAAGATTCGGGTCGCTGAACTCAAGGTCATGTCCTATAATGCAGCCTTTTGTGTGGGCAGGCACGGACCACTTAATTCTCTTCACATTTCCTGAGGAAGTTGGGCTTGGAGTATCTCACAGATGCTGTCACTCTGGGTCCTTCTATTGCTGTGAGTAATAAAGTTCTTTTTCTCTGACACAGGCAGCTGTGCCTTCTCTCAGCATCCATGAGACTGATAGGCTAACTTGTTACCTAGGTAACATCTCAGACACTTCACAATCTTGACACACCAGTATAGGTAAAATCATTGCAAATGTGATCACTACTCTTTCAGGAATTGAAGAAAGTGTTTTTCACCACTGAATAAAGAAATTCTGTGAGGTGTGGGACAAGCCAAAGGCAATAAGACTTCATGACTAGATATGTGAAGTAGTCGTTGGAGGGTATCAGGATGGCCAAGTGTAAGACTGGTATTCCTTACTGGAAACCATATGAGGAAATATAAATGCATAAATGGACAGGACCTTTATGTAATGGGGTAGAAATGAGAAATTATCTGAGAAATTGTCCATGTCCAGATTATTATGTAAAATCCACATGCCTTACCTGAAAAATTGGACTCTTTTCCTTTTCATACCAATTTGATCTGGTCTCATGTCTCCTTGAACCCTAGACACATTTTAGTCATAAGTTTCTCATTTACGCTGTATCAAAGAGGTGGATAACTTTATCATTAGAATTGCTATGTCATAAAATCTGTCATGAATATAGTTGTATGTCCATATATTAAGCAAAATTATGAGCCAAACGTGCATAAAAATTTACTTTTAGGCTAAAAGAATAAACATCACTAAATTATTATTCCATTAAAATCATTTTACATTAATTACTAAGTGAGATTTCATTATTTGTGATAAATTATTAGTATTATTTTTAAATTTAGAAGAATTTTTTTCAATATTCTTACATTTTTAAAATTCCTTTCTTGTATGACTTGGTTTTATAATTTTCTATGAAAAAGAACATAGCAAACTACTTAAGTCTTTTCTAAGGATCTAGTAGTATAAATCAGTTTTTGAGTAGTTCATGAGTGGAAGCTTGTACTGTTGTATGTTGTGTTCCCCTGAAAATGCAGTTATTTTTAAGGGATTGTTTCAGGAAGAACATTTTGGTATTTGCTCATAAGGGAAAAGAAAAAGTGGTTATGAAGCTATTTTTCCTAATAAGACTTTGCAGAAATTCATTAACATTTATTAATAACTTTGTTTTAAAAGTCATTTATTTAGTCATCCAATATGCAACAAATATTGAGTAGTACCCATGTGCAGAGTAATACAGCAGCTAGTGAGTGGAAAAAAAATGCATCAAAACATTATATAGAAAAGAGAGGTGTCAGCAAACTGTGGTTTAGGACCAAATGCAGCTTGCTGCCTATTTTTGTAAATAAAATTTTAATCGAAACACATCCATGCTCATTAATGTACATGTTGTTTGTGCCACTTGAACACTAAAGGACAGACCTGCGTAATTGTGACAAAGACCATGTAGCCCATAGAAACTAAAATATTTATTACTTGCCTTTACAGAAAAAGTTCACTGACTTTTTAATAGCAAAAAGTAAATGCCTAATAGAGATGTCATTCATATGATACTAAATGAAAAGATTAGGGTCGGAAAAAAGTACTTTTTATATTTTTGATATTAAAAAAAACTTGAAATCACCCTAGCCAGTTTGGCTCAGTGGATAGAGTGTAGGCCTGCAGACCCAAGGGTCCCTGGTTTGATTCTGGCCAAGAGCATGTACCTTGGTTGTAGGAGCCTCCCCAGCCCGGGCCCTGGTCAGGGTGCGTACAGGAAGCAACCAATCAATGTGTTTCTCTCACATCGACATTTCTCTCTGTCTCCTTCTCTCTTCTACTCTCTCTAAAAATCAATGGGACAATATCCTCGGATGAAGATTAAAAAAAGAAATGGAAATACCTGGTGGGTGTACAAAGGGAATAAAACAGGCGCAGGTGATGCAAAGCTAAATCTTACTGTCCTGAGGAATGTTGAATTCATTTCTTGTTAGTCTCTTTACTTGCTGCTCCCTATTAATTTTGTGACAACAATCCAAGCAGGCACTTTTCCTGCCCAGTTGTGTTCTAGCATCTGGTGAATTCCCAGGAGGGTGATGATAAAGCAATCATCTGCTCTTGGTCCACCCTCCAGGAGCAGCAGGTAATAGGAAGCGTCTGCTTTCCCCTGAAAATTCATAACTGTACATTGGGTTGTTATAAAATCTAAAATAAACCTTTTCTTTGTATTGCCATTTTTACTTATAATTTACATTTCAATTGCTTTCTCCTGGCCTACAACTCAGTAAGTCCCATCAAGACATTAAAGAAACCTATGGGCTTATGGCTCCTTCTCTGCTAAATTTCAAGTTGAAGACACAAGCCAAGCAACAAAACCCTGTCAGTCTGAGGATGCCACTCAAGCATGTGTAGCTCTTATAACAAGACCTATTTCTGGACTTTTTGTAAATCTATACAGGTGAGGTGAGCACAACTTCAGTGTGAGTTTAATAAGAATGAGAGTCCTGTGTGCTTCCCTCATTGTCTTTTCCCTGGATATCCTACAGTCCTCGAAAGTCTCATGTTGATCATTCACTGGATTCAGCCGATACATCCCTAGTGACCATGAATATGGTAACTGGCAGCGACGAAAAGCTGATCTTAAATAAACCATGAATGCTTTGCTTGAGTCACTTAGGAGTGAGCAGGCTCCTGAGGTGAAATGTACATTTGAAGGTGGTGGAAAGGAGAAAACATCAGGATTATGGCCACGTGGGAAGGTTCAATCTGGCATGACTGTGACCCAGGAGCCATGAAAGTGGACTGCCCTCCTAGGGAATGAGACACTTAGACTGGAATCTAGAGTAAGGTGACCAGATTTTAACATTGGTAAAGCAGGGCACCATTGACCGGGGCGGGGTTCTTGATTAAAAATTTGGTCTATATGGAGCAACAAAAATTTTCATAGAACGCAAAAATAGTATTGTAATATATTTTTTTTAAATTTCAACATAAGTACAATTTACAAATATAATAAATAAAAATTATGTATAGTATTATTTTATTCTTTGGCATATTTCTCATTTGAGTGAATTTTTTTTAGTAGATTGCTGTCGTTGTTTAAAAGGTCATGAATTTGCCGTAACGTAAGTCATGTCACTTTCAAGGCCGGCGCTAGACTTTTTGCCGCCACTATAAAATATAAATAATACGAGTACTGTCTGCTAAATTCAAGAAAATTTATGTATTTATAAAATAAATAAATAAATTACTTGCCTAAATTATCTGAATAGCTGATTTGTAATGACATCTCTTGTTTAACTAGCTTACTAGCACGCAGTACGATGTGTATCATCTGAGAGACAGTTACAAAATGTTTTCGTCGATATGTACACATATAATACCTTAATAAAAAAAATTTGAAAAAAAAGAGGTTTCCCAGCCCTAAAAAAAAAAAAAAAAAAAAAAAAAAAATGTTTTCGTGGTTGCCAATCCCAAAAAATGCCATTGTTCATTAAGTCCAAACAATGGTGGTCGAATTCTAACAACTGATCAACAATGCGAACTTTGATAAGCAGTTCTCGATAATCAGTTCTCAACAATTATTTGTTATTATTAAAGTTTAACATTATAAAATTAACAAAAATAATATAAAACTCATATCCTGGCTAAATAGCCACATGGCTGCCAAAAACCGTATATTCCCTTCCCGTTCTCCCGCCGTTCCCTAGCTTGTCGTGCATTCTTTCCAAAAATTGGGACTTTTTTTTAAAACACCACGGGATGCGGGACAAATTGTTAAAAATCGGGACTGTCCCGCCAAAAGCGGGACGTCTGGTCACCTTGATCTAGAGGCATTGGCAACAAGAAGGGAGTGAGTATATGGAAAAAGAGGAGCCCTGTTACACTATTTTGCCCAGAGTTTATTCAGAACTAATGCTGAAGGCTGACCTCAGCAGCAGCCCAAACATTTGCAGTTGGGCCTGTGGGAACAGATGCTGTAACGATGGGTCTTTGAGATCCATCATGATCGTGTTATCTTACCATTCTCTGAAGTTTTTATTGCCGGCATCTGTGCATCTATGGGTTTTAGGTTCCTTCTGGCATTAACTCTTCCTGCTGCAGTACCTTGTATTCAATGTAATGAAATGACTTAGATTTTTATATTCTATTTATCTAAGAAACATTTACTATGAGGTGGCCTCTTGCAAAGATTTATTGAACCTAATATCTAGTGTGAAAGTTAGAGCTCGAAGTAATCGCCTCTATCCTCATCTGATGAAGGATCTGCCAGCACCTAACTGTATTGTTCTGTGAAAGAGATATGTGGTTAGCTGTGACTGAGCTCCAATTAAGCAGGTCTAACATGAAGGGACCCACATCTTCAATCTGTAAAATTTGAAAAGCTAATTAAAACATTAATTCAGTTATTTCTTTTAACAGAGAATCAACCATTTAAAATATTCTAGGTAAATACCTATTTGACCACTATTACCACAGTTATGCTTTGTTGCTTTCTATATGGAAGTTTTCATTTATTAACATGTCTTATTTGCTCACTAAAAAAAATTCTTCCAATGTGTTGAGTTCAGTTCAGGGCAGCTTCCCTATTCTGTTAATAAAACTTTTGGACATTGATACACAAGCTAGGGGGAGATGATTGGGTAGAAAGCATTGCTCTATTCATTTACCTCCCACTCTACAAAAATGCAAAAATAAATTAAAGGTACCTCTATTTTTTCCCTTGGGGCATTTCTTTTGAAATATAGAATTCCCTTAAATTCAAGTCCTTTTACTTGAAGATCATTGGTTCCTGTAGGAGATTAAAGGAAAATCTATTCCTGTATGCAGCTATATGTCCTGTATTCATCATTTGCTTTTATATTATGTAAATCCTCTCTACCTTTGAGGATGCAATGAAAAATTTCACAACTGCAGACAAATGTGACACTATGGTTAGTACTGACAAACTCAGGGGAAAATTGTGGGATATATTTCAGATTAATGCATCTGAAGAACTATATGGTATAGTCATGTTTATTTACTATTACTAGTCTTTGTCAATGAAATGGCCTTAGGGATATCTTGAGACTAATTGATCATTTGTCTAATGCTTGGAATCTTCCCTAACCTTGACCCAGTGAAACCTGGAGTCACCTTAATGCTGTGAAAATTATGATTGCAAAATTAAGTACTATTATAGATCATCCAGATGTCAAGAAATCACTAGCTTCAGTGAATATATGTTAATTAACTTAAGGGACCTTGTCTTTCTTGCTCTGACACATCAGAAAAATTCTCTTTGTGTGAATGAAAAATGAAAAAGATGATGGGTCATTTTACTTTTCACATTTCCTAATATTAAGTCCTGTGTAAAAGAGCACCCTCACTGTACCCAGTGTACTCCTGGTGCTACGTGGCTCCTCGATGATGTGATTAGTTCTCTCCAGGTATGATTCTAGTAATGACTATAGGCTGAGGGCATGGAATAATGCTAATCCTCGAGTCAGGACCTGAAAGAGAGCCAGATCCTCTGGCAGGGAAGCAAACTTCTGAAGGAGATGGGAGAAGGATTTTAAGGCTCTCTTTCCTGAGTTTGGATGATTAGGAGGGTAGCTGTTGAGATAGCAAGGATGGCTCTTATAGAGTCAAGGTTGAAGGATCAATAAGATAGTGGAATGGGGTCTAAAACCTGTGGGAGCATGCCATCTTTAGATTTATGTCACTCTTGACCTTTATTGCCATAGTAAAGTCTTGTTTAAGGTTTCAGAGTTGTTTCATCTAAGATGATGTGGAGTGTCAAGGAAGGGCCCCTGGGTCATAGTTTTAAAGGCAGCAAGTATATGGTATTGCAAACAATAAAAGCTAAGCTCTCGGGGGGATGGTAAAAATCAAGAGAAAAGTCATGGTTTTGAGGTATGGCTTCATTCCTCCCGTAGAGATTCACTTTTTGTTGCCAATCTTAGTAAATCTTATTTTATTTTATTGCAGAAGTTGTTGTTTCTTTTTTTCTTTTAAACTCTTAACCTCAGTTGTTTGTTAAGGAGATATACCCCACTGAGCCATAGAAACATGTCTTCATTCAATATAGCTTTTAGAAAAATGGCGTATCAGGAATTGGGAGTACCCAACCAAAACCATGTGATTTTTTCCCTAAGGACTTGTGGTAGATTGAAAAGAATTTTTTACAGTTTCTCTCAGAGAGGTGGATTCTGTTTCCCAACCCCTTCAACTCTGCCTTGTGAGTTGCTTTGACCAACAGAATATAGCCAACATGATGCTGGAGTTCTGAGTTAGGGCCTCAGGGGCCTTTAGCTTCCTTTCTCACTCGAGTGGAATAAGAGACTGCCATGTGAAGAAGGTGGTGGGTACCTTTTGAAGACATATGGGACCACAACCAGCCTCAATTACCAGCAATGTAAGTGAAGCTACCTGAGTCCTCAAATCCCCGTCAAACGGTTACATGACCAAAGCATATATACAATGGAATATTCTTCAGCCTCAAAAAGAAGATATTTGTAACAACAGGATGAACCTGGAGGATGTTAAGCTAAGGGAAATAAGCCAGACACAGAATGATATATGCTACATGACCTCATTTATATGTGGAATCTAGGGAAATCAAACTCATAGAGCCAGAGAGTAAAATGGTGGTTGCCATGGCTGAAAGGTAGAGGACACGGTGGTCAAAGTGTGTAGAGTTTCATTTGTGCAAGATTAGTAAGTCTGGAGATTTGTTGTATATAATGTAAATATAGTTAACAAGACTATTGTATACTTGAAATTTGCTGAGAGGGTAGATCATATGTGCATATGTGCATACACACACATTATACACTCACAGATCTGCTTAGCTGAGCCCAGCCTAAAGCAGGGCACACATTTGCACATGGGAGCAAATGTTTTTTTGTTTTTAGGAACTATGTTGGGGGATGATTTGTTATGATCAATAACTAACTAACACAGAAGATTATCATTTTTTAAAATGGAAGATGGACTTGTAAAACTAGCACATGCATTACAAAGTAATGTGCATTATAATAGAAACACACGTGAATGTCAGAATGCAGGTTGAATCAAGTTTGAATATCATCCTCTTAGGAGCCACTCAGAGACTGGAGATCTGTTCCTTAACTTCAGTCTACTGAGTCTACCTTCTGTTACTTGCTCTCAGTCTGTTCCTCCAATCTGAGTTACCTTCATCCAGTCCATAGGATCACATTTGAAGTGCCCTTTTTGGCATCTGTACCAAGGCTTTTGCAATTTATTACAGCCTTAGAGGAGGAACCATATATGTTTGACTCATTAACTACCCTGATGGTCGTTTTCAGCTTCCTTCGCTGTTCTTACAGCTTGTCAGTCTGACCACATGGAATATAGTTGGGCTAAGAAGGTGCTCCTCTGGGCTCTGCCTTTCCACATATTTAGCATTCCCTCTCCCTACCACTGTCACCCCAGCACACACACCTTCACTCCTACACACTCCCCTGCCCAGAGATTCATCAAATCTCAGGGCCAGTGTTTTCTCTTCTTGGACGTCTTCCCTGAGTCTTTAACCTTTTGCACTCAGATGTCGAGTGTGACTCGACAGGGTTAGCATTGGTAGCAGCTCGTATGTCGAGCCACACTTGACACGTAGTTTCACCGCGGGGGGAAGGGGGATTTTTGTCTATTTTTCCAGTATCTTTTCTTGTTTTCATTAGCATGAAAGGACAAGTAAAATGTAAATGCCGTCTCAACTGATGCCAAAAATGAAAAACCGATAATGCATGTGAAATTTATTAGGAAACTAGTACATGATCTTGTTGGAGAATTCAGAGATGGTACACTAACTTCCAGGGGTAGATTATTATCCACTAACTTAGAGCAACGTTTAGATGGAAAGCTCCATATAATCACACCTCACCCTAACAAAAAACACAAAGATTGTGTTGTTTGTTCTAACAGAAAAATCAAAGGAGAAAGAAGAGAGATGATTTATATTTGCGAAACATGTGAATGTAAACCAGGTCTTCATGTGGGTGAATGTTTCAAAAAATATCACACCATGAAAAATTATAGAGATTAAAATTACTCTTTGAATGTATCAATAATTTGAAATATAAAAAATCCAAATAAATAAGTTTGTATGAAAAGAAACTCCAGTTTTTTATTCTACTGTCGCGCTTTGTAAAATCTGGGGTATTTAAAAATTTAAATCCCAAGTAGAATAAAAGAATCGAGAAAAAAGCAAGCGAGTGCAAAGGGTTAAGCCAGTCTAGATGTTCCTTCTCTGTTACCACTAAGCCTTTTTGCACAACCACTTAGGTAACACACTTCTGACAGTATTAACACTTCAGTATGTTTCTCATCTGTTCTCTGTTTCTTGAAGGCAGGGACAGCTCATGCTTTACTATATTTGTAACACAAATGACAGTGCCTATTACAGAGTAGGTCCTTGTTAAGTATACATGGAATGAAGGAGGAATGGAAACACCCTGCTACAATTTTGTGGCAATAAAGACTTCATCCTTTCTGTTCTAGCCCATTGTCAACTCAGATATTAATTCTCATCCCACACAGTTCTGTGACTCCATAGGAAGTGTGCACAGGCATGTATATGTGTGCACACACATGAGTGTGCATGCAATGAGGACGGTAATTTACTGAGAAAAAGGCTGTAACATCATGAAATGTAAGTGTGGCGGTTTTATGTAGGGCAAAGGCAATTTGTAGCCCTTCAATGACACATTTCTAATCACAGGCACTGGGACCATTTCTGCAGCACATGACACTTTCTCTCTGGGCCTCTCACTTTGACCTGAGGGTTTACCACATCTGATACAATGCAATAAAAGGGCAGACTTAGAAATAATCTCAACTCGCGATGTTAAGAGATGAATAGCCGGCCATGTCCCGAACAGGAGGTTAATTGCTGAAACACAAAGCATCCTGCAGCAAAATGTGGCCTGGAGGGGTGATCTCATAACCTCGAGGCACTAAAATCCTGGGCCCTGTCATCAGATATTCTAATTACATGCTCTCTGCAAGCACTTCTTTCTCACGAAGAATTCAAAATCCTCTTATTAGCTCAGGTTTAAAGAGCAAACAGAAAATTGAAATGTCAAAGGTCAGTATAAATAAAAAGCAAGACTACCGGAAGCCTGGATAGAGAGGAAGCAGAAATCAGAGCTCCCAAGATCTAATTAGCAAAGTCCAGTCTTTGAAATAACTAAGGCAGCAATTATAAATAATGAGAGTGAATAGAGTTTCCTGACTGTAAGGGGTTAAAAAAAGCATGACTTGGGATTTCAGCAAGTAATTTTAACACACTTGGAATTTGTAATTTCAACACACTTGGGATTTCAGCAAGTAATTTCAACACACTTGGAATTAGAGAGAAATAATAAAGCTGATTCGCCTTTTTAAAAAATCTATAAATGTAATTTTTACATTAAAGTAAGTTGATTAAAAATTTTTTTTAAATCCTCACCCGAGGATATATTTCCATTGATTTTTAGAGGGAGTAGAAGAGATAGGGAAAGTCATCGATTGGTTCCCTCCTGCATGAGCCCAGACCAGGGCTAGGGCAGGGGAGCAACCTGCAACCAAGGTATGTTCCCTTGACCGGAATCAAACCTAGGACCCTTCAGTCCACAGGCTGATGCTCTATCCACTGAGCCAAACTGGCTAGGGTAAAAATATTCTTAATTTTTGTGGGCTCTGCAGTATGGTACAGTAGATATCCTATCTAATAATAGATAAATATGCAAATTGACCATACCCCGACACACCCACAAGCCACGCCCACCATCCAATCAGAGTGAATATGCAAATTAACCCAAACCAAGATGGCTACAGCCACAGAGAGCAAGGTTTCCTAGGTAACAGAGGAAGCCAAGCTTTCCACCTGCCCTGGCCAGGCCTAAGCCTCCACTCAAGCTACAAAGTTTCAGTTGCAGAAGGTAAACAAATTCAAACAAATGGCGGCAGAATGGAGCTTGAGAGAGCAGGCCAGGGTTGCTGCCGGCAACAGGGGAAGCAAAGCTTTCCGCACACCCTGGCCGGGCCCACCCGCTTAAGGCAACAAAGTTTCAATTATAACCCCAACACAAATGGCTGCCGGGCCTCAGAGGGAGCCCCAGGCTTGGCTCCACTCCAGGCTACAAAGTTTCAATTGTAGAAGGAAAATAAATTCCAGATACCAGGGCCTCCGCTTGGGTTGCCAGGGGGCGTGGCCGGCCTGCAAACCACCACAGGCCCCTCGCTCAGGCTGCCCCACGCCCCAAGGGAACCCCCACCTGATCCGGGACGCCCTTCAGGGCAAACCAACTGGCCCCCACCCCTGTACCAGGCCTCTATCCTATCTAATAAAAGAGTAATATGCAGATTGACCATCACTCCAACACACAATATAGCTGCCCCCATGTGGTCAAAGATCCTGCCTCCATGTGGACACAAGATGGCCACCACAAGATGGCCAGCAGGAGAGGGCAGTTGGGAGGCACCCAGCCTGCAAGGGAGGGCAGTTGAGAGGGACCAAGCCTGCAAGGGAGGGCAGTTGGAGGTGATCAGCCCTGCAGGAGAGGGCAGTTAGGGGTGACCAGGCCACAGAGGAGGGAAGTTGGGGGCAAACAGGCTGGCAGCAGAGTGGTTAGTGGGTGATCAGGCTGGCAGGCAGAAGCGGTTAGGGGCAATCAGGAAGGCAGGCAGGCAAGCAGTTGGGAGCCAGCAGTCCTGGATTGTGAGATGGATGTCCGACTGCCCGTTTAGGACATCCCATTTTGGAGAGGGTACAGGCTGGGCTGAGGGACAACCCCCTCCGTGCACGAATTTCGTGCACCGGGCCTCTAGTTTTCTTATAACACCCCATGGATTCAGAATCACCATCACTCTTTGTCAGTTCTTCAAATGGTGTGGTTAGATCCTTGTGCCACCACCCCCTGCCCCACCCAGCATGTGCACCTTGTCATGAATACGAATGAATTTTCATCCTACTTTAGAAGTTTGTTTAAAAAGGAAAACAGAAAATTTCAAAATATATGTCCTAACTTCCTAAATGGACTTTTTATATTCAAATTCATGTGTATTCTTTTGCAACCAGAGTTTCTATGAAAATCTTCATATAAAATCCTTTAAATATTCTTGCAACTTTCTTTAGCATCAGTACCAGTGAGCTGAGCATGTCATCCTTTTATAGGCTGGTCCAGCCCCCAGCGCCCATTGCCTGCACTATTCTGTTAGGCTTCTGACTGGTCTTCTAGGCTTCTTCATGTGCCCGGCAACACCCTGCTCCACCCGGCATCCAGAGTGATGCTCTAGACAAAATCCTCAATGGTTCTCCCTCTTACTATGACCATGATCTCATCTCCTGCTACTCTATTGTTGCCATATGAACAGGTGTAAACCTACTTTTTCCCTGCCCTGTATTCTAATTAAGTAGAAAATTAGGACTAGGGAGTATATTCAGAGGTGGAGATTCTTCATGCTGGAACTAATTCTCCTTGCAGTCATACTAGCAGCCTGCATTAGGTTCTCATCTTTGGCACCATGGCTTTCATTTTCCACATTCATCCTACTCCTTTAAATTCAGTGTCAGAATCTGCTCTTAAAAAGGCATAATATTCATCAGTGGCAATTTGACAATGTGCTATCTCATTCACATGAATTTTCTTTGTAAGAATTCTCACATTATAAAAATATTTTCTGTCCTACTTAAAAAAAGTTCAAGTACAAACGAGGAAATGATTTTGTAGGTATATGGGATATGTTCTATATTCTCTCTAGTCTTGGTCACATATTTCATAGGTGTGCAAATCTGATTGTGATATTTAAATTCTCCTATAGCATAATTGCATAATATAGTTCCAGGTAGAACATTTGCCTTTTTATGCCATAAAAAGAAAAACACCCTGTTACATAAGAATATCCCCCAAACAGTGCATAACATTCATGATGCATTCATTCAATTAAGCAATTTTGAGAGCTTTTTATATTCTAGACACTATTTTAGTCTTAAATACAATAATAAATAAAATATAGCAAATCCCTATCTCATAAAGTTTAAATTCCAAAGTGGGAAAATAATTTTTTTGTTGAAAGCTGGACATTTTGTATTGGGTAATATGAACTTAGGTAAATGGTCTTTCAATTAGGGGGTGGGGGAGATTCTGTATTACCAATTCCACTAGCTTATAGCTTCTGGGTCTATAACTAGAATTATATCTGAACATATGAATCACAGGCAGTTAGTACAAGGCCTGTCCCAAGAAGAGAACACTTGGATAACAAGAAATATCACCAACACGTATTGCCACATGATTCTGCACTGTCTAGTAAAGATACTTAGAAACTCAGAGAAATCCACATTGGTTCTCTGACCCCTGGAATATAAGTAATTATGACAGAGAAGGACAAGAAATTGCCCTTGAATATGTTTTCATGTTCCATTGACAATAAGCCAAAAGTAATACCAGCTCCCCGAGGAAAAGGAAGAGATTGGTGCCATTGTTAAAGCCTTCAAAGATGCAGGTGGCACTTCCTACCACTTCCCAATTTGAAATCTGTTGTCTGGTCACAGCAAAAGCCAGATGGGCCAGGGAGAATGACAGGCAATTATTGCACACTTAATCAGATGGTATTATCAATTGTAGCTGGTTGTCTGAGTGTGCTATCTGTATTCCAGCAAATCTACACAGTCTCTGGCACCTGGTGTTCAGCTCTTGATCTTGCATATACTTTTCTTCCACTGTTTTCAGGAAAGGAAGCAGGAGCGGTTTGCTTCTGAAGGGACAAGGCTATAGCTTCACTGAACAGCCTCAGAGTTGTGTCGACCCTTCTGTTCCCAGTCACCATCCTGTCCAGAGATAGCTTGATTATTTTGAAATCCCGCTGAATCTTAGGTTATTTTGTATAACATTAAGCTAATTGGACCCAGTGAGCAGGAAGTATAAAGTACCATGGATGCCTTAAAAAGATAAATGCATGCCAGAAAGTGCAAAATGAATCCTGAGGAGTTTCAGGGTCTTGCCTCATTAGTGGAGTTTCTAGGAGTTTGGGGAATGCCAATCTACCTCTCTAAGGCAAGAGACAAATTGCTGCTCATTCACACCTAACATGACCCATTTACTAGATAACCCCATAGGTTGAGTAGGAAAGAACTCCAGAGACTGGAGTGTTTGCTGTCCCGACACTTGTGGGAGATGATGACACAACCTAACCTGTGCTATAGGATGTGACCATGATGGAGAAGCAATACAGAAGAACATCAGGAACACCCCAATTTTTTCAACATATGGAAAATAAGTACAGACGTTAGGGTTTTTACATGAAGGCCATGCCATCCTGTCTATTTGAAGTGTCTCTGGCTTGCCCCCAAGCACTGTTGGATATTGAGCAGTGACGATGAGAAATCAAATAACTAGGCCACCTACCTCAGTTCAGGTCCTCTGAGAATCAGATGCCAAGGTAATTAGAAATGCATAAGATTCATTGAGGGAAACATACGTAAGGGACAGAGGATGGAAGAAGCAGGATTAACACCTTCCAGACCACAATAAATGTATGATAAGTGAAATGAGCCAGGGAAGCAGGAGATTGGGTAGGACTAGCCCCAGACTTCAGCACAGCTTTGAGAAAGTGATGCTCAGGCTGATGGAAAGTCCAGGGCAAAGATTCACCACTAGAGGAGTCCAGCATTGGGCAGAAACAGCTCTACTTTAGAACTCATGCTGTGTCCAGTCATCTGTTGGGAGCAGCCCTGATAGGGCGTGGCCTTGGCATAGATGCTGTACTATTTCCCAAAGGCATGGCGTGACAGGCTGTGGCATGCCTCACATTTATCATCTCAGAGATCTGAGGGGCATACCTCCATGGCTGCCATACCACCCAAACTTCTTTTTGTGACTTGGGGTTCTTTGATCTATCAAAACATACACATTCCAGTATAAATTGGAAATGATGTGTATGATACTGTCTCCTAGCAGGTCCAGAAGGCACATGTAAACTTTAGGAGCAGGGGGCTCAGATGTTCAGGGTACTTACTCATCCTATTTTACTTCCCCTCTCTTGGTCCACACATATGAACCTTTATTGAAGTTCCTATAACCTAATAATAGTTAACTAAAGTATTTGCATGGTAAGTTGCTACCAGTTCAAATTGAGATGCTATTGAATTACACTCTCACTCAGCTTGGTCCTGTAAAACATTGATGAAGAGAATCCCCATAAGTAGAACTTTGGTCCATTTTGTGTGGAATTAGGGTTACGGTTAGGGTTAGATCTGAGGTAAGCATTTACATTGATTTATGAACAATGATTAATTGTTTCACTGTCTGGACAAAGACTTTGAAAGGCTAAGACTAAAAACTTAGTGACAAAGACATCTAAGAGAAAGGTATATATCTTGAAAGGGGACCAGAGTTTAAAAACATTTGCATCCCACAAATATGTCTACCAGAGGATACTGACAACAAAAAAGATCTTATATAATAGAGAAGATAGCCCATTATGCATGTCAATCAACTCTTCCCAGGTCATTTGTCAGTGGGCCCTTGCACAAAATGGCCAGGGTGTCAGTGATGGAACTGTATGGGTTGAACAATGCTAAATTTCTCAATTTTATTTAAGCCAGTCTGCTCGCTGCTACTGCTGACTTCCCCATCTGCCAAAGAAGGAACTTATAGTGAATCTAAATGTGGGGAAGTCATATCGATGCTGGGTTTGTTACTGTCATCCCTTCTGTGAGAGGAAGCCTCCAAAATGGCTCCCCATGATCCTTACCTCTTAGAATTCATGCCTTGTATACTCTCCTCTGTGGCCTGGACATAGTGAATTGCTTCTAACTAATATCCTATCTAAAGAGGGAATATGCTAATTGACCCTCACACCATCACAAAGATGGAGATGCCCACAGCCAATAAGGAGGGGATATGCTAATTGACTGCCCCACCCTCAAAGATGGTAGTGCCCACAGCCAATAAGGAGGGAATATGCTAATTGACTACCATGAGTCCCCTAGTCCCTTCAGCACCCGAGCTGCCCAGGGCTGGCCCGAGGCACAGGCAAACCTCAGATGGTGGCTGCCCAGCTGCCCAGGGCTGGCCTGAGGCACAGGCAAGCCTTGGATGGCAGCTGCCTAACTGCCCAGGGCCATCTGAGGCTCAGATAACCAGGACCAGCTGAGGCTTGCACTGCCAGCAGTGGCAGCAGCAGAGGTGTGATGGGGGTGTCGCCTTCCCCTGATTGCCAGGTTGCCTCCCACCCCTAAGGGCTCCCGGACTATGAGAGGGGGCAGGTTGGGCTGAGGGACCCCCCATCCAGTGCATGAATTTTCATGCACCAGGCCTCTAGTAGTTCCATAAGCTTTCATGGTAGGTTTGCATAGCCAAATTATGGAATTAGGCCACAACAAGACTGGCTTCTATTGCCTATCTCTGTCTCTCCCTCCTTTCTAAGGGAGAAATCTGCTGTGCTCTGAGTAGACACATGGATAGCTTATGTGACAAAGAACTGAAGTCTCTCATCAACAGTCTGCTAGAATCTGTTAACAACCCACCCTCAGGCTATGAGCTGATGACATGGTGCCACAAGCCTGGCATTGGGTCCCAGAGTAGACACAGGTTTCCGCTGTGTTTGCTGCCTCAGAGATTCCCATTCCTTACCGGGTAGACACATTCTTTGGGCCTATCACTTCTCTGAGTGGAATGTTATGCCAACTCTGTTTCTTAGCCACAGGTCCTTAGTGCTACCAGGTCTATTCTGAAGAACTTCACTGGCTTTGAATCTCACAAATAAGGGATTTAAAACTTCCCCATCCCACGGGCCTGAGATTCCTTATTAAAATCGACCTGCCTACCCTTCAGTGATGTTCGTCCTTGAATGTCCTTATCTTCTCCCTTAAAAAGAAAAGTACTCTGAAGTCACAGGGCACACCTCTTCAGATACGCTGTTTTCTTTGTATTCCTAATATTGAATTTTAAAAGTAAAAGTATTGGCACTTTTGACCTACGTATTTTGATGACATAATGCAGTTTTCTTCTTTGTAGAATAAAGTTCTTTGATGCAGTGTTTGTGAAAGACAGGTGGGGTATCCAGTAAAGAACACGTTACAATCCATGAATCAGTGGGTACAGAGCGGTAAAGACTTAAAATAGTACCCTTCACTATTAGTTGAAATATATTACAATCCACTGCTTTAAAATCGATCAAACACACTTATTGTACCATTAACATTTGCAGAAGGATGCACTAATATATTAAAATGACATTGATCAAGTGTGTTAATTAGGTGTTGAAAAATTTAAGCGGGTTGCTTTATCAAAACCAAACATTGATTTCACTGATGTTATGTGCTCTTAATTGTAGTGGCAACATTCTCTTTATGGATTCCTTCGTAGGAAGATAATATGCTGATAAGAGAGCTCCCAACACACATCAGCCAGGGAGACCATTATTTTATATGGATGGGCCTTTACAAGGGTTGATGAATGAATTTACACTAAGCCAAAGTATATTTTTGGTGTCAAACTCTCAGAGCTGGGCTTGAGTTCATGAGATGGTGTGACACAACCCACCGCTGTCTGTTGTTTGGTGACCTGCTTGAAAAGTTGAAAGAGAAAGCAAAGAGCACAAAGAAGTCCCGCTTGAACCCATTTAAAAAATCTTCCTTGAAATATCTTTGTGTTGGTATCAGCTAATGGTAAATACCTAATAATGAATGCAAAAGTGCTTAGCTGCTGCTTCAGAAAATTAATTTGTTACATGTTCTCTGACCCTAATGAAAGGAACATTCCTTAGGAAACAACTGGGAAAAAAATGCCCAAAATGCCCAAATCAGAAGACCAAATTAAGTGTAGAAGATGTTGGCAAGTGGGTGTTTCTCTTCAGAGGGTAATTCAGAGACTAAGGCGGCAGAATGCTGTAAGATGAGTAATTTAAGTGCTAATTGACCAGCAGATTGACTCTCTAAATATGCCTAAGTGGTTTGAATTGGATTGCAGGGTAACTCCTTTCCATTTCCGTGAGTTCCTGTCCTCTTATTGGTCTGTTCTAATTTTGACAATATTAGCCCTGTATTGTAATGTTATTTTAGTTGTGCTATTCAGCCACAGCTGCTATTAAGTAAACACTGTTTCTTTATGGCTATTTTCCAGTGTGGCCTTTGGAGAGATTCTGATTTCTAACTGTATGGAGTGTTAATGTCCACTATTAAATTATGCATGTATACTTAAGAAGGCTTCATAATATTTTTAAAAGCTTAATTTTACAAACCTTTATAATAATAAACCGATATTTTATAAACTATTCTCCATGAGAAGCTTTTGACAATATTTATTAAATTTATTACGTATGTATTCAAATCATATATTTACATATTTTCAAATAAATATACATGCATATGTGTAGGTAGATAGATGTTCTATATTTAGATGGAGATATACACATACAGATACAGATATAGATACAGAAACAGACCATAACATAAGACATTACTTTAGTGATGCCTATAGGGAAAAACAGATTTGGGGAGAGTGAGACTTGTCCAAAACTAAACCTCAAGCTTTTGGTATCCAGTGAAGGTAACATTCAGAGTTCCGAATCTTCTGCTATCATGAAGTATGTTTTCTTTACCCTTCTTAAGCAAGGACCATGAGAAACTTTATTTGAGTTAGTAGTATAATTTGTGAAAAACAACATTTAGAGGCAGATCCTGTAACTTTCCTATGGAGTGATTTGTCCCTAGGGAAGAAGCTAAGTAACTCTTTAATGTAGCTGAGACAGTAAACCTTCCTTGGCTCTCTAACCGGTCAACAGAAACCATTGTTTCCCTTAGGTGATGCAGTCCCCCGGCTTTCTTCATGAAGTGCCACAAATCGCTATTTCTTCTAAGAACTAATTAGGAAAAAATGAGCAATTACTCAGTCAAACACAGATTGATGTAGTCAATTGCTACTGTCTTCTGCACTTGAAACAGTATGATGAGAAACAGACAGCAATGTATGACTCCCACACTCTCATTAGAATGGATGAATACAAGGAAACATTTTTATATTTTGAATGTATATTGTAATTCACTCAACAACTTTATATATGAGTCATTTTTGTCTAAGGCAAAAATCTGTTTCATTTTGAAGATATAGTGAGTTCTTTTTACTGTTAACATACTAGTAATGTCAAAATATATAAGCAAAACTAAAATTTAAGAAAAAAATTCCAAATTTTAGCATGTTTATGAACATCCATATCCTTAACCTTTCATAAGCACAATATTTAAAAAGCTTGCTGATTCTTTTCTGGAGGCATTGATATTATACAGCAACATAAATTTGTTTATACCTGGGAAATTATAAAAAATAGTAGCCTTGAAATAAAGCATTCATGAGAATTATACTTAGTAAATTATACTAACATAAAAACCTAGTTACAGAGATATGTAAATCATTAATTAAATGTGTCATAATTCATTATATCTCTTTTAAAATGAAAGTATTTGTTACAATTATTCCCTATACCCTATGAGCTCATCTGGTCATAAGGCTTTGCAAATCAGTTAACTATGAAACTGTTTATTGAAAGTCTGATAAATATAAATAATTAGATCTAACTATGCTAAGTAGCCTTTGACATTTACAATATTATATTTCTAAATTAGAGAAGTCTTTATTTACCAATTGATTACCTCACATGAGGTTTAAAAAATGGTAAACCACAAAGCTATTAATATTTAATAATTAGCTATATGCAAGCCCAATTCTTGGACTGTAGACAGTATTAAATGGAAGATGATTTTGATAGTATATAATAATTTTGCTGTGATATAACACAGTAGGTGCATAAATCTCAGAAGATCTTATTAGTGGCCACCAGAGCAGAGTTGGGGAGAGGAGCCTGCTTATGAGGCCCCGTGTCAGCAAGGCTCTAAATCTGGAACATGACCTTCCTTAGATCACATAGATTTTTTCATGTGTTAGATCTTATCTGTTTAATATTGTGATAGAGAATACAATTTATAATATGAACTCTACTGATAAATAATACTACATGTATGCCATCAAAGGGAATTTCTTTAAAATCAATAATTATGATTTTGTAATCAGAATTTTATGTAATTAAATATGAAGGTTATCAATCATTTGTTTATATTTATCTTCCAAGTAAGTGATGGTGGTATTAAATTTCCAGGCGAAATATGCTGAAATAAAACACTTAGGTTCTATTCTTTGCCAGATGAATGTTTTGAGTTTTCTTGATGTTTGGATATACAAAAATTATAGCTAGATATACAAATTCCACTTTCACATACATTAACAAGATGGAGTGACTGATTTTTACACTCAACATTGAGTATCAATTTTGTACTCTATTAGATGGCGTTACATGTACTCAATTTGTTCAGTTTATTATTCCAGAAACTGGTATTTTGCATTTTGCCAATCTGGTTGAAGAAGGGTAACCTCATCTGAGCTTGCCATTAATATAAGGTGACCAGATCGTCCCGCTTTTGGCGGGACAAAACCAATTTTTAAAAATTTGTCCCGCGTCCCACGGTGTTTTAAAAAAGTCCCTATTTTTGGAAATAGGGACTTCACCTTACGATTAATACTTTGTGATATATATATATATATATATATATATATATATATATATGACTTCATTCATATACATGCATACTAAGGAAATATGTGTTTTTATCTTAGTCTGACAAGGAATGTGTAGCTTTATTTTATAATGTATTGTACTGGTTCGTAGAGTTCTGGAGATTGGAAATCTGAGATCAGGGTGCCAGCATGGTTGGCTCTGGGAAGGCACCTTCCTAGCTTGTAGATGGCCTGTGCTCTCTCTCTTTTTTTTTTTTTTTTTTTGGTCTTCTTCTAAGGACACCAGTTCTCTTTGGAAAAGGGTCCCCTCCTTATGACCCTTTTAACCTTAATGACCTCCCAAAAGTCCTTCTCCAAATATAGTCACATTGGGAGATAGGAATTCAACATATCAATTTTGAGAGACACAATTCAGTGTATAGCAATGGGGAAGATATTGTCCACACATAGTAGAGTTTCTAGAAATGTGAGAGTGCATTTGAAAGTATCCACTGTCACAGTCATAACTTACCATGGAATAGGATAACAGCTATGATAAGAGTTTTAATTTTAATGCTCATAAATATTATTTCTAAATATGCACATTTGGAACTATACTCTCAGAAAAGTTATTTCTATTTTATATCAGTAGAAAATGTCAGCATTTAACAATATGTGTATTTTTTAATAACCGTAAGATATAGGCTTAAGTGCAACTAAATACGCTGACTTGGGACTGGCATATATAAAGATGGACATCATAGATGATTTCATTCAGACATCATCCAAGGTCTTTTGAAAAAGTTTTAATGTTAATACAACCTATTACAAATATGAGAAGTGTAGAAGGTAAAAGGCAAGTCAATGTGGTTTATCCTGGATTTTTAATCAATACAATTTTTACTACATAGAGAGAGAAATCTCTTTAGCATTTTACATGCAGGAGTCCAGTAATTCTTGTGTACTCTTGATGAAATAGTTCAGAATACTTCTTCTAAATCAAGCGATACAGGATGAAGTTTGGATAAGGCATACTAGTATTTTTTAAAGTTGGTCTTATTCTTTTGCAATCTGTTCTTTATCAACTAAAGTTTAACAGATCTTGAGATGTATTATAATTTTTTTCATATGCCTACCAAGAGGAGGCCAGGAATATGTGATAATCAAAGTATGAGTCAGGCATGAATCCATTCACACACTATTTTTATCCCAAGCATAAATGGCAAGTTGTCATCACTAATATCTTAAGTCTTTTCTTTTTCTTCTTGTTGACTCAGGAGAGGAAATATGCCATAAATCAGGAGATTGACGTAGACCGTCCTTCTTGCCTTCTGAGTCACATTCTGTTAGCCACCATTTATGTCCATCAGAATGGTCCTGATGCTAAAGGCAGATACTGCATTTTGAACTCTTAAAAGAGCAATGCAAACATAAATTTAAAATGTAGGGTCATAATTCTAAAGTGGTCATCATTAGCTGTCATGGAGAAGAACATTGCTTATCAAATAGAATAATGGTATTATTGATATATCTGTCTTTGTCAGCATTTAATGGAGAACAGAAAAAAATGACAAATAGTGATAGATAAGCCATGTGAACAAAAGTCAAAGTTCAGGAAAAGAACAAAACAAAATCCATTGTCATTTATCTCTCTCCATCCTTTCTAGTATCTGATAAAAATATTTCCCCTAGTGAATATTCAATGCATTGCTTCCACAGGGCTAAAGTAACCTTGCTTATTTTGGGGGGAATCTTAGATTGTGACTTAGCCAATTTGCAATGATTGAGAAGCTGATGTTTTCTAGATATAATTGCTGATAGTCACTTGTTTCTCTTCTGCCTGCATTTTGGTCCATTTATTTCTCCTTTCCCTCAGTTGCTCAGTAGGAGAAGAGAAGCAAAGGAAGACAGTCCCAGCACTGAGTATAGACTCATCCTTGTAATAACAATTACATGAAAGTAAAGTTGCTGTAGGTATAAGTTAGCCTCTCACTGGTAACTGAGTGGAGAAGACATTTTATACTGCTAACAAAAATGAGATTCTTAAGTTACATATTTAAATAAAATGATCATTGTTTTCTACCATCTGGTAGACCTGTGTTATCTAAAGCAGTAGCCAGTAGCCACATGTGGCTATTTAAGTTTATGTTAAATAGACTAAAATTTTCCTTCCTTAACCTCACTATCTACATTTCAAGTGCTGCAGAGCCACATTGTAGAGCATTTTCAGGGTCACTGACAGTCCCATTGGAGTATTATATAGAACAACAACTCATATACACAAAGGCCTTATGAATCTCTCTGGTGTAAGTCTATATGGGAAGCTGTATGTGCATAGATGATAAGAATCAACAAGCAAACCAACACAACATGGAGAGTTGTCCAGTTTCACCACTTTTCACAAAATTTCTATGTATAGTTTTGCATTTTATTACACCTTGGAGACAATCTGGACCAGATGGTGCTTCAGATCCTATAATTTGTTAGAAATAGGGGTTATGATGAGATGACAAGTGTCCCAAAGTCAGTGAAACTGCAACAGGACAACTCAATATCTATGCCACTGCTTTAGATAATTAAGAACATTTTGTGACACACTTGTTTGGAGAGAAATGGGCTAGGAGCTGCCACAAGGATGTCATTTAATTCCAGACAATGGACAGTGTCACCAGGCACACTTCCATCCCTCAGCAGCAAGGTAGGCAAGCCAGGGTTCTGTGGTCCTGTCACTCACTGACAGATGCTCTGAGTTGCTCACAGGCAGGTGGAACTCCACCCTTTGCATGGTTCAGAATGTGATTCCTGATGGAGCTGAAACTGCTGTGTGTTGTAGTGGGGGTTGAGGTGTTCTGGATGTAGTACCAGCACTACAGCACTGTGTCCTGCTTCCTCAAAGTCAACAGAAAACATTGCAGACCATTACGGCAGATGGCAAGAAGCTGCCGCAGGGTTTCTCAGGACCCAGGGAGTCTCAGCACCCAGGGAACTAGAGCTTTCCTTCATGCACATTCTGCCTTCTGTCCAGGTCCAGCCTCTTCCCACATGGAGGGTTGAGCCCCTTAAATCACAGTCCCTGGTCCACAGGCCCCTGGCCTTCTTGCTCCATTTCTTTTTTCATATCAGACTTTATCTCTTAAATTTCTCCTTTGGATTCCCCCAGGATCATCCTGAAATCCAAATTCTCTTGAATGACAGGGTTCATTCAAGTCTCTGCCTCTTACCCTCCAGGAGGCTGAATCAAATCAAATAATCACCGTGCTGGGAGAGTTCACCCAGGTCCTCACACCTGTTCCAGCAGAGAGACTACACTTAAAAAAAAATCGTAATGTAAACTTTCACAGTGAAGGGGGTAGACTTGACTCAATCCTGCTCAATCCTCTCTCCTGAACCCTGTGATTTTCCCTGGATTTCCAGATTTGGAAACACTATTTATGTGTGAATAGCACCCTTTCTATCTCAATCTTCCACAATCAGCCATCTTTTGTTAACGGTTCCAAGTGACTACTAATCAATCTGAAAATAAATGATTAAATTACATTTGATTTCCAGCTTGGAAACAAGCTTTGCAAACACTTTCAAGCTAGTGAATTTCCTTTTACATTGGGAGTTAAATATAGTCGAACCTGCCCACTAGACTTAAAACCTTAGAAAATCGATTAAACAGAAAGTTAAAGGACAGATTATATGAACCCGAGACTTTAGAAAAATATTTGTCATTAGTAGGATATCAAATACAAGTTTTCACAGAACTATTTGAGCGGTCCTAAGTGTTTTGGATGTTTCTTAGAAACACATGTCAGTGTAAGCCAGGTATCGGATATAGTTCATCTTTTTACCTTCTTTTATCTAAACATAGAACTGATGCCTAAACATGGAGCTGACACTGCTGAGTATTGTAATGGGGGTTGTGATGGTCCAGTTGTGTATTTTATATTTTAATTTTTATCTCATATCACTTAAATTAGATGTACAGTTATAACAGGCCAAATTGCTTTTTAGTTACCATAATGACCTGAAATATGAACTTGCTTTTGGAAAGGTGTCCTTATGGACAGTTTTATCAGATCATTAGAAACAAACAAATTCTATGTCAATGATCAAGAGTCTCTAAAAGTAAAAGCAAAGTTGGCAGAATTCTCCCAATATTTTGTTTCCTTAATTTCTAAAAAAAAAAGTCTAGAGAAGTTATGAAAATGAGAACCAAGAGATTAGGAAAAAGACTTGTAACAAATTACATAGCTCTCTTAGCTCTATGATGTCTCATTGGGAACTATTTCATTCCTTCTTGTTAGCAAAATTGCAAAAACACATGTTAAAAAAATTCCCTGTAGTTCTACAACCACACTGCATCTAGGTTTTCACACTATATATATTTTTCATGTAATTCAATAAGCCTATATATTTTCTATTCATTTTTAAAAACATTTAAATGCTGTAGAAAAGTTGAGAAGATAGTGCTGAGGTTTCTATGTACTTTACACCCTGGTTTCCCTATTATTAACATTTTATATTAATATGGTACATTAATTATAATTCAAGAACCAATATTGATATATTATTTGCTATGCTCTGTAATTTATTCTGATTACCTTAGTTTTTACCTAATGTTCTTTTTTGGTCACAGGATCCCATCCTTGATACCACGTGACATTTTAACATTGGGCATAATACAATAAAAAAAGAGAGCATGATATTCCATTGTATGTCTGCATTATAATTGACTTAAAATTTTCTCTATATTTGGCCACTGACTTTTTTTTTCCAATTTTGAGGAAAAAACAAGTGTAAAATTTGGCCCCTCCTGTTGGCCTTCTTTAAATTTCAGAGAATTTTCTCATCAACAGCCTCACTAGGCCAGCTTTTAAAATAAAAATGTTTAGGAGGGAAACCTGAGGCTAATTACCTTAGATATCAGGCCCTCGGCCGTTGCTCATTGGTTCTAATTCTTTGTGGAAGCAGTGGTTCCTGCTCACAGGAGTTTTGCTAGTGCCTGAGGTCAGAGATGATGGCTTACCTTTATGCAGCCTTGCCTTCCTCCTGTGACATTGCAAAATGCTTTCTGCAGAGTGGATACTAAAAAAAAAAATTGTTAAATGGAGCATTAAAGATAACCAGAGCAGTGCTATTTTAATAATATCTGAAAAAGCCTGTATCAGTCTTTTCTCCTTTAAGCTTTCCATGAATTCTTCAGGCCAAAGGGCTCTCTCCCTGTCCTGCACTCTCATTGTCCATGTTATAAAACCCCGGTACTTCTATCTAGTAGTTTCTTGAGTATTAGATTTGAACTTACCTGGGGCACAATATCTGCCCTGTTGGTCCCCACTTCTCTAGAATAGTGATCTCTTTGAAGTGGCAATTCAATGGAACGTACACATTGATTATTCAAAACCTGAAATTCAGCAGATTTTGACCGAGTTAAAAATAACAAAAATTTTATGTGGAACAAATTAAAAATATGTAATAGGTGAGAAAAAGATCAGAGAAAGCATATTCCAGTTGGTTTTTACTCGTGATCCAGGTTCAGTGAAGTAAGAAGTGTTATTTTGTGAGTTTCTGTCATAAAACAGATCTAATACTTTTAATGAAGTAAATAACCTTTGGATTGACACAGAAAGTTTTCTGGTTCTACAAAGAACTAGAAAAATATATCGGAGGCCTCCACCTAGAGCAGGTAGCGGCTTTTAAGTGCCATTTCTTTCATAGATTTCACAGACTGTCCCGAGAGAGAGAGAGTTTTCCAGTCAGTCAGCACCGAAGCTGATTGCAAGTATGGCAGATTCCCTGATTGCGTTAACATTATTTTTATACAGACGGAAAGTAGACATCATGTATTTTACTTCTTAAGGAAAGAATTGATTCATAATGAGTGATTTATTGTCATCCGCACCTTAACCATTTTTAAAGGAGATTCAAATTAAGTGATCTCAAAACTAGTTTTAGAGGCCTCCCCAAATGGCACAATGTGGCTCTGATTGTGCCTGGGGAACAGAGAGTTCTTCAGAAGACCAGCAATTAGAGTTTTGAGTGGGAAGCCAAGTTTATTATTAAGTTTCTTTCATAAAGGGTGTTTGGTTTGAACTCAATCAAGCTGACTCACATAATTCACGTGAAGATAATGGAAGGAGAGAGGCAAAACATAGCTGAGCATTTCAAAATCCAGACCTGGGGACCAAGGGCACCAGGGATTTTTAGCTACTTCCAGTAATAATTTCACTTTTAATACAAACTTGTGTGGTTGCAATGAGCAAAACTCTTTGAAGTCAGGGTAAAAAGAAGAAGATTAAAAATGTTTCTTCATCTGTGCACATGAGTCCTTGGGTTATCTCACCCCATATCTTAAACACCTCTGTTGATGGCTTCTCAACTCCTCACTTTAATGGTGTCTCTTTCTCTGATCACTCTTGATAAAACTGCAGTCAAATCCAGTTGCTAGCTCTCTCTATTCCTATAGTTCCACTTACTTCCTGCCATTTACGATATACATTTTCTTGTTCATTTGTTTATCTGTCTCCCTTCTCTTCCACATTTGAATATAAACCCTGAGGTACATATTTTATTTATTCATTTCTTTATTTCTAGCATATAGAATAGCACATGACATGAAGTCAGGGCTCAATATTTACTTGTAAAATGAATAAATTGAAAGCATAAAAAGTTCTATCATAATAGTGTTCAAATCATTAAAAGAGAATGTTAGCATCCAATAGTTCTAGCGCTGGCAGCCTGTTGAGCAAACCAAAATCTGCACCTGTAAATGTCTCAAGGTTATAAAATTACAACCTGGAGACAACCAATCACAATGAGGCATTAAGCTATAGCCAATCAGTATCCTTGCTTTGCTTCTGCTTTTTTTCTCTCTCTCCTGAGCTCCTATGGATGGAGTGCTCTGACCCACATCCTACTTGGTGCTGCCCAATTTGAATGGCTCATTTATCAAACTCTTACAATTTTTAACTCTGCCTCAGTTTATGTTTTAATGCTAATGATGTGTAGAAAATGCAGCTGGGTTGCACTAGAATGGAAAGTTAGGAGAACACATTGACCCCACTTTACCCCCTGTCCTGACTGTGCCCTGCACAGGTCTGGAGTTCCACTTTCGGGCATAACCATTTTCTGCTCATGGAAGCTCCCGTGCTGGATTAGAAAGAGCTTTGAGATTAGGTTCCCCACTCCTCACCTCTCCCTTCACCATCTAACTGTGGACTCCTGGGACTTTGAGTCAAGCTTATCTAGAAACAGGAACTATAAATCCCTTCTTGAGAATGGATGGGCATCTTCCTGGTCAGGAGCCCAAACCTTAGCTAACCAGTTGTATCCAGAACCTCATGACCTACCTCTGACAGCAAGGGGCTTCCTTTGACTGATGTGATTCATGGGATGATGGCTACAGAAGGTGGCTTGGGCTAAGCTGCTTTTCTTGACTGTTTCAAAAGTGTGTTTTTTTTTTAAAAAAAATGCATTATCTGCCTTACAGGGAATCAGGTCTCTCACTCATTCAGTTAGAATGTTGCTTACACATCTGCTGGGTTCAGCCACCATTCTGAGTGTTGGAGGCACAGCGTCAGAAAGACAGGTGGCATTTCTGTCTCTGTAGCATCTTTCCAGGGAATACTCCATAGCTCCCTATTCTACTCGCACCTCTCAAAATACTTCCAAAGCATGGATCTCTTTAGACATTTTTATACCAATTACTTGCCTTCATTTATTTTGTTCTTTCTCAGCAAAGGGGATAAAGTGGCAGGCCTCTGACCAGTTTTTTCTGAGATGATGCAAATCTTTCTAACTAAATTAGTGTGTGCGGGTGAAACTTCAACATGGTAAATACATGTATTGCTCCCAGGTATAAAGGAGTGTAATACAGTCCATTGGATACCCGACTACCTACTGTATAATCAAAGACTTGGCCATATGAGCAAATCTGACACACGTGCCTGTTATTCTAATTCAGATCACTGTCTGAATCTCCTCTTGTCAGTCTTTGTTGACTTGATCTATTTTGGTGCTTCTTATGGCCCCATTATTCAGTGATCACTTTTATTTTACTTTTTAAAATTCCCCACTCATCCCTTTATGTTGTTGATTAATACCAGGGGACCGTTAATTGTAGTTGCTAGAGGAAAGGTATGCTCCTCAGTATTCACACTCTTTTCTGGGAGTTTTCTAAATAAAGCCTTGGTTATTGTGAATATTATTAGATGTGGTGTGTGTGTATAGTGTTCAGAGCTATAAAAGCAGGTGCTCAAATGAAATTGCTATAACTTGTAGAGGAAGGATAGTAAATTTATCCACGTTAAGAATCTACTGTGTTTTTAAATTATTTATTTTTATGCCTATAAATTTAACTTAAAATATTTCAAATATATATAAAAAGATAAAAGGAGGCATATTAGAATTGTTTAGCTTATTTGAGGAAAAGTCCATTTGAATTGGTTAATGACAGCCTGGAAGTGGTTAAGAGCACTCCACCCCCAGGGGCTGGGGATAGTCTTTTATAGAGGAAAGGTGAAAGCAGGTGAGGACATTATTGATTATCTCCCATTCCTATTAGTGATTCATCAATCACTTCTCCCCTATGAATACGCCAGATATTGACATTATATAAAAGAAGAAGGCTTTTGCTGATCCTTGGGATTACCTCTTACATTTCAATAGCTGAAAACTGAGTGAACTTTAGATTAAATCTTAGTACTCATCAGCATGGTCTTATATCATTGAAAGCATAACCTCTAAGACCAGGGTTAAGATGAGGTTTTACAAGAGAATAAATATGGCCAAGAACTACTACTCTGTGAAGAAGTGAAATCTCTGGCCCTCATGTGGAGTTCTCTGTGAGTCATTCACAATGTGCACCTAGATGTGTATATTCCTTATCACATATTTTTTTCTGGAACATGGCAATAAAGTATCATAAAGAGATCAATACATTATGAAAATATTCCTATAAATGGAAGTAAAGTATGTGGAGGTAGTAATTTTTATAAATGTGCCATTTGAATACCTGGCAACCTTGAGGACATCAGATGACTTAGTAGCCTGTGATGTCTACCCCAGTCATGAAACTTTCTTTCCCAAGAAAGCATTCTGGCTTCCTCGCTTACCTGTCAATCAACCTTCTGATACTGGCCCTGAAGAAAATCTAGCACTAATAATAAGGAAGATTCTAGAAGATATACCTTTGTTGCCATCACCCTAAGCTTCATCACTATACATTTCTTCGTTGCTAGTTATCAGAAGAAGGATTATAGCACATATTTGAAGTGAAAAATGATAAATTTAGGACAATTTAATTGATAATCTTCCAGTTACACAAAACCACGAAATTAATGGATTTAATCAAAGAACCTTCTGGAGTATCTGAGGAAGAGACAAAAGAACAAAAACTCTCTTTATCAGCCAATGTTTGCCTTTCTTGGGTGCCCTGTAGTGATCAGATACCTGATCAATACTCAGCTCTGTGAGAAGTGTTGCCTGGCATACAGAATCCACAGCTCCTATTTGACCTTCATCTATAATATTTTATCATTTTCATTGACAATAAAAGTATAACTGATTTAATTAGCGGTGGTAGGGATTATAGCATAAAGATCAGACAATGCAATAAAAACTATATCCTGACATATCAGGTATGTAAGTTCAGAGCAGATAACTGACAACTTCAGTCATATTTGAAAGCCAGGAGCCTCTATGGCAACTTCAAAGGACACTCTTATTTCTCCTGCTAAAAAAAACAAATCTAGTCACAAAAGGGCTCCATTTGAAACTCTCCATGTTTCCTGTGTCAAACTGGGACTCACTAAGGGAAAATGGGACTCCAAGACTTAGGATTGGAATATTCAGGTAGATAAACCCAAAAATATTCACCCCAAATACTTTCAAGGTCTTCTTGATGGCAGAAGTAGCTCCTAGCCCTGACCTGGAGCCAGGTAATGAGCCCACCTGAAGCAGTGTCTACAAGAAGACACTTGTTTTCCTCCAGGACCACCTCACCTCTCCTCACTGCCTCCAGGTGTCAGGGAAGTCCTAGGCCTACAGGGAAAGCATGCAGACCTGGGTGACATTTACTGGCAGGAACTGGGGGAACACACTGGGGAGTGGATCTTGGGGGATTTGGGCCCAGGAAGGGGAAAGATAAGGCTAAATAGCTGTGTTAGTTTACTATTGCTGCTCTAATAAATAACTCCAATACAGTGCCTTCAAATAACACAAACTTATCTTACTTCTCTGTAGTCCAGAAGACCACAGTGGCTTAGCAGGTTCTGTTCATCCCAGAGCCTATAGGGAAGAATCCGTTTAGTTGCTTTTCCAGCTAGAAGCTGCCCACTTTTCTGTGTTTGCAGTTCTTACTTGGTATTACACCATCCTTTCTTATTCTGTATTTGACCCTCCTGTCTCCCTCTTAAAGGACCCTCTGATAACATTGGGCCCACATGACTAAGCTCCCCATAGCACACTTCAAGGGAATCTGAGGAGAACCATTTCCCTCTTACCACAACAGGAGAGAATGATTAACATTGGGGATACTAATCCATGATTTAGATTCACTGTTTTGCAAGGATGCTTGGAACCCATCCTAAATGGTGTTCTGGGATAGCCCCTGAAATCTGGATACAATCATGTCTTTAGTAAACAAAGTAAAAATGCCAGGACTTCCTTCACATGGTATTAAAGAAAAAAAATAAGGGAACTCAAGCTGTTATTTAAATTACAGTGGAGATATTAACAGCAGCCAAAGGAAGCCTTACTTGACTATGCTCTGTGGCAGCGAATTTGCATCACGGCTGAGAAACTCAGAGATGAGGGAACATAATGCCCAGAAGATGGCAGTACCTCATGGCTCAAGGTTGCTCACTGAAATCCCAGCCCTGAGAAGCAGGGACATTTGGGTCCAATGGCAGGTTGCCCCTCTCAATACAGTGGTAGCTCCCGCCCAGATGCTGTGTCAGATGTAATCTTTTTAACAGCCTCTGGCACTTGGTATGTGGCTTTTTATCTGGCAACTGCTTTCTTCTCTACAACCCTCAGCAGGGAGGAGTAGAACATTTGGCCTCTGAAGGGTAAGAGCAGCATAGCCACCATTTTGCCGCAGGGTTCTGTAACCCCTGCTGTCTTTCAGGATAGCACAAAAGAACCTCACTAATCTTGACATTCTAAAGAACATCATGCTGGTCCACTCCACTGGTGACATGGTGCTACTTAGACCTGGTAATCAGGACCTTGCAAGTAGCCTAAAGGTTCCATCAAACACACGTGTACCAGGAAGTGGGAGATGAAGTCCATGAACTTTCCAGAGAATGCCCTGCCAAGAAAATTCAGAGTAAAATAACAGGCTCTCAGTCTTGCTGGGATATCCCCTTCGAAGGTAAAGGTAAATGTTCTGCACATTGCAGCTCCTACCACTGAGCCAGAGGTAAGTGACTGGTTGGCATCTGTGGATTTTGGAGAGAGGCTTTCCCAGCTGGTGTTCTCTTCGCACCTGGCTGTGTTCCCAACCCGGCCCCTCCTGGCATTTTCACTTCCTGCATCTGCAGCTCTTTCCAGGCCTCTTCCCTGAGCCCCAATCTATTTTCCATTTCCCAGCAGTTCCAGGGATCCGTATTTATTTTCCTAAGCCTACATGGGTCTTGAGCAGGATGGAGCTTTTATTGCAAACCATCTTTCAGTTTGGCCTTATCAAATGTGAAGTTCATTCTGAGTCTTCGTGCCCGAGAGGAACTATCAGAGGGACACCGTTCACTTTGCTAACTAGGTGAAATATTTTGCTAACTGCTTAAAATGTTAACATTGACAAAGCAGAACTCTCAGGGATGGTGAGAGTGCTTTTCTAAATGAGCATTGGCTTCACGATCATTTAATATCCCTGACTCCGATTTGAACCCCAGGAAGGGAGTTTTTGGTCTTACTGCTTATAACTGATGAAGATTAGCTACGTGTTATGCTGACATGTTTAAGAAATTAAAAATAATAGAGAAAATCTTAAAAGTATCCCAAAAGATGGTAATCTAAAACTCTTAAATCACATTTAAAAAATAGGATAGGGCAGGGAATGAACAGTTAAACATTGAGGCATTACAAAGCTAAGTGGACATATCCTTTGATATTCTTGACGTTCTGCTACTGAACAGCTGACACTGAAAAATAAGTGCTGATTTTACTTACTGTTTTTATAAAGTGATTTTTAGTCTTCTGTTTGAAGTTCAGGGCAATCCCATTTCTTCCTTGTGTACAATAATAGATTTCACTCTGCTGATTTATCTGCCTACACTTGGTTTGGGTTGTATACACAAAGTATCGGCTCATGTGTAGTGTATGTTTCTATATAGGATTTAGGAAAAACTGACTTCACTATTAATGCCTGCTAATATAAAGTCTCTTTCTTTGCTAAAAAAGAAACATCTGTGATTCATTTATTGGACTAGCAGATACCTTCAAGTTTTAGTGGGACCGAGAGAGAGAGAGAGAGAGAGAGAGAGAGAGAGAGAGAGAGAGAGAGAGAGTAGCAGGTTCAAAGTGCTCTGAGGAAAGATGTGATTGGAGATGTGATAATGCTAGGGATATCGGTGACATTCCTCACACTGCTAGGCTCCGAAGCAAAGCCAGACCCACGTTCTCCATGGAGAAATCAGTGATAAAACCTGCTCAGTGTGAGGACCTCTTCAGATAAGAGCAGGAAGTCCAATCTGGTTAAAGAGAAGTGTTTGTGTTGATGAGCAGTGAGAGATGGTGAGAAGTTTGGGTCACATGGTGGAAGATCCTTCATGATTGCATGCAATGTTGGAATTTTGTGGCAAGACAACCTATGATCAATACAGATATCAATCCCCCGTCTTCCAGAGAGATAGTTTTTATTGAATTCTATATAGATTTTAGGAAAAACACACATGACATCACTATTAAAAACTTGCCTCAAAATAAGAAAGTAGCCTAATAAATTCAATGAAAAGGAAAAAAAGAGCATAGTCCTTTCCCCAAAATTCAACTATTGTTTTGCTCTTTCCATGAGCATAAGTATTTGTTCCATATAATGAATATCTGGCTTTTACAAAATAAATAATATGTAATTTAGAAAGCAGAAATGATATTTAATTCCTAAACTATCTCTCAGTAGACTATATCTTCACAGAAGCCAAATTCTAGCTGGTGATTTTTATTTTCAGTCTTCATTACCTTGCTTATTTTTTATTCCAGTATTATTGTCACCAGCCTTGTTTCTGGGGAGAAACTCAAGGCCACTGTTCAAAATCTAGACTGACCCTGATGCACATTTTTTTCTTTGAGACTGATTGCTTACTGTTACCAAGAATGAAACAGGGCAGGAGTTAACTATCTCTGTTTTATTACTGTAGATAGGTTAAAACTCTCTTTTACCCAATACATATGATATAGAGGACATTACAGAATTGAAGTTCTTTCAAGCCTGAGAATGACCCAGATAATGGATGAATATTTCTTTAGAATGCACAGAACTGACATTCAGATGCAGTGAACCATTTGTGAAAGTGCATCTCATGGGTGGACTTTAAACTGGAACCCCACTGGCCATAGAGTCTGGTAACATAGTAGCTAGTCTTCCACATACGGGAGTGTTAGACAAAAGAAATGTGGTATTGAGTACAAATAGGCAATCTTGGGCAGAGTTAAAGAATTAAGATAATTAAAATTTCACTTTCCAAGGAATTTTTTCTTAATTTAAAACAACATGCACCTTTCTTTGTGTTTTATGTTTAACGTTTAAAATAGAATTAAAATAGAATTAATTAGACAGAAAAGGATGTTTAATACACATAGTGTGGCAAAACACATCAAACACTGGCTTTGCAGACTCAAATCCCTGTCTGTTAATTCTTAGCTGTGATTTTCCTTGTAACTTTTATTTTTCCCTGTGTTGAATATTAGCCTGAAGTAAAGATAGGCTAACTAATTCTTTACACTATTTCAAAAACAGAAGGAAAACACCTTGCATTGGCATGGCAATTGGGAAATCTGATGACAGTGAAGACTGACCGTTCTGGTTCAGCCAGCATGGCTCAGTGGTTGAGTGTTGACCTATGAACCAGGTGGTCCAGATTCTATTCGGGTCAGGGCACATGCCTGGGTTGTGGGCTCGATCCCCATGGGGAGTGCAGGAGGCAGCCAATCAATGATTCTCTCTCATCATTGATGTTTCTATCCCTCTCTCTTCCTCTCTGAAATCGATAAAAATATATTTAAAAGAAAAGACTGACCATTCTCTTTTTATAAATTAAAAAACAACAACACACACCACAGAATACAGAAGGAAATTTTGGAACAATTTAAGGCCTAACTTATTGCACTTCAAAGTTTCAAATATCTTAAGGATTTTCCTTAAAATAGAAGAGAAAGCCAATGTGTACTTAAATATTTATTGTTAATAACTATATTTCTTAGTAAATATACTGATATGCCTGTGCATTTTTATTACTATCAGATTTACTAAAAAAAACACGTATGTTTTACCACATTTATTATAAATTGTAGTTAAATAATTCATGTTGGATTAAGAAACATTGTATTTTATAGAAAATGCATATCTATTCTCCTGTTGGGAGCAGTTAAAATGTAAGTTAGAGCAAGTCATCTCTCTACACAATACCTTCAAATAGCTTTGTACCTCATTTTTAAAAATATATATATTTTATTGATTTTTTACAGAGAGGAAGGGAGAGGGATAGAGAGTTAGAAACATCAATGAGAGAGAAACATCGATCAGCTGCCTCTTGCACACCCCCTACTGGGGATGTGCCCGCAACCAAAGTACATGCCCTTGACTGGAATCGAACCTGGGACCCTTCAGTCCAAAGGCCGACTCTCTATCCACTGAGCCAAACTGGTCAGGGCACTTTGTACCTCATTTTAAGTAAAAATCAAATTACTTACACATGGAAAGGCCATTCAACTCAATATGTCTGAGCATTCCCAGTTAATGCCTGTTATTTCAGCATAATTGTTGGTAGTAGTCCTTGGATCCCCCCGTGTATGAGCATTTTACAATCTGACCCTGTTCTCTCTCAGATCTTGGCCTCCACTACTCCACCCTTGCTTATTCTTTTTCAGACGTTCAGGCTTTCTTGCTATTCCTCACCAATATCAGGAGCAACTCCACCTCAAGGCCTTTGCACTTGCAGTTTACTCTGTCCAGCATGCTCTTCCCTCTGTGTTTGCATGGCTCATCCCTCACTTCTCTCAGGTCTTGACTCAGTGAAGTCGTTGTTGCCCATTGTGGTCACACTATTCAGGAGAGGGAAACTCATGTCAGATTTTTAAAGAGAAATTTTAGTTGAAAAATTATTACGTATAAAGATTTGTTAACTAGGTAACTGAGAAAGGTGCAGTAACACTGAGGTATCACAGAGGTGGCTACTGCAGGCAGTGCCTATCACCCCTGGGTTGGAGAAGAAAGGGATGGGGTTATCAAACTGCAGAAACTTGGAGGGTGAGCCTTCTGGAGCTTGGTCCCAGATGGTTAAGACAGTGGTCGGCAAACTCATTAGTCAACAGAGTCAAATATCAACAGTACAACGATTGAAATTTCTTTTGAGAGCCAAATTTTTTTAAACTTAAACTTCTTCTAATGCCACTTCTTCAAAATAGACTCGCCCAGGCCATGGTATTTTGTGGAAGAGCCACACTCAAGGGACCAAAGAGCCACATGTGGCTCGCGAGCCGCAGTTTGCCTACCACGGGGTTAAGAGAATGGTGCTATTTAACTGGTGGTGTCTGTGAGCTTGGAAAAAGGGGGTGCATGGAGTGAGGGTGAGGGGCATCTCTGAGGAAGAGTCACTGGCCCGTGGTGCAAGTACTTATCTGTGGATATGATAAGACTGGCTCCCTGAGAGCTGGGAAAAAAATAAAAAACAGGTTCAACTGGAATGCTGCACCTCTGCTGAAGCTGAAGGCCACTGATGGAACCAGGAAGCTGGCAGAAGTAGAAGTCCCTTCTTCCTCCTCCTACCTTAGTTTCCTCCTAGCGCTCCCTATTGGCAGGGTCTTGTAAGGACCTGTTAAACAGAGGTGTGGTTTGCCAAGTTCAGCCCCAGCATTACCTAGTGCCCTGCATGAGGGCAAGGTGGAAACAGACATGAAGCTTAATACTTGACACAGCCATCCTTTCTAAAACTCCAGGACATTCCAACATTTCTCAGCCTGCTTTGTTGCTCCCTTTAGTGGAACAACTCATGTAAGTACTATATATTTTCCTTATTTTCAGTGTTTATTGTTCACCTGCCCTATTAAAATACAAAATCCATAGGGACAGGAATTTATGTATTATTTAATGCTTTATACAACCTGGAAAAATTCCTGGCAGAAAGAAGGCCCTCAATAAATACTCTGAATATTAATAACAACATTAACATAGCAGTTGTTATATACTAGGTTCTGTTCTATGTACTTAACATATAATTAGGCTCAAAGTAGAATTATGTACTAATCTATCATCACCCTTATCAATAGCTAAAGAAATCAATGTAAAAACTGATAAACATCTTGTGGTAGGTCACATAACTAATATGTTGAAGAGCAAGGGATGCAATTAAGGCAGATCTCTCTAGCTAAATTGAAAATATAAATGAAAATACTAAATGAACTGTGTCAATTATCCACATTTCACAAAGTCTAACTATAACATTGAAAAGCACTACCTTATGTCAACTATCTGAACAGGCTTAATGATTAAGAAGAGATACTGCTATTGGACTTATTCTTACAATTCTAGCCTTAAGCTAAAGGGTAAATATAATTGACAATAGTGTGCACTTTGAAAGATGTTGCTAACATTAGTGGAAACAGATTTCCCTGGGCTTAAATAGGCTTGCCAGAGTGAAAATTTCTTTGGAACTAAGCCCTGACTTAGTTCAGTGATACAAGAATTCAACTCACAACAGTAGTGCCTTCATTAATGTGATGTCAAATTGTTGGCATTATTATCCCAATCTGCTCAGTATGGTGCAAAAAACTTCTGACCCAAACCTCTATTTTTCTTGTGATTAATATTTTATTAAGCATTAATAAATGCAAAAAATAGTGCCTAAAAAGAATACAATACCATTCATCTCCACAGTCTCAGAGGGAGATAATCTTTTTTGATATACAGCATATACACACTACTATAATATTTATCTTGGAGATTTTTCCTCAAATTGTAAAACTGTCTCAGGACAATGGATTTATTTAAAAAGAGAGTACATTTATTAAGCAAATGGAGAAAATAATTCAGTTTCAAATGACCTAAGATGCTTCTTAAAATCTGTTCAATATTTCTTCATCTTGAGGTGAGGACAGGTTATCCTTGTGCTGTGACTACACGCTCAGAACTAAAGCAGGGCTCTGCTGAAGTCACTGGATGCATACAGGACCAAAGAGCAGAGCTGAGTCAGGGAATCCCTCTGTGGCTTCTGATGTCTTCCTGGGGACACATAAGTGCTGGATTCTCCCAGCATCTTTATTTGCATTTGCACATCTGGGTGGAGCTTTTCCGGGCTATGGAAGTTTGCATAATTTGCCTTAAGTTGAAGAGTTATAGATGCACAGGTTACTCTGGTTGCTTGAGGAATAATAGCTCCCCTTTACTGAGGAAAGGGTGTGCACTTAGTGTGTGGATTTTCCATTGAAACTTCCCAATGACTCTGTGAGGGAAGAATCTGAGCTTGGTTGAGGACAAGAAAGTACAGGTTTGTAGAGTTGAAGTGAAGGACCAAGACTGCCAGATAGTTGCTGGTGGAAGTTGTGAAGAAGGCTGACTCCATGGCCTTGCTCTTAATCTCTGTGCTTAAGACATAAGGTTAAGGGCATCAGGCTAGAGAATTGCAGAGAGAAGTGGAATGGAGGTTTCTCATTTAAAATTCAGTGGTATTGATGGCATCTCGCTTACTACAAAGATATTCAATACCTCTAATGTAAAAAGTATTTTTTGCAGAATAGGATTATTCTCTGTTAGAGGAGGCAGATGAGATCCTTTGTGGCAGCTGCTGTGCTACTTCTTGGGGAGGGATAGCCTACAGTCAAGCATCCCCTGCCAGCACTCCCAAAGTGTGGGGTGAGCCTTACCACCCACTTTCAAGAAGGTGCCACCCCGAAAAATTAACCTACTTTGGCTTTGATATTAGATCTTCTACTGTAATGTGTAACAATATACCTAGGTGGGTGTGATGTATATCCAGAAGATATACGTTCTATGGAAGAAGCCCTTATTTTCTTTGGACATTGTAAGCAACAAAATCTAGGTTGGAATAATTGGTATGTGGTTATGGATATATTGGATGGAAGGGAGAGAGAGAGAGAGAGGTATTTTAAAACTGAAATTCTAAGGATAAAATTATTTACTCTACAGAATTGAACTCACTGAAATACATATTTTTTTCAACGTTCAGTTTGCAATTAATATAGGCTTAACTGTCATCAGTCATCAGCTTTCTATGTCCACTTCTGAGAAACGGGGCTAATCCTTTGTCAGTGGTTGAATCTCTCCTTTAGTTTAAGTCAGAAGCCTTCGGCTTTGAGAATTAGCTCGGGTCTGCCAATTCTGTTATTTGTCCTGTGGAGGTCTAGGCTGGGATTGAATGATTTTTCACTGGCATTCTGTTATCATTGAGTTCTCAGTTGTTGGAACTGCTCTAAGCTCACTTTACATTGGACTTGACTCCTGTCTGAAATGCTGAGTAATAGGCTGATGGCTTGCATTACTTCTTAAATATGGGAAAATGTGCCTTGTTCTCTACCTTCGGCTCTCTCTACCCCAATTTTTCTTTCTGGTGTGTGTGTGTGTGTGTGTGTGTGTGTGTGTGTGTGTGTGTGTGTGTGTGTGTATTCTCTACCCGTTTGAGAGCTCTCTTGACTAGATGTAAAATTATGGTTTATTTGGCCCCTCCCCCTTGTTAGGATGTTGCCTAAGCATTGAACCTGGATTGAAAAGAGGCTCCCCATTATGCTAAGTCATGGCTTGTTATATAAATTTCATTACCACCCTTTGAAAGCAGTGTCCTGGGAGCAGCTCTATGCTTACTCATGAAGACAGCATTAAACAGCGTTATTTATTTTTCTTAAATTTTTTTAATTTTTATTTTGGGAATAACCTCATGTGGAGTTTTCAAAATTCCTAAATAGTGTGTTTCAAACAACAGTTTCTTTTTTAAAAAATATTTTATTGATTTTTACAGAGAGGAAGGGAGAGGGATAGAGAGTTAGAAACATCGTTGAGAGAGAAACATCAATCAGCTGCCTCCTGCACACCCCCTACTGGGGATGTAACCGCAACCACGGTACATGCCCTTCTCCAGAATCGAACCCGGGACCTTTCAGTCCACAGGCCAATGCTCTATCCACTAAGCCAAACCAGTTAGGGCAGCAGTTTCTTTTTTTTTAGATAAAGTAAATTTAAAATTTTTATGGCAACTGAGATAATATATGAAAATCCAAAGACATTTAATAAACATTTTCAGTTACTACATTTCATTCTGTTCCCATTATTTGTAGAGTAATTCCTGATATATATGAAATAATTGTAAATGCTTTCAGCTTTTTTTTCTTTTGTAGATGAAAAGTTTTGTGCTTGGGAATTGTGACCACTCAACTGCACTCAGTGACGCTCTATAAGCAGGTGTTGGCCCTCAGCCTCAGGTGTCACCCCTGAGCAGAGAGGTGGTAAGTTAGATCACGTCTATGATTTATTTCACACATACTACACTTGTTCTTTAAGAAAAGAGTTTGTGGACGCCTGTAGAAGTTATAATGCCTTGCTTAAATTTAATCACAATGAATGTACTTGGAAGCATTTGTTTTAAGTCTTGCTCTGTTGGGGTTGAAGGAAACACAGGTTGCTAGTCATGATTCTGGTCTTCGTGCACAGTGCAGCTATTTCATTAGCTGCCTTCTTGTAGCTGTTTCAAGTCTACCAGGTGTACTGGTTAATAATGCGGATTTTTTCAATAGCTCAAGTTACACATATGTTGATATATATGCGATGTGATTTGGTATGTATGCTAATTTGTTGTATTGACAGCAAGCTTCAAAACCTCATATGTCAAATTTTCTGAAAGTGTTAGCATCATAGACATTTTTATGCTTAAAAATGTTGAATTTCATGCCAAAAAAAGAGTATTTGCAGAAAGTTTTAATTCATTACTTTATTTTGAAGAAAAGTGCTGTTGAAAATTATTGTATACTTCAGGAAGCTTATGGTGAACATGCTCCATCTCTAGATACTTGTGAACGCTGGTTTAAATGCTTCAGGAGTGATGATTTCGATGTGAAAGACAAAGAACGTCCAGGTCAACCAAAAAAGTTTGAAGACCAACAATGACAAGCATTATTGGATGAAGATGTGTGTCAAACTCAAAAATAACTTGCAGAAAGATTAAACGTTGCTCAGCAAACAATTTCCGATCGTTTACAAGCAATGGGAAAGATTTTAAAGGAAGGAAAATGGGTGCCACATCAACTGAACGAAAGACAAATGGAAAACCGAAAAGTCATCAGTAAAATGTTGCTTCAATGGCACAAAAGAAAGTCTTTTTTGCATTGAATTGTGACTGGCAATGAAAAGTGGATTTATTTTGAGAATCCAAATGCACAAAATCATGGGTTGATCCAGGTCAACCATCAACATCGACTGCAAGGCCAAATCGCTTAGGAAAGAAGACAATGCTCTGCGTTTGGTGGGATCAGGAAGGTGTGGTGTATTATGCGCTTCTAAAACCAGGTGAAACCATTAATACTGATTGCTACCAATAACAAATAATCAATTTGAACCGCGCTTTGATCATAAAATGACCAGAATGGGCCAGAGGACACGGCAAAGTAATTTTGCTTCATGATGACACACCATCACACACTTCAAAACCAGTTAAAAACACGTTAAAAGATCTTGCCTGGGAAGTATTAACCCACCCGCTGTATTCACCAGACCTTGCTCCTTCAGATTACCACTTGTTCTGATGGATGGCACACGCACTTTCTGAGCAGCACTTCAAAACATACGAAGAAGTGGAAAATTGGGTTTCTGAATGGTTTGCATCAAAACAAGAAAAGTTCTTTTGGGATGGTATCCACAAATTACCTGAAAGATGGGGGAAATGTGTAGCTAGTGATGGACATTACTTTGAATCAAGCACTTTTGATGTTTCTCTTGAAATTATGGTGTTTTCTTTGATTACAAAATCCTCATTATTAACTGGTACAACTGGTAGCAGTGACGCTCCTCATTAGTCGTGACTGCTGTTGTGATCTTCTTGATATTGTGAGGATTTAACTTCCCCCATAAAATAATGGGTGCATTTTCATTACCAGAATATATGTGTAAGTCATGAGAATGGAGAATGTGAAATATTCTCACAATTTTATTTGCCTAACTTTTCAAAGGAAGTTGAAAACTTGGTGTTCAAGATGTTTCATCTCCAACTTTGTTGACAAACCTGGTTAACATTGTCTTATAGCAATGTTGTAAACATTTAAAACAAAATGAAAGACTCAAAATTCCTGATTATGTTCATTAAAATTTCTAACCTGATGTATTATATTGGAGCCTCAAATACAATCTCTTGCCAAAACAAGCTTAATAATCTCCTTGGTGTATATACCATCCTCCCATAGGAGGCTGCATTTCTGGGCCTTTTGTATACATGGCCTTACAGACTTTGGTTTTATGTTAAAAATGTAAGGTTAAAAGTCTATTTATCCATAATTGATGTCCCCTTAGCAGAACATTTGGTTAACATTTTAGAAATCTGATGAGCTTGAACATTCAAATGAATATTTCAGTGAATTTTGATCTTGATTTAAAATTCTATTTTGTACATTTCATATTCTCTGAGACCAACATTGCATCTCTGCTATGTTTAAGTCAGAAGCTGCAAATAATTTGGGGGGAAAACCCATGTCCAATTACATATAAAATATTTCCTCATAAATTTGACATTTCTGGTAGATAAAAATGTTATACTTTCAAATGATGTGATATGCATTATTTATTCCCATAATATTTGTGATAATTTATACATGTAAATGCATATTTGGATAATTCAATAGAAGAAAAAAAATAAACATCTGTCAAGACTTGTAAATGTTGCGTAACCCTTGTAAATATTTCAGCATGTCTTTCAAATGTTTCAGGAATAATTGTGCCCATGTTAGTTTATAATGAAGGGTATCAGTAAAATATCTGTCAAGATGAAGTACAGTCTATTCTTCAACAGATTATGGGCTATTTTATGTTGCCATGGCTGATTCTCTACCTTCTTTCTAGTGCTATTTGGATAGACAGTTTCTTCAATGAACCAGGAAGTATAAATTGGAAATATATTGAGCAAATTGTTCAAGGTGTCTCATTCCAAAGAAAGAATAATTCCTCTGTTAATATTTTATAGCTTCATGCTAATGAGCAGATCCTTCAGCTGGCAAGAGAGCAATTTTGGCCACAAAGTAAGAAGTAACTTTATAACTAGCAGAAGAAATGAACACTGAAAATCTTTGCTGGAATGTTGTGGGCTTTTTTCATGTTTTCAGTCTGTGCTAATAAGGCCTCCCGCTTGGTTATCAATCTCCTCAGCCCTCACTAGCTCAAGGTTTGATTTTTAAACCTGAAAATCTTCCTTCGTTAAAGGAGAGATGGGATGAGGCGGAGGAACATTAAAGGAAACAGTACAAATGAGGTCTGTTAACAATGATCAAAAGCAAAATGTGAAGAAATGTTAGCAGGAAGAGGGTTATCCTTTTCCAACTCAGGCTAATGATTCCACCCCTCACCCCCCTTTGGATTCAACTAAGGATTTCACCTCAAAGCCCACGAGGGGGAGGTTTTTATTCTTGTTTTGTTTTTAAATTTCATCCTCAAAATCAAGTTTCTAACATATAGTAACCATGTGGAAAGAATAGTGAATTAGAATTCCAAAGGCTGAACATCTATTTGAGCTGTGCCCCTAACCAGCTGTGTGACTTTGGGAAGTGGCCTGAAATCACCCATACAAATAGCATCATCCCCAGAATGAGATATGGTCACCAGGGTCCTTATCTATAACATGACTTCAGATTTCTTTGAAATTATGTCACCCTATTAACTGTCTTAAAATGTTGTATTTTCTCTCTGGAGGATTTATTTACTTATACTTTATTTACTCATGCCTTGGCAAGATGATATAGGATCACTGTAGATTCCATTTCAGTAAATATTTCTTTTTTTTTTTTTTATCAAATGGGTAATAACTCTTCAGCAGTCCTTGCTAGTCTTATGAGCCATGCAACAGAGGCTACCTGTCATCAGTCACACTTCATATGAATGCAAATGTTGCTGTTTCTTTGCAGACTTTTATGCTCTAATCATGACCTTGAAGAGAACTAATGCAATATCATTTTCACATGCTGGATTTTGACCTTGAGAAAAACAAACACACAAAAGATTGATGTTCATTTTCTCCAAACTTCTTTGAATATTTACCCCCAGATAATCTTGGGAGATCTGCTAGTAAATATGTCGCACAAGAATTCATACAAACTTAATTGAATATTTGAGTAAGAGGTACTAGTATTGACACTTTTAGGGGATGTGAAGATATAGGGCTGCTAGAATAGTGCAACCTGTGAAACAGAATATTATACTCTGCTGTTGATCAATTGAATTTCTTCATACTTAAAAATTCTCTGTATATTGGATATTGTTGTTTTAGGATACAGACAAATTTTATAAAATATATATTTTTAATTGAGGTGCCTATAGTTCTAAGGGTAGATTGAAATTTTCCAAAGAATACATGAATTAGGGTTATTTTCAGGGAATACATTCTTAAATCAACTTGCTAGTAGATGTCAAACGTACATGTAGACCTCAATTCATTTTCATCTGAATAGAATTAGAAAGGCTGAGCATCTTTTTTAGCTTTGCCCCTAACTAGCTGTGTGACTTTTGGGAAATCTTTTATTATATCTGTATCCCAAGAACAGAAAGTGCTGACAGTTGTTTTATTGTTATTATTCTTTAAGGTGTCGTTAAAGGCAATGCATATTAAAATAGACAGCAAAGGTATAAGACAGTGACTGTATATAATAATTGTTATTAATTTATTATAAATTTATTATTTAGCACACTTACCACAGATTATAGAGGACATTTTATAAAGCATTTAGCTATTTTTATGTTTCATTTGTATTTTTTGTTATATTTTCAAGTTCAATAATATATATTTTTTTCTACATGCCTAATTTGTTATTAAACCCATTCAGTGTGTTTTTCATCTCACATATTTTAGTTTTCAGCTCACATATTATAGTTTTTCATCTCTAGAAGTTCATTTTGGGTCATTTTCTATCTTTCATGACTCTCCATAATTTGTTAAGAATCTGAAATACAGTTACTGTGTTAACATCCTTACTTGCTAATTCTATGATCTGTGTCATTCTTGATCTGTTTTCATTGAATGATTTCCCTGCTCACTATGAGTCATATTTTCTTGATTCTTTGCATGTCTGGTAATATTTGCAAGAATTCCAAAGAATGTGAATTTTATACCATTGAATACCATTTATGCAGAGATTTTGAGATTTGTTCTGGGACAAAGTTAAATTCCTTAGAAACAATTTTGGTTGTTGGGGGTTCTGGTTTTTAAGATGTGTTTAGTCTAGGACCAATTTTCCCCCAGTCTTGAAGCAAGACTTATCTTATTACAGTATTGTACCAAATGTCTTGTGACTTAACAGTTTTCTACAAGGTTGGTGGAAACAGGCATTGTTGCAATCTCTGTGTGAGCACTGAGCACTGTCATCCCTAATGCTCTCATTTGGTTCTTTGATCTCACATATTTTTTTCTTATGTATGCACTGACCATTACTTTGCTGAATACTTGAAGGATTCTCAATTGATCCTTAGAATTCTCTCTGGTTAGCTCTCTGGAAATATGTTCTGCAATCGCTAGCCATCTTAATCTCTCTGAACTCTTAGATCCATCACCTCAAGTCTTCAACTTTTCAAGAGAATTCTCAAAAATTATTTGATTGTATAACTGGCTTTGCTTATATCGGTGCCTGTGTCTTTGCTATAAACATACCAGGTAACTGAGAAACATTTGGAACAGAACTGAGTTGTTTCACTCACCAAGTCCAGACAATGAGAACAGCACTGTCTAGCATCCATTAATTCACCTCTGGCCAGGAAGCAGCAAACAGTTATTGCTGAGTGTCATGTGGTTGTATGATTATGGTTGGTTGGGTGGCATTACTGTGGCTATCAGTTACTGATCCACCCTGCAAGAGGACAAAGCATTTAATGGAGATAAATGCTATGTTCATAGTACCTGGTGAAGCGTAATTCAATTTACATCACACCTTTTGGTAAATTTGAGATGATGCACTGGAGTTTTAGAAAAAATCTGAGTCATAACTTTTATAAAAATAAGTGAAGATGTAACCTTTAATCATTTAAGAATATGTTGACTTGCATGTCTTTGAAAACCAAAAATGCTAAATTACTATAAGTAGTAGGAGTTACAAATTAATACAGAATCATATGCTGTTTTTAAAATACTAGAGACCCAATGCACAAAATTTGTGCAAGAGTAGGCCTTCGCAGCCCCAGTGCCTGCCGGCTGCCTTGATCCCTCACAGCCCTAGCTTCATCTGGAAGGTTGTCTAGAAGGACGTTTGGAAGGTTGTTCGGCCCTCTGGTCTAATTAGCATATTACGCTTTTATTATTATTGATTGTTTACTATGTAAACATCACCGCTATGTTTATATGGAATGATAATCTCATTACCTCCTGTGGAATTGCTACTCTTCCCCTGGTTCATAGGTCTAATTCATGACAATTTCTCTTTCTTTGCTATCATAGGAAAATAATATAACGTATTGCCCTTGCATTTTAAATAGGACCATGGGATATGACAGTTAAGGAATCTGATTATCAAAATGATTTAATAATTTGCTCTAGGTTTATTTACAACTTGGTGATAAAGTCAATGCAACCAAGTTTTTGTTTATTTTTATTATTTGGCTTTTCCATGCTTCATCATTCTACCATTTCTTTTCTGTCCTTCTGGCAATAGCATTTTGGAGTAGTACCTTTATTAAACAGTATTTAGCTTTGGGTAACAATTTGTTTTTCATATGTTCTTCAGAAACTCTTTGAAAGTTTTCTTTATTTGCATAGACTCTTATTTCCTTACTCCCATATCGCCATTAAGTAAAATTCTTTTCTTCATGTATTTATTTAATTGCCAAGAATGTTAGTAATATTTTGTAAGTGTTCTCAGTATTATAACAAATTTGATTTTTCTTTAATTTTCACTGCCATGTGATTGATCCAATTACTGCAACTCACAACTAAAATGGTTTTTAAAATGCTAGTACATGCTATGTGTTTGTTTAAAAAAGTTTTAAAAATTAGTATATTATGCTATAAAAATTGCATATATTTTAATGAATATTCTGTTCCCATCCTCATGTGTTCAATTACATTTCAAAGTAGAAAGCCCTTATAATGTTACCAGGGGAAAACTCAATCTAAAAAACTTATAAAAAGCAATGGATAACATAAGGTAAACATTATTTGAAAGATATAAATGAATTAGCAAAAAAAGCAAGAGAAATTCTCCAGGGCCAGCAGTGGAGATGAGCTAGCTGGAAAGCCAGAATGGGAAGAAGTCTCTATGACTTCAGCTATCCTGGGACACTGCCAGGCTCAGCATCAAAGAGGCTGTCATTGTCATATGATGGGGGCCTGAGAAGGGGCAGGCAGGAAACAGGCTTTGAACTTGTGCAAAGAATCAAGGTTTGACTGAAATTCTCTCAAACAACCAGTCTTACTGAAGGGCTATAACTTCAGTGAAAAAAACAAAAACAAAAAACGAACTTGAAAATCATTCTGGTCACTGTCAAAGACAGACAGTATGAAATCTTTTCTGACTTCAACTGACTGCTGAATGGGATAAAAATCACACCTAAGAATTGGTAACAACAGGTCTGCTTTCAATTTAATGTTGAAATATACAGTTTCTCTGTGTTGCAGGAAACTTCAAGCTAAAAATTTAATATGTGGGATGCTGGGTTTAAAATAACCTTAGGACCCCTGGCAAAACAAATGTAAAATTATGTAGAGAAGCACACTGCTTTCTCAGGCTAATTCAAATCCCATGAGAAGAAAGCCTCCAGGTTTAGGGACCAGCAAAACAACAAATGGCAGAAACAACTCAAGTTCTCAGTTGTTGAATCAGCACCTATAGATGTTAGTTCATATGTTTAAATTATCAAAGATATCAAAATTGAACTGAGCACATAGAAATAGACCAGATCAAAAACAGACAAGGCAGAAAAAGGAATTTATAAAATAAAATAATTATGTAATATAATTATATAAGTTACTAATTATCCTATCTAATAAAAGGGCAATATGCAAATTAAACATCACTCCATCACAAAGATGGCCACGCCCAGTCCCCTCAGCCTCACCTGAATCCCCCAGTCCTGGGGGCGCTGCTGCTGAGAGCGGGCAGTGTGAGTGGTCTGGCAGAAGGCTTGCTTCGTCGCTACGGCAATGCCTTGGCTGTGGAGGGCCTCTGGGTGACAGGGGAGCCGGCCTGTAGCCTCCATGGCCGAGCGCAGGCCCAGAGAGGAGACGGCGGGCCCGCCTCCACAGAAGCAGCGTGGCTCCCTCCTGCCACCCATGGAAGACGCACGGCTCCCGTGGAAGCAGCATGGCTCTTGGCGGTACGCTGCAGTTCCCGCCGGCTCCGCAGAAGTGGCGGAAGGCCTACTGCACGCGATATCATGCAATGGGCTACTAGTATCATTATCATTATAATTACACTAGAGGCCCAGTGCATGAAATTCAAGCACTGTTGGGGGGTTTCCTCAGCCCGGCCTACTCCCTCTCGCAGTCCAGGACCCCTTGGGGGATGTCCACCTGCCAGCTTATGTAATATAATTATATAAGTTACTAATTATCCTATCTAATAAAAGGGTAATATGCAAGTTAGCCATCACTCCATCACAAAGATGGTGGCGCCATCTTTGTGAAGGAGTGATGGTTAATTTGCATGTTACCCTTTTATTATCCTGGGGGATCAGGCCTAAGCTGGTAGGTGGACATCCCTCTCGCATTCCAGGGCTCTCACAGTCCAGGACTCCTTGCTCCTTACCGCTTGCCCACAGCGGAGGCAGGAGAGACTCCTGACACTGCCACTGCTCTTGCCAGCCATGAGCCCAGCTTCTGGCTGAGTAGCGCTCCCCCTTATGGGACCACACTGACCACCAGGGGGCACCTCCTGCATTCAGCGTCTGCCCCCTGATGGTCAGTGTGCATCATAGTGACTGATCATTCTGGTCATTCTGCTGTAACGGTCGCTTAGACTTTTATTATATAGATATGAATGCTTATATAATTGTATAATTATTATTTATATTTAATATTCTTTGAAAGATGTACTCTTTCCAATGCAGTGGCTGGATTAACCAGCAGATTAGATAATATACAGCTAAAAAGTGAATTGGTAAACTGGAAGATAGACAAAGACATGATAAATAGAAAAGTAAGTTTAAAAGATGAGTACAAATTTAAGAGTGTTGCAGAAAGGGAAGTATGATTCAAATATATAATGTGTGAAAAATTTTAGGAGTAATGAAAAGCTTGAATAGTACTTGATTTTTAAACACTCCACAAATGAAATGCTCAAAAATGTACAAAAATTATGCACAAGATGCCAAAATGCACATAGCTGTAATTATATGTACATCAAACATACACATAATGTATATATATGTACATATATGTATACATGTATATATATTAAATGCCCTTCAAAAGAAAATGGCAAATTACATGTGTTATATTCATAAAGTGAACATACTAGAGAGAAATGGATTGATATTGGATTTATAGGAGCTATGTGACTGCATGTATCAACATGGCTAAAGTGCAAAATATTATTGAAACAAAAAGAGCAAATTGCAGACACTATGGAAAGGAAGACACTATGAAAATTTCCAAAATTATAATATCCTATTGTCTTGTTTTGGAGTCATACACGTGAAGTAGCATTGTAATCACATTGAAAAGAAGGACAAATGCCAATTTCAGCACCAGTCCTAACCTAGCGTGTGTTGTGTGTGGGGGTTCGTGTTTACTGAAATAATCAAATAAATAAAATCACAGTGTTTTTAATGCTCTCATTCTTTTCCTGGGTAGTGTGTGTGTGCGTGCGTGCGTGCGTGCGTGTGTGTGTGTGTGTGTGTGTGTGTGTTTCCATTATCTTCTAAGCCTTTAGGTGTGACATAGTTAATCACTTTATACAGTCCTGAAGATAGTAGCTTGAAGTAGACAACACTTGAAGAAGGTTTGCTCCCAGAGGAGGAACTTAAAAATGAGATAGAGTAAAAAGCAACAGAGGGTTGTTGTTGTTTTAAACATGTTTGTATGTCTAAGGGAATGGCCCATTTCAAAACTGAATTCTTGAGCATGTGGAAGAGTTCAGAGCACAAGAGGCCTCCTCCTTTAGCTAGGAGCTCTCCACCCTTGACTAATTATCACGGCAGCTGCCATCTTGTCTGCCCAGCGCCTCTCAGTTTCACCCAAGGGCATTTCTGTCCATCGTTTTGTGCAATCCTGGTAAGGTAGCCAATATAAATGCATTTCATTTGATATTACAAGCTGCAAGCATATAATCCAAGTTAGGTAGAGTTTTTAGGCTAAGGCTAGACCTACAATGATTCAACTGTTTAAAAAACATAAAGTTTTGTGTGTTTTTTTCTGTCCCACATAAAAATCCAAGATGGTCTGCTTTACAAGGTCATTCAGAGACCTAGGGCATTTGCCTCTTGTTTACCCTCCATGAACTAGGGCCTTAACCTTGTCTGTTGGAAAAAGCTGAGTTTCAGACACACTTACGTTACAGCTGAAGAGAGGGTGGCAGGAACAGGAGGCGCTTAGGCATCAGGACAGGCTGGGGCAGGTCCACATCACTCACACTGGAGGAGAATCTTGTCAGGTGGCCATGTGTGGCCGTAGAGATAGCTGGGAGCTGCAGTCAGGAGCTTGAGAAGCAGATCTTTGTTGGGCAACTTATGCTCCTCATCTCACTAAGTCCATTCTGCTTTCTCCCTGACTATAAATCTTGACATCATGACACAGCAGTTAGGAGTGCTGAGAATAAACGGAACTCTAGTTTCTGGTTCATAGATCCTTGCAGAGCTCTGATTCCAGTCTTTTCTGATGTGAGGCTTCTCTGCTTTCCCTGAATTCTTTTAGCCTCTTCAATATGTACTCTCTATTATTCAAGTTAGTCAGATTTGCTTTATGTGGTTTGCGTAATAACAATTACAAACAGAACATAAAAGGAAGTGACTCTCTTTAATGTACAATGTATTGGGGTCCTATCTGTAGACAAAACATTTGAATGTACATACTCATAGAACTTCCAACATAAAAAATGCCCCATTAACTAAATACTGCACTTGTTTTGAAATAATAGGTGTGTTTTTTAAAAACACTGGTCATTAATATAGTTTTATCACTTCCTACTGTGTTTGTGTTCATTAGTATCTTAATTAAACCTCTAATTTAAATGTATATATGTACATATGACTTAAGTGTATGTGCAAACATATTTTAAAAATGTAACTTATGTAACTTTATTGCCAACTTAATTTGACTTTCAGCTTACATGTTATTGAATTATAGTTTTTTGTATATCAGGTCTATTGGAAAAGAAGCTTTCTTTCTAGAAAACTTATTTATATATTCTTAGTTTGGGTATTTAAGTTGTTCACTATAATGAAATAGATGTCTACTTAATTGCCAAAGTATAAAACTTATATGTAAGTTTTCAGAACTAAAAATATAGGTCCCTTGGGACTTTTATGTTGTATATTTTGAAACACACGCATTTTACTTATCTACTCTAAAAATAAGGACCTTTATCATTGGGGGATATGTACTTTTTATTTATGTATAATTTTTATTATCAGATGAGGAATGATGCTACTTCACTGAAATTGCTCTAAACTGACACATATTTCAATATTAAGTGATGTTTTAATAATTTGTAAATGGTTTATACCACAAGAATATTAATAGAGGTTTATTGAGTCCTATAATTTATGATTTATGTTTTTTTTTTCTGGGGAATCTGCCATGATATTGATGAACTAAAGTTCAAAGATTAGATAAACACTAAGAAAATGAGCATTTAGACATCTAGTATGTTAGGAACATATTTTCTGTTTCCCTAAAATAATACAGTTATTTGAATTTGGGAAGATAAGTTTTATTAAGAAAAACGAAACCAGTTGTTTATTTTCTGTCCAATTCTTCTCTAACTTAGAAAGAAATAGTTTCTGAATTCTTAGCTAAAGGGGGTTGTAAATAAAGGCACCAATAAAAATAGTTTTAAAATGAATTAGTAATACTTTTTCTCCTCTCTTCAAATGATCATAGTGAACTAAATTATGAAAATATCACTGATTTCTACAAACTCAGTTTTAAATTAAAATCTAAAAGTCTTTTAAGCAATCACGCACAAAGGGTTACAAATATAAATTCTTTTGTTATTTTCAATATAAGTTGTTATCATTTGGTTGGATAGCCTTATAATTTTAGTATATCAAGCCACTTTAAATGCAAATTCAAATGACTATATGCAATTTGCATACATTTATGGTTATTCAGTACATAAATATGTGGAAACTTAAAAATAAATATTAAGTCATACTTTTAAAAATATTTTTCTCACTTTCTGATATTAAAAAATATATGACCCATAAATTTAAACTATTGTTTGGGAAGGGAAAATGTGACCATATTGAATTTGCTCAAATTTGGAATTGCATAAAGAAATAAAATCCAATACTGATATGAACATACTTTGAATAAAGATACTAGTTACTTAAAGGGCATTTGGCTGAAGAAATTGACAAATGAACTTGTTAGACATGCTATCAACAGCAGCTTTTACATCCACTTGATACAAAGTTCTTCCAGGAGTTTTCTAAGAAAAGTAAGATGCCTTTTGGATGGATGGGTTCATCCATAATTTTTATTTTGATTCAGAGTTTCAGTATTATAATAAGCTGTAAGCATCTTCAGAACTTTATATTTTTCAAATTGTGGCTCATATTTAACATGAATCTTGGCTTACTCCCAATTTCTGACTCAATATATTAATAAATCATATTATGTTCATATATAGTATGTTTTTTTCCAAATCATTAACATAACTGACAGCACATTTTTATATGCCTTCCTGTCCTCTTCTGGGAAGTATACATGAAAGAATGTCAAGAATATGAGAAGCTTGAAAAGTTCAATGGTGTCTTAAACTCACTGTACTGAAACTGATCATTGATAGAGAACAAGGTATCTCTGCAGTTAATATCATGAGTTTGGCAAAAAAATTCACCTTCTATTAATAATGAAAAAATGTCTTTGTTGAACCAAATTCTGTTTAGTAGAGTGTGATTTATATGCCTGGTTTAAAAGAACACCTTAGTGAGTGCAGGAGGTATCATAATAGATGAGAATAGTTTTTGCTTGCTTTTCAGAGATAATGCCAAACAAGTTCTAAATTATTTTTCAGGAATTTCTCATGGAAGCACAGATAAGGCCTCCTAAATAAGAACGCAGGACTAGTGACATTTAGGAGGGTTATTTGTTATTGATGGGTAAAGGAAATCCCAATGTTGTCTCCAATAATAAAAGACACATCATGGTCTTTGATGATTCCACTCACCAAAAATGTTTGCAGTGATTTCTTTATATCAAGGATCAAAGATCTCAAACAATATTCAATTTTCCAAAACATGTTTCTATCTGGTCCTTCAGAGCATCTCTACCTATAACCCTGGAGGTTACCACCTGTTCTCTACTTCTCCAGATTTTATCTTAACAGGTGATATAGCGAGAGAGGTGAGGCTGCTGGAACACATTAGGACAAAACACCACCGCTTGTGGTTTTGAAGTTCTGGGTAGAAAACAAAAAACATGGAAGTAGACGGTCCTTTCTTACCATGCTCTAGAGCAGTGATGGCGAACCTATGATACGCGTGTCAGCACTGACACGCGTAGCCATTTCCGATGACACGCGGCCGCTGAGGCGGCCGCATGCCGAGGATGAACATTTGCTGCTCCTGAGGATGAAACATTTGCGAAATAATGTTTTTTCCTCAAAGTGACACACTACCCAAGTTATGCTCAGTTTTTTGGCGAAGTTTGACACACCAAGCTCAAAAGGTTGCCCATCACTGCTCTAGAGCAAGGTTAAATTATAGAAAAACAAAGTAAAGACTTGGTTTTGTAAATGATAAGTAATAGTAGTTGGTTTTTAGGGACAAATTTATTTTATTTTAAGTAGAGAGAAAGGAAAATATCTAATGATATAATAGCAAATACCTTCATGATCCTGGTATCTCCTATGCCAGGTAAATATCTAATGAACAAAATGAATTGATCAACAAAATAAGACCCAAAGCATGGAGGCATGGAACAGACTGACATACCTTGATGTGGGGTTGGGGGGATGAGAAGAGATAAACCAAAGAACTTATATGCTTATATGCATAGACCATGAATATGGGCAGTAGGGTAGAGGATATCTGAAGGGGCAAGTAGAGGCTGGGAGGAAGGGGATAAAGGGGGGAACGTGGGAGATATATGTATTACTATTAACAATAAAAATATATTTAAAAAGAAAAAAATATTTCAAGTACCCTGGCAGTTTCTCAGATGTAGTCACTATTCCCCTCCCATTTATCCCTCATCTGAAATAATAACTAAGCCATGTTATACTGAATTTTTCAGTGTTAAGAAAAAGGTGAAAATACAGATTCTTTTTGGATGTTTCCTAGTAAATATATGAGACATTCAGTTGTACTTAAATCTGAAAAATACATAAGAAATGGTGTTCCCCTGACATAATTAGAGCATGTCCTTTATTTGTGGTTATATAGATTTGGTCCTACTATATATTTATTAGGATTTTATAATATCTGGGCTTAGCATTTAGAAAGCAAGATACTGTATTATTATTTGAGGATTGTTTGGGAATAAGAATACTCTGTATGCAGGAGCAGTATTTAAGGCATTTTATCACTATTTTCATTGCAGCTATGCTTTCCTTTAACTTTCCACTAGAAATAAGTTTTTCAGCTTTAAAAATTACAGAGATGTAGACAAATATATGATGACATGTTTTGCCCAATTATTTCTAGTGTTTCAGATGATAATTTCAAGATAGAGACACATATGCACACAAGGAATGAATTCATTGGAATAATTCTTCCATGAGCTTTCTTTTCTGGCACAAACAGCTAATTATTGCTTCTATTCAGACTGATTCCCTTAAGCTAATAGAGATGACCTCATGCCCTTTTACATATCATCCCTGACATAAATTTGACTCATTTAATTGCAAAAATAGTATTTTTGCTTTTCCTTAGAAAATAGAGTGGTTTTATTTTTGCATATTTACCACTTCAAGGATTTCTGCAGCGGAGGTGAAGATTCTGCATAGACATATAAAAAGCATCAGTAACAAAACGGGAAAAGAACATCTTAGAAGCAACCAGTAAAGGTCTTGGTGTTTCTAACAGGGCAGTGTCCAGAATATCTTCACAAACACAGTTGAGTTGAATCAGACTGAGTTCCCCTTGGATTCTTTCTTCATGGTCAACATGTCTGATGCCCATTGTGTTGCACAAACTCTAGGATGGATCGAGTCCGTGCTGAAGTGGTGGGCTAAATCACACTCATTGTTAACCTTGCATCTCTTTTTAGTTAAACCATTTTCATAACTTCATTTTTGCATTGTCTTTTCTGAAAATAGTCTTAATCTAATAAAATTGTTTTCAAATATATTTCTTAACATTTCTCTAAAGTCTATGTACTTTTATTCTTGTTGGTAAAGTGTGTGTTGCATTTTAATGCATTTCTCATCGGTTAGCATTTGGTTAAGCTATAGCATATTCTGATTTCCAGAGACGGTATCAATGTTAATGTTCAAGGATGTTTATCTGCTCCATCCCGCGGTCTTTGATATATCATGTAGGTGATGCAATAATAACAAATGGGGTCAAATATATGGTGATGATGGTAACTATAGTATATAAAGATATTGAATTATAATCTTATACACCTGAAATTTATGTAATGATATCAATCGTTACCTCACTTAAAAAGGAAACAAAACGAAAACTGAAACAACAGAAAACCTTAAGAAAGGAAGTGTAATGATATAGTCTTGGGATCAGTGGGGCAGGACCACTGATCTTAGAGGAATATAAAGCAGGTCATTCAGAGCCCTGGATAACTACATCAAAATCCACCCACTCCTGCTTTCCTCTTATCAGGTACACCTTGTTTTGTGCTCTTTCGTGGACATTTTGCACATTTAAGTCCAGTCCCACCTATATTCTCTGGTTTACCTAGTATCCTCCCATGTTCCAGGTTTCTACCTCACCTCCTATATGCCCCATCCCTCACTGTGTGATTCTGCTCCCCTCCCACCATTTTTCAGGAGAAAGACTAAGAGACACACACTGACTTCATGCAGCCACAGTTTGCTTCTACAGCCCCAGCTAATGGCATGTTGGGAATCCTGGGGGCCCCCGCAGCAACCATGATTTGCATTTTTTGAATAGCACTTTCTGCTTTATATATATAGCCTGTTATGCACTATCTATTGAACAATTTCAAAACCAGGTCAGGTGCTTCATTTCTTAATAAAGTTGGATGAATGTCATTGATCCACATAAGAAACCCACATATCAAGGGCATACAACTGTACTAAGTGCTGAAAAGAGAAAAAGTGTACATATACTTGCCTCCAAGGATTTTACAGTATGCTGGGGGTTGGGATATCAAATATGTATCTGCTCCTTCATGTCCTATTTCTCACTGCTCCATGAACAACACCAAGTTCTGTATCCCTGGAAATATTTTTCAAGGAAAAAACTACCAGGTACTTTTTTCAGCTTTGAATATTAACTTACAATAATCTGTTTTCTTCCAAGGTCTGATACATGAGCTTGCTAGTATTTAAAAGGTTGCAGAGTGGAATTGTTGAGTAAATATGTTCTATATGAAGATGATATCATCATTTCAACATCCCTGGATCATGGATGGGCTGTTTTTGTATTGACTGAAATATGAGGGGGAAACAGAATAAATATTAGAAAGAATTGAATTTGTTCTACTTAATAGTATCATATTTATTTATATTTTATAGGTATTAAAGTTCAAATTTCATGATCAATGACTTAAAAACAGGGGTGGGAGTGTCCAGCCAGCAGGCCATATAAGGCCCTCAAAATAATTTGGTCTGGCCCTGCATTAGGGGTGAGTTAATTATTTGACCAAATATGGCAGGCTAATTTTAAAGTAGATGATTTTGTGTGGCCCAGGAATGACGTTATAAATATCCAAATGGCCCTTAGCAGAAAGAAGGTTCCCCATCCCTCTCTTAAAAGTACTATTGCCTTTGCAACCACCAATATCATGTTTACTAGTAGTGTGTAGCAGTTTATAGATACTCTGCAGTGAGAGTCTGGGCTCATTCTGGCTCCAAAATTGACTGGTGTGTATGTGCTCTTAGTAAAAATGCTTCCTTTTCTTCTTGATTCCCTCATATTTAAAAATCCTAGGTGGATTCATAACCTAATTTATCTCCAATGCTTCATCAATCAAGGACTAAACATCAGCTTCACTGGGTTATTGATTGGATGAAATAAGAGGGCACATGTTTTCTGCTGGGGGAAGTGCGGAAAGCATGGTACATGCTTCAGAACTTTTGCAAACACGTTTCCCCCCCTCCTCTCCACCCCCCCCCCAACTTTGCCCCCAGCCCTGCGTGTGGCATTTTTGAAGAGAGCTAGAAGCAGATGAGACCTGGATGTGTGGCGTTTGCACAAACCCTCCTCACACGTAATTACCACGCTTCCCGATGGGCTTGCTTGGCAGCTTCTAATGCACAGAGCGACTTGTTTCATTAGGTGATATTTTCCCTTTCCCCTTCCTCCTCATCTTTCATACATCCTGTCAAGATGCACAGGAAAGTTTCTGTGGACTTCCCTGTGGATCCCGAGGGTGTCAGAGGATTAAGTATAAAATAAAATTGCTGTTTTTCCCTTTTCACACAAGAGCCATCCATTCAACCGAGAGAGACGCAGCCGCCTCTCCCAGAGCACCTCGGCGTGCAGTGAAATATTGGTATTCGAATTAGAGCCTAATCAGGAGAAGCAGAGCAAGTGACGTGTTTCAGCCTCGTCTTTTCTGTAGCCAATTACCCCCGACTCCCAGTGTTCATGTCTTCCATGCACTTGCTTTAATTAGCGCTTTAATAGCCCCGGCTTCAGAGAGTGGGTCCGGGAGAGAACTTTTCCCAAAGCTGCCAAATGGTCACAAGCAGGAGGTGATTAAATCGAGACTGAAGCACGCTTCTCTGTGTCACAGTGCGCTCACCAGGATGGGCTCCCAATAACTCCTGACCGCAGGGATGTGATCTGTCAGTAAATGCATCTGAGCAACTGCCTGGCACCATTAACCACTGTCTGCATACTATCGATTAGATCAATTTCCATAATAAGGGTATTGACTCTCCATTAAGCACTGGTTTATGTTGGATGGGGAAGAGAAATATTTGTGCAGAGATTATTGTTTTATTAGCCTTCAACCAGGAAGGAAAACAACACACCACTGTGCTTCAACTTTTTATTAGCGCTTCACGTCTTAATTATGGATAGGCTCACTGGAATATACTTTGCTTAGAGGTTTAACCTTTTTCATCACATACACGGATTCAATTTCATGCAAGTTGTGTTGATAGCCAATAATTAAAACAAGAAGAAAACCTTATTTCAATGCATCTCATGGGAGTTGATGTAGTAACTTCCTTAATGCAGTGTTAAGAAACACAGCCTCTATGGAAATTTGGTGATTCATTCTTCTAAAACTGGGTAGGTTTATTTTACTTATTTTTGTATTTAACATCAGGATGTAAATTACAAAAAATGTGACAAGAAGTCACTTTTGTGGTTTTTTATTTTTTGGAGGACATAAAATAATGGTGTACCTCACCATCTATGTCATTTTATATACAGGATAGAGTCTTCTATTTAATACTTGTTTCTCCATAAAATACAACTTGCATTAAACACTGCATTACTCCTTTGGTTTAAGGAAGTATTCTACCTAACTTCTTTGAGTCAATTTTTTTCTCCTAGTATGTACCAAGAGCATACAACATATTTAATTTAAAAAATTTTCAAGTGGGAGCAGTATTAATAAACTAAAATCCTCTTATGCAAAGTTCAAATAGTCGAATGGAGATCTTTAAAGATTAATTACATTCAGTACCTGCTAAAAACAAATCAATTGCTTTGCCAGAATGAGAAAAGCCTGCAAGGTGGGTGATTGAAGGGTGCTGTCATGAGGGGCTGTACCGTGCCTTGTGGCAGTTGTAGTGATGGGCTGTGTGTGCCCTCCAGTTCCGCTGGGCAGTAAACATGGGAAATGAGGTTAAGATAAAGGGGTGGGGTTAAGTATTGGTCATAGTAAATTTTTTTTTTCAATATAGACGACACTCCTGTTTTTTCTGATTTTGAAATTACAACCTGTTCATATAAAACAAAAAACAGATTTAAAGGAAAGCATGAATATGATGTGTTAATATTTAGTGTAGCCAAGAAGATATTTTCATGGACATGTACATACACAGAATTATGCACACATGCACATACACATGAGTCAGTGTGAATAGAATATTTTATTTTGGGGGGAGGCATTATAAAATCTGTGAGGAAGTATTCCCCTTACAGATTTGAGTGTTCCTGCAAATGAGGATATTTTCTTAGCATAACCATTGCATGCTCATCAAATCAGGAAAGTGGATATGATACTATGAGCTGATCTGCAGACCATACACAGATTTCACCAACTGTTCTGAGAGTGTCCTTCCTAGCAAAGCTCCAGATCATGCCGGCATTCAGTGTTCAGGTCCTTCTTGTCTTGTTAAATCAGAAACAGTTTCTCGGTCATTTTAAATATTACGAATAGTGGCCATCTATTAATAGAAAACCTTTCAGTTTAATTGATTTTTTTTTGGCAAGAATATGCAGAAGGGATATCATGTCCTTTTCAGTGTCTTATTTCATGAGGTCAACTTGCTCCATCACACTGGTGGTGTCAGCTTTGACCAAGGTGCTCAATCTCATGTGTGTCCATTGACAAGTTAACATTTTCTCTTTGTAAATCCTAAGCTGTGGGTGATTTAATATAAAGTTTCACTCCTCAAACTTTCCTCTGTCTTTTTACCATCCATTGAGGATTCTTGCTTTAATTGTTATTGGGATGATCGACGGATTGTGGTTTTCTAGTTATAGTATTCTTCCTCTAGTTATTAATTGGTTTTTACTGTAAGGAAAAAGCTTCCATTCCCTCTACTTCAGGTGACAGCCCCTTGCCCATTAAGTAAATTAAGTCACTAATTAAGTGCAGAATCATGGGTCCTCATTTTTATGATGCGCTGTCGCAGACGTGACTCCTGGGAGCACATTCAGTCTGACTTCTGCACCGTTGGGCATGTGTCTATGAACCTGTTACAACATGTTTTGGAATCTCTGTGTATTTTCCCATCCTATTTGAAATTGGTCATTTCCTTGAGGTTCTTTTGGTGGAGAATGAAATTAAGAAACCAAGACGTGGGCTCTGGACGGATCATTTGCACTTGGGTGTAATTGTTTCTAGGCCCTTTAAAAAGCTGGCAAATCCAGAAAAAAAAAGATAATATGTCTATTCACATACAGAAATGAACATTTAACTGGGGTTTATGTGTTTCTGCAACACACAATCACAATACTCTATTAATAGGTACTGAACACTATGAATTCAAACAGATATCTCTAATTCCAATCAAACACAAGGTTGATTATAGAATTCCACATATCCATATTTGTAACTCTCTTTCCGATAGTGAGGAGGAAACTTGCTCCCAGTATCAGCAATATATATACCTACCGGTATTTGCTTAATCTCAGGATACACAAGGAAATAGTTTTAGGATTGGCAGTCTATGCCTCCGCAAAATTAATGTATAGGCAGTATTTTAAAAACTGTATCTTTTCAAATTGTAATAAAATTACTATTTTGTGGAACATAGAATGTTTAATATGGAAGAAAAACCTTAAGTTCTTTGTGGGAAGAAATTATTTTTTACATAATTTGTATCCCCCAAGTAAACAGTCAGAATATTACATAATAGAATTTGTAGAAGAAAGGTTGTTTTTCCAATATAAATCTAAACTTTGTGGTAGAAGGTTAATCTCAGTTTTCAATGTGGAAGGCTTTGAAGATTTAGAGAATCAAACTGGAGGGATGTTGGGACAGGCCATGAGGCTGATCCTTTTGGGAAGGGACTTTGCATGGCTCGCTCTCAGTTGCCTCCTATGACGGCCCACGCTTGGCTGCCAGTCTGCTCTCAGAGACTCTTACTCCTCTGCAGCAGAGCAGCCAGGTAAGGCTCATCACAGACACTGAGTTATTCATAAAACATTCTACACAGTGCCCAGCGCATTGTACTTGAGATATAAGCATCTGTAACATAAAAATAATAAATGCAAGAGACAATAAGATAAGTATGCTCAACTTGTTAAAAGAAAAGGAAACAAGAAATAAAGACAAGATTCAAACTGTACAAAATAGATGTTAGAATTTACTTAAATTTATAGACTTGGGGGAAAAATAGACACTGGCATAATTGAAACTTCAGTGATTGAATTAAAGTCATTTAGGAAATGGAATTACAGACTAGCAAATTGGAAAACAGCACTGAAGAAGCCACATAAAATGCACAATCTGGGGAGGTCCGTTCACACTCATAGATTTGTATATTTATCACATATTCTGGCAAATGACAGCAATATATCTTGTTACAGCAGAGCCCTCATATTGTGACAATGTTATGAGAGGAAAATAAGTGTTTTGAGAAATAGATGCCATTTAAAATTTTGCACAAAGGTAAGTTGGAAGTGCTGTGACTGGGGAGCATGAAGCTCATTAAGTAATATATCCATGAACACTACCCACTGTGCTCCTCGGCAAACAGCATGCTTACCTAATTAAAATAATTGCCAGGGTTTCTTTTAAAGTGACCCCAACTCAAAGAACTCAATATGAAGATCTAGTAGGAAAAATATAATTAGAAAGGTATAAGGTGAAAGACAGAAGTATATGTTGGATCATATGCAGAGAGAAAAAAGGGTAGGGAAAATAAATAGCTAAACATGAATATTTTTTAAAAATAGAGACTGTGGCCAAGAATTTTCTTTCAGTTATATCATCAGCGTTTTGAAAGTGAGTCTGATAAATAAAAAAATCCAACATTCATGGCCCCCTGGTTTGAGAGGAAGCATTAAATTAGTAAAAATATTTTTCACCTCACATAGCATTGTTTTTCTCTTTACATGAAAACCTGTCTGAGTGTTTTATTTTTAAGTATAACTATTTAACTGTCAAAGAAAAAAACAAATGTGCTCTAGCTAAAATAAACAGGAAACAGGAGCCTTACTTTTCAGGGAAATTGCACTTTGCCAGATGTCTCGATAAATGGGGATAGAAAGAGACATGACTTAGGGTGGTGAGCGTGCGGTGCAGTGTGCAGATGATGTATTATAGAACTGTGCACTTGAAACCTGTGTGGTTTTTTCAATCTCACCCTAGTAAATTCAATTAAAAAATGATCTGTTCTAACTCTGACAGTCCCCATTTCAAGCAGGGTTCTCAAATGTGACTAGTCCATGGAGAGCTTTGGGGAATGCATGTATGGGAAGAACAAGTTTCATGGCCATGGCATTAACATATACAGTGTAAATTATGTGGGTATTTAGAGTCCCATTCTAATGAATTTAATGTATTTAAAAAATAGTATCCCCAGTTACGAAGACATTATCACCACCCCACCCCAAGATGCAGTGTGCTACAGATCAACAACATATCAACCAAAAGGCTAAAATTAAGTTTCATTACTGCAACTTATTTAAGTTAACCCTCTGAAATATATTTTAATTTCTCTTTACTTCACATCCCTTTGTCACTAATAGGGATATCATTGCATTAGGTCATTTAGTGAAACAATATTAAATGATTCATAAGTGCTTGTCTAATAGGAGTATTATTGATGAATAAAGAAATGGTTGTCTAGCTGGTGTGGTTTAGTGGTTGAGCATCGACCTATGAACCAGGTCACATTTCGATTCCTGGTTGGGGCACATGCCCGGGTTGCTGGCTCGATCCTATGCAGAAGGCAGCTGATTGATGATTCTCATCATTGATGTTTCTCTCTCTCTCCCTTCCTCTCTAAAATCAGTATATATTATGGTGAATAATATCTGCTTTGTTTGGGCATGATTAAGGGAGTTGCAGAGACTCATGCAAGGATCTAAAGCACATGACATGATATAGATGTGAATGCTGAGATTGGTACTAAAGAAAGCACATTCACATCAACTCAATTAGGTATAGTTTGTACTCACCGTGATTTCCCCATAAAGTTGAGCACCATCCTATGCATTGGACAAGCTTGCTACTACCCTAAGGAGGACGTTTCTCAAAATGTCACTAGCATCATAGATGTGCTTTTAATGGTCTAACTGAGAAAGCAGTGTAAATAGAAATTGACATATTTACTCCCTGAGTACTTATTGCTTGTCAGTGTCTAGGTATATTACTACTGCTGGAGAGAGAAAAAACAATGCTTGTCCCTAAAGGTCTGTGTGAACGTAAAAACCAAAATGTCCTTTTCCTTTTTAGTCCCTAAATAGGTAAGTCCTTAAAGTCAGACAGTAAACTGTTCACATGCATAAGAGTTAACTGTGCTTTTCAGTGTTTACTGCCAAAGTGATAGTTGAGAATCCATAGAGATTCCTTCTTAGCCTGGGTTTTATTTGATGATAAGATGTCAACAGGCATGTTCTAGAATAGGAAGGCCTGAGTTTCACATTGCAATTGCTTCCAAAAACTGTGGCACATCTATACAATGGAATACTATGCAGCTATAAAAAGAAAGAACTTTTACTATTTGCAACAGCATGGATGGACCTAGAGAGCATTATGCTAAGCGAAATAAGCCAATGAGACGATATCACTCATATGTGGAATCTAAAGAACAACATAAACTGATGAACAAAAATAGACCCAGAGACATAGAAACATTGAACAGACTGTCAAGCCTCAGAGGGAAGGCAGGAGAGGGGTGTGTGTGGCGGCGGGGGCGGGAGAAGAGATCAACCAATGAACTCATATGTGTATATGCATAACCTATAGACACAGACAATTGGGTGGTGAAGGTTTGGGGGGTTGGGAGAGGTCAATGGGGGAAAAAAGGGACATATGTTATACTTTCAATAATAAAGATTACTGGTAAAATAAAAAAGAGGAAAGGAAATATCATACCTGAGTCAGGTCCTGGGTAGGCAGCATCAGAAGGCATCACTATCAGTGTGCCTCAATGGGAACATAATTTTTTTCCATCTTCTGTGACTTTCTTGAGCAGAATCTGCCAATAACTTGATTTATCCAGAGAGTCTATCATATCAAGCAATAGACGCAAGTGTCGTCAATCATTTCCCCTAGCCAGTATGCTAGACCCCAGAGCCAGTGTCTAAATGTAACAACATATCACTCTGCCCAACCAACTCTCTGTTCTCTCTCCTGATTAATGTTCATAACTCTATCTAAGAAAAATTAAAAACGACACCACGCTAAAATGACTGCACTTTATTGTATAAAAGCATTAAGTTACTAATGTCTGTCAGACGTCAGAAGTAATACAATAAAAAAGGACATGTGTATAGAGATTACCTAGAAGACACTACAAACATCCTATTTTAAAATCAGTTCTATACATAGGAGCTCTGAACAATTTTTTTTTTGGGGGGGAATATTAAATAATCACGTCCTGCTTAAGGGCTCATTTACTAGATGACACTCTTTTACCCGACACTTGAGAGAAGAGGGGATAGGAAACTCATTTCTGATTCAGTCAACTGAGTCACTATTTTAAAATCTCCGGTGCAGTTCATTTCATACCTGGACTGAGATCTTATGATAGACTCGTTAGGTTCTAGGTTGCCATGGCAACAAGTCATTATTTCCCAAAGTAATTTGACACATCTCAAGATTTTGGCCCTTCTGTATTCCTATCTGGTGCTACAAAGAAAAAGTGATAGTTAACTTTAGAACTATTTCTAGTACAGGCAGCAAGGGAAGATGACAATACTTTTTTTTTTTTTTTTTCAAAATTGCTAGCCCTAGAGGAAGCTTAATTGAGATTTTTAGGCAAAGTAGTCTTTGGGGGCATAAATCATACTGAGGCCACATTTATTTTTTTTTTAATCTTACAGGCTCTGAGGGAAAATTGATATATGATCAGTTGCATTTTTTCAATTAAAACTAAACACAATTAAATGTAATCCATAAACGCACTTAACGCTTCATCTTCTAGTTATAATGACGAGTCATGTTACTGGCCATTTGCTGTGTGACAAACCAGCTATAGTGTTTACCCACACTGCCTTAGCTAATGATCCACTTTTTACCTTAAAGGCTTAGAGATAAGGATCAAAGTAGATGTTATATAAGGAATAATTTTGATGATAACTGACAAGTTCACTTGGAAATCACCTCATAGTTACCCAGGCACCAAGGCTATCTACTATTTTCTCAAGCTTTAAGAAGTGAAATAATTGGCTAAACTACATTCTGCTATCTAAATATATTAACTCATTAATTCATCATGTGTAAGGCATTGTACTAGATATTTCTTTATCCTTTTTTAAATCCATAATTCTGTGTTGCTGATGGTATAAATCTATTGTATAAATGTGTGTCTTTTGTATAAATCTATTGTATAAATGTGTGTCTTTAGACTCAGTACATTAAATACATTTTTTATTGTTAATATGTGAGAACTAGAATTTTAATATAGTCCTTTATGATTGAAGTGTTGGGATTGTTGCCATGGTGATATGTCTTCCAAGCATCCCTTTATTGACTCTGATTAATTATGTTGTCACCTCATGATTCTGTGAGAATGGAGCCCTAGGCAGGTATATTTTGCTGAGTAGAGAAGGAAAAGGGAAGTTTAAAGAAAAACAGGGACAGTTCCTGAGTAGAGTGCTCTAATGGGGGTACTGGTCACTAGTAATCAGCCCATAACTGGGCTCTTGAAAAGCAGTCTATATACAGGGGCATAGGAGACCAGGGAAGAGGAATCTGCCAAGGAGTGACATTACTTCTGCAACAAAACAATATTATTAACAACTTATCAAGAATAAGTACAATCATTGCAAAGTATTATATATATTTTTGAAAGATATGTTTGACCTAAGTAAAAAATACATATTTTTTTTATTTTTAACACAGGAATCATTATGATATGACCCCAGCAAGTCATTTATTTATTAAAAAGACTCTTTTTGTAATAGAGATCAAATTATTTTCTTGCTAGACTGTCCGCTTTATGAAGCCACTGTTAAGTCAGCATCCAATTTTATATTCTCACATATGCTTGGCACACAACAGAGGCTCAGTGACTTAATAAATTGAGAGAACTGGAAAATTCTTTTGGTCCTTTTCTAGGTGACAATATATATTTCAGTAGCAAAAGAAGAGGAACATACCCATAATACTTGTACTTACTTGTATGTATCATGTCACATACATCATATTCTTAGGCCTTTCTCCCCTAACTACATTGTAAGCTGAGCTGGGGAAGTGGTGATGTTTATTCTATCTAGTGTCATTAAAGGCAGGCAAATCACAACAAGATTCTAAATATTTATGGAACTAATTGATAAATCAGGAATTTTATTTTGTTTTCTATGGTTTGAAAAAGAAGGGAGCCCTGCTGGTGTGGCTTACCTGTGAACCAGGAGGTCAGGGTTTGATTCCTGATCAGGGCACATGCCTGTGTTTCGGGCTCAATTCCCAGTGGGGGGCGTGCAGGAGGCAGCCAATCGATAATGATGATGATTCGCTCTCATTATTGATGTTTCTATCTCTCTTTCCCTCTCCTTTACTTTCTGAAATATATATATATATATACATATATATATAAAGAGAGAAGGGAAATATTTTAAATATGAGAAACTCTTTATTATACCATATCACAATTTTGTTTTTAGTTTAATGGAGTGGCAAATAAACAAAATGAGACCAAAGATAGCATCATAAGTCAAAGATTGACTAAGTTGAAAAATATACCATTTTATAGTTACATATTGAAGATTTATCTATTGGCTCTTAGATATGCAAAATATATACTTTATTCAATAAAAATAGAAAAAAAAAACCTCACAAAGGCCTAGAAAATCTACCTAACAAATCAACAATCAATCCCCGAATGAATACAAGTTAGATATTTTTCTTTGACATTCCTTTTTAAATCTATAACATGATTGAAATTATTTATTGTGACTTTATTTTTCTTTAAACAATGTTTTATCATCTATATCTATATAGCTAACAATCATATATCTATACATATATAGTATATATATATAACTGCTATCAAATTGTAAGTGAAGCATGTGTGATATTTCTAGATGTTTTTCACTTTCTATATCCTTAGGAAAAAACTGTATATGTTTTTTTTTATCTTGGTTACTGTTTTATTTTATTGAAAACAATACAAATTTGTGAAATTTTTAATGGTCTTGGAGGTTGTGGTGATTAGTAATACAGGGCAGATATTACTAAATATGTAGAGAAGTAATAAAATGGACAAATACATAAAAATTAAGAAAATACTCTTAAACATTGGTGGTCTTACAATACATAAACTTTTGATGAGGAACAGATTTAATTTTCTATTTCACTGTAGATATGAATCATTATTACAAAAGAAAATTGCACAGAAAAATGCCTGTTCTTGAAACAGTCTTTATCAAGGTATCGTAATTATCAAAATAATAATTTAATGGAAAGTAAGTGGAAATTTAACCCATGAATGGAAAATAAATGGGGGCAATAAACAAAGCAGGTGTTAGTATGCTTTCTGGCTAGTTGGTACCCATTTACAAAAACATTAAAAGGTAGGAAAGATGGAAGGTAATGATTATGTTTATGAAGAATAAAATATTAATATAGACTAGTACTCTCCTGTCTGCAGGGCTATTTCATGAATAAATAGCAAGAACCCATTGTTTTTAATCAGTTTTTGACATAAAACTCAAATATATTCCCTGTGTGTAGGTACATGTCTCTTGAATATGGCTACTTAGGAGGAGAGAAGGCAGTGGGAACAATGAGGGGAAGGAATATGCTTATGGAAATGTGGATAGCTCCTCTGCTAATGTTGGGAGGAAACTATAATTTACTAATGTTAATAATTTTCATATTTAAAAAAATACAGAGTACCTGGATAGAGCATTTAGAAAAATTGACCAAGTGCTCATGCAATGTGAATCTTCTCACAATTTTTGAAAAGTGCCATACTACATTAAATACACTTCAGTATAATGATGCAACTTTTAAAAGGCCTTTGTTTTTCCATCTGTGCCTGTGGGAAGCATTCATTGAATACTGAGTAACAGATGCTCTACGTAATCTTAGTAGATAAAATCAACTCTTGATTACCATTGCTGTGAAGACATATTTTTGTGTCCAAGAGCTCTACAATCAGATTTTCCATATGTGCGACCAACTGAACAAATACTTTGATGCCATGATCAATTTTCTGTTCAGATGTCAACAAAATTTATATTATAACAATTCACTTCATATCCAGTAACAGCCCATGCCAGCTTGAGCTTTGGGTAGAGAGCAGCATCCTGAAACTGAAGCTTTGCATGTGAGCCGTGAACTGATCAGCGATGGAAAGAAGCAGTAATTTGATATAAACAAGTGGATATTCCCAGTAACAGAGCCATTATTTCAAAAAGCATCTTATTCTAATTATGCTTTATCTAAACTTTATTTTTAATTGATTAACCGCTTCTCAAAGTCTCTCAAAGGGACTTAGAGCTTAACTTTAAAATGAGTCTGGGCTCTGGCCTATCACTGTAAGCATTAATCCTTGTTCTGTGGGGCTGGGGAGGCTTCAAAGGTTGTGCTTGAACTGTGGCTTATTGTCTGTCTTCTCTCTGTTTCTGTTTGTCACCTTTTCCCACAAATGCCAGAGCATAAATGCTTCCGATGCAGAGTTGCTTCGGACATGATTGTCTCGGAGGAGCCCTGATGGTGGCTTGTTTCTCCGATGAAAGTCCAGGTACTTTCAGGAAAGATTTCACTGCCCACAGTCACTTGTGTCACTATCGTGAGGAGGCAGGTTGGTGTCTTATAGATCTGAGATGGCATGACATATGATACCAAAAAACGGGGATATTCAGAGAAACCACTAGTTTCTTATTTAGTCTGAGTAAGTAGTGATGATGATAATATAAGCTAATATTTATTGATGCTTATTCTTCATCCATTTAAAAATTATTGCTTGAGCAAATACTTGCCAAGCACTGTTATTCTAGGCGCTGTAAATTCAGGGGCAAAAAAAAAAAAAAATCAAAGAAATCTCTCTCCTGGTAGAGTTTAAATTCTGTTATGAGGGGACAGACAATGGACGTAAACTGGAGAAATGGGAGGGGAATATACTCTTTGGAGTCAATGAAATCTCCATTAATGTTGATTTCACCGGTGACTTCCTCTAGAACAAAACAGTTCAACTTGGAGCTCCTGCCTCCTCATTAACAAGTAAGGTTATATGGTCTCAAGTAAGAGTTTTTCTTGACTTTTCTCAAATAATGTAGGTTTATTTAAACATACAGGGAGGGAAAATGAGGGAATGAGGGAGAAAAAACATGAGACATATGGTAGACCTCAGGCTGACTACACAGAACTTTCAGAACTGGAACATATCACTATGCTTCCAGTAAATTAATTTTCTTCTCTACCAGTCATACGTAGACTCTCCATTGTGGCAGATACAAACAGCTCATTGAAGCAATTTTTAACCCCTCCTCATTTGCCAAGTTATACTATTAATAATTAAATCTTATAGAGTAATATTTTCATTGTAATTTGAATGACTGAGATACAGTTCTGGAGTTTACTGGGAAAGCCCTTGCTTTCCTGACACAAGCATCCTCTCTTTACTTATTTCTTCTTGATGGATGCTGCTGTGGGAGAATTAAAAAGACCCAAGCTCTTTCTTAGACATTCCTATTCTTCAGAGACTGAACTGACATCAGGGACAAGCCATCTCCAGGCTTCTTCTTCATGAGAAACATAGACTTCTGTGTGTTTTACTTATTCTGTGTTAGCCCTTTAGTTATTTGCACCTCTTTCTGCTGTCATTCTGACACCCTGTACTTTGAATACCCTTTCTCAGTATTTAAGAGTGGCAACTAGGGAAAACATATGTAAAGATTTTTGTGATTTTTTTAATCTACTTGCTCTGTGCTGAGCACGGGGGAGGACCTGTCAGATGGCTAGGACTGGTGAGACACAAGCTCATCTTTGAGAGAAGTTGGATGCTGGGTGTGCAGATTAAGTCCTTCCCCCTGGATAGTGCTGATAACCATAGAATCTCTTCCTTCCCTGGGGGCGGGGACTCTAGGGAAAGTTGTCCTGAATCTCCCACCAGCCTCAGTGAGTCTGTTTTGTATACTTCTAGGATGCAGAAGTTTTTCAAATAGTTTCTGGATTTCTCACAGAGGGAATTTTTCTTTGAATTTTGGGAGAATTTATGTGTTTTGGGGGTAAGGAGGGTCCAGGGTTTCTTATTGTATCAGATGGCAGGTGTCACTCTTACATGAAAGTATTTTTAATTCCACATAAAAATGTGAGAGATGAAAACCAGATGACCTTAGGAAATGGGATTTGCTTTTTGTAAAGCATTTTCTAATCGAGAAATGGTTCTAACCCTTACCTCCTGGCAACGTCGGCTTTGCTTCCTTCCTGTTCACAATGTGATGTCATTGCGAGATTTTTCTAACGCAGTGGCTTCCTACATCATTGACTCAGTGATGTTGATTGTAATGTATTTTCTCTCTCTTAAATATTTCTAAGGTGTGATTTGACATTCTCTTCCTGTCTTTACAAAGTCATTATATACCACATGGAGCTCCAAATATCATTCATAAATATTCCTAGATATCTTAAAAATGTTTACCAAAAAAAGCTCTTTTTCACATATATAAATGTATTTAATCAAATGATAGTGCCAGTTTACAAAGAAACAAAACAAAACAAAAACAAAAACACACATATAAATGACCAGACCCTGACAGCTTGAAATCTAGCAAGGCTTAGCATCATCTCCGCTAATTGCTGCCATTGCAAATTAAGGGAAGCCTTTTCAATCTCTCAACAGTGGTTATGCGACTTTCTAAGATAGGAAATTCTAGGCAGAACATAACAGATGCGATCATTAATATGCAGCTGCACATGCTTCAAAGCTCTGAGTTCTGTGAGTCTTTCTGGACATCATTATATGTCTCCTTGCCAAAATAGATCAATGAGCCTCCCAGTGAAGAAACAATGGAATAATCCAGTGTAAATGGGTCTTACCCTGTCTATCAAAACTTGAAGATATATTCTCTTAGAAAACATTCCTATTTTTACAAAACATATGGCTTAACTATTATTATAAATTCCAGGCCTAAAATTATTTTACATTATTAATTTTTGCTAAAATTGCAAGAGTACTTAAAATTATAAGTTTTTATATAAGAACTGATCTATTATTTCATTTAAATGACCAGTTTTTAGAAAGAGAGTAAGTACATTATATAGAATTTATTTTAAAAACCCAAAAATTGATATAATGGAATTTCTGAGGAACTTGCATTTAAGAAACCAGTTTAAAATAGGCATGCATACATGTGTGCATGTTTGTATATGTGTGTATACACAAAGTATATATGCATTTATGTGTGTCTATGCACATCAACACTTATATATATGTTTGTGTTGCCATACACACATCAACATATGTACACATACACACAATAACAAAGACACAGAATTAATCAAATGAATACTATTAAATTGATATTTTCCCTGTTACATATTTGGCTGAGACCCAGCTTCCAAGTAGTGCTTGAAAATCTACTTTGAGATGTTACTAGTATATTGTCTATTGGGAACCTGCAGAGAGAGAGGCTCTAGTCTGTTTCCATTCATGGAAGGGTGTTTTTTTCATCCACTTCCTGCACAAACAACTAAAAGCAAAAAAAATCCATGGAGAATGTGTAGGACTAGTAAGGTGGCAACAAACGAAGTGACCCATAATACTGGAGAAATAGTAAGCCCCCAAGTCAATATGGTGATGAAAGGAGATTTGACTTTGGGTGGTAGACACACAATAAAATATACAGATGATATATCATAGAATTGTATACTTGAAACCTGTATAATTATATTAATCAATGTAACCCCAAAAATTTAATAAAACAAAAAAGAAAGCCCGTGAAAAAGACATTCCTGGTTTCTGTTTTATCTACACCCATATTCCAGTCTGTCCAGGCAACATTTGAGTCTTCATTCAAAATGTCAAGATCCAGACCTTTTCTGATTAACACCCTTTGTTGTCACTCTGGTCAAAACCAACGTCACCACTTTCCCGATTATTGCAATAGTTTCTTAGCTCTTATCCCTATTCAGATTTTTGTTGTCCACTCTTTATTCCAGTTTGTTTCAGCACAACAGCCAGAGTCATCCTTTAAAGGGAAAAACAACTAATTTTGGAAACAGAGATTATAGGGATGTGTTCGGAAACAGTTGAAATTGGAGTTCCTGCTTCTTACTGGCTTCATTCAGCAATGTTGCATGATTTTCTTTAGAGGAATCAGAATCCTGGACACAGTATTGACTGCTCACCTGCCTGCCTTCCTGATTGCCCCTAACCACTTCTGCCTGCCAGCCTGATCACCCCCTAAGCACTCCCCTGCCAGCCTGATTAATGCCTAACTGCTCCCCTGCCAGCCTGTTTGCCCCTAACTGCCCTCCCCTGCAGACCTGGTCATCCCTAACTGCCCTCCCCTGCAGGCCTCGTCCCTCTCAACTGCTCTCCCCTACAGGCCTGGGTCCCCCACAACTGCCCTCCCCTGCTGGTCATCTTGTGGTGGCCATCTTGTGTCCACATGGGAGCAGGATCTTTGACCACATGGGGGCAGCCATCTTGTGTGTTGGAGTGATGGTCAATCTGCATATTACTCTTTTATTAGATAGGATAATTGAGAAAAGCAGATTCAAAACTGTAAACATGATATGATTCTATTTTTATAAAACGCGAGAAGCCCAATGCACAAAGATTCATGCTAGAATGGACTTTCCTTTACCTGGCTGCTGGCACCGCCTTTCCACTTCGGTCCAGCCCCTTTCTGATCAGGCCCTGGAGCCACCTCTTTCCGCTCCAGCCCCGCCTTCCTACGCTGCCCAGAGGCCCTGAAAGACTGGGGGTGGGGCAGAACGCGTGCATCGTCACCATGGCGATGATGCAAGCATCCCACCCCCATCACTCGGCGCCAGTGTATGCAAATTAGCCACCATCTTTGTTGGGTTAATTTGCATATCACTCCTGATTGGCTGGTGGCGTAGCAGAGGTACGGTCAATTTATGTGTTTGTCTATTATTAGGTAAGATGACAAAATATATGTGTGTATCTCTGAGAAAGAACATACCAGTACAATTATATAAGCTGAAAGTAAGTTATGCAATTATATAAGCTGAAAGTAACACATCTGGAAAAGATAAGAACAGTAGCAGATGAGTAAAGTAAAATAAAGGTGTTTGTGATTACAAAAAACAATACATAAAATACCCCACTTAAATGAAATGATATGCTAAGAGCCATTTGTGTAGGTTTGCCTTTTCTACGTGGCAGTCCTGCTTCCTGTGCTGTACCTTCATGAGATGAAGTCTATCTCTGCTTATCTTCCCTGTTACTTTCTGGATGCCTGTACCTGAATTCCTCACCCAAACACACCTCCTCAAGAATATAAAGCATTAAAAAGTGAAATCTATTTTTTATTTTTTACTTTAAAAATTTTTTATTGTTTAAAGTATTACATATGTCTCCCTTTTCCCCCCACTGACCTCTCCCCAGATGTTACCCCCCACCCCAGCACATGCCCTCACATTCCTACTGTCTGTGTCCATGGGTTATGCTTATATGCATGCATACAAGTCCTTTGGTTGATCTCCCCTTCACCCCCACTCCCCTGACTTCCCTCTGATGTTGGACAGTCTGTTTGATGCTTCCATGTCTCTGGATCTATTTTAGTTCATCAATCTTTGTTGTTCATTATATTCCACAAATGAGTGAGATCATGTGATATTTCAACTCATGGCGGGACACATTTCTAAAGCCAACTTTACTTTGTACACACGTATCCCTGCCTTCAGCATTAATGCTCACATTTCTCATTTCCACAATTACATTCTTGTATTCGTAGCAAGTAAAGGACACTTTAGGTCTTTAGTTCTTACTGGCAAGTCTCTTAAGTGGTGTTAAGAAGATTAAATTAGCACTGGCCAATTTCTCAGTGGTTAGAGACTTGGCCTGCCTACTGAAGGATCTCAAGTTCAATTCTGGGCACGATCACATCCCCTGCACCTGTGGGGAGCAACCAGTCAGTCGATGTGTCTCTCATATCAGAGATACATTGATGTTTTTCTCTCTCCCCCTCCTCCTTCACTTCTACTCTCTCTCAAAATCAATGGAAAAATATCCTTAGGTGAATTAAAAAAATAAGGTAAAATTATGCAATGAAGTAGAATCCGACAGTCTCTTTTACATGTTACTTGTTCTTTTAGTTAGCATTTGGTTGTCATTTTCAATGTCTAATATTTTAAAAAGTCTCATTGTTTTAATAAAAGATACCCCATTACCTTTTAATGTTGTTTTAAAATACCGAGCTTGTGGTAATTTATTTCAGCAACTCTAGGAAATTGATACATTCTCCTTGGCTTTCATGACAAAAGTTAATTGTAATTAGCTCTGGCATTACCTTTTATAATAGTAAATTGATCAATTTACTCTAATCATAGGATTGTGTAAAAGAAAGGTTCATAATTTAGAGTCCATATAATTTCTCCAAATAGATATATACTTTGACAATTAATATTGGAGAAATGTACTCCCTAAACATGATACACAATTCTCAATCCATGTTATGAGACATATGGAAAATTTTTGTTTAGAATTCCACATTCAAGAATTGACTTTTCCAATTCATGATAAGAACTGCATTTGTCTGGAAATTCTTTTGTGTTATTTAAAGTTGGCTTAATTGTAACTCTAATTACAGATGTCCCCTTTTTTGCCCCATTGGCCCCCTCATCCCCACCACCCAGTTCCACTTTAATGTGGAGAAATGGACAGGAAACAAGAAAACAAGATGTGCAAACAAACAGATGGGAAGGAATAATGGGGTGTGTGGAAAAAGACAAGCCAGAGTGTATGGCTGATTAAGGTTGGGTTGACAGGGAAGTCTCCATTGCAGGTGACCTTGGAGCTGAGACCTTAATGAGGCACAAGCACTTTGAGCTGAAGAAATGATGAATCTTAAAATCCTAAGGCAGGTCCAACTTTACAGGGTACTATAATAAGAAAAAGAAAAGTATGGATCTTGAAGAAGACGGTGGATGAAATTGAAGGAGTGGGCTGGTTACAAATCACAGAGGGCGTTGAATAGGCATGTGACAAGTTTAGCTTTTATTAATGGGGTGGTCTGGAAGGTTCTCATGGGAAACATGGGGCTTGACCTGACTCAGTTTTACAAAATCACTCTGGGAGTTGTTTGGGAAATGCATGGTGTGTACACAGGAGCAGCCACAAGTAGAGGAGTTACAAGGCTTTCTCTGTGGCCCAAATGGCTCGGAACAAGGTGGAGCCGGTGGAGACTTCTCAGACAGTGTTTGGAGGTTGTGTCTTTAACTTCTGATAGTGGAACTGGGTCAGGGCGGGAGACTTGAGAAAGCAAACAACTGAGAAAAATTCCAGAATTTTTTAGTTTTAAGCAACAAGATGAATGGTAGTTCCATTTACTAATATGTGGATGTGTCTTTCTAGAAGCTGCAGTGTTAAAAGCTGTGTGCTTATGAACCTTCCTTAGAGTTAGACATTTATGTCAAGAGAAGACCCTGAGATGAGATGTGGGATTAATTCAGAGCCAACCACACCCATACAAAAGTGTTATCGATGAGTATTTGTTTGTATTTTGGATCGCCAGTGAAATGCTCCTTCATGTGTATTAAAATATAATGAAAATAAGATATTATAGGTACAATACAGTAAAATTATGAAATAATTCCACCAGTGGAAAAAAAAAAGTTCTCATTCAAGGCTAAAACAGCAATGAAAGCTGCTGGCAGGAGCCCTCAGGCAAGTGAGGAGATGAAACAGAGATTCTTCACTGAGAAAAAACTTCCAAGGAGGAAGGTTATAGGTCCGGCACCCCAGTCAGAGCTTAAAGGTCATGTATTGACAAGTTCAGCAATATTTATGGAGGTCAGTGAGACACAGTGGAGAAGTCTTAGACTCCAGCCTCAGGGCAAAGCCTTGCTCATTGTGCACCTGCGAGGAGAAAGCCAGGCTTTCCTGGGCAAATCCCAGCTCCACAGCATCCCCCTCCCCTCCGCACACACACCGGCTTAGTTACTGAACTCTTCCATACCCTGTAAAAAGGCTTCATTCCCACATTTAGAAAGGAATCTTTGATCGGCTGGTGCACAATCATTAAACATTGCTCTTTCATTAAGATTCAAAGACAATTAAGCCTTACCTTTATATCATCAAGTGCTAGATCCTTTGGTTGTAGTAGGAACACAGACTACCAAGGTCTCGCTGATGGTACCAGACAAGGTCCTGAATATCAGGTAAGCCTTCATCTTTCTCACTTTTAACGTGTGATCCTAACGGCAGGTGCTAACATGGAGAGGATGGATAAACATTACTGCATACATATTTCTAATATATGCATGGTAGAACATATAGATAAAGTCTAAATGCTAATTTAAAGGGCACATAAAATATTAATATCCTTAATAAATGAAGTACTTTTATAAATAAAAATAGATTATTAAAGAGTAATAGATAAGCAATTTAACAGGCAATTGATTTACATAAGATTTAAAAAGCCAATAAACATATATTTTTGCAAAGTAAATCCCACTAGTAAGTAAAGATATATAAGTTAAAGTAGTAGTGGTATGCTATATTTTACCCAGAGTTCAGTGAATGCTGATAACCCTTTAACAAGGAATATAGGAATTTCTTTTTTAAAAAATATATATTTTATTGATTTTTCACAGAGAGGAAGAGAGAGGGATAGAGAGTTAGAAACATCGATCAGCTGCCTCCTGCACACCCACCACTGGGGATGTGCCCGCAACCAACGCACATGCTCCTGACCGGAATCAAACCTGGGACCCTTTAATCCGCAGGCCGAGGCTCTATCCACTGAGCCAAACCACTTAGGGCGGAATATAGGCATTTCTATGTGTAACCAATTAATTGCAAAATAAATGTAATAAACTTAAGAAATATTTTTCTTTTAACCCACAGTCTAATTTCTAGGAATTTATCCAGAATAAATACCCACATATATTCAAAACCATGAGCACAATCACAGTCATAACATTTTTAACCTCTGATTATGCAAATTTTTAAACATGTGTAAAATTAGAGAGAACATGATGTACCCATCATGTACACATCACACAGCTGCATCAAATATCAATATTTTGCTAAATTTTAAATATTCATGTAGCAGACTGATAGATCTCAGAGGGAAGGTAGGTTTGGGGGATTGGGAGAGATCAACCAAAGATTTTGTATGCATATATGCATTACCCATGGACACTAGTATGGTGAAGGCCTGAGGTGGTGCGGAAGGGAGACAGTAGGGGGGGAGGAAGGGAACATCCGTAATACTTTTAAAAATGAAGATCAATTACAAATACATCAAAATTGAAAAGAGAGAGTTAGTATCATAAAATCTACACCATTGCTCATGCCTGGCATCCCAAACTTGAGTCCAGATAATTTCTTTATGTTGAATTACTTACACTTGGAGCAATTGCTCTTGATATTCAATGTTGGTCAAATGTCAAATGCCACAGTAGTTAGCCATCTATTCGCTAAGTGATGTTGGAAAGGAAATGCCACTGACACAGTGAAATTAAATGGGCACCAAATAGCGTGACATATTGTTATGATACCTGAGTCCTGCAAAATATTTATTTTGCACTTCACTATCACCTACTAGAAGTTAATTATGTTAACTTAAAGTTTAAAGAATGCATAATAATATTACATGGCTTTTTCTAAAAGCAGGTAGAAATAAAAAGTGTCTGAATAATCATTGTAGTAATTGTTCTTTATGAGAAACTGCTGAATATTGCATGAAACATAATTGTGGTTGTATAAGTATAATGCCATTTGATGAGGGTATATGTCGCATTTAAATTTTCTTAATGATTCAAGAAGTAAAATTGAATATTATTCTTGAAAACTAGATCTGCTTTAGAATAAGAATGTATAACAAATAATTTAATTGTAATATTTGGTATAACATTCATAGCTGGGAGTATTGAGTAAAACAAACTACAGCTGTGTTGTTAAGTGTAGTGAACACATCTGCAGTTGTTAGTATGGATTACCTATTTACCTATGTATAAACCCAGTTAGTTATATTAAACCTGTTATTCTTAAGGATGTAGAGCTGATATCAGGAAATTATCAACAAAACAATTGCTTTCTTAGGTTAAAATGGAAGCAAATTTTGTCACTTTTGGAAGGAGAAATGTCAACTCTTCCTTATTTAAAAGCTTAGTAGTGTACCCTTTAGAACTTGGAGCCAAAGGAAGAGTCAGCCCACAGGTTCTTGCTCTGAGAGAGTTTCATTCAATCTGAAGAGAATCTTCTTGGCACTGGAAGCAAAGAGTTTCTCACAGAGACAAACTAAGTCAGTGTTCTGACTGTGACTGTCTGTCTATCAGAGTAAACGTTTTTTAACAACGGAGTTTTTCAAACAACTCAGCATGCTCTGATTTTGTACTTAGAAAATTCATTCTAATTTTGTCTCTTTTCTTCATTTCCTCATGGGCAGAGATTGCATGAATCAGAAGGTCTATTTGTATAATGTTTAATGGCTCTTTATTTACAAATTAATAAACTGATTGGTGTGTTGACTTTTCCTTATAGTTTTGGTGAGTTTGGTCACTGTATCTATGTCCACAAGGTCACCCCCATCCTTAATGCATTTACTATCCGATATCTAAGTCTACAGTGCAAACATCAGGTCTCTGATGTGGTGACTGGACTCTTGTAGGGACTGTTAAGGTGGCCAAATTCCTGGAGCTGAGATTTTTTTCCAACAGAGGAGGGTGTCTGGGTTGCAACTTGTGCTGAGATGTTGATCCCCAAGCACCTAGACACATCTGGGCAGCCCGATCTTTATGGTACACTATGTCTTCTGTGTCCTCCTAGGGGTTGTATGTAAAATCTTCTATTTAAGCTGAAACATGTAAAAGTTGGCAAAAACTTTTCAAAATCATATATTTACACAGCATCACACCATAATGGTTTCATAATGTGGTACTATTCTTTTTATTTTAATATTTATTGTTTTAGAAGTGCAAAAATGTATAATTAATACTAGTAACCACCCCTCAGGTAACTTTACCTAGCTTAAGAAATGAAACATTACAGTTATAGTTAAAGTCCCTTTTTCTACTCACCTTCAATCTTAGTCCCCTCCCAAATGTATCCTTATAGCTAAACACTAACTTGTATTTGATATTTTTCATTCCTGTGTGTGCTTTTAAACTGTCATATCCTAGAGATGTATTTATAACACATGGATTCTTTTATTTTTCGGGGAATTGGATTGTTTCCCTGTTCTAAATTTTGTTGATTTTTATCATGTTCCTTCCAACTTTGGTGCTTTGCTTGTAATGGCTAAGAGCTTACCTGAGGGAATCTTGGAGCAGCTAAGTTGAGGGCACAACCCAAAATGCAGGTGTACTCTTGCTCCTGTGGTGAATCCAAGGGTTATACCAGGTGACTACGTTTATGTAACTTTTTGTTAATTTGTTTGTTTTATTGTAACTAAACTGACGGCCAGTGTTCAGTGTTGTACTTTATGTAGGAACTTCAGTTCCAACACCTGGTCAGGTGATAACTCAAGGTGCTCTCTCCCATTCATGAGGCTTTTAAAACCCTAAGTCTGGCTCTAACTGGTTTGGCTCAGTGGATAGAGCGTCAGCCTGCGGACTGAAGGGTCCAAGTTTTGATTCTGGTCAAGGGCATGTACCTTGGTTGAGGACACATCCCCAGTAGGGGGTATGCAGGAGGCAGCTGATTGATGTTTCTCTCTCATTGATGTTTCTAACTATCTATCCCTCTCCGTTCCTCTCTGTAAAAAATCAATAAAATATATTTTAAAAAAGAGCAATATTTCAATAGTGAATTAATATATCATATTTAAAACATAATTCTAATATATAATGAATTTAAGGGACAGTAACCAAATTTTTAAAATACATTTTTATTTGTTATATGGAATATAATAATCTTGAAGCAAATTTGTATGTTTTTATAAAAGTTGTAACATCTTTAGTCAATTTTGTGCATTTTTTTAAATTTCAAGGTGTTTTTTACTGTTTGATATAGACTTATAAATAGAATAATGAGATAATTATTACATAATAATGTCATGAAAATTATCGATTCTTTCAGTTATACCTATAATGATTTAACAATATATTTCATAGCCAAAATGCAAAGACTTTTAAAGAATCTTTTAATAAGTAACCAAATATTCATGAGAGTACTAAAATGATGTTGAAATCACTAGTTGATTGAATATGCATAATTTTTTACAAAGATTTTTGTAGAATTCTTGGGATGAGTGGGTTGTTAAACAGCTAACTATTTTATTGAGATAATTTTTTGTATATCTTATGTAATTACATCTTTTACATTAGATGACTTCAACAATTTGACCATTTTTAGCAAATTACATTGGTGATTCCTCTGGGAGAAAAAAAGAGCCATTCATATGACTCCTAACTTACAGAAAATAATTAAAAGCTAAATACAACATACTAAGTGTATATTTCCTTTATGGTGACATAATCAATTTGTTATTATTGCAGTGAGTAATTTTTTATTTGCTATTTTGTCTTTTTTTTTTTAGATTTTTTCCCACAAATTGTAGGCAGTATATGGATATATATGTTAATATATTTGCCTCTAATTTGTGTATAGATATATTATGGGTAATATAAATATATCAACTGATACAAAGACAGAAAAATGTACATAGAATTATTCTAGGTAAAGCTATATACACTTCTTGACTTTTAGCTGAGTAACATATTATTTGGAAGCTATCTAGAAAGACTGACCAAATAGAAAAAAAAAATCTGTATAGACTGAAATGATAGCTGATGTGCTTATTTCTAGTTCATTGGAATATTCATTTTAGTGGATAAGCCTATTTAGATCCACTTGGTTAGCTGTTGCAGAAAAGTAATCTTCAGATTCATCAACCATGGTCTTTAAATAAGATAAGATACAAAGACCTATACATAGCTTGGAAAGCAATATTAATGCTGAGCATAGCACTATGAATAACAAATGTTAAGTGTCAGCTCAACCTTTACAAATGCTTAGCCACAGTGCTTCTCACATATAGCCATGATGATGGTAACACACAAGTGTTCCCAATTAAATTATGTTGGTTTTATTAGGAAATGAATTGATTCTGAATTCATTAATTTATGCACATTGAAATATAATAAGTATGACATCTCCAGTAAATTGCCAAGCCAATAATAATAACCGACAGACATTTTGCATTTCAACAACTAAGTGATGCTTTTTAAATGGTGAGAGAAGTGGGCTCAGAGGAGCAATTACTTAGATTCTAACCTTTTTTTTTTTTATAACAAAGTGCTATGTGAAAATAGGCACTAATTCAGTGTTCAAATACATTTTTAAGGTTTTTTTTTAACTACAGACACTTTTAAATTGCATTTCTTCTCCAGCATAATATCTAATTTTACACAGTTGCTAAATATAAATGATTTTTCCTGATCAAATTATATGAGGATGAATAATTTTATACTATATAATTGGTGAGGTGGATAATTCAATAAGTCTATTTGCCACAGTTGACTTCTTTTCACAAGTAGAATTTCTATAATGAGCAAGAGAGTTACCTCTAAACAGCTGCTAAATAGCAATAGCATTAAAAAATTAATCAGTAAATTAATTAAACATTCTCTGGATGTAAAACATGTTACATACCGGAAAATGTAAGTAGTTTGACAACATTTGTAATGCTTTCATCAAAGGAGTGTAGAAAATATGACTCCTTTTTTGCAAATATAAGCTGCTGTGTAATGAAAACATCCTATTAAAAAGTTCCCTTCTTATTTTTTCAGCAATTAAAGATGTTTTTTATTGTTCTTACGAAAGTATTCAAATAGTTTCAATAATAGTTACTGTCAATTAAACTACCTAAAAATATTTTATCTAAGCCCATCCTCCATTTCTTATTTTACTTTTATTTCCCTTTCCACTAAAGTTTTTCCAGAAGTGTACCCAAGAAATACACTTATGACATGAACTTTTTATTTCTTGCAAATATAATTATAGTACACATGGGTACAATGATTATGTTTATTAGATAGTTACAGATAGTGATTCATACTTGTATATCATCCACACATTATTGCATATTTTGTCCTCCTTCTTAAGTAAAATCTAGCTGGGGTAAGTCCCCTCCATTTTACTACCTAAATTTTTAATGGATATGCCCCAGGACTATCTTTCATAGTTCTATGATCTGCATGGTTTACACTTAGCTTTGGGCTATTCTTGCTAACTTTTAAGATTTGTTTGTTTCTAAGTGTATTGAATCATGTAACATTGTAAGATTAGAGAGAGAGGTCAATGACTGTCTTTTAGCCCTTTAGCTAAATACATTTTATTCATCAGAGCCTTTTATTTTTTTTTTCAGGCCCACTCCATGCTAGGCATATGTGAAAATTCTAGTCCATAAAGATAACTGGAAATACTCTCAGTCAAATTATCCTGTTTGGTAGATCAAAATACACAAGGCTAATTTTCTCCCTTGCCTGACCTGTTACTCCATTAATGTTGACTTTGGCCATGAGTTCTGCCTTGGCCCATAGGATGTTAGCAGATAAAATGCAAGCAGAGGCCTGAAATGTCTTTGCAGGTAGGCTTGTGCTTTTGTGATTCTATGCAGTGAAAAGACCTTCTTCTCAGTATGGAGGGGAGGATGGCTAGACTAAACAATGCAGATCACAGATCTATGAATGATAGCCCTGGGGAGACTCCATTAAAAATTCAGACAATAAAATGGGAGGTACTGCCCTGGCTAGATTTTACTTAAGAAAGAGGACAAAAATGTAATAATGTGTGGATGATGTACAAGTATGAGTCAATATCTATAATTATCTAATGAACCTCATCATTGTATCCATGTATGTATCTAATTATATTTGCAATTAGATAAAAAATAGCTGCTATCATTAGTGCATTTCTTGGGTATTCTTTTGGAAAAACTTAGAGGAGTATGACTATAATTGAATACAATTGGATATTTTTTCTCATTTTAAAAGAAATTATCTTTATAGTTTTAAGTATTACAGATGTCCCCTTCTCCGCGCCACCCCCCCCCCCCCCATTAACCCCTTACAACCTCTCTGCTCCTTCCCCCCATTGGCCTTCATCACACAATTATCTGTGTCCATGGGTTATGTATATAAATTCTTTGGTTAATCTCTTCCCACTTCCACCCACACCGCCACCTTCCCTTTAGTAGTTTTGATAAGAATAAAAGCAGGAGCAGACCTAAGTACACCTGCAAAGAAGGACCAAGTCTAGCTGAACTTTAACTTGAAGGAAAGTTGCCCAGGATGGCCTGGTGAGCTCAGCCAGTCTCCAGCTCACCCACACATGACTGAGCGAGAATAAACACTTACTATTTGGTTCTAAACCCCAGAGTATTGTGAGGGATTGTTATGAAGTGGTTTCATGGAAATAGCTGACTGATGCATCCTGGTTCCGGCCCCAGCTGATTAGAAAGTAAATTTAGTGTCTTCGCCTCTTCCCACGTGTACTATTAGTATTTCTGAGAATCTCATGAGGAGGTTTCAAAAGTATTTATATGTCTTTCTGCCAGGTGTTAATCTCTATAATCAGGTAATTACAGATATTATCTGTTACATAGGCTGCTCCTCTCCCTAGAGGATCTGATTCTTGGTTTTATCCTCTGGGTCTTCCCTTTTATTCGAGGTATTATGGATGTGCAGCTGAACACTTTACTCAGCCTGCTTCCTGCCAACCGAATCAAGGATTCCAACATCTCCTTTGAGTTCATACTCTCTGTTTCTTTCAGCCCAAGAAGGTGATGCTTTTGCTAAAACTATTTTCTCAAGAACTGCCCTGGCTTGGTTGGTTGGAGCATTGTCCCATACAACAAAAGGTTGAGGATTTGATTCCTGGTCAGGGCACATAACCAGATTGCAGGTTTTATCCCCGGTTGAGGTGCATGTGGAAGGCAACCAATTAATATTTCACTCTCACATCCAAATTTTCTCTCCCTCTTTCTTCCTCTCTCTAAAAATCAATAAAAACCAAACCAAACCAAAAACATATCCTTGGGTGAGCATTAAAAAAAAAAAAAAGAAAAAAAAAGAACACTGCGAATTTTACTGCATTAGATAGAAGTTATACACCCCAAATATCTTTGAGGTTATATCTTCTGCTGAGATAGCTGAGGGACAACACCTTTAGGCATCCCAAGAGGTCTTAAAAGTCTAGCAGTTTTGGGCACATGATATATTCCCAATAAATACTTGGGAAATACATTAAGAAGTATAGCTATGTAAAGCATATTAAGTATACAGACTATGTGCTTTCGACAGTCTTATAATTTTAGGCAATAGTTCAGTTTTTGATTTATATAAGTTGCATAGCCAATAAGAACACTACTTTTTGTTTAAATGATTAATGAAAATTAAATATTAAAGGTACGGCATTTCTTTTTCAATTCCTAGAACTCAGCTCCACATATTTAATGCAGTTCAAGCTCAGAAGGTACTAATGCCTTCAAGACATAGTGAAATAAGTCAGATGGAGGAATGGGCAGCCTGATGCTAAGTCCAGAATGAGATGAAACATTCTGTAAAACCTTATCTCAAGCATGGGAACCTGAAGGTCCTGGATCAAGGACATTTTCACAAATTGCTGGCTTGTGACTTAGGTAGAGTCAGACTTGTTAACTTTGATGTACTTTCATTTCATTTTTTTTTGGCCCTTTTTAGAATGGGGATGAGAGTGAATTCTTATTTCATGTTTTTTGGAGGGGTAGGAATATATATATATATATATATATATATATATATATATATATATATGCGCTTAGAAATGTCCTCAACAAGTGGATGTGGAAGTACTATTTAGGGGTTAGTGATTATTGCAGACACGGCCAGCTCCCAGGGAAGAGGGCGACACTGTCTGCCAAACTTACCTGCTACAAACAAACTGCTTTTCTCATAAGGGTGCATTTCCTGTTGCTGATGCTCCATGTTCTAATTCTGTCTCTACCAATCAGAGGCAAGTAAAGCCCTAATGCATTAAAGCAAAATACAATAAATTTAGTTTTTTTTAAATCTTAAATTTATACTGAAGGGCTTATAGCAACCATACAATTTCTTAGAGCAATGGGCTTCAAACTGGCAATACTGGAAATCATTAGGGGAATTAATTTCTCTATCCTTGACTTCCATATATACCATTTCCTAAAATCTGCCCAGAATGTCCCTGAGTTCTCCTAGTTTTCCCTTTCACCTTCTTTCTAAATCAACCTGATTTATCCTGCTTTATAAAAGAATATTTCTCTTCTGAATCTTACAAGAGTGCATTGTCCTGGATAGTAACATTCTCCAGGAACCAACAAAAGTCGATATGAGAAGGCTTTGTTCTTAGGACAAGTCTTAAAACCACATCAAGAAACTTTATAGGGGATAGCACTCATCACTTTAGGCAAAGAATACTGCAAAAACTATCTCCTCTTTCTAAATTATCTGTTAATTACTATTTCTCCTTCCTTCCTTCCTTCCTTCCTTCCTTCCTTCCTTCCTTCCTTCCTTCCTTCCTTCCTTCCCTCCCTCCCTCCCTCCCTCCCTCCCTCCCTCCCTCCCTTCCTTCCTTCCTTCCTTCCTTCCTTCCTTCTTTCCTTCCTTCCTCCTTCCTTCCCTTCCTTCCTTCCTTCCTTCCTTCCTTCCTTCCTTCCTTCCTTCCTTCCTTCCTTCCTCCCTCCCTCCCTCCCTTCCTTCCACTCTATCTGCCATCTATCTTCCTTCTATCTGTATACATATCTAAGATTTAGACATTAAGAAGGATGGTAGGCTGAAAAATGGCCTGCAGAAATGCCCAGGTCCAAAGTCCCAAGACTGTGAATATGTTAATTTATAATTTATATAATGTAAATATCTGTGTTTTCTGATGGTCTTAGGCTCTACAGGTTGAGAACCGCTAGCAGGGTTGCCTAAGACCATCGGAAAACACAGATATTTACATTATGATTCATTAACAGTAGCAAAATTACAGTTATGAAGTAGCAACGAAAATAATTTTATGGTTGGGGGTCACCACAACATGATGAACTGTATTAAAGGGTTGCGGCATTAGAAAGGTTGAGAACCACTGATTTATATGATAAGGGGAATTAATATTGTAGATGGAAAAAAAATTGCTAGTTAGCTGGGCTCAATCAAATCTCAATTACTTGAAAAGGGAGGCAGAAGAGAAGGTCTGATTGAGAGAGAGATTTGAAGACATACTGTTGGCAGTGAACATGGAAGATGTGGCCACCAGTCAGAGAATGTGGGAAACCTCTAGAAGCTGGAAGAAGGGAAAGGATGTTCCTCTACTCCCTGGAAGCAACACAGCCCTACTGACACCTTGATTTTAGGCCGATGAGACCCATTTTGGTATTCTGACTTACAGAACTGTAAGATATACATTTGTGCTATGTTAAGCCATTAATTATATGGTCATTTGTCAAAGCAGCAATAAGAAACTAATATACTTATTGGAAATGAAAACAAGAACAGGTATTGTTTGCCTTAATTGTCAATCAAATAAATAAAATGTTTGTCCGTAAGAAAATATTTTTTCAGCATACCCATAAAACAATATCAAAACAACAACAACAACAACAAAACACCCAGAAACTTCCCTCATATATATGTATGATGCCCAACACTATTTCCCCTCAGGTAAGTGGACATAATTAGCAATTTTATGCATCTGTTCTGGGAAGGTAAATTGTTACATCTCAGGAGAGCATTTGTTAATGTTTATCTTCTTCAATTTAGCAATTTCACTCTCCTGGATTCCTTCTTATACAAATATAGTAAAATAAGAGGGTTTACTTAAATTGTTTGTATTAAAAATTAAAAAATAATCTAAGTATACAAGAGTGGAATACATATCCTATATAATAAAAGAGTGATATGCAAATTTACCGAATGGCAGAACAACCGAACAACCAATCAAAGCAAAATATGCTAATTATATGCTAAGGCTGCTCAACCAATTGCTATGATATGCACTGACCACCAGGGGGCAGACAGTCAACTGGTCGACCAGTTGCTATGATGTGCACTGACCACCAGGGGGCAGATCCTCTGACTGGTAGGTTAACTTGCTTCGGGGGTCTGGCTGATGGGGACTGAGCCAGATGGGCCAGATATGCCCTGAAGACCTCCCGCAGTCCCTCCCTGGCCCGATCATGCACCAGTAGGGTCCCTCAGTCTGGCCTGCGCCCTCTCACAATCCGGGACCCCTCGGGGGATGTCGGAGAGCTGATTCCTCCCAAGAGGAGTGGCCGATCCCGCAGGCCACTTCTCTTGGGAGGGCGCCAGACACAGGGCTCATGGCTGGCAAGCGCTGCTGCGGCAGCACAAGCCTCTCCCGATTGATTGCAGCAGGCACAGTGGGGCCGGGATGAGCAGGAGCAGCAGGTAGGAGCTGCAGGCGGCGTTGGACTGTGGATTTTGGCCAGATCCCTGCAGGCCACCCAGAGGGACCCCACCCTTGCATGAATTCGTGCACCGGGCCTCTAGTAATATTATGATTTAGTTCTAGAATTGTGCTCAAGTCATATGTATTTATAACATGAAAACAAATTTGATAAATTATATAGTTTATGTCCCCAAAACAAAATTCCATACTTTGTAAGAAGAAATCCCCACGGCCTGTTCTGTTTTCTGTGTGTGTGCATATGGACGTGTGTGTCTACTGGTTTTCTTTTCTGCCTTTGTGTATCTTCCTTTTATTTCTTTCTTTGGTCTCTGTGCATTTCTGTATATGGGTATGCCTAGAGGGAGAAGGAGAGGAAGATAGAAATTTTCTTTTTAAATGATTATATGATTTTTTACAATGCTTTTACTATCTTTGTTGTATAGAAAAGGGCATTATGATAAGGTGTTTATCACTGCAGCAGTATGCCTCATTGAATTGTCCAGGAAGAGTACTTTAGGAACATAAGCGAATGGGCACGCCATCCTTGGCATCACCATCTTTTAAAAGGATGGCAGAGTAAATGGTGTCTCCCAGGAAATCTGTGACCGAGGCACTGGTGTCCTGAGAAAAGACCCCAACCGAGACAGATGCACTGCGAATTAGAGAACTAGGATTTTCAGGAAAAACAAAGTGAAGAGCAATGCCAAAAGATTTATGGGAGTCCAACCTCGTAATATCTGAAAATGCACTTGGGCGTGTTCAGTGAGGAAGTGTAGTGCCAAGAGTATAACAAAACGAAATATAGACAGAAGATAGGGGCAGGTGAAAACCACGAGGAGGAAGTAGTAAATGAGCAGCATCTTCCCTGGCTCTCCCAAAACCCTGGTTACCTCTGCCCTTCCCCAGTCACTTCAACCTTCAGCAGAAGGAACCACGCCTGGACGTCTGACCATGCTTTTCAACCTTATATAAATGCAGTCATGCACTAAGTATTCCTTTTCTTTTTGTCTTCTTTTGCTCAGTATTAAGTTTGTGAGGTCTATCCATGATTTTGCGTAAATCTCTTCATGTGTATGGTGTGTTTATTGTGATATGCATGTAAAAGAGATAGATCTTTTTGTATTATAGGAATATATTAATATATTTGTAGTAAGGTTAGTTGAAAATATCAGGGAGTTAGAGGGAAATGCAAAGAATACTGAAGACAGGGGACCTAGGTTACCTTTCTGACACCGCACTTTCACAGGTACATGATGATGGACAATTAGAGGATCAAATCCCAGTTATTAATGTTATTTTCAATTGGCTTTTGTGTGTCCTAATTCCACAAGCAAGATCAGATTATGTCCAGAACTCATTGAACTGTAAACATTTTATGATTCTTTATCCTGTGGTTCTAGGAACTTTAGACCTAAATTAAACTTGCTCTTTTCATTTTTATCATATATCCTCTATGACTTGTAAATTAGCCAGCAAAAGCCAATTTAGAGGCTGGCCTTATGATAAATTATATTTATAATAACAACCTATTAAAGCAGAAGTTTTTGACTATCCCTTCAAAGGAAAGAATAAATATTTCAGTAAATGCTCCAGCACCAATTAAAGCTCTGGGAGGGGAGAGCTGCTCTTGGCAGGTCGGCAACTTGCTTTGTTTGGTCTCAGCTTTGCCTTGATCTCTTTCTGCCTCCTTGTTCTTTCTAACTTGCCTTCCTTTATTCTTTATTCAATGAGCATTGAGTGCTCACTTCCCAGAAGTCAAGCCAGTTATGGAGGGGTGCGGACACTAATGAGGCAGGACATCACGGAGATCATAGGAGCATGAAGGAGACAGACAGATAAATAGGCAGAGACCTCACAGGTGATGTGATGGAAGTTTAATGACTGAGCGGTAGTTCACTCTGCTTTTAACCTGTTTGCTCTTGGGGATTAAAAAAAAAAAAAGTGAAACCATTGAAATCTTTTGTTAAGAACAATTAGGCACAAAAGAAATGCATTAAACACCAACTATGAGCCAGAGGCTATCCCTGACCTTTGACTGTGAAAGATGATACATTGTAAGCAAATGTGCACTCCCATCCCCACCCCTCACCTCCCTGGAAGGGATGTGTTTGTCATCTCTGTTGGCTTTTGAGCTTGGCCTTGTGATTGCACAGAAATGACTTAATGGGCACCTGAATTTCCACGCCTGTCTTTGGAAGCTTCTAATCTCTGCCCTAAAGAGCGTGCTATTCAGGTAGGAATCACTCCTGTAGGCAGGGCCACCAAATGAGATCCATCCAGCGGAGCTGCTCCGGCCTACTGCTAATCCACAACCCAAGAGACAGGCGCTCCGTCTAAATGCAGGTGAGCCTGGGAACAAAGGCCTCTGAGATTCTGCCTTTGACTGCTCATAGGAAAGCTGACACATAGGTGCACGCTGACCCTGTCTGTGCGGAGCTAACATTCTGACACATAATTTGCATGTAATGTGGTCAGTCCTGTAGGGGAGATCTGCTCTGGAGACACATAGAAGGGATACCTGAGCTGAGTCCAAAGGTATAAAAGTAGTCAGTCAGCTTATTTCAGAGGGAAGCGGGGAGGTAGAGATTAACCAAAGAGCTTATATGCATATATGCATTGCCCATGGACACAGGCAATAGTGCTGGGAAGGGGCTTGAATGGAGTGGAGGGGGTCAACAGGGAAAAAAAGGGGGGCATCTGTCATACTTTCAACAGTAACGATTAAAACTGACAAATAAAAGTAGTCAGGGAAGAGCAGCTTGGACTGAATTGATTTGGGTGGGATAACAACAACAAAAATTACTAACAGAGGGACCAGCTTCTGCAAAGCATGAAAACTAATGTGTACCTCAAGCTGTTTGGTGATGTTAGTGTAAGACAAGGAGTTGGATGAGATAAACCTAGGGCTGTGGTCGGCAAACTCATTAGTCAACAGAGCCAAATATTAGCAATACAACAATTGAAATTTCTTTTGAGAGCCGAAAACTGACTTCTGCACATGGGCCATGAAGTTTCAATCGCACTGTATGTGCGCGCCTGCACGCGGTATTTGTGGAAGAGCCACACTCAAGGGGCCAAAGAACCGCATGTGGCTCGCGAGCCACAGTTTGCCGACCACTGACCTAGGGCAAGGGAGTGCGCAGAGTTGAGAGAACTAGCTACCCCATCACGCACATTGAACAATGATCAGCATCTGTTCTCCCATCTTTTCTTCTCATAGAGTATTTTAAAGAAAACCACAGAGTGTTGTTTCACCCTTAAGGCTAAATTATGGCTTTAATCAAGGAAATCACGAGGATGTCTAATGACACTTATGAGAACCGAGTTTTGGGGGCTATGAATGCATTGTGGGAAGATTTACTTCTATAATACCAAAAATAATATTAAAATGTGTTTTTTGAAAAGGCCTATTAGTGCATAATTCATTTGATGAGATCAAATATTTAAACAGTAAAATAATCAGTCAATTTGATTAAATATGCGGTTTGATTCCTGATTTAATTTACCATGGTTTGTTTGTAGTTGAATAAAAATAGTCACATAAAATGCTCCCATTGAAATGTGGTATTGGCTCATCGTCCTCTGCATGGCATGGCTGCTGTTTTCAGGACTAAAATCACATATCTCACTCTAAACCCAGGGATAGGAAGCCCCCACCAAATGTTCTGTAGATGTGGAGAGGGGCAGTTTTCTGGGCTAGGAATCCCAAATTTCACCCAAGTAGATTCTTAAAAGTGCCTCTCTTCTTCTAACTGTTGCTGTTGAGTCTCTTACCAGCATCTACTCAAGTATGCTTGTATCAACATGTTACTGTAACAAAATACAATTTAAATTATTTTAAAAATACTTGCTTGTGGCCAATATGCTCCCTTCTTTGTAAGCTTTCTAGATAGAAATTGAGGGACTTCTAGTTTTTCAGAAATGTGTCAGTGACCAAAGAAGCTGTGGAAAGGGGAGGCTTTTTTCAGCCAGGACTGGTTAGTGATGGTGCTCTTGAATCAAGCAGAAAAGCTGTTTATTTGTGGCCGTAAGGTATTTGTCCCACTCTGCTTGGTGATATGTATTTTTATTAGACTGCTGAAATGATGCTGCAATTTTATGTACTTAGGCATAATATGAGGTTGTCATGGGTGGTAGTTATAATTCAGGAAATAGTGGCCAGAAGGCCTTCCCATCTGCAGGTACTTTCAAGCCATGTCTAGAGAACATAGGGCAGAAAAAGCAAATGATTGAGGCCCTGGCTGGATAGCTCATTCTGATATGCCAGAGTTGTGGGTTAGATCCCTGGTCAGGGCACATATAAGAATCAATGAAAGTATAAACAAGTGGAATAATAAAAAACAATGTTTCTTTCTCTCTCTCAAATAAATTTTTTAAAAAAGCAAATGATTGCCATGAATGCATATGTGTATATACACATATAATTAAAAAGAAACTTTAGTCAAGCTAATGTTAGACTTATAGGAAAGTTACAAAAACAATATGGAGAGTTGCCTTATGTCCCTTATCTTACTACCTCAATGATATTGTTTTACATAAAAATAGTACAATTACCATTGGTACATTTTCATTAATTATACTATGATTTCATTCTAATTTCACTGATGTTTCCCAATTATGTTCTTTACTAGGGGCCCAGTGCACGAAATTCATGCACTAGGGGGCGATGTGTCTCCTCAGCCCAGCCTGCCCCCTCTCACATACTGGGAGCCCTCAGGGGATGTCCTCACTTTGTGCTAGACAACCGGGCTGATCAGGGAAAGGGACCAGCCCCATCACCCTGCTGCTGGAGCCACTGCCAGTCACCGCAGCCACCAAGGTGTTTCATCAACACAGACTCCAGTCCCTTCACCATGAAAAAATGACAACTTTCTTTAGGCATTTTCAAGATGTGTCTATTTTCATAGGATATGACATTTCTTTCTTTCTTTTTTTTTTTTTCTTTTATCCTCACCTGAGTATGTTTCCATTGACTTTTAGAGAATGTGGAAGAGAAAGGGAAAGGCAGAGAGAAACATCAAAGTGAGAGGAATACTTTGATTGGTTGCCTCCTGCATGAACCCTGACCTGGGCCCCAGCCAGGGAGGAGCCTGCAACTTAGGTACATGCCCTTGATCAGAATCTAACCTGGACCTTGCAGTTGGCAAACCTAGGCATTATCCACTGAGCCAAACCGCCTAGGGCAGGTTATGACATTTGTTAGCCCTCCAGCAGCGGACCTTGGTTTTTTTCTCCAGGAGTGTGGTGGAAAAGCCCTAGATCACCTTTTTGGATTCTTATACCCAAGTTACTAAGAATATTACCAGTGGCATACAGGGAGCTTAGCCAATGAGCGGTCAGAAAAGGTGTTTCCTCTGTAGTTCACACCTATCTCCTCTGATCTTCAGCTCCGCCCCTGCCAAGGCCTAAAGCCTCCAGTCCTTGGCAGGGGACCCCCAGCTGGCTGGATCGCCAGGCTCTGCCCCCAGCCAAGGCCGAAAGCCTCTGTTTGAGGCTCGGACCCTGGGCAGGGACCTCCAGCTGGCTTCGATCGCCCGCAGGGACCCCCAGCTGGCTCAATTGCCTGGCTCCACCCAAGCCAAGGCCACAAGCCTCTGGCAGAGGTTCGGGCTCTGGGCAGGGACCCCCAGCTGGCTCCGATTGCCCGCAGGGGACCCCAGCTGGCTCAGATTGCCCGGCCTCGCCCCCAGCAAAGGCCACAAGCCTCTTTTTGAGGCTCGGGCCCTGGGCAGGGACCCCCAGCTGGCTCCAATCGCCCGCAGGGACCCCCAGCTGGCTCAATCGCCTGGCTCCACCTACAGCCAAAGCTGCAAGCCTCTGGCCGAGGCTTGGGCTCTGGACAGGGACCCCCAGTTAACTCCAATCTCCCGCAGGGGACCCCAGCTGGCTCCGATCGCCTGGCTCCACCCCCAGCCAAGGCGGAAAGCCTCTGGCTGAGGCTCGGGCTCTGGGCAGGGGACCCCAGCTGGCTCCGATTGCCCAGCTCCAATCGCTCAGCTCTGACCATGGCCATGGCCAGCAAGGGAAGGGGAAACCCAAGGCTCCCTCCTGCTCTCCGCAGCTGCAGCCATCTTGGTTGGGTTTATTTGCATATTTGCTCCTGATTGGCTGGTGGGTGTGGCTTTTGGGTGTAGCGGAGGTGCGGTCAATTTGCATATTACTCTTTTATTAGGTAGGATGGCTGACAATTCCAGGGAAGATGCCCTATTGCGTATCATTATTTCTTTCTTGTCTTCTCCAGAACAGAACCATTCCTCTGTCTTCCCTTATCTTTCATGACCTGGACACTTGAACATAATTCATTTTGCAGAAGTCAGAACCCTTTCCTAATTATTTGGGAAATGAGAGAGAGTCTAGCTTAATTTTTCACTGTGGAGATGTCAGTCTGGATGTGATGACTCTTGTACCACCCCACAGAGAGATGTGCAGAAGAATGTATGAAAGTTCTCATTATGTGATATAATCTCAGAAGACACAAGTATCCCTGGAGTCCCCAGACATGGATGCTAGTCAGTTTAGACACTTTGCTTATGCTTATTTACCTGGGTGTCTGTTAGTTGAAATACTGCGATAGACACTGATAACAGGATATTGTATATTGCAAGTGATAGGCAACAGAGACTGCTAAGGTTAGGTGAAAGCTCCTTTACTCACAGCTAGGGTGCTATCAGTCCTTGTTATGGCAGTAAGGTAGCTAATTAAGTAACCCCTTGTTGTCCTTTGGAACTTAGATCATGAGTGGACTGGAAGTTGGGGTTTTAGGAGCAGAAAGATGTCATAGTGTCATAGTGTGCTATCTTAATTTTGAGTCATTCCTTACACTGTAGAGGAAGTAAAAATCTTCCACTTAAGCTGCACTCTTAGAACAAAGTGATAGCATATAATTTTCTTAAGAGAGGACCAGTCGCCCTAGACCAGTGGTCAGCAAACTCATTAGTCAACAGAGCCAAATATCAACAGTACAACGATTGAAATTTCTTTTGAGAGCCGAAAACTGACTTCTGCACATGGGCCATGAAGTTTCAATCGCACTGTACGTGCACACTCACACGTGGTATTTTGTGGCAGAGCCACACTCAAGGGGCCAAAGAGCCACATGTGGCTCGCGAGCCGCAGTTTGCCGACCACTGCCCTAGACCATCAGTCCATGAGCCATCGGAGTCAGATTCTTGTGCATCTTGTGAAATTACAGTGGCCAAATTTTCTTTCCCACACTGAAGCTAAAGTTAGCAAATAAAAAAGAAGAGGTAAGACAAAAGATGCGAAAATGTCAGAGGATAAGAACCTCAAAATCAGAAGGGGCATGAAAAATCAGCCCTTTCCCAAACCCCTCTAATTCTGTATTTCCTACCTGATGTCCCATTTTAAAGCATCATCCCCTGTGATGGAGCCAAGATGCAGAGCCATTCTTGACTTCTCTCAGCCAAGTCTCTCACGTGACTCCTGAGAGTAGACACAAGGTTGAGCATTTAGGTTAAAACACAGAGCCTGTTGTTAAGAGACACAATGTTAATATTAGGAATTAACATTATTGGACATATTTTCTAGTATTACTTTCTAGGAATAAGAGATCATTTGAGATATTATCATTTGAGATATTATCCAAAAATTATATATTTTCATTTACTTATTTGAACTTATTTGTACTCTTTACTCTGTCATGTATTTCTATATTGGTTTATATCTTTTTAACTTGTGAAGTCACCTTCATCTCCCTTTTTATTCAATTTTTAAATTAAATTGTTATTTTATTTTATTTTTTTGTCATTTTATTTTAAAAATTCCATTTGTACATACTCTCCATAAAGTTCTATTGGAAAAATGCAAAACATTTTTTGTGTTAGGATTCCTCTATATGCCGTTATTTAAGAGGTGAAGCAATTTATTTTTCTCCTTTCTTTGTATTTCCTCCTGAAAATTATTAGAAACTTACTTTCCTATGAATCATTGCTCCAAGTTCAATCCTGTATCTTCCATAGTATGTGTATATAATATTATACAATTTTTATTATGTGGGTATATTTCCTTTTAAATAGCCACACTGAAGGAAATTAGGCAGCTTGAATTACTAGTTTGGTGTCGGTATCTGTTTTGTAGATTTTCATATTCCACAATATAATTTGTTGGAAGTAACATTTTCAGAACTGAATGAGTCAAATAATACATAATAATTCCATATTCTGATGATCACCATGAAAACTGAAATAATTATCAAAAATGCATCTCCAAGAATGGAGCTAATTTTCAGAAATTTCTATTGTTTGAAGATATTCCACACATTTTTCTCTTCTGATACCAAAAATCACCCTCATGTTTACATACTTTCCATTTATACATAAGGCAGAGCACAGAATATGAATTTGAAAAGTTAAAGGCACAATATCCTTAATCCTATATAATAAAACCCTAATATGCAAATTGACCCAACAGTGGAACAACCAGTCACTATGACGTGCACTGACAACCGGTGGGCAGACGCTCTATGCAGGAGCTGCCCCCTGGTGGTCAGTGTGCTCCCATAGGGGGAGCACTGCTCAGCCAGAAGCTGGGCTCTTGCTGCTCCTTAGAGCTGCCTTGGAGGCAGGAGCCTCTCCTGCCTCTGCTGTAGGCAGACAGTAAGGAGCAAGGGGACCGGGACAGCAAGAGGGTGCAGGCTGGGCTGAGGGGACACACCCACCCCCCCACAGTGCATGAAAATTTTGTGCACCGGGCCTCTAGTTCTATCATAATTTGATATTCAAAATAAATTAGCAATTGTTGATGCATTATGTTTTATATATATTTTACAGATTTCTGCATTCATTTAACAAAAAAAATATATATAAAGCTTCAATTATGAGCCAATCTCTATTGTAGGTTTAGATTCTAATGTTTCCTGTTTTAGTTAACATTTATTCTGCTCCCATATTTTTCATTTTAACAGTTGAATTGATAGAAATTTCTAAGGGTATTATAAGTGGTGATAGGTATATTTTTTATAGAGGTTAGAAATGTAATGCTTATTTTTGGAACAGTGAGTAGATGACCTGGATCCTTTGAAATAACTCATTATTAGGAAATTAAACCATAAGAGTAATTTGGGAAAGTTGTGATGAATCTTAAAATTAAAAGGCATGATTTAAAAATTTTATTCTAAAAAGTTATGGGAATTACTGAAAACTCGAGTAGGGGGAAGTAGACAAAGGTCTGTTTTAGGAAGTTTAATTGAGTAGGAAAGTAAAGAATGAGTGTTTTGAGAAGACTGGTAACAGATAATACATTTTAAAAAGAATTTCAAAATCTCACGTAAGACAAAGGCAGTTCCTTCTTTTGAGGATTAAAAAGAAGAGGTTGTGATATATTATGTAGGAAGGTTCTGAATGAAGAATAAATGAGAATTTCTAATTATCTGAATTTAAAGAAGAAACAAACATTCTGAGATTTTGTGCATGGATTATTAGAAAAATGAGTGTGCCATCTTAGAAATATTGTGTCAAGAGAATAAGGGTTTGATTTTAGAGAAATAAGTAATAAGCAGTTTTCACAAATGCCTGTATAGTTGCTCAAGTATTTTCACTTACATCATTTCGTTTGGAAGTCATAGCTAACTCTATTGAAGAATAAGATTCAGACCCCTACATATTTTAAAACCAGATTAATATAATGACATAAAAGGTGTTTTAACTTTGCAGAAAATGATCAACTGTTTAATAAAAAATAAATTAAGGCAAATGTCAATGGAATAAATTTTTCTTTTTAAAAAATATATTTTTATTGCTTTCAGAGAAGCAAGGGAGAGGGAGAGAGAGAGAAAAATACCAATGATCAGAGAGAATCATTGATTGGCTGCCTCCTTCACACCCCACACTGGGGATAGAGCCCTCAAACAAGGCATGAGCCCTGACTGGGAATCAAACCATGATCTCCTGGTTCATAGGTTGACGCTCAATCACTGAGCCACACCAGCTGGGCACATTTTTCTAATACATGAATATATTTGTTTAACTCTTTCCCCAAAAATACCCAGGGTCTTACAGCTAAGTGAATATTGACTTACTGTAAGGTAATTGTAATTTTTATATTCTAATTGCAAAGTATATGTTAACTTAAAGACTCTAAAATATGTGGGTTTTTTTTGGCGGGGGGGTGAAGAAACAGTTAAACCATAGAGTGCTTGCACGGTGCTCAGGAGTCAGAAAGAATCAGTTTCCAAGGAAGAGAAGCAGTGTACCAATAGGGGCAGAAGTAGGCATGAGAGTCCGTTGGGCCCCGTGAATCACCTTCCCAGAAACAGACAATGAGAAATAGTCTAAGCACTCAGTACACCATTTGCCTCAAGAATAAATCTGCTCAACAAAAATAGATTCTTTTCTTTTTCATCTTTTTCTTCCCTTCTCTTATTATTATTTTTGTATGTCATACATATTCCATGATCAGACTATGAAATCAATCTGGAAAAGAAGCTAATCTCTCTTTAGATTTCTTTAGCTGCATATCTCTTAAATTACCTCCAGTATGTCTACGTAGTCCAAATGTACTCAAAGTCTAAATTGATCACCTCTTTTGCAGTTAGAACACTAGTCTGTATTCACCCTTTATTTCAAAGAATTTAGTTTCAAAACAAAAACAAAACTGCCTTTCTACTGTAGAGAGGGACAGAGTTCAAAGCCATGAAATTATATTTGATCTTCAGATAACTATCTCATTAGCTCCTCCTTGGTTCTGCCTCAATGCTCAAACTAAACTAAAACCGTCCTGTGAGTTTTTTTCCCTTGCTCACTGGTTTGCCCTCATCAGTTCTTTGATTTAGTTTAACCACATTCTGAAATAATAATAATAAAAAAATAGTTTATTTATTATTTCAATGTTATTGTTACTTTGCTTTGAGTTATTTCAGCATACTCCAAGTTATGTTAGAATATTTTTGATATTGCAAATATGACAAAAATTATAAAATTATAATGATAAGTTTTGTCACTTGCTAATTTTTTATATTTTTAGTATGAGGAGTATAAAAATCAATCAGTTGACTTCTGACTCAGAGATATTTTATCATGTATAGTACAACATGTATTTCTTTAAGTCAAAACATTTCACTCTACTAAGCCTTTCAAATCTGTGTTGCATAAAAGGAACACAGTTTTCTAAAGCTATAATTCAACTCTATTACCCTGCCATTATGCATTCTACTTTTTCTTAATCATCTGTAGAAAAATAGGTTTTAGGCAGGCTTTTGAGGAAGGAAGATTCTCATGGAAAATTAGAAAAGTCTTCTAAATATTGTTTATTATTTCAGAAGATATTTTTGTAAATATAATTCATCTCAATCATTTTTATAGGGTAATTTTGAAAGAAAATGTATTAGAATAATTTAAAGCTAGAACATTTTGAAAAATTAACAATTAGAGGATTTCAGGTAACTTTTAGAAAGTTGAAGAGTTATAATACAATAACCACATATTAATTAATTTGCCTAGGGATGTTAAAGAAGAGAAAATTTCTATTCCCTATGCCTTTAGCTGGTGTGCTTCCACAAGAATTCTGTTGAAAGATCCTTGAAAATTCAGTGCTCTTTCCCAGTTATGGGCATAAGGTAGACTGTTGAAAATTAGTTCTCTGCGTGAGAAGAGGAGAGTTAATCAACAAGAACTTTATTGCTGTTAGTGATTGTCTTTCAACAGATAAATATGTGAAATAGCATTGAAAAGATTTTGTGTTCACTTGTGATGTTGCTGAGGAGATCAATTGTAGATGGCAAGGGATTATGGAAAGTGGGGACTATAAGATTAAAGATATGGGCCATTTTGGTGATGAAATATTACAACTGCCCAATGAAACTTTACTCCCTCTGATTCTCCCATTGAATGACAGAGGGGATAAACGTGGTAGCCACAGCTCAATTGAAGGACTGTTAAGGAGTACCACTTTATCCTCATGAGGGTGCTGTTTTATTAACTGCCCCTTTTGGAATGGGTGAAGGTGTGGGCGGATCAAGGGTGTGGAGTGTGAGTATGCAGAAAATAGCACATGTGACTCACCTTCCAAAAACAGAATACCCACACTCTACTGAAACAATTTAGGTAGGTCATCTGATGCTCATGAGTGAGTAACCCCATATGATAAGCCTCTGATTCTAAGCATGTAGATCTCCTGCTACAAGAAATCCTTCGTGCTTGTCAGCTTCATTCGGCTTTCTGTTTGGAGGACAAAAAGCCATAAACTGTAACCTATTTACTTTTAAAACTGCCATATATAAACTTTTATGATGAGCAAAATCTCTGAGCTCTTCACGAAGAGGAGACCCCACAATATAAGGAATGGTTGCTGAGTACAATTGTTCAGGTAGTACATAAAAAACAGGGTAGAAAAGATGATGGGATTGCTACAAAAACCTACACGATACTGTATAATGGAAAAAGGGAATATACCTGGGTCAGGGGACTGCTTCATGGACGGTTATGTCAAATCCTCTCTGTTTATCCTAGCTTGGGTGAATTAAAAAGCCGTGATGTTGGCCCGGCCCAGTGAGGCTCACTTGGTTGGGTGTTGTCCCTTGCTGGTTCCATTCCAGGTCAGGGCACATGCCCGGGTTAAGGCCCCATTCTCGGTGGGGGAGGGTGTGTGTGTGTGCAGGAGACAGCAGATCAATGTTTCTCACATTGATGTTTCTCTCTCTCCCTCTCTCTCTCTAAAATCAATGAAAAATCTTAAAAAAAAAAAAACAGTGATGCTGAAGGACATTAAGAAAAGAGTTATTGGAGCAGGATGTTGAATTTAGTCCACCTGTGAAGGTAGTGAAACTTAGAAATGTAGAGCTTACTGTGGTGAATGACACATGGTGATGCTCAATACCAATGCAGTCTATAGATATATCTACTGTATTTACAAGGCAGACTTGTTACATAGGTGAATTCACCGTTACAACTAGAAACGGGTCAATTGATTTTTCTCAAAATTCTTTACAGAAATGCAAAGAAACCAAGCCATTCTCTTGTTTATATGTCCTAATTTGCTCCGAAATAGCCAACGTACTCCTCATCATACAGCTCACCGTGTAAAGTGTTCTCTATTTTTTACCCGAAATTTTTTAAATATAATAATAAATACTGGATGTATATAGGGCTTAAAATTATCCTATGTGTCTAACTATTTCATCCCTCTGGCTATATGGCTGGCTATAGTTACTGGCTCAAATTTAGATTTATAGTTTCAGGTAGAATACTTAAAAGTAAATTCTAATTAACATATTGCTTATATTTACTAGCTTTGGAATATTTTAATTTTCATCTTATGGTGTTAAAAGGTACTTTCAATAACAGTTTAAACAATTAAATAGATAAAAGGTAGCTTTTAAAATGCTGAGCAGCATTATTGCTATATAGTGTTCCAGTTAAAATGTAATAATTTGTTTAACCAACATGAATCTCTAGCACTTGCCTGATAGCTTGCTATTAAAAAGAAAAGAAGATTCTAAAGATGCATACTCCCTTTCTAAACTACATATACAGAGAGAAAGGGACACAATCTAATTATTATATAATTTTATTTTTGTATACCTATATTTTAAGTAATAACACATTTTAATTATGTGAATCCATGCTCCTCTACAGAGTTTACATAGTCAAGATTTTACTAGCCCTCAAGGGGAAAATGGCCCCATTAATAATGATATTACTTTTAATACTCTTTTTTTATGTAACTACAATTAAAAGGGGTTGTCTCTGATATGAGCATTCTAAAAACACCTTATGAGAGTTAGAGGAACATATTTATTAATTATTAAATATTTGATTTACTGTTTTGTTCATACATAATCACATACTCAATAAAGAATTATCAAAATGTCAACTTGATTATTGATCAGTCGGTGGCCTCACGTTTTGATGGCTTTGTTTTGTTGTGCAGCAACAATAACAAATTCAGCCTCTCCATCACTGACATTGCTGAAAACGACATAAGCAGAGTGAGTGCCTCACGTGGGCAGCCAGCTCCTTAAAAAGAAAAAGCAATAAAGGATTTACTTGAGCATGCCCAGTTCCTTCACTCAAACTCATCATCCGAAAAGGTCATTTCCTGTTTCCTATGATGGAGTGAGAGAGAGGCCGGAAGTAGACAATCCTGGAGTAGACAGTTCTTCCATGAGAGGAAACATCGGGAATCTGGAACACATTCTTCTCCTGTGGTTGAAGGATTAAAATACCCAATGAACAGTACTTTAATGTGCCCACCACTCTTTTTCCAAGAAACATCAATTTCATTCATGAAAATAAAGTCTCTCTTTTTAAAAACCCTTTAGTCTATTTCATAGGACTTTTCTTTCAGAGAAAATTTGGGGCATGTAATAATTGTGATATCTCACAGTTATGTATGAAATTTCTTCTTGGCAGCACAATGAATGACATTTTGCAGTGCAAATTTATTTTAGGGCCATAAAAAACAAAAAAAGTTAGTCTTCTTTTTGTAAAAGCTTAAGGTTCTAAAAGTATGTTACTTAATATATTTGAGGGAGATTCTGAAAGCATGATATTTAAGTGCATCATGAAGAATTCATCATTATGGCAGTAAAAAGCTAATGACATATGTTTTAACCTTTGCCAGATTCCTGATGGAAAAATGTTGAAAGGAAATAACAAACTAAAATGATGTGAAGTTTACAAGGCTTGGAAACTTAAAGAAATGTTTCCATTAGTGTTATGTGATAATAGTTCATAAGATGTGTTTCAAGCAAATTATAAGGCACTTAATGTATAGTTACTATTTAATTCTTTACTCATCATGGAGGTAAATGTGGACCTAAATGTGGATATAAAAAGTTGAGATCTTTAACTACATGAACCTATTTCTTGAAGTACTATTGCAGACTAAAGTTTTTCACATACTGTGAGATTATAATGGTTAAAAATAATGTATTTTTCTAAAATGCATGCTTATAGTTTTAAGTGTAGTTAACATTTAATTATTTATGGTTCTTCATAGTATGTTAAAATGCTAGGTGTGTTATTTCTATATGCATCTTTGAAAGTGTTTATATAAACAATTTGACCATTAAAAATTCAATGTAGCCCTATTAAGTTAAGTCCAATGACCTAAAACATCTTCTTTTATTACTGTTTTTAATCAAAGATTTTCTACCAGTATCACCAAGAGACATATACAAAGATACCGAATATAATCTTGCCACTCTTTTCTTTATGGGACACATTAAAAACCAGTGAGACAGCAAATAACATAAAATAATTTGAAACATTTCTCTGAATTGTCCTAGAAATATCACAGTGCTCATCCTCATTGGTTTCCTCTTTAATTTGCACATTACCCATTAATTCTTTGTGGGAGTGGTTTGCAGCCTTATTTTTGCAAGTTAGCCATTAATGAGTAGCCCTCATTCTGCTTGCTTTTTCTTTCTCCATGGTGCTTAACGGTTGTGGGCTACTTCATCATATCGTAGCCTAGCATTTTGCTGCCTAACTTTGCCACTTCTGAAAAGTGTAAATTTTTACACTTATTTTACTTGTGTTTTTTAATAATTGAAGCAATAGGGTTAGAAATGTATTAAATATTTATACAAAAATTAATTATTAACGAAATCATGTTAAGCAAGACCAGTTTCACATTTCCTCTCCTCTCTTGCCTGAGATGTTGGCTTTCTGGTGGAAAGTCCTCCCACTCTGTACTCTTTCTCAATCATCTCAAAGACGATTCCAGCTGTGAACCATGAGCTCTGTGTCAGCCCTATCAGGAGAACCCAGGAACCGTATTTAAAACTGTGCATTCCCCCTCATATCTCACAGGGGCCACAGACTCAGCATATCCACAAATAAACTCATCAGGTCCCAGTCTCTTCTAACCCAGTGCATGCTTATTGGTCTTGGTCTGTGTCTCATATAGCCGCACTACAAAATAAATAAATAAAAATCCAGAAATCTTAGAATCATCTTTTATAACTTCCTCTCTATCTACCAATATCCAATTGGTCTTTAAGCCTTATTTATTCCACTTTGTAAACATCTTTGTATTGCGATTATCTTGATTCTATTTTGGAATCTCATATTTCTCACTTTAGTAGCACAAATAGCCTCCTATTATAAATAGCTTTTCTATGTTTGCATGATGGTACTTTGCATGCCCCTCTGTGATGGCATCATGTAGATAAGTGTCTTTTTATAAAAGACAGAAACGTAGATGCTGCATGAGGTATTGTGGTCTGAGGATGTTTTTGAAAATTGTGCTTCTGTGGCCATTACTGAGGTGCCAGCTCGGTACAGTGGTTGGTACCATACTAACGGGATTCTCCACCAGGGGTAGATCTGGAAGAAGGAAAATCTCACAATGTTATGCGGTCCCTTTACTTTACCCCACAAAGAAACAGTATTTTCTGCTTGTTTCAGAATATGGTTTTTAAGGGAAACAAATGTAATCTGCACATTTTGGGTAATTTTGTTGTGTTACAGCCTTCTGGTTTATTTGTTTATATATCTCTATCTCTATCTCTATCTCTATCTCTATCTCTATCTCTATCTCTATCATCTCTATCTCTATATCTATATCTCTCTATATCTATATCTATATCTATCTATATATCTATACTAATAATAGAAAAATATGTAAATTGACCACACCTCCACAACCCCCACAGACAATCAGGAGTGAGTATGCAAATGAACCCAACAAAGATGGCAGGCCTGTGGGCAGCGTGCATGCATGCAGGATCCGAGCGGCCAGGGGCAGGGTGGGCATCCCTGGGACCCGCCCGCTTTGAGCCTGTGTCCAGCATGTGCGCGTGCCAGCACCTAGTGGCCAGGGTCCCGGGGACGCCACTGGAGTGTCTGGTCCTGTCAGCCTGGCCTGGGGGTGGCTGGAGTTCGCAGTCCTTTTTGTTTGTGCAGCCCCTGGACTGGAAGCAGAAACCAAGAGCGTGGGAAGCACCAAGAATGCTGGGAATCGTAGTTCTGGTGGTAGATGCGTTGCGGGATCTCTTAGACACTAGAGCAAAGTGAGCCTGGAGCAAGTTACTGTTGCAGGTGGAGGATGGAGGGAAAGCAAAGGTGAGAGACATAAGTAAAGTCAGAGTGTCTAGGAAAAATTAAAAGGAAGATAGCCTGCAACTTCTAGGAAATCTCCACCAATGGAGCAAAGAAAAAGAAAAAAAGCCTCTATTATTCTGTGAGCAACAAACCAAACTGGGTTGGAGTCTCAGACAATTCGCTCATATGATTGCAAAGACAGATAGAAACTTCCTGATTGGAGAGGGCTCCCGTGAGGGCTCCTAGATTGGAGAGGGTGCAGATCGGGCTGAGGGACCGCCCCCCTCCATATATATATATGTATACACACACACACACACACACACACACACACACACACACACACGGGCCATTGCACATACTTGTGCACATTGAAAGGAAATTAATTAGAAATATTTTAATATTGCTATTCGCTCTTTCTTTATAATAGAAGTGTCAACCAAATTCACGATTGTCAATGACAGAGCGAAACACCTGCATGCAATTGGTGCCAGCAAGAGCTTTATATGTATTGCGCATGTGTGAGTTAACTTAGCCTTTTATAGATATAGAATAAATCTGCTTAATTAGACCTGCTTTCTGATGTAGCTAAACTTTTTCCAGCCCAGTGAAGCATCCCAACTTCTCTTTCAGGTAATAGTCAGCAACACAGCAGTAATTATCAACATGAAGCAGATTATTATTGTAGATCATGCAGGGAGAACAAAGGGTAAATTATTTAACTGCAGCAGTGTTTGACTATAGTCTGCACAGTGAGAAAACCTGAAGTCATTTTCAAGGTTCACCATTTATTACTTCTTTTCAGTCAGGTCAAGTTTCTAAGCTTTTCTAAATCTCCATTTTCCAGCTAATAGGATTCCACTGAGTCTCCTATCTACCTACTTCAGGACTTCTGTGAGGATCAAATGAGATGAGGCATGGGAAAATGCTTCACAGACATGTGGTTAAAGTGTAAAATGTTTGTACCTGGCTATAAAGCAGGTAGTGTTCCTGGGCTGAAGAAACTGCAAGGAGGCTAGTTGTTGCTAGGGAGAGAAAGCTGGGCATTGCTACATGGACATCATTACCTGGTGCCCACAGCAACTGTTTTCAGGTTGAGCTGGGTTATGGGCTGCATTTTGTGCCATGGGGTCTCAGCAGCATTGGCTGCAATTTGGTGGGCTGTTGCACTGGGGTGGTGGCAGGGCCTGTGTCCCACTTGGGGGAAACTGAGTGTTGCTTTGTGGGTGCCAGGTCTGTGGTGCTGTTTCTCAGTGCGCATCATGGCAACTCCGGTGTTGAGCGTCTGCCCCCTGGTGGTCAGTACACATCATAGCGACTGGTTAGATGGTTGGATACTTAGCATATTAGCCATATATATATATATATATATATATATATATATATATATATATATATATTATATATATATAATAGTATTTCCTAAAGGAAAATATTACAAGAGGCAAAATGCCCAAATGATTAGATACACTTTGCCACATGGAGGGAATAAGAAAGGACCTAGAAAGAGCAGTTCATATGGAGATAGAGATTGGAGAAAGTATTTGAAAAATAATACTATCTTATTCATTTCTCCCTCCCCACCTCAATGGGAAGGGTTGGGAATACTAATCCTTGTTTCCTTTGAAGCTTGTGTTGTATGCCAGAAGCAGAGTATAGCATCATTATCTGCAGACCATCAATATCTGTGGACCTGCCCTAACCGGTTTGGCTCAGTGGATAGAGTGTTGACCTGCAGACTGAAAGTTCCCAGGTTCGATTCTGGTCAAGGGCATGTACGTTGGTTGCAGGCACATCCCCAGTGGGGGATGTGCAGGAGGCAGCTGATAGATGTTTCTCTCTCATTGATGTTTCTAACTCTCTATCCCTCTCCCTTCCTCTCTGTAAAAAATCAATAAAATATATTTAAAATTACATAATCTGTGGACCTGCATGGAAGCCATCTGTACAAGGGGGAAGAGCTCTGGGACCTTGAGAGATTACATGGTGGGTAGGATAGGCAAATGATGTTCTTTTCAGTTACCCCTAAGCAGGCAAAGCAGTCATGTATAGATTGGACTCCAGAAAAAAAAATGACAAAGACACTGAATATAATCTTGCCACTCTTTTCTTTATGGGACACATTAAAAACAGTGAGATAGCAAATAACATAAAGTAATTTGAAACATTTCTCTGAATTGTCCTAGAAATATCACAGTGCTCATCCTCATTGATTTCTTCTTTAATTTGCACATTACTCATTAATTCTTTGTGGGAGTGGTTTGCCGCCCTATTTTTGCAAGTTAGCCATTAATGAGTAGTCCTCATTCTGCTTGCTTTTTCTGCTTGGATGGTCACTCCAAGATATCTCTAATCTGATCAAGGTGCCAGCATTAGTGACATGGATTAGGATGATGGGTGACCAAGTTGTACTTCCCCCAAGAAGACTTTTGAAGAGGCACCAGCTGAATACCTGAAATAGACATATCATGTGTCATATAAAAGAACCACTATTGTGTATTTGTAGTGTGGTGGAACTCAACAATCATCTAGTGTTAGGGATAGTAGTAGCAACAGAAAATGAGATCAGAGCTGACTGCAAATGTGTGGTACTTACACAAATGGTGGGCATGTGTGAAAGGAAGGAAGGGTAAGGAGGGAAAAGGAGAGAGGAAGCACATTGCATTGAGGATAGGATTGTTTAACATTTCACTCATCAGCACTTTCCTGACTTATAACCCAGGGTAGTTCTCAGAATACCTGGTCTCTAAAACATAAAGCCATTGAATATTGGTAAATCATACATTCTTTGAACTTGAGAGAGGATCTCATAGAGGTTACTTAACAAAGATTATTTCTCCAGATATGTCATCAGACCTCACCCTGTGGATAAAGTGTCATTGAGCAAAATTGGATTTTCCAAGAAGTGTGGCACGTGAGGGGACAAATGGGATATTGTAGTGGTATTTACACCAATAACTTTAAATTATCCCTTTTACCCTCTACTGAATGATAGGATTGTTCACCTCTTCTTTGTTGCAAGTTCACTCATATTTTGGTACAACTAAGACGTTGACTGATAGTGGCATTTGGTGGCCAACAGGGTACAGTATTGACTAAATATCATATTCAGAAATGCATTGCAGGGAGAGAAGGAAGGATAGAGAGCACCTACTTATTTTCTGGTCATGATCTCTGGATCATCCTTTTCTGGAGAGTAGCAATATAGAATGCTGGGAAATGAAATGTCCTGGAAGCTAACTGGATTCAACTCTATACATTGAGGTGAAATTGTTGGGAGCAGTGACTTTGTTTTTTGAGTTTATTATTTAGAGACATTCTGCTAAGGCAGGTACCTCTCTGGTTATAGGGATAAGGAGTTCCACTTTTGAAAATTAATTTTAATACAACTCATTTCTTATCCTATATATTAAAAGCATGGTATGCAAATTGCCCCCTCAATTGGAGTTCTTCTGGGAGTTCGACCAGGGGGCAGGCCAGCCGGCAGAAGGGAGGGAGGCCCTGGCTGGCAGTGGCAGGTGGCTGGGGGAAAGGAGGAAGGCTCTGGCCAGCAGCTGGCAGCTGGAAGCTGCAAGGGACCCTGCTAGTGCACGAATTTCGTGCACTGGCCTCTAGTTGTACATAATTCCTCTTGTCCTCTGTAGAGTTGAAGGGTAACCCTGCCGCCAGCCACCTTGTCTCCTTTGACCACCTCTTTCATCATCTGATTATATGAGAAACCCTTCACCATGAACCTTGAGAACACACCACGTGGCCCCCATGCATCCTGGAGAAAGTTTAATTGAATCTAGGTGCAGGTTATCCACCTATTACTATCTTATGGACTTTTCCACTGGCTGCCAAGTAACTAAGGCCCCAAATGGTTGCATGGTTGTGTTAGGGGCATAGGTCAGTATGGTAAGGATTTATAGACATAGTCCTAATTCTGCATTCTGACTATTTTTTATATTAATCACACTTCTGACTTACACTACCTATCAGAGCTTACATACTTTTGTATTGTATCTGAAATCTTCTCCAGAATAATAAGCCAAAATAAATTAAATAAGTGAAAGTACCTTTTTTCCCCTTAAAGAGGCTAATTATTTTTTTCTTTGAATTAAATTATTTGACTAAATGGACCAGTTTTGTGAATGATGAAAAGGACTGTTTCATCATTCCAAAACCAAAGTCCAACTAGTAATAACAAAAGGCTTAATCATAAGACATCATCAAATCTTGTGTTCAGAGCTTACCCTTGAATGTGACTGATAGTAACATTATGGTATTTAAATTTGAATTTTAGATATTGGATCATTGGAGAGGTTGAAATGACTACCCATTTAAGCATATTAATATGACTTTTGCTCTTAAGGAACCTTGAGAGCAGGAATTATTTCTGAAAATCAGAGAGGTAGATATTCTGAGTTCTGTTATTTTTTAAAGATAGTTTTTTTATCTGTACTTTTAAAAAGCTGCAAAATATGCTGTCTATGAAGAAAGCCAGTGATCAGCTGAAATAAATTTAATTGATTTTTCATTCTTTTGATAAAAATAAGGTGCTTCTTTTAAGTCAGTTATGTACATTGATTATGAGAGATAATGACAAAACCTTACTTTGTACATCTTGCTGCCATTGTTGTTTTCTTAGATGAAATCTGAAAATAATAAGTTCAGTCAAAAGAGATTTGTTGCTATGTTCTTCCACCCCACACCTTATGTCTGAGAGCAGAGAGGACCAGCCTGGGTCTCTCTCTGTCACATTTCTGCTTCATTTCTTCTCGGAGACAGTCATCTGTGTCCGCCTCTAGGTAATCAACCCCCAAAGAACCTTATGTTACACCTGTGTTAACAGCAGACCAAAATAAAACACTTTACTTCTTTCTTGTTTTAACTTAGTTTGGGATTTCCCTCCACCCTCCACACATGTGGATAATATATTTCATTGGACATATGTAATTTACTGAGCTTTGTTATTACTATGAAACCCAATTATCATAGAAAAAGAAAGATTGCTCCCACGAATGCTCTCCTATTAATCTTATTTTGGACCTGCATTCCAGGTATGGTGCCAGGCATCAGGCACGCTTGGTGGGTACAAGGAAGGAGGGATTCTGTCTGATTTACGAGATGCTGATACTGCCAGGGCAATTCAAGAAGCAGATTGTGTTGTTGTTTGTTTGCTGTTTGTTTTGGTTTGTCTTATTAATGATAGAGTAGTGAACAGAAATGAGAAGTTCAGCATCATGGGAATAGCTGCATATTAATGAAATAAGAAGGTTGTGGCAATTTTAAAAATACATTTTAAGTGTTGGCTTTCTGAATTTAATACACCCAAGAGCTGTGCAACTAAGAAGAGTAAAATTTATATGTAGGTTTATCGTCAGAGATTGAAACACACTTTACATTTAGGAGTATTGCAATCAACATTTTTTAGTATGCTCTCTTAAGTTCTTGATTCATTCGACTGTTTTGTCACTAGCATGTGTAGCTGTATAGAATAGTTCATCTTCCTTGAAATGTTCAAATGACTTCTTTGTACTCTTAGTTACAGCAATTCTGTTACAGTTATAGAGTAGAGATTGAACTTTTACACTGTCTTGGTCTTAGCAGCCATGGCCCTGGGTGTCATGCCCAAGGAATCCCATAGGAGCCTCCATGTATGGGTCCACATTGGGTAGATGACGGGCATCTTGTACAGAAACCAGGATGTGCTGAAGAGTGGAAGTCCATCCTCCAATTTCTGAGCCACATTGACCCCTTTCCTCAGATTTTGGGTGGATTTAGGGCTCAAACATGATCAAGACTGCATTTTTCACCAAAATGGGGCCATGAAATCAGAATTCTTTTGATTTAGAGAAGTAAATGAATTATTTCTAGCTCCTTAATATTTGGCAAAATAAATATCAGCTTATAAACTTTATTAGACTCCGGGAAGTATTATTTCATGAATAATACACAATAAGCAGTTTATCATAGGAATTAGACCTCTAGCAATTATGGGCTGGTTAACATATCTACACAAAGCTCTTGATTTTGCATCCCATGTGTGGCCTGTAGTTGCTTGCAATAAGCGAGTCAGCAGCGAGGGCATGCAGTGGGGCTGAAAAAGTACAAACTGGAACCAATATAGACAAACTGGAACCTACAGTTGCTTCTCACCATCTCTAACCTTGATGATGTGGGTGATCTGCCAGAGAAGCTCAGGACATATGCCTGCCTCAGGACACTAAGTGCAAAAATACTTTGTGGGGAATGGAAGAACTGCAAGCCTAGATAATGTCCCCACAAGCAAGGTGAGCTAGCAGATCAGCAAAAGTGTGTCTGGGCTGTCACACTGAATTTGGTGGAAAAAAGGGCTGTTTCTTCTGTTTGACTTAAAAATAACACACATACTTGTCTTATAAGCCAACCCTAGTCTGAAATTGCACAAGGAGGAGATTCTGGTGAACGTAGTTCCAGCTTTGCAAAATTGTCTGGGACCATTGTCTTTGTCAACTTGGCACCCTGTACACCTCTTTTATCCTTGTTTAATTTCCAAATAAACACACACAAAAAATCATGCTTTTACCTAAGTCTTGCCACTGTCCCTCATAGAGCTGAAAAACATGGTAATTATCTTCCCCCAAAAGATTAAAAGATTCCTTTACCCACCTTGAGTGATGATCATTCCTCTGCTAGCTGCCTCGTACTCTCCCTTTGATAACCAGTATATCTTCAATGTTAAGATATAAGGATAAATCTTATTAGTGCATTTTGAACTTCAAGGTTGTGAATAGAAGAGAGGAAGAAAATAATTGGGCATTCTGTATGTAAAATATGTATATAAAAATAAAGATGAAGTATTTATCATAGTTCTCATTTCTGCATCTCATTGTGTATGTAGTTCTAACTAGTATTTATAACTATCTTTTTCCACAATGCATTCCAAAGACCTTTGCTCTTAATAACCTACACTGTCATAGCTAAGGACTCTGTTCCTTCAGAGTCCTGCCTATATTGGGATGTTGTCTCTGTTGAGTTTTATCATGGGGCATGGGGATACTAAGAATCACCTGAAGATATTTCTTGCCTTCTATTTATACTTCTCATTGTGTAGTTGCAACCACATCTCCCTTTGAGAGTCAGTGTGAATAACTGCAGCCAATGGGTACTCTTTCCTTTGCCTGCTGACTCACTGACATGAGGATTCCAGGTGGCAGTCCCAACATCTGCTTCCATAGAGCTATTACTGTCCTTCCTATTTCCTGGAGGAAGCATTCCTCCCTTGGGAACTAAGACTGCTTGACCAGCAGAGTCCAGAGCAAAAGTTTTTTGCTAATGGATCACTAGAAGTATTAGATCTCTTGCCGTTTCTACCTCTTCATTCCTGGATCCACGGATCTCGGCTGTGGGAGAAACAGCATCATATATGTCTTGCTGGTTTGGAATGTATACTATATCCTGAGAACATTATTTCTGGCTCACAGAATGTTGTCACTATATACTAAGGTAAGCAGGTCCATTCCACTAGTATGTCAAGTCACTTGCTTTGGTGTTATTTGATTGGAAACCTAAGAACAATGAACTCAATGAGCAAAGTCACATTGTTTTGCTCTATTTGCTGGTTAAATTAGTTTCTTAGTCAGAAGCAATGCTGTATAGAATTTGAAGGTAGAGACCTCTGTAATTCTGTGGATACTGGTTTTGGCAGAAGCATGATGAACAGAGTGGGCAAATCTACCTCCAGAAAAGGTGTCTATGCTAATGAGAGCAAAGACCTGTTCCTTTCATGATGGAAATGGTCCAATGTAATCCACCTGCTCCCATGGGATGGCTGACCCCAGGGAAATATTGTTTTAAAATGACTCAAAAATTGGTCACTGTTATCAGTGAGTTAGGCTCTCAACAGTGACTGTAACTAGACTTGCTGCGGGAGTGGAAGTCATTTTTGCTGAGTCCATGCATAATCTCTACACCTATTATAATGGTCACTTTTATCATTGCCCTATTAGGTGAAGATAGGGGTGGCTAGGGAAAAAATTACATGGGTCAACTCACCCATTTGATTATTATGCTGCTTCTCTGTTAAGGTTTCTCTTTGGTGAGCATGTGCATGGGGCATCCCTGTATTCATATTCTCTTTCAATTCAGAGAGTTCTATTTCCATCCCTCTTCCCTGGGGTTTCTTGCCATTCATTTTCTAATAAATCTTCTTTCTCTTTCCATACATTATGAAACTATTGGCCATTGCACATTAATTCATACAGATTGTCCCTTTGACCATGCCTCTTACACGCTTATAAAGAATCCAGTGCACTGCTCAAAATTCTGCCCACTGGGAAGTGTTTTATTTGCACCTGTCATGAACACTGCCTAGAGTGGGGCTGTGGAAAATGTCCAATCCCAACTACTGTCAGCATAGCATGTAGAATCTTCTATAAAATAGGCAGGTATGTTTTTCTTCTTCAGTAAACTTTTCATAGAGTATTCACCTGCAGGTTGTAGCAAGAGGTATGGGAATTTGAACCATTTACTCATGCAACTTATCTGTGCCTTTAGGATGTGCTAGAGCTGAAAATAGATCCAAATTTAGCAATCATAGGTTTTGGTTTACCTGGAAGAGTTTCTGTTTGTTGCTTTTGAAGTAGCTTAATTTTTCCTGTTTAAAGGGCCTGGTTGGCATGGCATAAAGTGCTCATCTTGCTCAACAAAGGCCTGACGGTGTTTATGAATTCATAATGTATAGAATTACAAATGTAATTTGGGTCTCTAACTATTGGTCTAGTGTTCTTCCCTCTGTATCTTACAAAATTTATAATGTAAGCACTTCTTAACATGGTTATGAATGAAATTCCCATTGAGAGTGTGTCAAAAATTCCAAATTCTTGGAGCATACTTCTGTGAAAGTCTGACTCAGTATCTAGAAGCAGGCTATGAAAAAGCATTTTTAACTCGAACCCTGAAAGATTCTAAGGCAGGTGGCACACAAGTAACAGACTGATAAACAATACAATAAATGAAACAATAAAATAAGGAAAATCTAGAAAAAATATGACTTCATGAAGCTCAAGACAAGTGTTTTCTTGTTTAAAAAATTAATAACACAGTCTTTAAGTATGAATAATTCTGATATGCTCTCTATGATGGGACTATGTTCTTCATTAGAACATACATTTCATAAACTCCATCCTGCTGGCATAGATAATTTATGTCAGCTAATTGAAGTGGAGCTGGAGTTCTCACTGCAGAATTCCAGCTGCGGCTGCTGTGCAAAGGAGAACTCAGTTCCAACAGCTCAGCATTTGCTGCTTTATTTCATGTAGCATTTAATTTCATGTAGCTCAAGAATATATTGCATCAAGCATTAATTGGCTTTTAAATATTTGCCTGAAATTATAATTCATTCTGAATTTTTATTTTGATGCCAATGAGGAAAAGAAGAGATAGCTGAAAAATAGAGAAGGTTTGATTTATGTAAAAGTAAAACAAATAGGCTGTTGGTTGCTTTAGATATATTACCTTTAATTTTTAGACTAAATCTTTGGGATATATTATCTCCATTTTATAGAATAGAAAATTAAGACTCATGGAGGAAAAAGAATAAATCTGCATCACATTGACAGTAAGAATTGAAAACTAAGACTACCTATTTCTAAAATGTGATCTTAAAACATTGTGGTCTCTCTGTATTTCTCTCTCTCCCTCTATCACTAACTAATTTCTCCATCCATCCAATTGCCTGACATCCATCCATCTATCCATCCATTTGCCTTTTTTTCTTTTAAAAATATATTTTATTGATTTCAGAGAGGATGGTAGAGGGAGAGAGAGAAACAGACTTGATGAGAGAGAATCATTAATTGGCTGCCTCCTGCATGCCGCACACTGGGGATTGAGCCCACAACCCGGGTATGTGCCATGACCAAGAATCGAACTATGACCTCCTGGTTCATAGGTCGGTGCTCAACCACTGAGCCACACTGGCTGGGTTTGCCTTTTTTTCCTATCTACCTCCCTATCTCTCTACTTCCATATTACTCACCTATCTAGCATCAACCTTTAATTGAAAATGGGGTTATTAGCCAGTGTCCTGAAATTTTACTGTAGTAGAAGTTCTATCCTACAAAGAGTCATGGACTTTTAAAGTGGGAATGTTACTTTGACAAACCATAAGAATATCTCCTGTTACATGTGAGGAAGCCCAGGTCCAGGGAAATGCAGCAACTTCTTACATGGGTATATTAAGTTATTGGCAGAGCTTGAATATAGTTAAATCTTTTGACTTAAAATACATTCCCCCCTGGAACTTTAGGTTAAAGACTACTAGTTAAATATTGAATGAGCTTAATGATAACACTTCTAGGTGACTAAAAGAAGGAAGAAAAATCTATTCACAGAGTCCATTTGTTTCATAAGATTAAGTTGAAAGAGTGATTTTACAATCACTTGCTCTTGCAAATTCTGGGTTTAACAAGGTGTTTTCTGAGATTGATACTTTTATGTAGTACAATGGGATGCATTTTTTTTTAAATTGAAATTGGCTTTGTTCTGAGGTATGTTTCCAAAAGAGTCTGCTAAGACTGTTTTCTTTAATGTTGCATTTGGATAAACCAATCCAAATTATGTCTAATAGCCTGAATAGTCTGAAATTTATTATTGAATAGTCTGAAATTTTCAAATGTCAGTCCTAAATGGAAGAGAATAAAAATCATATTTATAAGGACACTGAACTTTGCCAGTCAACATGAATTATTCTTTAGAAATGATATGAATCTTACTCTTTGCAACCATTCTAAAATTAAGTATATTTTAGTAATTTTCAAAATATTTTGTTACTTATTTGATACTAGGGGCCCAGTGCATGAATTTGTGCACCTTGAAAGGAACTGTGGGCCACGAGGCTGTGGTGGGCACAGGGGCGGGTCTCAGCCCATTCTCCATGCCCCAGCCCGGCCCCTCCCACCACGGCTCCTGGTCCCCTCTCTGATGGCAGCCCTGCTCCCGCTGCCCCTTCTCCCACACACTGATGGCGCTGGCCCTGCTCGCACCTGCTGGTGGCGTGGAACAATTGAGGCTAGCACCAGCAGCAGGTGCGAGTGGGGCCAGTGCCATCAGTGAGTGCAAGTGGCAGCTACTGTCCCTATTGCCCCTCAGGAGCAAGGGCAGATGGAGAAGCCCTCAGGGGTGATAGGGGCCGGCAGCTGCTGCTCGCACCTACTGTGGTGCTGAGCGATCGGGACCTGCACTGGGAACCAGCAGTGGGTATGAGCAGTGGCTCTGGCACTGGCAGCGGGTGTGAGCAGACCCGTTCCAGCAGCAGGTGCAAGAGGCGTCTGCCAGGCCCGATTGCCCCTCAGGAGCAGGGGGAGGTGGAGAAGCCCTGAAGGGAAATCGGGGCCAGCAGCCACAGCTCGCATCCACTGACAGCGCCAAGCAAGCGGTTGCTCCAGCACCAGCAGCAGGTGAGAGCACTGGGTGGGAGCATGGCATGCGGGAGCAAAGAATTTTCAGTAACCACCGGAAGCTTGCCCCGATGACAGCAACTGGCGCCCGGCCTTGATCTGGCACCCCTGTTCACCTGCTCCACCATTCCTCCATGACCGATGCCCACCATGTTCCGCGCGCACCCCCTGGTGGTCAGCGCATGCCATAGTGACCAGTTGTTCAGCCGTTCTGTCTATTTGCATATTAGGGTTTTATATATGAAGATTAGTGTCTTTGTTTTACCAATTTATAAATTAAGATTGAGAAAGGGTAGCATAAAATTACATGAAATATGTTGCCTACATAAGCAAAATGTTTTTCATTTTAGTATGAATCAAGGTAGAGTGGATTACAGCAGAAAACACACGTTTGTCACAAAAAGAAACCATGTCAAAAAAGTGAATTTATTGTTTTAAGTTGCAATTGATAACTGGCTTAGAATGGTTGCATTAACCATTTTTAAATGATGAATGAATGTATGGTTTCTTCCATAAAATACTTCTTAACCTCTGTTAAAATATTCAAACATATACTAAATTCAAATACTTGCTAAGCCTTAAACTATTTCATTGTGCTTAACAATATAGCTGCTGTGGATTTAAAAAAAAAGATCATAAAACAAGCCTTTAATTCAAGAAGTGCAAAATCATTGGAATCATTCCTCCTAATCTCTTGAGAACTTTCATGAAAATGGTTTTATATTGCTATATTTAAAACATCTGGCCCTGCCTGGGTGGTTCAGTTGGTTGCAGTGTCATCCCCTGCACCAAAGGGCTCTGGGTTCAATTCCGGACACAAATCTAGCTTGCAGGTTCAGTCCCTGGTTGGGTCACATACAGGAGGCAACTGTATGTGCTTTTCCCTCACGTTGATGCTTCTCTCTCTCCTCCCTTCCCCTCTCTCTAAAATCCATAAAAACATATCCAAAGGTAAGGATTAAAAATAAATCAAGACATCATATCTATGAGTCAGGGTTCTCCAGAGACGCAGGACCAGTAATATTATGTTTATTTAGCAATATATATGTTTTCTGGACTCTTATTTCTATGTGAAAGGGGAGAGACTTGAGTAAGGATAGGAAGGAAACTTTCCGTTTTATTCTTGTGGCAATATGTAATCTTTTCCTAATTAAAACAAATGTTTATCATTACACACCCACATGACAGACAAACCATGGACTAATAAAATGAGAGTTGTGATGCAGGAACGTTAACTCGACTCTGGCGATGCTCTCCACCTGCAAACAAAGACAACGCTGGAGACCAGAGAGCCCAGAGACCAGCTTCCACACCTCAGGACCGGCTTACCCCTCACCCAGAAGGTCCTGGGGCAGCATTTGCTGTTCTAGACTTGCAGATCCCATCACCTCCTCTGGTAACTTACTCTGGCATTTAATCCTTCTGACTGTGGGAGTAAAATTCAATTTAGAAACAGAAATTAAATTTAACTTTATGAAAGAGTAATTTACACTTCTGCCTAAAACTGTTAGCAATAATGAGATAAATGTCCTATAAATGCAGTGTCCTAATTTATAATTTCAACAAGTAGGATTGTATTACCAGTATTAAATGTATTTTTTTCCATCCAGTACACTCAGTCCTTAATTCATAAACTATTTATTAAATACCTACTATGTGTCAAGACCTACAATGTCCTATCCACACCTTGTCTATTCCCTATTCCCTAGAGTCTGCACTTTTTTTTTAGGCTATAACTTTTGTCATATCTTTTTTTTCTAACCTCTCCTAGTGATAAATTCCATAAATATTAATAAGAGGTTTATAACTCTATTTTTTAAATACTAACTTAAGGTATCCTATATAGGTTTTTCATCATGAAATATAAGAATTTAACTCAGTGAACTGAGAAAAGGTTGATCCTTGTCAGATGACTTAACTAATTGGGCATTATTTGAAATTTGGCTTTACATTTTAATTTGGATATAAAATATTATCCAGCTTTTTATAATTAAAATGATTTAGTCTGTGGATTCCTGTCCAAGGAAAATGAGCAATTTTCTGTGGAATCAAAAGTCACATTCAAGCCCAGCCAGTATTGCTCAGCTTTTGAGTGTCAACCCAGGAACCAAGAGGTCACTAGTTCAATTCCTGGTCAGGGCACATGCCTTGGTTGCGAGCTTGATCCCCAGTAGGAGATGGTTAGGAGGCAGCCAATCTGTGATGTTTCTCTCTCATCCATGTTTCCATTTCTTTATTCTTCTCCCTTTCTCAGTCTCTCTAAAAATCAAGGAAAACATATTTTAAGAAAAGTCACATTCAAATATCTGAACAAATCTTTTTCCTGTCTCAACCAATATGTAGTTTCACAGGAATATATTTGCACTACTTACTTCTGCTTCCACACTGCAGTTTAGTCAACTTGTTCTTCATAAAGATCTTTTGATTGATATCAGCCTTTACTACTGTGAGGGAGAGGATGGAGAGGGCTCTAAATTGGTCTTTTCTGCCTTAGCTTTTTGTTTTAATTACAAATGGATATTATATTTTTCTCTTCCATTTTTGAGCAATTCTTCTTAATAATTCAACAAATATTTGTTAAACTCTTCCATTCATATTCACCATGTGCTATATGTCAGTGGCTGCCAAATACCAGTCTTAAGATTTGTGCTGTCCTGGGTTTGCAGGATCAGGAATACTGTATTAAAAATAAAGATTTTCAGATACCACACCCACCATAATCAATGCCTGTTTCTATATGAAGTACAGTACACAGATGTTCACAGAAGCTTAACAGGAAATAGACAAAAGCTGGAAACAACCCAATGTCCATTAGCAGGTGAATTAATAAACAAATTCTGTTATAACCCCCTAATAGAATATGACTGAGCCACAAAGTAGAATGAACAATTGATGAATGCTACAGCATAGGTCAATCTCAAAATAATTATGCTGAGTGAAAAGGTATTAACATATACTTTATTCCATTTACATAAACTTCTAGAAAATGAAAACTAATGTGAAAACAGATCAGCAGTAACCAAGGGATGAGTGGGGGTGAGACAAAGGATGAGAAAGAGGGATACAAAAAGTTTAAGAAGGAAATTTTGGGAGTGATTTGTATTTTTCTTATCTTGATTCCATCAATGAATTTATGTTTTTATAACTATATCAAAATTTATGTACATACTTTAAATTTGTGTATTTTATTATATGTTAATTATACATCAATAAAGCATTTAAGTCACTAATACATGACTGTGAAATTTTTTTTGTTTCTACCTTAACTTGAAAAGATAATCTGGAAATAAATATAAATATATACTTAGCAAGTCATATGTAAGTTATTAGGAAGTTCTTTATTTTGTAGGAAAGCATTGATTAATAATTCATTTTCTGAGTCATTCCTTAACACCTGTTATGGTTTTAAATTTGGCATCCCACATGTAAAAGCATTTGGCATTCCACATTCATATTAAGTATGATTTAATGAAACATGACTGTATATACTTTCACATATAAACAGTATTTGGACAAGTGGTGAATAACCTAAATAATGGCAATTTTAATTCTGTCTTTGATATTACTACAATTTATTGAGTCTTGTTGGAATTTTAAAAAGAAAGAATACATATTTATTAAGGGGACTTGGCCATCCACAGGGCCTCAGTACTGAAAGCAAACATTGATATAATTCTCTTTGCTGAGTGTTATTCTTAGGATTGTTATTGCTCTTACAGAACTAATGTTGAAAAAAATAGGCTATCCATTGACGGTAATTGGGACTGCTGCCATTCAATTCTTACTTTTCTCTTTTATGCCTCTATTTCAATTGTCTAAGACCAGTAGAAAATATAAATGCTGTCCTCAGCTACTCTTATTGTATTAGTCCTCTTGTCTCCTTAAAAGGTAACATTTATTAATTTACTTTTCTGATATGTATGTTCTTTGTAACTTAGGTTAATATTTTTGGTTCCATATCCAGATGCCTTGTGTTCATGAACTTGAATTGTTCTCCTCAGTTATTCAAGCACTAAGTGGAAGTTGTCATCATAAAGGCATCACTTTGCCTTTTTTCTGTATTATTTTTGTTTGCCTGTTGAAATTGATTCATCTTTTATTTTTATAGTTCTCTGATTTTATTGTTGGCCCATCTCATTCAATACCAGCATATTCCAATGCCTCTTTATTTTCACAGTGTGATGTGCAAAACATAAATATATGACAGATGTTGCAACTTTGCCTAATTTGATTTGGGGGAAAAATTAGGTTATTTATCTTAGTGAACTCAAAATATGGTTTCAGTTAAATCTGTTTTGTTTTTTTTTCTTTCTCTGTAAACATTAAAAATCGAGGCAAGTCCTGATGGCCTAGCTTTTTACAGTTTTTCTCAGGACTCTACTGCTACATAATTAGGAAGGCTCTCAGCAGTCAAAAATGCTGTTCATATTATCATTATAGATTTATATTGATGATTAAGTCTTTGTGATATCTAACAATCACAGAGACTGGTGAATTATAAGGCCAATTAGGTGCACTGATTTTCTTTTACAAGATTGGCATGGTTTCAAAACCTCTCTACAGTGCTAATTGCTTAAACTCCATCATTGTAGTTCAGTATTTATTTATTATATTTATAGTTCAGTATATACTTATAGGAGTGGGGAGGATGTCAGAGATGTGGCATGAAGCAAGAGCTGTGTCCAAATCTCCCCCAAAACATCAGTACCTAGAGAAGCTCGTTGGAATTGAATCCATTACCAAAGTCCTGTTATAGATCTCAGACATTTTTATGAACTTGACAGATATAATAACCAAGATCAGCAATGAAGGACAAGAACCAAAGGCACAAAGGTCTCAGGCCTTTGTAACCCATCATCATGCTGTTGATGTGGGCAACACCAAGGAGTCAGCATAGTTTTGGTGAGACTGCTCCCTTTGACCAACATCAGTTCCCCAGGAGGTGGCAGAAGGGTAAGAAGTCAGAGCCAGGGTTGCTGGATAACAGGCAAGTGAGGTTCTGAGTTCTGAAGGGGGAACTCTGTGGTTCACCAGATCGTGCCTGAAGTTATGGCTTCTTTGTCCCTGGACTTACCTGGAAACTTTTGTCTTGAGTCTTCATTGAACATGTAGTTGAAGGTCTTACACTGTGGCCACTGCAATTCTTGATCTGTTCACTATCTTAGGGACAGTTGAAAACTAATCTTTGAATCTCATATATTCCATTGACTAGGAGACACTTAATAGACAGTTATCACAAATTAAATGTAGAAGGAGAAAGACCAAGCAAAGTCATTACCTCAAGCCTTTAGTAAAACTTTGTTAACATGAGAACAGGTAAAGTCCTTTGTTTTGAGGGAGCAAGTAGATGAAATGATTTATACGATAGGATTGAGGAAAGTTAGCAAGGGTTTAATTTTACTCCCAGAATCAATCACTGTTGAAATTCGTGGAAACTATGAAGAAACAGGAGTTGTGTTATTTGAGGGATAAGGTGCAGAGACAGCAAATGTGGGCCCTCCTTAAGCAGCTATTGGTTGGTCAATATGGATTTAGCAAAAGGTGTGGAAAGGAACAGTTGATGATAAGGTATTTCGAGGGTCAGTATGATATTTTAAGTTCTTTACTTCTTCCTTTTGGCCAGCATTAGCTTATGGGATAATGTGCTTAGGCCAATTGTCAAAGTCCAGATTATCACCTCTGTCTGAGGTTTCCATTAGTGCCATCCATGACCTGTGGAGTTTGCTGGATCTTGAGTGCCTTTATCGGCTTTTCATATGATTTCTTTGACCACTGTAATCATCTGTCCAGGAGCTGCCTGTGAAGCAGCATTTAAGGCTCTGGGCATATACAATGTAGGGTGTGAAATCTTGTAACACAAGAAATAGAATCACCTATTGGCTTGGAAAGTCCCCGCTATTTTATTTGGTTCTAATCATAGAAATATATTCCAGCCTCTGTCTGGATTCCCTGATTCAGATGACTCAGACAGTGCTGGAAGGTCCAGGTTGTCAAGGTTCCTTCTTGTGTCTCATCCTGTACCATTGAGGTATTTTCAAAATAGCAAAGATTGCCCCTGAGAAATGAAAGCATTGGAATTAAAAGAAAAATTTTAATGGTTTTAATCATTACCAAATAATAATCTAGAGTTTAACCTAAATGGAAAGAATAAAAGAACTAGAAAAAGAGCAAAGAGAGTGAGACAGGGGAGTATGGTAGTGAGAGGCATTTAAAAGTCTTAGGCCAGGACTCTGGGGTAGAAGCTTTCCCTACGTTGTTGTATAACAATTCTTTGGAAAACTGTCTCATTTCTGATTTGCCTGCTTCTAAAGACTCCTGATATATTCCATTTTCTATCACTCATTAGTATGGAGGTATAAGAAATGGAAAGATAATGTCTTTTAACTGAGCCATGATCAATTCCTGGAAGTTTTCATGATTATATTCATCATGATTAAACTATGTGGCTACTTGAAATATTGGGGAAATCACTTTGTAAATTATATAATTGTCTAACCAATATGCTATACACCTGAACTAATATAAAATAATATTTAATGTCAACTGTGGTTAAAAAATAAAGTTGTAAAAAAAAGAGTGCCTGGTAAAGTCTGTTTTGATGGAATCTAAGAGCATTCTTGCTGTTATTTTCACCAAATCAGTCATCTGGGCAGAAGCTGACCTCAGCTGTGGATTATAGACTTGGGTACACTGCATAAAACCTCTATACTAAATAATGCAAACTATCAGCTAGTTATGTAAACTTTAATTCTGGGGTAAATTTTGTTCTTTCAATTTCTATTGATAGATAGAGGATGATAAGCAGTGTCTTGCAAAATTCTTTAATTATAGTTTCTATAATTATGTCCCAAGTTGGAAATACATAGTCTTAAAAAAAAAAAAAAGATAGTGACAAGGCAGTTGTTTTTCAACAAGGAAAAGTGACTAGCCACCTAGAAAACAGATAATAGTGAGAAGATATTTATGGCTACTTCAATGTGACCACTATATAAAATTCAGCTACAAGTGTTCAAGAGTACATTGAGGATTTTAGTCCTGTCTATCTTTGACCTTTTACAGTTTTGCTAGGGTTATTAGTTTGGCAGGTAAAATATATGCCAGAAACATCCTCAACAATTTTGAGTAAAATTGCTGACGTTGATGTAAGCTTGCAGCCAGCTTTCCTCTGAACATTCCTGCCAATGAAATAAGGTACCAGCATTAGCAAAATGGAAGAAAGTAAAATCCTCCCCTATGGGGTAGAGGCACAGAATTGATTGATGAGATTGTCTTTCATGATTAGGAATAAAAATACCTTGTAAACAGTGAGACCACTGATAAATTTCCAGGGCCTTTGGATTTCTATCATGAAGTACTCTGTGTTTGCTACTGATGGAGATGCACATTAAAATCTAAGAACAAATATTAATAGGTATAGTTATGTACCAGTCTTTGTGCTTGAACATGAGTATTTTTCATTAAGCTGTGGGATAGCTTATGCTAGTAGAAGCAATTGCTGCTTATTTATACAAATACATTTTATTTATTTATAGTGAAACTATGACAACCAAATTTCTCTTGATTCATCAGGATGTTTTTCCCCAATGTGAGTTAAGCTTGATATACAAAGAATTATCACAACAGTTATGAGTTAGTGAAAAATTGGAGAGTCCTGGCTGGGTGGCTCAGTTTGTTAGAAAGTCATCCCATGCACCAAAATGGTTGTGGGTTCTATTCCCAGTCAGGCACATACCTAGGTTTCAGGTTTGATCTCTAGTCAGGGTACCTATGGGAGACAACAGATGGATGTTTCTATCAAAGTTTCTCTCTCTCTAAAAATCAATAAAAACATGTCCTTAGGTGAGGATGACAAAATAATAAACAAACAAGCAAACAAACATTGGAGAATGCCAACAAATTATTTTTATTCTTTCATTTTGAAGGGAAAAGAGCAAATCATTATATTATTTTATGGAAATCCAAGGATAGTTTATTGTTTTATTTTCTCATTCTCATTAGAACAAGGAGTCATGCATTTTTTAAGGAATATTATCTGAACTCACGTGATATTCTATTACAATTTATAAACCTATGAATTCACAAAATAAATTGTAATGACTTTAATTTATCATCAGAAGTTTTTTCCTATTTATTTGATTTAGAGAACTTCTTGTAAGCAGTGAGCAAGGTTATAACTAGATCACATTTCTCCCTTGCAGTTTGTGTTTTGTTTGGTTTTTGCATAGCTCCTCTTTTTTAAACAAAAGAAATTCAGTTCACATTTTTTTTCTTTCTTTCTTTCTTGAAACTGTGATTGCTTATCTGAACTTGATATTCTTAGAATATAAACATAATGACAGAAAACACAAATTTGATCAGGAGGTCTCCAGAATTTCCCAAGAGCAGAAAAGAGTGGGAGATGGAGGAAAACAGAAAGTAACAGAAGAAGTTAAGTGAGAGCCGACATCAGGCAAATATTAAATTATCATTGGAAAAATCAAATTATATTCCCTCTGCAGGGAGGAGAGAAAGATCAGATACAAGAAACCTATTTTCACACCTACAAACACATACACACTCACACAAACAAACATGGGGTTGACGAGATTTGTTAGAGCTGGTGAAATAAGGTGATCGCTCTTTTATATGCTCTATCTCTTTTAGACGGGAAAGAAAATCTTTTGTATGGGCTTTTCTCTTGTATGCCTCTAAGTGAACTATCTTTTTTTATTTTGGTCAAAAGTTCTTTAAAATAATCGTTGTAATTCTTTTTTTAAAAATATTTGTTGTCCTCTTTTTTTAAAAAAAATATATTTTATTGATTTTTTACAGAGAGGAAGAGAGAGGGATAGAGAGTTAGAAACATCGATGAGAGAGAAACATCGATCAGCTGCCTCTTGCACACCCCCTACTGGGGATGTGCCCGCAACCAAGGTACATGCCCTTGACCAGAATCGAACCTGGGACCCTTGAGTCCGCAGGCCCGACGCTCTATCCACTGAGCCAAACCGGTTTCGGCAAATCGTTGTAATTCTTAATTGTCTTGGGAAGTGTTATGGACTACATGTCTGTGCTCTTCCATACTTCTTATGTTGAAGCCATTAAAACCATTAAGACAATATTTAGACATGGGGCCTCCAAGGATGTAATTAAGGTTAAATGAGATCCTAAGAATGGGTTCTGAAAAAAAAAAAAAAAAAGAATGGATTCCTAATCCATCAAATTAGTGTTTTTTGTTTTTTAAAAAAATATATTTTATTGATTTTTTTACAGAGAGGAAGGGAGAGATAGAGAGTAACATCAATGAGAGAGAAACATCGATCAGCTGCCTCCTGCACACCCCCCTACTGGGGATGTGCCCACAAACAAGGTATATGCCCTGGACAGGAATCAAACCTGGGACCGTTCAGTCCGCAGGCCGATGCTCTATCGACTGAGCCAAACCTGTTAGGGTGAATTAGTGTTTTTATAAGAAGAGACAGCAGAGATCTTTCTAGCTCTTTCCAAACCAATGCATGCTTAAGAAACGCAGGTGAGCACACTGTGAGACGGGCTACCTATAAGCCAAGAGAAGAGGCTGCATAATGAAACCTAACCTGTTGTCATCTTGATTTTGGGTTTTCCAGCCTCCTGATCTGTGAGAAAAAAAAACGTTTTTGTTGTGTGAGCAACCCAGTCTGTGGAATTTGGTTATGGTATTCCTAGAAGACTAATACAGTGAGAGTCACCCAGTGTACAATAGTTAATGGTGTTAACACAAATAAAAATGGTAGGCAGCCAAGTCGCCACTGGCTTTGTTGTCTATAGCCATTCTAGTGTTGAAAATAAACAACACAAGTATCACCAACCCCAAATTACAACCAATGATGCATCTTTACCTCACACATAAAAGTCACTATCAGTGACAGTAGTCATAATATAAAGTTATAAGAGGCACTCTAGCACAAAAGGTCTGATTTCCAAAGAGAAACAGAACTCTCCTGATTGTCTAACCATGTGGGTCCCTAAGAGGGAAATTAATGGTATTGCTTCCAGGTCCTGTTCTCATTGAAGTGTCCTGTTCTGGGCAGGGGGACTCTGGGTCTAAACCAAATTACTCAGGAAGGAAAAAGAACAACTGAAGCCCATAGCTCACACTTTAATAAGAGAATAGGGGTGCAAGAAGCTTACAAGTCTTATATCCTAGAGTGAGAAAGAGCCGAATTCAATTTTATTCTGAGAGCTGCTCTGTGTTTGAGTTCTTGAAAGGTTTGAGAAACTGCATTTATTAGTCATTGGACAAGACTCAGGGCCAGCAAGACTGGGGGACATCGCTGAGAGCCATGGTTGGTCAATTGAATTCACCAAAAGCAATGGGAGATAGAGTTGAGGAAAATATATTATCAGGCTCAGTGAAGTTTTTTTTCTTTTAAATTCATTTATAAGCATCTTTCAAAGGTGCATGTCCCAAAATGAACTCTTGATTTCCCACTTCAAGGTATTTTCCTCAGATATCCCCACCATAACAATGGGAATCCAATGTTTCAATTGTACCCAACAATGACCTCAATATGATATTTGATTTTGTTGGTTCTCTTGTCACCTAAGTCCAATACATGAGCAAATTTTGTCAACCATACTCTTAAAATTCAGTTACCTATCTTTATCTTCAAATCCACCTCTCCATTATTTATAATTTGGATTATTTCAAAATATTTCTAACTGGCCATAATTTAATTTCCATAGAATGGTCAGAGAAGTTGTTTGTTAGCTTATGTTGTTTCTTGTTCATAATCCCACAGTGCTTTGCCTCCTCATTAAATTCATTATCTTACCTTTGCTTCCAGGTTAATACATGATCTGCAGATACTTCTCTAACTTCAACAATTACTAATTTATGATTTTGCTCATTGAGATCCAGCATATTGTTTTTCTTTAAATAAACCTTAAACATTCTTATTTTACTGTTTTCAGAATTAATACTTGAATGTCTGGCATGAAACAATATTAGATAAACTCTTGAATTTATCCTCAGCAAACAGGGACCCAGTATAATATTAATGATTGAGAATATACCCCAGGCACTTAAATATAAATGCTAATTCACAGTAAAGAAACATACAAACAACTAAATAAGTAGATAGCATTTTACAGAGGAGAAAACTGATGTTCAGAGGATTTAATTAATATACACAAGATTATCTGACTTATAGTTAAGAATTCAGGATTCCACAATAGCTTGTCTTTACAAAAATAAACCATGTTGCAAAATGATTAAATAGCCACTTATTGTACAACTGAGCAAACTGCAAAGAACACCAATTTGTAGCTATTAGGGATTTAGAAACTTTTTGGGAAAGTGCAAATGAATCATTTCTGTGACTTGCTCATGTGGTCTGAGCACCTGCTTCATCATATTTTCTGTGCATTAAGTCAGTGCCTTCATGGAGCTTCATTGAGACTAGGAAGTTATCTTTAATTGTGTTCATGAAACTACATCATTAGGTTAAGCAAATGAGCATGTCATTACATTTTCCAACTTATATTCATTAGGACTTCATGGGAACTTAGATATGGTACTATTTGAACTAAATTTCCACGCTTCTTTTTTCCTGTTGAAATTTGTCTATTTTAACTGTTAGCACATTTGCAATGGCTTTTCTGAAATCAGCAGGGATGGATGCTGTCACAGTGGACAGGAAGAAGAAACACACTTTCACATAATCAACTCCTCTGGCTGCCTTCCTGATGCCTTGACCTTCCTTTCCTGGGTCTTTCCAATTGGGAGGAGCCAGTATGATAGGCATACATACATTCTCTGGCTTCTCTTACAGTCTCTTACAGTACAGTTGAGAAATTTCCACATGTTATTAATCTTTGGAATCTGTGATTTACTTGTTCAAATCTTTTAGATGCATTTTCCTAATGAGCTTTCTTTGCCTTATTTATTTTATACTATAGATTATTATCAATTTATTTATATCTCTATATCTATCTATCTATCTATCTATCTATCTATCTATCTATCTATCTATCTATCTATCTATCATCTATCTCTTTTTCCTAGGTAGTTCTTGTCTTAATTTGGCTTAGCATAAATTTTTATCTTGTTAAGTTGATTTATTTTAATGTTGATATGCCAATGTCATAAATCTTGTCTTCTCTGTATTTGGTTTTAAACATTGACAATCGATGAAGAAGGTGAACCTTATGGGTGCACACAATTTATTGCACATCCACATACTACATGATAGTAACCTTGACCTTCATACACAGTTGTTTTTCATCGTGGAGTTATTAGTTTCATTTTTCCCCATTCCTTTATATTCACATTTCTGAGGTACCGTCATGATTTCATTTTTCCAACGCTTAAAATTTATTTATTTAGCTGTCATATTTTTAGTTTCTAAGAACTCTGTCTTCTTAATTTATGATGGCAATTATAATTTTAATATCCAAGAGCTTCTTTCCACAGCCTCTTGTCTCATGATATAATACATTAAGTTCCTCTGAGATACTAATTAGATATTTTGGTTTGTTTTAGTTTTTTTATTAAACTTGTTTCTTTGAATCATTAACATTAGTGTTTGCTTTGAATTTTTAATCTCATTTTTGGAGGTAAAAAGGATATGTTTCTTTCATGCTATAGGCTTTCCTCGAGTGGCCCAAGATCCTTCTTTGCCCATTTATATTTAGGAAGAAGGCAATGTGAGGTTGACTGTGAGTTAAGTATACTGGTCAGGCTTACTGATTTATGGGCTTTCCTTTTGGGGGAAATTTTGAAGAAAGGTCTATTTGCTAGTGTTTACCCATGTAGACAATATTAGCATATTTTTCCCTCAGCATTATTTCTTGAAAAAGAAATTTCCAGTTCTTGTCCAGGGTAGCAGATGTCTAGTTTCTATGTCTTTTTTTGAAGAAGTGGTGTATACTATTTCTTAGATAATTTTTTTATTTCTCCCTTGGATATATAAACTTGATACCCAGTATTTTTGGATTCCTCAGCTTCTCAGATTTTTAGTCCTGTCTGTGAGTTCTCTGGGATATATTTCCTCCAATTAATTTCATCAATTGACTTCCTCCACTTATTTTTCAAACTCCAGATATCCATTACACTGTCTCATAACCTGATGGTCTCTAACTTCTCTGTATCATGAATTTACAGAACATATAACTAATAATTTCATGTAGTTTCCATGGTATCTTGGAAATGGACCCTAACGTAATCACTCTGGCATCTTAAATGGGAAGGCAAGAGTGAAAAGCAGAACAAAAGAAAGGAGGGAGAGTAGGAAGAAGGAGTAGGAAGAAAAGAAGGTCTCTATTCATGTTGTACATTTAATAAATCACTCACCTGTGTGTTTGCTCCCAGAGTTCAGTTTGTTTCTTCCCCAAGGTTTATCTTATTACTCATGGATACTAAGCACTGAATTTATTGTGTTTCCACTAAGCTCCAAATTCCTGTTCTTCCATCCTAATTATTTCCCCCCACGCTTTTTATTTTATTTTATTTTTAACTACTTGTCTTTGTGTAGAAATAGAGTGATTATTAGTAGGGAGGATATGGACAAAGAGGCATGAATTGGAGGTTGAGAAACACTATGATTGTGTCTAAATGCAGCCACTGTCCATGAACTTGAAGGGACAATTTACTAAATTACATGATGGATACAGACCCTCAAATTTGAGTCAGGGAGATAAACAGAAGGAAAAAAAATCATTGCCTATATTTCTGTCATTTCCCTCCTCCTTAATTTTTAGTCACCTTCTAGAAGTAAATCAGATAAGCCATTTCCTGGAGAGTCACTGGCCGAGTTCCCTGTAGCTGTCAGGCAGACATATCATCATGAACAATCTCTGAACTTCACATATGAACATACTTTTCAACAATTCTGACTTGCACTTCTGGCTGTAGAAATTCTTGGCTTTAACATAAACATTCAATAACCATTTCCACCTCCTTCCTCTGTCAGGTTCAATTCATCTCCTTTATTAAAAAGTTTAATAACTTAGATTTGTGTAGCACTTAAGTGTTTTCAAGTCAATTTCAGAAATAAAATTTCATTTCATTCTCAAACAACCCCTCAGATGTCAGAATTAATATCCCAATTTTAGAGACAAAGGAACTGAAGCCCGCAGAGATTCACTGCCTTTTCTTGGGTTACCTGGAAGCAATGGGCAGAATAAGATGACAAGTCAAGGTTTCTGATGTCTTATGTGAGTGAAATGAAGGCTAGTTCTGTTTCATTTGGCTTTTCTTTTCATGAGACAAGCATCGGTGGGGAAAAGCCTGATCTCTCGGACCTGGCCTGTCCTTTCGCCTTGCCTTGTAAATGCACAGGGTCCTTCTAGGGGTTTTAGTCCCATGACAATTATGCTTCTAAGTGCCTTCAGAAAAAAAAAAATTTGTTCTCAATCTTTCCACTCTAAATAGTTCAACGTCCAATAGCAACACATCTTGGAAAAGGATGCTGGTTACGAAAGGAGTATGGTAACACTTCTATTCATAAATGGTATTACCTGGTATTGTGAATCTTTGATATCAATTCCCATTTCATTGAACACTTCCCTATTTTTTACCCATGCATTCAAATGAATTTGTGGAACTGCTAATTCTTGCTAGGTACATAACAACATTCCCAGCACAGCTAAGAATTAGTCACGTAGCACCAAATTTTCAGGAAGATACACTACCAAATGAAATATTTTATTCTGAAATAAAATGAAGACTGAAGGAAAAATGGTTAAAAATGAAAAGACAGGGGGAACATTTATTATGTAACCCTTAACACTACTTGGACCATGGGAGACTGCAAGAAATGGTTGAATTCTCATTCCAATTTGTAAGACATTCCTGCATCATCCCTTTGGTCAAGGCTTTCTGGTGATGAATGAATCTGACTTTTACATGCCTGGGTAGTTAGGCTGTTTTTGTTAAATGATTCATTAAACTTGGTAAATCCAGAAAGAGGAGCTAGTTAGAGGAGATACAGTATTTCATGCAGGCTTCTTAAGATCTTTCCTCACATAATGAGCAGAGTTTCAAAACTTTTAACTATACTGCCACTAGCAATAAAATACTTTCCTGGGATATGTGTGGTACAGCTTTCTTTTTCTGGAACATATTCCTTGTCGGTGGAGAAAGCTGGAGAGGACTGAGTTGTCACATTGTCTCAAGTGAACACATTGTGAGCATAAAAAATTATTCCTTATTTTATTTTGATAACTTCACTATTTTTTACCCATATAGTTGTTTGTAAATGCATTGTGACAAAATGCTCAGCCCTTGAAAAATGATAACTTTGCAAGGAACCTTAATGAAGAATGAGTTTTACTTTTTGAAAGGGGAAATTGCATTTACAGTTTTTATATGTGCTTAGGTATTTGTGTGTGTTTCTGCTTTACATTAATCCATAGTCCTGTGAAATATAGGATCAACTTTAACATAGAAATTAGATTTTGAAAATTATATATTTGTAATATATGTAATATATACATTTTGAAAATTTTTGCATGGTCATTGAACTTATATTTAGAAAATCTGAGGGTGAAATGCAGGAACCAACAAATGATGATATTACAAATTATAATTGAGTTTGACTGGCTCTTGGGAGGTTGGAATTTCATATATGGCTCTATCACTAATTTAATCAAGGAGTTTAGCAAAATTAAGTATAATTATAATTCTGAGTTTTTCTATTGACAAATGAGGCAGATTGTCCACTAACATATTATAGAGTTACTAGAGGCCCAGTGCATGAAATTCATGCATGGGGGAGGGGGTGGGCTCAGCCCGGCCTGCACCCTCTCCAATCAGGGACCCCTCAGGGGATGTCCAACTTCTGGTTTAGGCCCGATCCTGATTGGGCCTAAAACGGCAGTTGGACATCCCTCTCTCGCAATCCAGGACCATGGCTCCTAACCGCTTGCCTGTCTGATCGCCCCCCAACTGCCCCCCTGCCATCCTGGTGATCCCCCAACTGCCCCCTGCTGGCCTGGTTGCCCCCCAACTGCCCCCCTGCCGGCCTGGTCGCCCCCTAACTGTCCAGAAGGAAGTCAGATGTCCAGAAGGTGTCCGATCACCTGGTGTAATTAGCATATTACCCTTTTATTAGTACAGATTCCTACAGGTAATTTTTTTTGTTAATGTATGTAGTTTTTATTTACATATCCAATAAAATTATATATTTAAATGTGATTTTCAGTGGATAGAGCATTGGCCTGCGGACTGAAGGGTCCCCGGTTTGATTCCGGTCAAGGGCATGTACCTTGGTTGCCCCCAGTTGGGGGTGTGCAGGAAGCAGCTGATAGATGTTTCTAACTCTCTATCCTTCTCCCTTCCTCTCTGTAAAAATATCAATAAAATAAAAAATAAATAAATAAATAAAATAAAAGTAATTTTCATATTTGTAACAATGATATCATTCTATTCTCTAAAGAGATGCATATTGTCTTCTAATATAGCCTATGGAGTTAAAAATTTTAGAGAATAGGAAATAAGCTTTACTCTGAAAGTCTGTTAGTTGCAATGTTGGGAGCTTCATCTTATTGCAGTATGAGATTCTGAACCTCGTGTATTTGGTCTTAGATATAGCCTAAAAGTTGTTTTTATGAATAATTAATTTACATGATTCACCTTCTAAATCAAGGTATTCTGTACTGATGTAGGAACCTATGGCTAATATTAACAAACATGCTGATAGGTATATTCTCTAATGTAAGCAACCCAGAAGTACTTGCTTTGTTTTATATGAATGCCTTTGAAGATTATTCATTTACCAAATATTTTCCATTTGACTTCTCTCTCTCTCTCGCTCCCACTCTAGCTCTCCCTCGTGCATTCTGTCTCTCCCTCCTCCACTCCTACCCCCAACTACTTCTGTGCAGTATTTTATGTCCTAGCTTTAGAATATTCAGGGAAGGAGTTGGAAATCCTCCCTGTCTTTTGGTTAATGATTAGATAAAGATGTCAGCATAATTTTTACTAATCATGGTTAAGGCCTTTTTTCAATGCATGTGGGCACTATAGGGGATGGTCTAATAGCCAGCAGGCAGCTGGTCTGATGCTTGGGGTATTAGATTAGGAGTCAGGCTACCTGACTCATTACCAAGCACCTGTGCCTAGGACCACATTGTGTCTCTTTTCTGTGCATTATTTATCTCATCTGTGAAGGAAAGTGTTTGGAAGGGATATTGACTATATCCCTTCAAATCAAGATTGCAGAGTTTCTTGCTAGTCTTTTAAGGAATACCATCAGCTCACTATGGCTACTGTTTCTGTCAAGAGAAAATCCAGAGAGCTCTACTTGATATGAATATTTTATCTAGAAGAAATGCACTGGTCACACACAGGGAGACCTCAAACTGAAGATGGTTAGAAGTTCACCTTTCAGCAGTGACAGCTGTTTATAAAGCCCCACCTCTGGGATCTCCTGAAAAAGGAGGAGCTTCTCTTGGCCACGCCCCATCCTGTACTGAGACCAGATGGTCTTCTCACTGATGTCCATTCTTTAGGGTCCTGTAATCCCATGGTAGAGAGTGCAGGACAATGGTGGAAGCATGAAGTCAGTGTTCTGAGGGATTTTCAGTTGCCCCAGCCAAGTAAGCCTAGAAAAATTGAAATATTTTCTAGTGCAGCCACTTAGGGTGGGTTCAGCATGCTTCATGGAGGTTAACAGCAACAAGAAAACATAATGCACACACACACAGGAAAGGTGTGTATGTGTGCATGTGCATGTGTGAAACTCTAACCAATTATCTTACTGAAATCCTGCTTCTCACACAAACTTCTGATCTTAGCGCAGTTCCCTGGTTCACCCCTTAGCCCACAAACCCGCCCTGCGAAGGCACTGAACTGAACTTGTCTGCATCCAGTGATCCACTGGATGCTCTGTCTGAACCAGGTTTATGAAGGTGCATCATTTTCCATCTCTCATAATGGGACATTAAAGGAACATACCTGATATTAAATTGATGAGGCTTTGAAATAACTGTTCCCCAGTGGTCATGAATCTGGCTAATGTTTAATGAGAATATAGAAGCCATTCTCAAAGTAAAATTTGGAGAGCACTGGGGTCCCTGAGATCCTTTTCAGGTATTGCAGAAGTCAAAATTATTTTCAATATAACAATAATAAAACATTTGGCTTTTCAATCTCTTTTATGAGTATATAATTAAATTTTGCAGAAAGTACATGAGAAGAGATATTGCAACAAATCAAATGCAGAAGCTGATGGGAGTATATAACTGACTAGAGGCCTGGTGCACAAAATTTGTGCACTCAAGGGACGAGGGGCTCTCAGCCCGGCCTGCACCCTCTTACAGTCCGGGAGCCTTAGGGGATGTCCGGCTGACGGCTTAGGCCCACAGGGAGCGGGCCTAAGCCGTCAGCCGGACATCCTTAGCACTGCCACGGAAGCAAGAGAGGCTCCTGCCACTGCCACTGTGCTCACCAGCCATGAGCCCGGCTTCTGGTGCACTGACCACCAGGAGGCAGCTCCTACATTGAGTGTCTGCCCCCTGGTGGTCAGTGCACGTCACAGCAACCAGTCATTCCATCGTTCAGTAGATTTGCATATTAGCCTTTTATTATATAACTGATATTAATGGGATACACTGAAATGTGAAATAATGACACAATCTTCAATATGTATTTTTGGAAAATATAGCTGTTTTTTATAAAATATTACTTAGGTTAACACACTGGCTTTTTATTGTTATTTCAGGTTCATTAATAAGTTAATGTTTTAAAATATCCATTCTTATTTTAACACAGTAAATATTGACACATATAAACCACTAAAGAAAATGCCCATAGGATTTTCAATATTTTTTTAAGAGTATAAAAGAGTCCTTGCGAATTGCTGACACTCAGAGGAAACCAGACCAAGTTTTCTTAGACTAGTTGTTTCTATTTGGTTTGCTTTTGGATTTGTTATCATGTTACTACTTCAGTGTGTTGAACTGACGTGAAAGTCGAGGGGCATAGAGGACAATGGTGAATAATAATAGGAAATATTTTTTAGTTTTTTTTTAATATTATCAACAAAAGATGACTTTGACTATGATGGCAATGAGAACAAAGTGATCATTGAACTGAGAAAGGAATTTTTTTCCTTTCATGGAAACAAATGAGTAGATAATTTATAAAATATATATACATATATTTTTAAATATATGAATTAAATTTATATATTTATAAAATATATAACTATACTTATATATAAATATATGACATGTTATTACATATATGTTAATATATATTATACATATAAAAGTATATGTTTTAGGACTTTCCCTTCTATAACTGTTCAAAGAAATGTACCTGAATAAAATAATAATTTATAAAACACCTGTAACTTTGAGGTCATATCACATGTTGTTTTTCAAGGTTCCAAAATAAGACTCTAGAGAGATGAATATATATTTTGTCTTGCTGGGCATTACTCAGAACATGACTTGTCAGATATAGAATACAAGGCAGCCTATATACATAGTGACTGATGCTAATAGTAAAAATTTACTTTGATTAGATTTGCAAGAATGTCATATATATTTTTAAAAATTTATCTTTATTGTTGAAAGTATTTCAGATGTCCCCCTGCCCTAGACTCCCTCTATCCCACCCCATCCCCTGGGCCTTCATGGCACTATTGTCTGAGTCCATGGGCTATGCATATATGCATGTAAGTTCTTTTGTTAATCTCTCCCCCTAGCCCCTTCCCTCTGAGATTCCTTAGTCTGTTCCATGCTTCTATGTCTCTGGATCTATTTTGTTCATCAATTTATTTTGTTTATTATATTCCATGTATAATTAGGATCATGTGATACTTTAAAAATCATAAACACTCTTACAATTAAAATAACTATTTAAAAAGCTAAGAGTTAAAGAAATTAGAACTAATTTTTACGGGTTATGTGTATGAGCATAGGTAAATATAAAATAAAACATTCTGATTAGCTCATTATCATACAAAGTTGAATTTTTTTCTATCCCTGAATGTCTAAAGTAATAGAGTTCCAGAAATAATATTTGCATTTTATTTGATGTGCCTAAACTTCACCTGAAGTCCTCCTTGTGGTATTCTTAGCACATTTCGTTCTTGAACTAGACTGTGGTAATTAACTTGTTCAAGTCTGTTCTGGGTGGTGTCAGTTAGAGAATAGAGAGTGCTTTGCTCCCATTAATTCTCTCTCCACAATATCACTTCCTGCTAAATTGATTATATTATTAGTAACTATTTAATATGTAATTGTCATAAATAAAAAACATTGCATGTATCCTTTTAAGAATGCATTTAAGTGGCTGAGGATCTCATTGTCCAAATAACAGTGACAGTAAAATGGTACCAGAAGAAAAAGATCACTGGAATTTGCATGATTATAGGGTCAATGTCACCTGTGTCATTATGAAAACATATACACACTTTGTAGTTCAAATGTTTAGTATGGAGGACAAACTTTTCTGAAATTCTATTTTTCTGTGTCCAAGCTTACATTAGATTAGCTTTTAAATAAATAACTATAAATTATGAAATATTTAACTATTACCATTAACAGAACTAATAATTAGGAAAAACATTTTACAAACATATCCACATATATATACAAACTAGTTTTATGTCTAAAAGAAACAGAACAGTCTTTGTTGATACCTTGCAGTAATAAATATGATTTAGAAAATGTATGAGTCATTTTTTTCTTTATTGATTAAGGTATTACATATGTGTCCTTATCCCCCCATTAACCCCCACCCCACTCACGTTCATGCCCTCACCCCCATAGTATCTGCGTCCATTGGTTATGCTTATATGCATGCATACAAGTTCTTTGGTTGATCTCTCCCCCTTACCCCCACCCTCGCCTACTTTCCCTCTGAGGTTTGAGCATCTGATCGATGCTTCTCTGTCTCTGGATCTGTTTTGGATCAACAGTTTATGTTGTTCATTATAATCCACAAATGAGTGAGATCATGTGATATTATTTATTTTTCTCTGATTGACTTATTCCGCTTAGCATAATGCTCTCCAGCTCCATCCATGCTGTTGCAAATGGTAGGAGTTCCTTCCTTTTACAGCAGCATAATATTCCATTGTGTAGATGTACCACAGTTTTTTAATCCATTCATCTACTGATGAGCACTTAGGCTGTTTCCAAATCTTAGCTATTGTAAATTGTGCTGCTATGAACATAGCAGTGCATATGTCCTTTCTGATTGGTGTTTCTAGTTTCTTGGTATATATTCCTAGAAGTGGGATCACTGGGTCAAATGGGAGTTCTATTTTTAGTTTTTTAAGGAAACTCCATACTGTTCTCCACAGTGGCTGCATCAGTCTGCATTCCCACCAGCAGTGCACGAGGGTTCCTTTTTCTCCGCATCCTCGCCAGCACTTGTCATTAGTTGATTTGTTGATGATTGCCATTCTGACAGGTGTGAGATGGTACCTCATTGTCATTTTGATTTGCATCTCTCAGATGATTAGTGACTTTGAGCATGTTTTCATATGTCTCTTGGCCTTCCTTCTGCCCTCTTTTGAAAAGTATCTATTTAGGTCCTTTGCCCATTTTTTGATTGGGTTGTTTATTTTCCTTTTGTTAAGTTGTATGAGTTCCTTGTAAATGTTGGAGATTAAACCCTTATTGGAGATAACATTGGCAAATATGTTCTCCCATGCAGTGGGCTTTCTAGTTGTTTTGTTTATGGTTTCTTTTGCTGTGCAGAAGCTTTTTATTTTGATGTAGTTCCATTTGTTTATTTTCTCTTTAGTTCCCACTTCCCTGGGAGCTGTATTAGTGAAGATACTGCTTCGGCATATGTCTGAAATTTTGCTGCCTGTGGACTCCTCTAATATTTTTATGGTTTCCCGTCTTGTGTTTAAGTCCTTTATCCATTTTGAGTTTATTTTTGTGTATGGCGTAAGTTGGTGGTCTAGTTTAATTTTCTTTTTTGCATGTATCTGTCCAATTTTCCACCACCATTTATTGAAGAGACTATCTGGACTCCATTGTATGCTCTTGCCTCCTTTGTCAAATATTAATTGAGCATAGTGATTTGGGTCAATTTCTGGGTTCTCTGTTCTATTCCATTGGTCTATATGTCTGTTCTTGTTCCAGTACCAGGCAGTTTTGAGAACAGTGGCTTTGTAATACAGCTTGATATCTGGCATTGAGATCCCTCCTACTTTGTTCTTCTTTCTCCAGATTGCTGTGGCTATTCGGGGTCTTTTTTTTTATTCCAGATGAATGTTTGTAGAGTTCATTCTAGGTCTGTGAAATATGCTGTTGGTATTTTAATGGGGAGTGCATTGAATCTATAGATTGCTTTTGGTAGTATGGACATTTTAATGATTTGATGCTACCAATCCATGAACATGGTATGTTCTTCCATCTGTTTATGTCTTTCTCTATCTCTTTTTTCAACATCCTGTAGTTTTCTGAGTAGAAGTCTTTTACCTCCTTAGTTAAGTTTATTCCTATGTATTTAATTTTTTTTTTTTTTTGGTGTGATGGTAAGTGGCATTGCTTTTTAAATCTCTCTTTCTGTAAGTTCACTATTGATGTATAAAAATACCATAGATTTCTTGGTGTTAATTTTGTATACTGCTACATTGCCAAATTCATTTATTAAGTCTAATAATTTTTTGATGGAGACCTTAGGGTTTTCTATGTACAGTATCATGTCATCTGCGAATAAGGACAGTTTTACTTCTTTTTCAATTTGGATGCCGTTTATTTTTTCTTCTTGTCTGATTGCTGTGGCTAGCACTCCCAGTACTATGTTGATCAGGAGTGGTGAAAGCGTGCATCCCTGTCTTGTTCCTGTTCTTAGGAAAAATAGTTTTATTTTTTGCCCATTGAGTATGATGTTGGCTGTAGGTTTGTCATATAAGGCTTTTATTATGTTGAGGTATGCTCCTTCTATTCCCACTTTGCTGAGTGTTTTTATCAGAAAAGGGTGTTGGACTTTGTCAAGTGCCTTTTCTGCATCAATTGATATGATTATGTGATTTTTGTCTCTGAATTTGTTTATGTGATGTATTACGTTTATTGATTTGTAGACATTGTACCAGCCTTGCATCCCTGGAATAAATCCCACTTGGTCATGGTATATGATCTTTCTAATGTAATGCTGGATCCTATTTGCTAGAATTTTGTTGAGGATTTTAGCATCTATGTTCATCAGGGATATTGGCCTTAATTTTCTTTCTTTGTGGTATCTTTATCTGGTTTTGGGATTAAGGTAATGCTGGCTTCATAGAAAGAGCTTGGAAGTGTTCCTTCCTCTTGAATTTTTTTTGGAATAGTCTGAGGATGATTGTTTTTAGTTCTTTGAATGCTTGGTAGAACTCCCCTGTAAAGCCATCCAGACCAGGGCTTTTGTTTGCTGGACGCTTTTTGATTACTGTTTCAATTTCTTCCATAGTTATTGGCCTATTCAGGTTTTTTTTTTTTATTCTTCCTGATTGAGTTTTGGAAGCTTGTATTTTTTTAGGAATGTGTCCATTTCCTCGAGGTTGTCCAGTTTGTTGGAGTAGAGTTGTTTGTAGTATTTTTTTACATTCCTTTGTATATCTGTGGGGTCAGTTGTTACTTTACCTCTTTCATTTCTGATTTTGTTTGTTTGGGTCCTCTCTCTTTGTTTCTTGGTGAGCCTGGCTAGAGGTTCATCATTCTTGTTTATCCTTTCAAAGAACTAGCTATTGTTTTCATTGATCTTTTGTATTGTGTTTTTGGTCTTTATGTCGTTTATTTCGGCTCTGATCTTTATTATCTCCTTCCTTCTGCTTACACTGGGCTTTTCTTGTTGCTCTCTTTCTAATCCTTTAAGTTGCAAGGTTAGAAAATTTATTACCATTTTTTCTTGTTTTTTGAGGTAGGCCTGTAGAGCTATGAACTTCCCTCTTAAGATTGCTTTCATTGTGTCCCATAGGTTTTGGATTGTTGTGTTTTCATTGTCATTTGTTTCTAGGATTTTTTTTTTCTTCTTTGATCTCTTTGGTAACCCAGTCATTATTTAATAGCATGCCATTTAGCCTCCCAGTGTTTGATATTTTTATTGTTTTTATTATAGTTGATTTCTAGTTTTATGTCATTATGATCTGAGAAGATGCTTGTTATGATGTCTATCTTCTTGAATTTGAAGAGACTTTGCCTGTGTCCTAATATATGGTCTATCTTTGAGAATGTCCCATGTGCACTTGAGAAGAATGTATATTCTGTAGCTTTGGGGTGAAATGTTCTGAAGATGTCAATTAAGTCCATCTGATCTAGTGAATCATTTAGGTTTGCTGTTTCTTTGCTGATTTTTTTAAAGAGGATTTATCCAATGGTGTCAGTGGGGTATTAAAGTCCCCTACTATGATTGTATTGCTATCAATCTCTCCCTTGATATCTTCCAGAAGTTTTTTTATGTTTTTGGCTGCTCCTGTATTGGGTGCATATATGTTTATCAGAGTTATATCCTCCTGTTGGATTGTTCCCTTTAGTATTATGTACTGGCCTTCCTTATCTCTTGTTATGGCCTTTACTTTGAGGTCTATTTTGTCAGATAAAAGTATTGCTACCCCAGCGTTTTCCTCATTTCCATTTGCCTGAAAAAAATTTTTTGCCATCCCTTTACTATCAGTCTGTGTGCATCCTTTGTTCTGAGGTGAGTCTCTTGCAGACAGCAAATATATGGGTCATGTTTTCTTATCCACTCAGCTACCCTATGTCTTTTGATTGGAGCATTTAATCCATTTGTGTTTAATGTTATTATTGATAAGTACTTGTTTGTTGTAATTTTTATTCTCAATGATTGTGTTTCTTCTTGCCTTTCTCTTTCTTCTTTTCACAGCAGTCCCTTTAGCATTTCTTGCATTGCTGGCTTGGTGATAATAAACTCTCTTATCCCTTTTTTGTCTGTGAAGCTCCTGATTCCACCTTTAATTTTAATGATAGCCTTGCTGGGTATAGTATTCTTGGATTCAGTCCCTTGCTTTGCATCACTTTATATATTTCATTCCATTCTCTTTTGGCCTGGTGTGATTCTGTTGAGATATCAGTTGATATTCTAATGGGAGATCCCTTGTACGTAACTTTCTGTCTCTCTCTAGCAGCCTTTAAGATCCTTATTTTGTCGTTGATGTTTGCCAATTTAATTATGACATGTCTTGGTGCTGGTCTTTTTGAGTTCATCTTGTTTGGGACTCTATGTGCTTATTGGACTTGTGTGGTTTTTTTTCTTGCCAATATCAGGGAAGTTTTCTGTCATTATTTCTTCAAACAGGTTTTCTATTCCTTGCTCTGCTTCCTATCCTTCTGGCACCCCTATTATGTGGATGATGTTTCATTTTGTGTTGTCCCAAAGCTCCCTTAGGCTCTCCTCTTGCTTTTTAAGTTTTCTTTCCAGTAGCTGCTTTGTTTGTATATATTTTCCTACCTTGTCTTCTACTTTGCTGATGCTGACCTCAGCCTTTTCTAGTCTACTTTTTAAGCCTTCCATTGTGTTCTTTATTGCAGCTCTGTCATTCTTCATTTCCTCTTGTTTCCTTTTCATGTTGGTGACATTCTCATTCAGCTCCTTATAATTCTCATTGAGTTGTGTGTATTTGTCATCCAGCCATTTGAGCATCTTATAACCATTACTTTGAATTCTTTCTCTTACATGTTACTTGCCTCCATTTCATTTAACTCCTTTTCTGGTGAATCCTCTTTGTCTTTCCTTTGGGGATTGTTTTTTGGTCTCCCCATGTTTTCCTGTAATGTTTTAATTGTTTCTGTGACCTAGATCCAACTGCTTTGCTGCCCAGGTTCTTTTAGGGGTGGTGCTACTGGTGTGATCTCAGGTCTCCTGGTCTTGGTGATCTAGCGCAGCTCCTTACTTGAGCTATTTGGGTTCTATTGATGTAGTTGGATCTTAAATGTTAGTTTTTTATTTGTGGATGAAGTTTTGTCACAGATTGGCAATGTGACTCACCCTCGGCTTTGTTGTGCAAGCTGTTTTGGATGTAATTGTGGTTCAGCTGTTGTGGAAAAGGTTGTCTGAAGTCTCACTGATATGTGCTCACTGTGGATTCCACGAGTCCATGGCCTGGGAGGAAGGAGTTTCGGGGCCTGAGGCTAGGTACTGTGACTTTGGCCGGTGTGGTATGACTCTTGCTGGATTAGCGTCTCTTGGCAACTCACTACAAGGGGTCTGCAGCCTGTGACAGCAGGGGGTGGGTGTCTCGTAGTCTGTGGTTAAGTGGGACTCTGGCCAAAGTGATTTCCTTCTCTGAATCACAATGGGATTCAGGATCCAGCAGCTGGAAATATGGGAATCTTGAGGTCTGTGGCTGAAACAATGTGACTTTGTCCAGGGAGGCAAGTCCTCAGTAACTCACCAAGCTGTCCAGAGGTAGATAGCCAGGAGGGGGATGACATGGATCCTACTGAGGGAGCTGTGCACCCTTGGTTGCAGAGGCACATGCCCAGTGGCAGCACACTGAGGGGCCCCAGAGCCGTATGCAAGGGGTGTGTGCTCATGGGGCCCACATGCTGGATCAGAGTGATTGTGGTGTGCCACTAGCCCTGTGGAGGGAGAAGTCCCATTTTCTGCTTTGGGGGATGTGCACCCGTGGGTGGATATGCACACGCAATGGCTGCTTAGAGGTGCCCAGGATCTGTCTGCTAGGATAGTGGGCTCAGGGGGCCCCTGTGCTAGAGCGACACTCCTGCAGGGACTATATGCCAACAGCTGGGGTTGTGCCTTGTGACAGCTCAGAGAAGCACCCAGGGGCTGCCTGCTGGGGCCGTGGACTCAGGGGGCTTGCATGCTGGATTGGACACAACTGCAGTGACTGGAGGTTGGCAGCTGAGGAGGGGGAAGTCTGAGTTTCTGCTGCCGGAGCCTTGAGCCCTTGGTTGGATATGAGTGCACCTGGTAGCCGCACACAGCGGCACCCGGGAGTCACCTGCTGGGGCGGTGGCCTCAAGGAGCCTGTGTGCTGAAACCACGCGACTGCCGTGTCTGTGGGTAGATAGCTGGGAAGGGGTAAGTTCAAATTTCTACTGCCGGGGCCATGCACCCTTGTTTTGATATGGACACACCCAGCGGGGACTCAAGGAGGCACCCAGGAGCTGCCTATAGGGGCAGCAGGCTCTGAGTTATCCAGAGGTCAGCAGCCTGGGAGGGAGATGTCCGAATTTTTGCTGCCTTGTGCCCTTGGTTAAAATCGTGCATGCCCAGCTGGGGCTCACAGACATACCCAGGAGTCATCTGTCGGGGTGGTGGAGCTCAGGAGACCTGCGCTCTGGAAAGGAGCAGCTGTGGTGTCTGGAGGTTGGAAGCTGTAGAGTGGGAAGAGTTAGTTTTTGCTGCTGGGGCCTTGCGCCCTTGGTTGGATTCATGTGCACCCAGAGGCAGCTCACAGAGGCACCTGGGAGCTGTTTGCCAGGGCGACGCACTCATGCACTCAGGGGGGCCCTGGCGCTGAAGCCGCCTGACGGAGGTGTCTGTGGGCAGGCAGCCAGGAGTGGGGGAAGTCCAAATTTCTACTGCCGGGGCAGTGGGGCAGTGAGTCCTTGTTCGGATAAGAGCGTGCCCAGCAGGGGCTCACAGAGGCACAACCTTTGCAGCCTTTGGCTCAGGAGGACTGTGTGCTGGAAAAGTGCAACTGTGTAGTCCAGAGATTGGCAGCTGTGGGGTGGGAAGACTCAGTTTTTACTGCTGCGCCCTTGGTTGAATTCGTGCATGCGCTCCCAGTGGCTGCTTACAGAGGGGCTGTTTGCCAGGGCGGTGCACTCAGGCCCTTGTGCTGAAGCCACATGACTGAGGTGTCTGTGGGCAGTCAGAGGGGAGTGGAGGAAATCCAGAATTCTACTACCTGGGGCCTTGCTCGCTTGGTTGGTTTCACGCACGCCCAGTGGCGGCTTCCAGGGCAGCGTCCTCTCGCACTCAGAGGGGCCCTGACACTGAAGTTGCGCAACCGAGGTGTCTGTGGGCAGGTATCCAGGAAAGGGGAATTCAGAATTTCTACTGCCGGGGCAGTGTGCCCTTGTTTGTATAAGAGCGTGCCCAGTGGGGGCTCACAGCAGCACCCAAGAGTGGCCTGTGGAGCAGTGGCTCAGGAGGCCTGTGCGCTGGAAAAGCGCCACTGTGGTGTCTGGAGTTCTGCTGCTGGGGAGAGGGAAGTTGCACTTACTGCTGCAGGAGCTGTGCACCCTTGGAGATGGAGATTCTAGGGTCTGCAGGTCTGCAGGTGGGGCAGCAGGATTTTGGCTGGGGTGTCTGCAGGGTCGCAGGCAGTGCCCAAGGCCTATCTGGGCAGTGGTGCTGATGAGTTCCTAGAAGAGGCCCCTCTCCCCTTCAAGATGGTGTGGGCTCCGTGCCTGAGCCCCGCAGCCCGGGGAGTGCCTGCAGCGGTGGTAGGTGATCCCTGTCCAGGGGAGTCTGGTCTGCCAGCCCCTGCTACTCCTGCCGGTTTAAACTGTCCGTCACTCACACTCATACCACACACATCCACACACTCTCCTTTCACCTCCTCACTCACTCACATCTTCTCCCTCACCTCCATCCTGCCAGCTGCCATCTTCCTCTGTTGTATGAGGCATTTTAGATAGAAAACTCCTTTTATGTTGGTATGAAAAGACCAGGTTGTCAAATCAGGCACACAGGAGTCAGATGACTTACGGAGTATTTGGCTTTCCTGATAATTTTATATATACAGGTATTCACGATGGGCCCACCAAAGCAGGATGAAGCAAGATCCACCAGCATTGCACCCCATCCCCACCCCAGCTACTCCTGTCTCAAATCCTGGGCCTGCATTTAAAATATGTGTTTTATAAGCATTTTTATATCTCAAGGCTGCAGGTAATTTATGTAGTAACTTCACTTACGCAGAAGGGAAACATTTTATTATAAATCAGCACCATTTTAGACCTAGGTAGTTATATAGCTTACCTAGTATTTTTCAGGGAGCCATCCCCAATAAATCCGTAATTACCAGATTTCATTACTATAAGCAACCAATACAAACTAGGTACATCCTATTAAAAGTTCCTATAACAGGGGCTCTCCTACAAGTTAATGGGATTGACTTATTTCCGGGTGGCCTATCATTAATATATTTGCCACAAGATTAGGCTGGGTTGCCTTCCTTCTTTTCCAAGGTTGTTGCTTTGGTAAAATGAGAGAATGCATGTCAAAGTGATGCTAGCCATCTCCTTCTTGTTTCTATTCATTTTAAAAAATAATTAAACTTATTTTATTCATTTCAGAGAGGAAGGGGGAGGGAGAGAAACAAGGAAACATCAGTGATGAGAGAGAATCATTGATCAGCTGCCTCCTGCACACCCCACTCTAAGATCGAGTCCACAACCTGGGCATGTGCCCTGACCAGGAATTGAACCATGACCTCCTGATTCATAGGTTGTCACTCAACCACAGAGCCATGCCAGCTGGTCATGTTTCTATTAATTTTTAAATTGCTTAGATTTGGGACAAATATTATTGATTATTGATAATAGTGTTAATGTGACTATTAAAAAATCTTATATCAGATATTCCCAAGTTTCTCAGATATTGTACACATTTTGATCTGAATAGTAAATATTTGGCTCAGAAAATTCCCTTACTTATGTGATTGTGACTCAGATTGGAAGATAAGAAATTTAAAACCCAGAGACCTTGAACAATTTCCTAAAGTTTTACATATGCGCGGTGGAGTATTTTCTTTACATGCAATCACAAGTCAGTATTTGTCTGCTCAACTAGCATAAATCTTCAAATTAGTAAATCTTATTATTTTTACCTTAACTTCCATTATTTCTTTGTTTCCATTGAGTTGTGACATTACTAGATATTATATTTTAGCAGAGGATTATGTTATTTTATATAAAATTATTGGCACAGAAAACTGAAGAGAAAGCTGAACTAAAAGTAACACGTAAGAGAATCATGTAAAAAACCGTAATGATATAAAATAACTTTCTGATAATTGTACTTGACTTAAATTTAGCTACATATAACCATAACATTTATTCTGAATTACTTCAGATAACTTTAACATGACTTCTCATAAAATACTGAGTGCTATTTTATAGAAGAACATTATTATTCTTTATAGATGAATAAGAATTGTATGGAAGTAGATAAATATCAAATTACCTTTACTGACATGACTGATGGTGAAATTTATCAAAATAATCCTCAGAAATGCTTGCCAATCCACTCCTTTTTCACTAGGAGAATGGGTTCTTTTAGATAATGAATCATAGAAGGTTTTCATATACAAGCCACTTAACATTTTAGTATACATAATTTGAAATGTTTATAAATATATTAGGACATTGACAAAATGACATGAACATGGCACTGATAAAAATACACTGAAGATAAAAGAGATTAAAATTTGTTTTTACAATTAAAATTATCAGGATGATTCTGTCATGCCATTTATATCAAAGTGGCTGCCAGTGATACCAGAGAGAGAAAATGAGTTTTATTTTGGAAAGACTGCTTATTAAGATTTTGAGCAAAGCATTTTGTGAAGACAGAAGGAGCAATCATCCAAATAGATACTGAAGTTATTGTCACTACAACATGCCACTTTCAGATGCCCATCACTCATTATTGTTTGTAGAGGAGTGTAATCTTTTTAGAGAGGAAATAAAGATTGAATTTATATATTCAACATGTAGCATTTTTAGGTTACTATAATACAATTCATTGTAGTTTAGACAGATCAAGGTTAAAGACACTCAAACTCTTTTCCCAATCTCATAAACCACTCTTAACTCTTACAATATTTTAAGTGTCCAAAGGGGATTGATTGGGCACAGGGAGATAAGATCTGAGAGGTTACTGAGAAAGAGCATTCTTTGCATTATATCTTTGCCCTTGATATAGTATGATGATGACATTTTTAGGAAAAGTTCTAGTTCAATGATCTGTGTGCCTGCCTCTCTATATTTCCTTTCCAAAACAGGCAAAATAGAGATATTCAGGTGAGGATATGTAGCATAAGTTCATAGACTTTGTCTATTGTGATAGCATTGCATCATGGTTCTGTGAAGACTACAGAATTAATGTTCAAAAATATACATGTAAATGTTGTATGACTTTACATTGGAGAGAGTCTACTCAGTTTTCCGTTGTTTCTTTCTTCATGTCCTTTCTTTATATGCATCAATCACTGATCAGGCTGGGTTGCCTACCTATATTGCACTGAAGAGCACTGTAATCTATATATCTCTTACTATATGTCTCTGTAAGGCCCTGACTATTCCAACCTGGTTTCCATTCCAAATTTTCCACCATATAGGGGAATTACACCTCTCCCCCCACCACAAACACACAGTTAAAAATGCTGTCATCTGGCCTCTACTATTCTGGGAACTAGTAATCCTACTGATAATAGATCAATTTTGTTGCATCATTTCCTACTGTAATCCATAACCTATAGAAAATGTCAATCTATTGAGTTAATCTACAATGCCAATCGCTCCTTACAAGCATTTTTCTTAGATCAGCTTAGAAAGTCCAGAGGAATCAAGACATTTAGAATTCTATCCAGACATGCTCAGGTACGCTCATTTCAAACATCAAGATGACTCCTTCTCTGTCAGGCCCTGACTTTGTCATAGGAAATTTGCTGAGCCTGAAATTGTTGCCTTTTCTCAATTTTGACACCTTGTTCCATTGTGTCCTGAGCCCTGTGTCTGCTGAGTTAGTTCTCCAGCTGTGGGTGATGAGAGTCTCTTAAAATGCAGTCATGAAACCATCCACCTTCTGCAACTTCTTTCAAGATATAGTGAGCTGTCCTGAAACTCTCATCTATTTTTTATAATGCATCCATAACACTCATCTACAACCACCACCCAGATCTGGAGTACTTATAATTTGTAGGCCAAGATATTGTACAGTTTATTACCGCCCCTCTAGCTATCATGCCCTAGTTACCACAATCTAGATCTTCTGCAGCACAGAGCCAGATAGGATATTCCAGATATGCCAGTGATCAGTTAACCATCAAATCCACCTGGAGCAGCTCTACCCAACCTGATTCCCAGGGATATAGGGATCACCCCTTGGCGGCTGAGCCTACTGAAATCGCCTTTCAACATGGAGCTGTTTGGGGGTGGGGGGACAGCACCCAGCTCAAGTTCTAGGGCTGCCCACATTTCTTATTTTAGTTCTATAGATTTTTTTAAAATTTTATTTTATTGCTTAAAGTATTACAAAGAGTAGTACATATGTCTCCTCCCCCCCCCCCCCCACATTGTCCAATTGCCTCTGAGTGTGTTAGAACTAAGCCCTTTGATCATCTCCAGAGACTCTGAATGACTGACTTTACTGATTTTGACCAGTTAAATATGAGGTTCTCCATGGGGAGAGGTTTCCCGGGCCCCCACACCATATTCCACAAGCCCTGCCTCACCAGGTTGGCTTTGATCCTTTTATGAGCTCTGTGTGCCATAATCCCCACCAAGCTCACGTGTTTTTAATGACTATTTGCACCTACAGTCTTCTTTGTGGGGGTGGGTGTAATAGGCCATCACAGCCCCCTAACCCATATTGTGGGTTAGATGTGATCAGGATTTTACGTCACCTCTGCTACCTGCGGAAGGAAGCCTGTAGCTGAGGATTACTTTCAGTGCACACACCCTGCTCCTTGTATCAGAGCAGAGCAAACACCAAGGTGTGATTTACAGTCCAGAGCTCTGCACAGCATCAGGCAGGTATGGCTTCGCTTACTTCCCTCCCGGCCTCTCATTCACTAGGAGGATTTTCTTAATAAATCACTTTCACTTGAATTCTTGACTCAGTATCTGCCTCTGAAAGAACCGGAAGTAAGAAAAGTATTTTATAACATGCGGGTGATTTTGCAAGAGCTGCACCTGATAGAAAGCAGCAAATCCAAAAAGAGAAATGGGCTATGACAATAGAAGGGACAGAGCCCAGTACTGAAGTCTCAGTAAGGAATTCAGGCAGTTAGGTTACAGAGATGCATGGAATGACTCAACTGAGTGCCAAGTTTGGGTCTACAGGAAGTCTCCGTTACTATAGATCAACAAAATGGCCATTGACCATTGAACATTATTTAAAGATGAAGGTGGGAAGCCCTGAGCATAACTGAATTCAGATCAGTCTGTTTCATGTGTTCCTGGTCAAAAGTGACCAATGAAATTCAGGCAATAGGTCTATATCATGAACCTTCCCTAGAAGTTTAGGAGAGTAATCTCTTAGTGATAGAGGTAATATGTCCACTCCAGGAACAGGGTAGTAAGTATTACAGGTAAGGAGTGTTTCTGGATATTTAGATAACAATAAAAAAGGAAAAAAATCACGTTTAACCTCCATAAATGCTTATTTATTTTAATTGTTAATGTACCAATTTAGCAGACTTTAACCATTAAAAATGTGATTCATGTTTGTGTGTCTCTGTGTGTGTGTGTATGTGAGTGTGTGTAGTTCAAATGAAAGGTTCTGTAAACATCTATACCATAGATTTTATAACAAAAAAAGTCCGTATGAAAAGGGGCTTGGGAGGAATGGTAAAATATTTTTAGGTTGTAGTTGGGGAGAAGCTTGGGCAGGAAGATAGCCTGTGGGTCTGATACTAGTAAACTGCATAACACAGATCTTTCAGCCATGGGTGTCAGTAGGGAGACCAGTGAAAATAGAGCAACACAAGAAATAATCAAAGATTATAGTGATTTTGTGTTCTGTTGATTTTTTTTAAAGTAATAAACTTGTCAGAAGTTATTCTTTGTCAGCAAAAGCCTGGGGATTATGCACCACACTTTCCACCATAACACAAAGTAGAAATAATAAACCAGTCCAGAATATTCACAAGCCATTGCAATAAGAACATTTTTCAGATTAGACAGTGGAAAAGTAGCATTCACCATTTTCAACAATTTTCACAAAAAGGATGGTAACTCTGAGCCTATTGTTGATGAGGAACTAATTTAAGAATCTAAAGTTTGAATAAATGCATATGGAGCAATATGTAAGTGTTGCTAGAATGTTAGAACATCAAGTTGGATTTGAGTAATAATTGTGCATTCTTGCATGACTTTTTCCAGGTATTGAATTTCCAAGAGGACACCCCAGGATTATATTAATAAGTTTAATTAACATAATTCATCATTAACTCCCTAGTTAGTATGAGGATTTGGCGTATTTCTCCCCTGTTATTACAACGTTCTTGACTTTGTGTGGGTTTGACCTAGTTTGCAGTTGCTTAGTATTGAAGAATTATGCCATTTTTGCTTCCTCATTTCCCTTCTAACTTTCCTATGCTCCCGCTGTGACCTCCTGGAGATTTCTCACTTATCCCAGAACACCAGGCATTGACTGTCTCAGCAATTAGTTAGCAAGACTTGCTTACTTAGAAACCTGTGGTTCACCCACAGATCAAACACTGGAGGAAGAAAATACATTTCTTATCACTTGCAGTCAGACCCTTCTTCATCTTGTTTTCCTGAACTCTTCCTCCCCACCTGCCATGTGTCATACATTCTCCCTTGAATTCAAGCAAAATATTCTTACAGCCTCCTGTGGAAACTTTTTTTTTCCAACCAGTTCCTAGAATTGTCTCTTTTTGCACCTTTCAGAATATATAACCAGCTTGTCTTTCTTTACTATAAGGTTATTTAAGAAAGTGACAACTTAGCCATTGGTCACCATGCCTCATAGTTGAGTTGAAACACTACTGGGGCAGCAGTATATGATACTGTGATTGTCAATGGGGAAAGAGAAGCTCTCTATGCAGCCCAGGTGAAGGTCTTTCCCAGGGTGACTATACTTAGTGTTACTTTAATTTCCTAATAAGGATTGTTTGGCATTAACCCTCCAGTTAACTATAATGTGAATAGTAGTTAGCATAGTTTATGTTTAGCATGCATATATTCATGTGTATGTGGATTTATAATTCATTATTTTTGTGAACTCTATACATTTCAATCAGAAAAACATATCAATAATCCTCCATCCTTTGTATGTCCCTGTAATGCACTGTGTGAAAAATCTCATCATGTTTTTATAAAATAGGTACTACCTGAATGGGCCCAAAAAGCAATTGTAGTAAAGTTACCATCTGGTGCCTGCACCTGAAATTGAGCTGGCAGATCTGGACATGGGTTTCTCTATTGCCATACATAAAACTTTTCATCAAGTCTCATTATCCTGCAGCAGATGACACCATTGACCATTTCTCTTTAAAAATGTTTCTCCATTGAATTTTGTAAAATCACTCCATCCTGGTTGTTCTATATTACTGGTTATAGCTCGTTCTTTTTCCCTTTCTGTCTTATTATTCTGATTCTACTTTACATTTTTATATTTCCCAGTATTCTTTATTCATGGTTCTATTTCTGATAGATTTTATTTCAGTTGAAAATAACTTTTCAGTTGGCTTGTGCACAAAGAAAATGTATTGGCTCAAGTAACAGGCATAGGCTGGGCCTCACTGTGAGGCTCAAAATATGTCACCAAGGTCCAGTTATGCTTTCTCTCCAAGTTCAACTCTATTCTCTTCCTCCATGTGTACGAGTTGATTTTACAAAAATCTTCTAGCAAAAAGGTAGGAACAGAGTCAAACTGTGAGCTTCCTAATGCAAACCTAAGGGAAAACTTACCTATCACTATCTGTGAAGGCTCAGAGTAAATCTTTAGTGACATGTTGGCTCTCATGGTTCAGATTTTTATCCAGAAGAGCATGACAATGAGTGGAGTATGTTGACTAGCATAGGTCAGTGCCTGGTAATGGACTTCCCCCTCTCCCGCCAGAAATGCTTTTCCTTTTATTTCAGAGAAAAGGAAATAAAGTCAGATACTTGCCCACCCCACCACCTCCTTAGTTTCTGCCTCACCCAGAATATGGAGTGAAGGAAGGATAGGGCCCAGTCTCCTATGTAGCCTGCCCTTCTCCCAACCCTTGCTCCCTCAAAGTGGCAAGGTTAGAAATAAAAGTAACTATGTTGTTCCTCTCCTGGCACTGGACAGAGGCTCTACTGCAGCCAAGAAGGAAGGGAGGGTGCAGATGAGGGGAAAGGATTACTCAGTCACTATACAGATGCCCCCTTCCCAGGCAGAGAAGCTGCCCTGGTTGGCTGCAAAGGGATGGAAGGGGTGGAGGTAGGTTATGGGGCAAGGAGATGAGAAAAGCCCTGAAAACCTTTCCCTTTAACCTGACATCCTATATAATAAAGAGGTAATATGCAAGTTGACCATCCATCCAACACACAAGATGGCTGCCCCCATGTGGTCAAAGATGGACATCCCCATGTGGACACAAGATGGCCACCACAAGATGGCCAGCAGGGGAGGGCAGTTGGGAGGGACCAGGCCTGCAAGGGAGGGCAGTTGTGGGCAATCAGGCCAGCAGGGGAGGATAGTTAGGGTTGATCAGGCCAGCAGGGGAGGGCAGTTAGGGGTGACCAGGCCAGCAGAGGAGGGCAGTTAGGGGCAATCGGGCTGGCAGGGGAGCAGTTAGGCATTGATCAGGATGGCAGGGGAGTGGTTAGGGGGTGATCAGGCTGGCAGGCAGAAGTAGTTAGGGTCAATCAGGCAGGCGAGCAGTTGGGAGCCAACAGACCTGGATTGTGAGAGGGATCCCAGATTGGAGAGGGTGCAGGATGGGCTGAGGGACACACACACACACACACACACACACACACACACACACATCCTGTGCACAAATTTCATGCACCGGGCCTCTAGTATTTATATTTTATATTTACAATTATAAGGGGGTTAGGAAATTTTGAGTAATAGTTCTTTAAAGGCAGAAAGTGAAAGCCAAATAGCACCCCTTCTTGGGTCTTGGTCATATTTTTTGCCTCCTAGCTCCAAAAACTTTCAGTAGGAAAAGGGGAAACAGGAGGTAGGGGGTGGAGGAAGAGACTGTTTGAGGGTCCTGAGCCTACAACTCACTCCAAAAGAAAGTGAGATAGCAGAGTAGAGACAGCTGAGTCCCATCCAGAAAAGGGCCACTTGTATCCTGCCTCTCCATCAGCTCCCCACATCCCCATGTGGCTTAGGCGGGGGCTATGCCAGACCCATCTCCTCTATCATGCTGCATGGTGTCTCATCCTCCTCCTGCAGCAGGTCAGCCTGCTCAATAGCCCTTAGTACACTCTTCTTGACATCACCCCCCATCAAGAACTCATCCAAGATGAAGTAACCCTTCTCAAAATTAAAGATGATGTCCAGCTCACACACACTACCGAAGGATTTGTCCAGGAGCTCCACATATCTGTGGGTTAGTTACAAGGGTGATGAGCTCATTGTCTTGGCCCTCGATGGTGCAGCAGAAATAGAGTTTGGCATATCTCTTATAGACAACTTTGAGGTCTCTCCATTCCAGGAAGTTGTGCATCTTGGGCTTGCAAGCCAGGACAACCTGCATGAGCTCCCAAACCATCTTCTTTCTCTCCTTGTCTGATATGGCCAGGTACCATTTTTGCAGCCTCAGCTTTCCCTGCCGGCTGAACAGGAGATTGAATCACATTATCCTACAGCCTATGTCTTAGCAAGTAATGGCAATGGACTTTTTGAGTAGGACAATGCTTTGTGCAGTAATGTCTGGGCATTGCATGGTGTTTGGCATCCCTTACCTAGGGAAAATATACTAGTAGTATCCCCTCCTCCAAATAGCCCCATGAATTGCCAATTATCTCCAATGGATCATTAGTAGTGCCAATCAGAATGGAGAGCTTCTGGTTTAGAATAATCAGAACCCATCTCTGAATGGGGTGGGATCTATCTGACCTAATGTCATGAGCTCAGAGTATAGGAGAATAGATTTCTGATAGGAAATTGATGTTTACTATTTAATGAGAAAACTATAGATAATGTTTGCTGTGAATGGATGTTACTATAGGCTTTTTCAATTTCTATACCCTCTTCTGCAGTAATATCATCCTTAATATTTTAACTATCAGCCTCAGTCTAATGGCCTCTAACTCAATCAATACAGCAAGATTTGTCTGCTGAGATCCAAGCCATTATATAAAACACAAACTCATCTATTGCTCTAATCTCTATAGGGTGTACTCCTGAGGTTCTTATTCAGGTTTTATTTCAAATTTGTGCTTCCATTTTAATTCACTTTCTATTAATCATCCCATGCTTTCAGCACACTGTAACCTCCATATAAACTAAACACCAAGTTATATATATATATATATATATATATATATATATATATATATTATTTATTTATTAATCTTTATTGTTCAAATTATTACAGATGTCCCTCTTTTTCCCCCCATAGCTCCCCTCCACCCAGTTCCCATCCTACCCCAGGCCCTCACCACCCCACTGTCTGCATCCATAGGTACTACATACATGCATATAAGATCTTTGTCCCATCTCTTCCCGCACCCTCACAAGCCCCCTTCCTCCCGAGAATTGTCACTCCACTCCATTTTCATGCCCCTGATTCTATTACATTCACCAGTTTATTCTGCTCATCAGATTTTTTATTCATTTGATATTTAGATTCACTTGTTGATAGATATGTATTTGTTGTCACTTTGTTGTTCATAATTTTTTATCTTTACCTTTTTCCTCTTCTTCCTCTTCGTAAATACTACCTTTCAGCATTTCATACAATACTGGTTTGGTAGTGATGAAGTCCTTTAGCTTTTTCTTGTCTGTGAAGCACTTTATCTGACCTTCAGTTCTAAATGATAGTTTTTCTGGGTAGAGTAATCTTGGTTGTAGGTTCTTGCTATTCATCACTTTGAATATTTCTTGCCACTCCCTTCTGGCCTGCATAGTTTCTGTTGAAAAATTAGCTGATAGTCATATGGGTACTCCCTTGTAGGTAACTAACTGTTTTTCTCTTGCTGCTTTTAAGATTCTCTCTTTGTCTTTTGCCCTTGGCATTTTAATTATGATGTGTCTTGGTGTGGTCCTCTTTGGATTCCTTTTGTTTGGGGTTCTCTGCCCTTCCTGGACTTGTAAGTCTATTTCTTTCACCAGGTAGGGGAAGTTTTCTGTCATTATTTCTTCAAGTAGGTTTTCAATATCTTGCTCTCTTCTTCTGGCACCCCCATAATTCAGATGTTGGTACACTTGAAGTTGTCCCAGAGGCTCCTTGTACTATCTTCATATTTTTGGATTATTTTCTCTTTTTGATCTTCTGGTTGGGTGTTTTTTGCTTCCTTGTATTTCAAATCTTTGAATTGATTCTTGGGATACTCTACTCTACTGTTGAATCTCTGTATATTATTCTTTACTAGAGGCCCGGTGCATGAAATTCATGCATGGGGGGGGAGGGATGTCCCTCAGCCCAGCCTGCACCCTCTCCAATCTGAGACCCTTCGAGGGATGTACGACTGCCCTTTTAGGCCCGATCCCACTGGACATCCCTCTCACAATCTAGAACTGCTCACCTGACTGCCTTCCTGATTGCCCCTAACCGCTTCTGCCTGCCAGCCTGATCACCCGCTAACCACTCCCCTGCCAGCCTGATTGATGCCTAACTGCTCCCCTGCCAGCTTATATGCCCCTGACTGCCCTCCCCTTCAGGCCTGGTCCCCCCTAACTGCCCTTCCCTGCAGGCCTGCTCCCCCCTAACTGCCTTTCCCTGCAGGCCTGGTCAACAATAACTTCCCTCCCCTGCAGGCCTGTTCCCCCCCAAATGTTCTCCCCTGCAGGCCTGGGTTCCCCCCCACTGCCCTTCCCTGCAGGCCTGGTCACCCCAACTTCCCTCCTCTGCAGGCCTGGTCAACCCTAACTGCCCTACCCTGCTGCCCTGATCACCCACAACTGCCCTCCCTTGCAGGCCTGGTCCCTCCTAACTGCCCTTCCCTGCTGGCCATCTTGTGGTGGCCATCTTGTGTCCACATGGAGGCAGGATCTTTGACCACATGGGGCAGCCATCTTGTTTGTTGGAGTGATGGTCAATCTGCATATTACTCTTTTATTAGATAGAATAGAGGCCTGTTGCATGGGTGGGGGCCAGCTGGTTTGCCTTGAAGGGTGTCCTAGATCAGGGTGGGGGTTCTCTTGGGGTGTGGGGTGGCCTGGGCAAGTGGCCTGTGGTGGTTTGCAGGCTGGCCACGCCCCCTGGCAACCCAAGGGAGGCCCTGGTATCTGGGGTTTATTTATCTTCTACAATTGAAACTTTGTAGCCTAGAGCGGAGCCAAGCCTTCTGTTTGCTCTGTAGCGGCAGCCATTTCTGTTGGAATTTGTTTACCTTCTATAATTGAAACTTTGTAGCCAGGAGTGGAGGCCTAGGCCGGCCAGGGCTGCAGAAGCTTGGCTTCCTTTATCGCCAGGGGCAACCCTAGCCTCCTGCTCTTCCAGCTCTGTGGCTGCCGCCATTTCTGTTTGGACCTATAACTGAAACTTTGTAGCATTGAGTGGAGGCCTACGCCAGCAAGGGCAGGCGGAAAGCTTGGCTTCCTCCGTTGCCGGGGAAACCCAAACCTCCCTCCTGCTCTCTGTGGCCGCAGCCATCTTGGTTGAGTTTATTTGCATATTCCTGATAGGCTGATGGGCGTGGCTGGTGGGTGTGGCTTGTGGGTGTAGCGGAGGTATGGTCAATTTGCATATTACTCTTTTGTTAGGTAGGATTTCAGTCATTGTATGCTTAATTTCTGACTGGTCCTCTTCCATTTTTTTGGCATTCTCACTAAGATCCTTAAAGGTCTCACTAAGTTCCTGGGAGGTTTCTAGAAGATTCTTGAGTAACCTTATAACTGTGGTTTTGAACTCCATATCCAGTAGTTTGCTTTTTTCCATTTCTTTCATTTGTGACATGTTTCTTTGTCTCCACATTTTGGCTGCTTCCCTGTGTTTGTTTCTATGTATTGGGTAGCTGCTAAGTCTCCTTGAGTTGATAGAGTGGCCTTGTGTGCTAGGTGTCCTATAGGGCCCAGTGGCTCAGCCTCCCCAATCACCTGAGGTGGGCATTCTTGGTGCATCCCTTTGTCAGCTGGGTGCATAGTTTTGTTGTAGTTGAGCCTTGATTGCTATTGGTATCACTGGGAAGAGTTGACCTCCAGGCCAGTTGGCTGTGAAGACCAGCTGTATCTACAATGGAAAAGCTGCTGTGCAGGAGCCCTTATGGGGCAGAACTTGCTTCAGTGGGGCTTTGGTGCTCACTGAGTCTGTCCCTTGAGTGTGTCACTTATGGATGTGAAGAGTTGTAATCTGGTATGGTCTCACACTGACCACTGGGTACACTGGCTCTTGGATCTCCAAAGAGGTGCAAAGACAGCCACTGCCTGGGGAAACCCATCAGGAGCTACAGAGACATCTGAAGATTCCTCCTCTTTGTATGGGAAGTGCCCGGATGAAGCCCAGCTGTGAAGCAAGGCAGGCTGCTGTGGTGCTGGCCTTTGCCTTCTTTTGATAGCTTTGGGGCTCCCTGACCCAGCTGCAGTTTGACAGGCTTTAGGCTTTGAAAGGACCAGCCATTCATATGCAAAAGCTGCAGTGCACAGCTTGGGTGGGGTTGTAAATTGGATGGGGTGGGGTCTCAGGGAATCTCTAGGGTTGAGCAAGCAGCAATGTCTGCCAGTCAGCCCTGCACCGAGGAGGTTCCAGCTTAGGCACAATGACCTCTTTGAGCACCTCCATCTGGAAGAAAGCTGTCCCTGTGTTCCTGCCCCATTGCCAGACAGCCCAGTTTCTCCCTGTTTGTGTCTGGGTCCCCCAAAGTCTTGCCCAGCACTGGAGCTCAGAGCAAGCGGGAGCTTGTATCTCCCTCCTGCTTAAAGAAGTGGCACACCCAGGTGCCAGCCCTATTCAGTGCCTCCGCACCTCCGCACCTCCATACCTTCTACCAGTATCAGTGCGCTTTCTTATTTACCTCTCTAGTTGTACTTCCACTCAGCCAGCTTTCCCTTGGTTCTGAATGATCGTTGCTCTGTATTTTAGTTGTAATTTTGATATGGTTGTTGGAGGCAGGAAGTACAAGTGTTTACCTATGCCACCATCTTGGTTCTCCTCCAACACCAAGTTATATTGATTATACTTCTTAAAATTTGTTATAACCCATTCGTTCTACTCGTTATTGTAATACATTGGGTTATAGAAAGATGTAAGTGTATTCCTTGAAAAATGACTTCTCTAGCTCATTCTGGTATCTTTCTGTCCCTCTACTATAAAATAACTAAGGCATTCTTTCACAAATCAAGTCTGATTATTTCATTAATTTGGTGATTTCTACCCCACTGCCTGTTTTGGTAAATAGTTTTATTGGGATACAGTTTCCCACATTCACTTACACGTTATGTATGGCTGAGTTCATGTGACAAGCGCAGAGTTACAGAGTTGTTCCATTGACTGAAATCCCATTAACATGCTATATGACACCCTGTAACATTTTGCTTCTATTATCACATCCTCAGCTATACATGTCTTGAGAACTACCTCACACTGCTCTTTCAAACCCGCCTCGACAGTTCATTGGATGCAGAATGCTCCTCCACAAGATCCTGTCCAGTACATACCATCTACTTCATTCAACACAAAGCGCAGTCTGCCCGTCTGGTCCAGCTGCCCTTCCACTTCATTGCTGAAAGTTACTTCCAGTGTAACTTTTTCAGAAAGTCTTCAGTGATCCCAGTGAGATAGGATTAATAATTTAATTCCAGCTTTACTTCTACACCCTAGCCCCGTGGTCAGCAAACTGCGGCTCACGAGCCACATGCGGCTCTTTGGCCTCTTGAGTGTGGCTCTTCCACAAAATACCACGGCCTGGGCGAGTCTATTTTGAAGAAGTGGCATTAGAAGAAGTTTAAGTTTAAAAAATTTGGCTCTCAAAAGAAGTTTCAATCGTTGTACTGTGGATATTTGGCTCTGTTGACTAATGAGTTTGCCGATCACTGCCCTAGCCTTACTCTATTATTGTAATAACTAGAGGCCCAATGTACAAAATTCATGCAAGGAGCTCAGCCCTCACAGCCGAGGCGGCTTGTGTCTGCTCTCACAGCCCTGGCTTTGTCCAGAGTCTGGAAGGTCGTTCAGCTGTCTGGTCTAATTAGCATATTACACTTTTATTATTATAGATATTTTATGTTTCTATGTCCATTTGTTATGTGTTGTGCAACTTTAAGATAGAGACTGTGCCTTGCTAATATCATTACCTTAACCCTCCAAAACATTCTCCTTCTTGTGCTAGGTTCATAATAAAATTTCTGAGAATAAGTCACTGAATCTTTTTTAAGTCCCAATAGGGGATATCAAATAAACATTATATTTCATACAGTGACGACTTAATGTAGCCTAACCAAGTTTGCACATGTCTCATTTTACACTGAAGGTTACCTGTGGAGTTCCATGTGGTACATGATATTACTAAAAATGAACACAGCTCTAACATTGGTTATATTAGCTTCGACCTAATAAGAAGAATTAAGTCTGGGTAGGAGAAGACTCAGGTGGTGTTGATGCTGAGTTGTTGTTGCTCATTTTTTTAGAAAGCAAATGCAATTCTAGATTTATTTAGTTGAGGTGCAATTAGGAGTTCTCTGGAAGTTTTCTTAGTGACACAATTCTCTATTATAATTGAATAAAATAGCAGCTAGCTAATGCTCATGGTTTATAATTATAATATTGATAAAAACACTACCATAGTAAAAATTATTTTAAAAAGTAACATAATTTGATGAACAAGAATAGATTGATCTAGAGACAAATGGTAGGGGAGGGGTTTAGAGAGCAACTAAAGGACTTGTATGCATGCATATTAGCATAACCAATGGACATAGACACTGGGGTGGTGGGCGCTTGCCCGGGGTGGGAATGGCTGGGGGAGGGGTAAATTGGGGAAAAGGGAGACATATGTAAATCTTTAGACAATAAAAATAAAGAAAAAAAAGTAACATAATTTGTATAATTGCTTTGTCATGACATACTAATCCCAGGAGCCCTGGCTCTGCCTCTCAGGGTGGCCCCCCGTGTGTCCAAGGATGTGTTCTGTTTAGTGTCATTCAAACCCCTGAGCCTTTCTGGACATGGGCAAGAACAGTCACAACTTGCCCTGCCATCTTGAGTAGATTATAATCAGTTTACTCACCCAGATGATGGAGAATCTCTTTTGTGTAGATTAGAAAGCAAGTGTTTTCATTGGAAATGAAATCTCTAATTGATTCTAACATCATTTGGGGTATATCAGCTCCATATAATCCCATAGCTTTCTGCCCTTTGAGGTGCCACTGATTTTCTAGAAAATAACTTCACTGCCATGTGGGTACTCAGTGCCACAGATACTTTAGATTTTAAATTAACTGTGTTTTAAATATTAGTGCATTTTTTAATATATATATTTTATTGTTTTTTTACAGAGAGGAAGGGAGAGGGATAGAGAGTTAGAAACATCGATGAGAGAGAAACATCGATCAGCTGCCTCCTGCACACCCCCTACTGGGGATGTGCCCGCAACCAAGGTACATGCCCTTGACCAGAATCGAACCTGGGACCTTTCAGTCCACAGGCCAACGCTCTATCCACTGAGCCAAATCGGTTAGGGCATTAGTGCATTTTTATATACTGGAATACCCCAAGACTTTATTTCCAGGAGGTGTGCCATCCCCTATAGGAGCCAATGAAAATGTTTGGATTTGGTGCCAATCCCTTAGTATTAATGCTTTAGACTCTAGTAAGCAGAACATTGACCTCTTTTCCTGGAGCTTATGAAGAATTTCCTTGTTCACTCCTGATCTGTAAAAGTGCAAAGATGTACAGTATCGACAGGTGGTACAATATTGACATGTGGTGAACACATGGTATGAGAACATTGCTACTGCAAATTAACAGCAGGTTCTTGGGCAGACCTGATCCTTTGAGGATGGAATTAAAAACAGTCTCTCTGGAAACATTTATATCACTAATTGTTTGGTGTTGTTTTTTATTTTCAATCATTCAGCAAATGTATTGAGCATCTACCATGTACCATGCATTGTGCTGGAATCTGGGGGGGAAAAAAAAACATGCAAACATCATTTTCCCCATGCAGCTCAGGAAACTGAAACACTCAAGTTGTAATTTTAGGAAGAAATGCAGATTTTCCCTATAGTCATCACTCATGATTTTCCAAACACTTAAAATGCCATATTGAAAATAAGATTGCATATATCTGACATGGTAATGCTCCTGGTATTGCTAAAACTGAGGCCAAAATGTCACATAATCATAACGGAAGACATGTTTATTAGTATTGGTGGTACCTAATGATAGAAAAATGAATAAATATACTTTATTCAATTGAGAGTTCAAAATTAAAAGCACAGTTTAGGAAATCATTTCAGTTATAAATATATTTTAGAAGTATTCAACTACAAGCAGCAGTTTGTTTTTAAAACTTTATTACTCAATATAAATACGGACATATGGTATGAATAATGAAGTGAATCCAAATGAGTATTACTGAAGTCCAAAAATATATGTAGTAGAGTGAAAAATAAGGGGCACATTTAAATAGTTGATGCTATCTGAAAAGAGGTGAGGATAAAAATTGTGTTTCCTAGGTGATAATATTGATACTAGGCAGGCAGTTTAATTCATGTAATTACTAATGAGCATATTTTATTGCAGAATATAATTTTGCATTCCGTGGGAGCTGAATTAAGCAGCACTGTGAATATTGGTCCCTATTGGAATAAGCAGTTTCTACTCTAGATCTCTCATGAAATGGCTATCCTCTGGAAAAACATAAAAGATTTATGGCAGTTACTTAACACATAAAATAGAGATTCTACATAAGGCATTAAAGTTTGAAAGAAAAATAGGGCAGATCAGTAAATTAGTTCTATTTTTTTCTTTATTTTTCCATGTGTTGCTAAACAAGTCCCTTGATCTCTTTGCATCCTAGTGGATTAGAAAGTTAGGAGTAGATATTATCTGCATTAAAGAATATGGTCATAGTAACCTCAACAAGTAGTTGGATTTGGAACAAAGGCCTTGTACAGGTAAGGATGAATGCCAGTGGAATTTTAAACAATACCAAACCAGAAATAAATGATCTGGGTCAACATTTAGTCAAGGGAAGAGAGGATGTGGAAAAGACAAAAATGGGGAATCGGAGCTAAAATATGTAGAGATTAATGATTGGGTGATATGAAGCAAGCTTTCAAAAGCAAATGTGGTAGGGCTCATCACCCTTTTGTGTTATGGTCGAAGGAGCACCCATCCCAAACTCCTATCAAGATGCCTTTTCCCTAAGCATCAGATTGACATTCTACCATTTAACGTTTTAGTTTCTAAAGGACTTAGTTTTTCAAAAATTTAAAAATTATATCCCTAAGCTAAATAGTTAACTGTGTCCTCATCTGTGTTCCCTCATTAAAAATTTAACAATACGGGTCCATTGTGGGCCCAAGAGTAACTTTCAGCTGCTCGTGACCTGGTCATTGGAGTGAAGTTGCTCACAGTCCATGTCTCTCGGTTTAACTTGCACTCTGCCCTTCATAAAGAGGTTCACATTTCCTCTTTATCTTTTCACTGAAAGTGACAATCTTCACCACATACCAACAACAGAAAAGGACAAAAAATGAACAGGCCAGCGTTTTCCTGGTGGGGTGCCATCCAGAACAAAGCACTCTGATTATGCCAGCTCAAAATGTGTTCTTTTCATGTCTCCATTTCTGTTGAACAGTTTTTTTCTTTCTTTTTTTCTTTTTCTTTCTCTTTTTTAAATTATTTCTGGAGAAATAATTGTCTGCTAATCAAGATGTGAGATAATTAATTGGCTATCCCTAGAATTTGTTCACAGGCAGATCCAGGCTGTGTGAGGCCTGAAGCTTATGCAATCTGGGCATGATCTCTTAAAAATGCACACAAATTACTAAAACTAAATTAGGTACAAGGCCCTGGAAGGGGCCCATGCAATTGGAAGGCCCCGAAGCTTAATCTTCATTAACTTCCAGGAAACCTGCCTCTGTATATAATTGCTCCTCACTTAGCAAGCGAGGAAGGGACGGCGAAGTCAGCAACTGGCTGGCCTTGGAGCAGCAAGGAGAGTCAAGGATCGCTGTTGCCATCGTTGAGCTGATTGCTTTCACAGACTGGGGCTGAGGATGTTATCTCTCAAATACCATCTAAAGAGCAGAGGAGGTCTAGGGAGCAACAAATCTCAGCTCTTTACTTTTTAATGTGACACCCCCCACTGTCTCTGCATTGTGTGTCTTTTCTTTTTAAAGGTCCACTCTTCCTGAAAAATAGCACGGGCTAGATCTGCCTTTTATTAGATGGCAAACTTTTTGTGTCTACATGTATTGCTGTACTAAATATTTTAAACGGGCCCTTACATAGTACTGCATCATTTATCCAACTATTAATTATTTAAGTATCTGTTATGGGTTTAATTGCATCCTCCAAAAAGCTAATGGTTAAGTCCGAACCCCCAGAACCTCAGAATGGGATCTTATTGGGCAATAGGGTCATTGCAGATGTAATTTGTGAAAATGAGATGAGGTCATACTTGACTAGGCTGGGCTCTTCATTCAATAGAATTGGTGTCCTTGTATGAAGAGAGGAAAGACATGGACCCACCAGGGATGAAACCATGTGACAACAGAGGCAGAGATTGGAGCAGGTAGGGGGGTGGGATGAGCAGGTCAGCTGCAAGTGAAGGTACCCAAGGATTGCTGACAGCCATCAGGACCTAGGGACAGGCAAGGAAGGGTTGTCTCTTACAGGTTTCAGAGGGAAGTGGCCCTACTGACACTTTGATTTCAGGCTTCTGGCCTCCGCGCTGTGAGTGAGTCCATTTCTGTTGTTACAAGCCACCCTATTTCTAGGACTTCATGATGGCAGCCCTTCAAAACCAATATGACATCGAATAACCATTATAAGTATTAGTTGCTGGGCACATAGTAGAGAATATGATGACATGTTCCCTGTCCTTGTGCAATTAATCTATTGAGGAATATCCACTCTCAACAATAAGTATCTGCCTACCTATCTCTTTGTAACATATGCAATGAAAGAGGGAATCGAATCGTCCAATTTCAGTGTCTTTCTCTGTACCATGTGGACAAAATATATGACATGCAAATATTTCTGTTTATTGAAAAAATAGTATGCACACACACACACACACACACACACACACACACACACTGAGTGGCCAGATTATTATGATCTCTGAATGCATAATAATCTCGCCACTCAGTGTATGTGTATATATATATATATATATATATTAGAGGCCCGGTGCATGAACAGCCTGGCCAGGGGGAGGGGACATGGGCAGTTGGCTGGCCTGCCTACTGGTTGAACTCCTGGTTGAGAGGACAATTTGCATATTAGCCTTTTATTATATAGGATATACACTGAGTGGCCAGATTATTATGTGTACAGAGATCATAATAATCTGGCCACTCAGTGTATATATCCTATCTAGTAAAGAGGGAATATGCTAATTGACCCTCATGGTGTCACAAAGATGGCAGCACCCACAGCCAATAAGGAGGGAATATGCTAATTGACTACCCCACCCTCAAAGATGGCGGTGCCCACAGCCAATAAGGAGGGAATATGTTAATTGATGCCCCATCCTCAAAGATGGCGGTGCCCACAGCCACAAGATGGCAGCACCCAGTCCCCTCAGCCCTGCCAGGATGCCTGCCTCCAGAGTCCCCCTGCTGCCCAGGGATGGCCTGAGGCGCAGACGAGCCTCAGATGGCGGTTGCCCAGCCACTCAAGGCTCAGGTAACCAGGGCCGGCCGAGGCTTGCGCTGTCGGCAGTGGCAGCAGCAGAGGTGTGATGTGGTGTCACCTTCCCCTGATCACCGGGTCACCTCTCGCCCCTGAGGGCTCCTGGACTGTAAGAGGCGGCAGGCCAGGCTGAGGGACCCCCCCCTCCAGTGCATGAATTTTCATTTTTTCATGCACTGGGCCTCTAGTACTGTACTTTTCGGTGTATAAGACGACTGAGCGTATAAGATTTTTCTGGGTTAAAAAGTCATTTTATATGCCAGAAAATAAGGTATATTGGACTATATTGATGGGATTAGATATAATGGATTAGATATATTGGACTACCATATTTTCCAGCATATAAGATGACTTTTTAACCCAGGAAAATCTTATACACCCAGTCGTCTTATATGCCGGAAAATACGGTGTATATATAATCTGTTATGAAATAGAAAGCATCCCAAATAATGGTTGAAAGGCATTGCAGTTAAGTACCAGAAGAGACAAATGGTTTGACAACAAGTGATAGAAACCTTGCCAGCATCCATTAGGCTACAAAAATGAATAAATAAAAGTTAAAAAAATAGGTAAATTTTATGGGAGACTTGAGTAGCTCCATAAATGACAACTAGTTCAGGAAAAATATCTTGTGCTCTGTTGATAAAGAATCATGCCAGAACGTGTGACATAGAGTAGAATTGTCTGGCTAGAGCCATAGAAGTGTATTTCACAGGATGTGCAAGAAATGTTGGGCAGAAATAGAACGTTCACTGAAAAGCCTGTCACTTTTGGACTCTACTTACTACTAGGTCCTAGGCCAGTAAGCATGGGAACCTTGGTGAGTTATTTTCAAATCAGAGATAAAGATAAATATTGTGAAGTTATCTGTGAAGATTAATTCAGGTAATATATGCAAAACACAGTTAATCTAAGTAGATAACTGGATTGGGACTGTTTATCATTGCCTGTGGAGTAAAATTCCTACCTACCCCTCATTTCTTTATATTTTGTACCTCAGGGAAATGACAAATTACAATCAGTTCACAGAGTGAAATGGCTAGTTTTAAATTTTCAAGTCATGCACATCTTTTGTAAAGAGCAAACAAACACAAATTTTCCTAGTTTTTACTTTAAATTAGATCTCATGTATTGAGTCAGCAGTCATTGAAAATAATTCCTCTAAATTCCTACAACCAGAAAGTAAGCTAATCAGTTATATTCAAACAGCGATTAACTCATCATTTGCTAATTATCTTGATTGAATTAGGATTCTGGAATCAAGGTAGAATTCTGTTTAATTTCAAAATTCAATCTGAGACCAAGAACAACCCTCTATTCCAAAACCCACTCATAGAAAAAAATTATACATATGAAACATGATTATGTAAGATTATTCTTCTAGTTAAAAGGGTATTTGATAGGTGTGTGTGTGTGTGTGTGTGTGTGTGTGTGTGTGTGTGTGTAGTTATTAATCCTCAAATCCTTTATATTGTGTTGGTTCTTTATTTTTTAAGAAAATAATTTAATCAAATTTCATTTCTTAAAGAAATACTGCAGTAGGCAAGGCAACCAAATTCTGGAATATGACTTGATTTGTAGAAAACTTTCTCTCAGAGCACTAAGTTGTTTTGCTTTCTCAACATACTGCATATGAACCTTGCTTTAGTTTTGTAACTCTGGTCTCCCAACTAAAATATTCAATTCTTTGCATATGGTAGGCCTGCAAAGTATTATAAGTACAAGCATAAAAAACATACATAAAATATGTCAACCCACATTGAAAGGTAGTTATTTTTATTTTTATTTTTTATATCTAGTTATTTTTACTGCAGTTATTGCATGTTTTGCTTTTCTCCTTAAATTGAACTTAACATGTTCCATATATGTATAATTGAAAAATGACCACATTTATGTAAAAATACTTCCATCCATTTAAAGATGGAAGCTGAATGTGTTTGTCAACCCTGGGGATCAAACAGGTTGCATTTTATCATACAACATTTGATCTTCAAAATGTCAGTAATTGAAAGTAATATTTGTTAGCCAATGGTTAAACCCATATTTCCTATTAATGCCACTATATTTACTTATAGTAATATTGACCTCTTAAATATGTTCAGTGTATAAATGTTGAAAGTCCAGTATTTGTTTCATTTAGTGTGAGTTATGAAAGCCAGTGTGCCTTTGTCTCATCTTCACCTCTATTAGTCACTGGTGTCTGGAGCTGTTTAAACTCCCTTCAAATCATGTTTATCATTATGATAATGAGTTAGCAAGAACTGGCTCCTGTATTATAAACAGAGATGAAACAGGTAAATGAAAGATTACATTATCATCTAGAATTATTAGACATATTTCATTTATATCATACACATGGACATTTTATAGTTATGGCAACTTACCCATCTTGATAAGGAAACGAGTTTAAACCCATTATCAAAATGTGACTTTCAGAGCAATTCTTTCTCTATGCTGCGGTCACACCATGAACTTTTCCCCGAGTTACAGCATTGCATTAAGTTGAGGGATCAGTGATCAGAACTGAAATGACAAATTGATTGATGATGATCAAGGCAGAATAGAATCTCACTTGTTCTTTTATGGGTATGTGGCCACTTCTTTACCTAATATTAAACAATTTATTTGTGTCAGAAAAACCATCAAATGGGATAGGGAGCAAAAGCAATGAGAGCAGAGAGGAATAAAGAATGTGGGCTGTGTGCTGTGGCACCTTTGGGACTCAGACTACCTTGGCAAGTCTATCCATGCTTAGGCAGACATACGGAATGAGTGGCTTGTCTGTATTAGGTGTTGACTCAAGTTCCAGTCTGGAAGACCTGGCATTGGGGAGCACTTCTACCCTTTACCAACAGATAGTCACACAGATACAATATGTAATATGTAATTGCCAGTGCCTGGAACCTTGGGGGAAGTTAGAGGATAAAAAGGAAAGACTATTCACTATTAGTTTGATTTTGCTAATGTTCCACTTGAACTTTCCTTTCCTGATATTTTTTAATAAAAATTACTCTGTTTTATGTCAATTTGCTCTCCAAACTAAACATTTATTTAGCTGTTTAGCATGTTAGTAAATTATTTTTAATTTTTAGATAAATTATATCAAATAATCTTCACAAAGAAGTGGACAGCACATTTATTATGATGCTAAGAATATACAAAGATTTCTGATACCAAATTTTACTGTATTTCCTTCTTTAATTACCTTAATAACTTTTTTCTAGATTAAAAATTATTTTTAGTTTAGAGTAGATTAAAAAAATAAGTTTCAATGGGTAACTCTATTAAAAAATTTCTTTTGCATAATATTGAACCTTTATTATGGTAATTTAGCTATTGATCCTAAAGCTCCTTTAAAAAATAACTTTACTTAATAATTGGTAGTTGCCTATTTATGAGTATAGGTTGTTTATTGAATCACCAAATATATAGACAATTATAAATTAAAATTTTAGTTCATATGTAAATAATGTTTTATAAAAAATTAATCTTGTCAATATAATTTCTTCCTTAAATTAGCAAAATAATTATGTACCAGTGAAAGAACTTAGAATACAACCTATATCTGAATCCCAAGCATGCACACACCCACACACACACACACACAGGGTTAAGCACACATAAACTGGAAATAAACCAATTTGTAATATTTCCACATGAAAATTAGCACTGTTAGCACACCTTTTTAAGTTCTACAGGCAGATAGAAGAGCAAGTTGGTAACTACGTACATTTGGCTTTAATTTTTAATTAATAATGTATCATATTGTGTATGCTGTTTGTAACCATGTATTTTTCTAACATTTTATAGGTTATAAAACATCATGGTATATTAAAATATGTTTGCATACATTTAGATTGTTATGTTATATTGTAAACATATATTTTAAACATATTTATACTTTTAAACATTGACATTATCAATATGTTTTCAACATCAGAAAATAAATATGATCCTTATTAAAAAATCTATATTCATTAAAAATTAGTTTTACAGAAAAGATTACCTGATGGAAGAAAAGAATAGAGTAACAGAAACAAGAGTAGTCTGGAAATTGTTGAAACATGTCAGTGATTTTACTATATTCTCTAAAAATAATAAACACTACTTTGTTTAAATAATAAATGATTTAAAAATCTCTAGAAAACCATAATAAAAAGACAGGGCAGTGTGTAATAGTTACTTAAAACATTCTCAAGTATTTTTTCACTTGGGGAAAGTATGAGATAGTAAATAGAATTAGATTTAATTAAACATTGTAATAGTTACATCTTGGAAAAAAGGTGGACATGAAAATTGAGCTGTATTGTTTCTAATTTAATCTATTATATATGCACATACAGGCACACATACAAAGAAGATATAATCTTTTAGATCTGGGCAGTGGATACATTTTTATTTATTTGATTTCTGTTCTTTTTCTGTAAACTTGAGAAAATGCAGTTACATAACATTTTAAAATTAAAGAATATAAACTATCAAAAGCAGTGAATAACATGCTCTCAGGAAGTTCTGTGTTTATAATACTTCTCTTCCTTTATTTCAAGTTTATATTGTTTTTCAAGGAAATACGATCTGGCAAATTAAAATGAAACCATGTGGCAGAACATGAAGTCAGGTGACAGGGAAGACTTTAGACCAAGTGGGTTGTTGCTCAGGCTATTGGGACTTAGCAAAGCATTTCCAGAAGGCTCCATGAGTAAAGCTAGTTGCCTCTTTTACATTGTTGTTCAATTAATCCAAACTTCCCACCATTGGAAATAAAGACCTATCAAGAAATTTTCTGATGAAGACTTATAAAAGCATCTTCAAAGGGTAAAGAACAGAGACACATGTATTTACCTGAGACTTTAATTAAAATGTAATCTATGAGCTATAAAAAAAGAGAGTTTTTCATTTTTATGTAAAATTATGTCCCAAGATATTTAGAAGGTACCTGCCTTTTTGCTAATCATATTGTAACTGTTGCATCTACTACAGGTGAAAATCATAACAGTATTCTGAAATGCATATATAATCTATATATATAAAACCCAAATATGAAAATAGACCAAACGGCTGAACAACCGAACAATCAGTCGCTATGACGTGTGCTGACCATGAGGGGGCACACACGGAACATGGCAGGCATCGGCCGCGGTGGGATGGTGGAGCAGATGAGCAGGGGTGCCAGACCAAGGCAGGGCGCCAGTTGCTGTCATCGGGGCGAGCCTCTGGTGGTTACTGAAAACTCTTTGCTTTTGTGCACTGTGGTCTTGCTGGGCGCTCACACCTGCTGCTGGCCCCAATCGCCCCTCACAGCTTTTCCACCTCCCCCTGTTCCTGAGGGGCAATCGGAGCCAGTAGCCACCTCTCGCACCTGCTCCCTGTGATGGCCCTGCTCGCACCCGCTGCTGGCGCTGGCCCCAATCACTCCGAGCTGTCAGCGGGTGCCTTCAGTGCATGGGAGTGACAGCAGTGGTGGGAGCGGGGCTGCTGACAGGGACGGGGGGGCGGGAGAGGGGGGGTCGTGGTGGGAGGGGTCAGGCGGGGGTGCAGAGGATGGGCTGAGACCCGCCCCTGTGCCCAGAGCAGTCTCACGGCCCACAGTTCCTTTTCAGGGTGCATGAATTCGTGCACTGGGCCCCTAGTTGATAAATAAGACCTCTGTTTATATAAGGGTGTGGAAGATATTAAAACCATCTCTGGGAAATGAATGTGAGACCATAAATGTATTAAATTTTTTTTTAAATCTTACATTCATTTACCTTTTTCCAAATGTTTGTGCATTGCAGTTTCTCTGGTCATTTTGGAAAGATCTCTTTCTCTGTTTGTTTGGACAGGTGCTCCCATTGATACAGAACCTGAGATTAGTGATCATTAAAGCAACGGTTGTATTTGGGACAGCTGGGCAGGACATAGCAGCCATACTTTCCAAATTAGTTGTCTGAGAAAGATGTCTGTTGAGAACAATGTAGGAGATAAATTATATACTTTGAACTATCACACCTGTATCCCACCCTTGTAAACTCTTAAAAATAACCTAATGCCTTGGTAAGGTGGGTTAAATTATATTTTAAATCTAATTAGATTGGCATTTAGAGGAAAAGTGCTATTCCCACCAACTTTTTATTTCATATATTCCAGATAATACTTTTGCCATTTAATGATATTACAAAAATAAAGTATGTGGAAAAAAAGACACAGTCCTTTCAATTTTGTTCTTTCTGATTTAGAAAATTTGTGTAATTTGACCATATGTGCTTTATTACCTTCAGGTACCTAACCATGCCAGACAATGAGGCTGAAGGCAGACAGACATTTTAAAGTGATAGAAAATGTCTTATTAGTCCTGGTTCTCAAGGATTGAGTGTGAGGCCTTTGGGAACATGTTTATTTATGTCAAACAATTAAAAAGCCAGTATTATTTTGAAAACTGTTTATTATGCTCCATGATAGAAAGTCATACACAGTTCACTACCTTTCTGGAAACCAAGGCTTCTCTCTTGACGACTTCATCAGAAAAACAACCATCTAGGGAATCTAGGGAGACTGCACATCCAGGGCCTTGTTGGTTGATGAATCCAACTTTAACTTATCCTTAGGGTTCAGGCTACATTAACTTCTAACCCTTGGAGCAAGGAGCAGACAAAGTAAAATGAAGGGAAAATCTACCACATCTTTAAAGTATGCAAGCACCCCTTGAGACCAGGGGTCTGACCCGAAGACCCTCAGGAGGGATTCAGGAAGCATCATGAGGTTTGCTTCTCCAAATCCAAGGCATGCAAGTAAACTGCTCTGGTGCCTTTTCAGCGAAACAGCATTTGATTTCTCATGAGAATATGAATGTCGCCAGAGAAGCAGCTTTTAATTAAGAATATAAATAATAACACCTCTCAGGAGGGCAGTGGAAATAATCGCCGGTGACAGAATATTAACGTTTACTATTTTTTTTTTCCTTTCCAAATGGTCCCTTACATCTTATTTCCTACGTTGTAAGCCAGATTTCTAATGAAACACCTATGGTTACTGAGTCTGGTGTTGTTCAAAATTAAATCCAACATTTACTTGCCGAAATCCTCAACACCTGTGACTCCATGAAAGCGTGGAGAATAGTTTATCTTCTGTAACATTCCAAGTTATAATTCATAATGGAAGACACCCCTGAAAACGTTTATTTCTTTTTAATACTGACTCAGATTGGCCGATTTTAGGCAAGGACTTTAGCTGCTGCTCTTGTCCTAATGATTTATATCTTCTAGTCTGCATCTTGATACAAATGGATGAACAAAGAGACAGCTGGCTGGGACCGAGATGCCTCGCCAGTTTTGACATTGGTCCCTTGGGTGGCCACAGGTGTAGCATGAGGCTGAAATTCTTGCATCTGATTGGTTGATTGAGACAACTTCAGTCACCGATCAAAAGCTGGTTCAGGTTGTGATAAAATACAATGCTGCCATTAAGCAGTGTGTCTACGTGTACTAGTTTGCTTTGGCTGCCATAACAAAGTACCACAGACTGAGTGGCTTAAACAACAGAAGTTTATTTCCTCACAGTTTTGTAGGTTGGGAAGTCTGACACTGAGCTGTTGGCAGGGTTGGTTCCTTGTGAGGCCTTGCTCCTTGGCTTATATGTAGATGGTGGTCTTCTTCCTGGCTTTACATCGTCTTCCCTCTGCACTTGTCTGTGCCCTAATTTCCTCCTCTTCTGAAAACACCAGCTATACTGGATTAGAGACCATCCTAATGACCTAATTTGAATTTATCTTTTTAAAGATACTCTCCAAATACTATTATATTTTGGGCTACTAGCATATAAATTTGGGGGGGGGGCTCTATTTACTCCAAACCACTCTTGTTTCTGCCACTCGAGTGCTAAATAAAGCAGAAAACAAAGAAAGAAAATGGAAGAAGGAATCAGTCCAATGAAATATTATTTATAGATCATGTGAAACCTGATTCAGAGAAGAACACACCAAGGGTGCAGATGATGAAGGGAAACTCAATCTTGTATAAATAATTATGTTAACCACTAGCGGCTTGGTGCACAAAATTTATGCATGGGGGGGGGCGGTCCCCTCAGCCCAGCCTGCACCCTCTCCAACCCGGCTCCCCTTGGGGGATGTCCGACTGCCATCTAGATTGGCAGTCGGAAACAATCTTGGACCGCTGGCTCCTAATCACTCACCTGCCTGGTGGCCCCTAACTGCCTGTGTGCTGGCCTGGTCACCCCTAACTGCCAGGTCACCCCTAACTACGCCCCCCTGCCAGCCAGGTCACTCCAACTGCCTCCTCCCCGCTGGCCTAGTTGCCCTTCACTGCCCCCCCAACCAGCCTAATCACTCCCAACTGGCCCCCCCTGCCAGCCTGGTTGCCCCCAACTGCACCGCCCCCAATGGTATTGTTGCCCCCAACTGTGCCCCCCACCTCTTACTGCCTCCCCCCGTTCCAGCCTGGTCACCCCACACCATCTGGTTTAGTCGTCCCTCACTAAACCTGCTGCTGGCCTGGTTGCCCCATGCAGCCTGCTTGTTCAGTCCTTTGGTCGTCCCTCAGGCCGGCCCAGGGCGGCTGGGCTGCCTTCATCCGAGGCTTGCCTGTGCCTCGGTCCGGCCTTGGGTGGCTGGGGGGGGCTGAGGTGACTGGGCACCGCCATCTTGTGGCTGTGGGTGCCGCCATCTTTGAGGGTGTGACAGTCAATTAGCATATTTCCTTCTTATTGGCTGTGGGCGCCGCCATCTTTGTGACGGTGTGATGGTCAAGTAACATATTCCCCCTTTATTAGATAGGATTGATAATCATCACAGTCATTCTGTGCACTTAAAACAGATACGCTGTAAAAATAGTGAAATTAATGTTATAAATATAACAACATGATTAAAAAAGTCTCTATGAAATCCAAAAACTTGAGGTTGTTTATTTTGCTATGAAATATTTATATTTTGGACTTTGAGTTCATTCTAATTATTAATATCAGGAAAAGAAAAAAACTGTGAAAATAATTAAAGTGGATCTGGTATTTTGCAAAAGAACAGCCCTGTTGATGTTTCATTTTTATTTCATTTAATATGATGATCATTCAGAAAATGTACAAATAGCTTTATTTTCTTCTATTTTATTTGTTTCAAATCAAGCAAAGCATCACATGATTAATAATATAATTACAATCCATACATGTATAAACAAGACAAACAGTTCAGTTAAATAATGTAAAAATATATTATTGGCATCTAAATGATCTGCTGCAAACTTCTCAATATATGGTAGCTGTTACAAGCAAATCCATTTTTTATTTCATTTTCTTAAATAAAATAAGTAATAACTGCATAAATAACCTGGAAAACCTCTGTTCTTATTTAGATGCTAGAAGAATAGAGTTTTGGAGAGAATAGGTAATGTATTTTGGGAAAATGATTTGTACTTTTTACTTTCATGTGAGGTATAATAAAATGTTATTTCCCCCTTATTAAACACAATATATTTTTCTTGTAAAAAAAAAAATCCCTTGACTGCTTCATTTTTATGTGATTTAAATCATTATTTCTAAGAAAACAAGTAGATTGTAGTCCAAAATCCTTTTGACCACATTCATATAAAACTCAAAGGACCTACATTATTTATATGAGATTAAGTATCTCAACAATGAGAAGTTATTTCTACCAATAAACTATTCACCATGCTTTGGTAGTCATTTCACTTCTTTGTGTTTGGGAATTTCAGCATATTCTCTCAAGGAAGTATTTTTAAACTAAAATGTACTATATGTTTTCTACTACTTGGCACTTTTAAGTTCAGGGCCCAATCATATTGTGAGTTCCCAGAGATGGTGACTGCTGAGCCCCGAGCTACAAAATGATTGAACTCACCCAGTTCCTGCCTCTGAGGAGCCTGTAGATAGTGAAGGCAATGGGGTGGGATTGAGATAAACTGACATGTAATATTAATCTACTGTCATAAGCACTATTTATCCAGAAAGATCTGAGAACATTTTACTCCACATTTCTGAATCAGCAGTCTTTCTTTTATGAAAAGGAAGATATAATCATGCCTTTAAACTTGACTAATTTTGAGGAAAACCAATCTTAATTGGTTAAAGCTATTTTACAATTCATAGAGACATGCAGCTGTTATTTCTACTTGCTTGCATTCTTTCAGACTTGGCCAACTAGGGGACTCAGGATGCTATTAATACTCATTCATTAACATACATTTATATATACATTTGAATGAATTTGTGGAAAATAGTATAAAGTACTCTTGGGCAGGAATATCAATGACTTTCTTAACAGTAACTGCTAACCATGTGGAACAACTGATGAAGACTGATACAGCCTGACATGTATTCTTTATGTGAAAACATATATATGTATATATATATATATATATACACTAGGTATATATATACTGTATATATAATTTGTTTTTCTTAATTTAAAAATCCCTACTAATTACATTAAACTAAAATTAACTTTTGCTAGTACTTGAATCCAGTTAGAGTAATAGAAGGATAAAATGAGTAGATTATAAACAGAAATTGCAGACTGGCTGGATTTTATATACTGTGTATAGTTATCTGAAAATATTAGAGTAAAAGAGACAAATAAAGAGGTTATATAAAATTGTTTGTAAGTAAGATTAATGAATCTACTCTCTGAGTTCATCTGGAGCCCAAGCTTATGCTATTTGCACAGCCTTGAGTAAATTTGTTGCCATGTGGACTCCACACGCAATGGATTGCCTCTGGGAACACAAGCTAAGTTAGACAGATACTGGACTGGACTGGACTTTAAGAGGAAGTAGAAATTCTGGGCAGTAGCCTTAATTCTAGTCCTGCTGAAGACAAGATTGTACTTTTTCCATTTTTGAATGGAGGGGAATGGGACATTGGAAACCCAGGTGTTTAATTCCACAGAAATAAGGATCACTCATCCGCCTGTGCGAGTCTCAGGCAATTCCTTTCATTGCCACATCACAAGAACTCCACTTTGACCAGTACCAAATTGGGACACAGAGGGCACCCCACCAATAACACTATATTGTTTTCTTAATTATTAAAAATGTCCCAGATACATGTAGTTTTTACAATGTACAAACTGCATTCTTTTATATTGACTAATTGTAGTATAGCACATCTGTACATGACACTAGTTGCACTGCAGATCTTCCAAGGTCAAGAATCCTACCCCAGGCTTTGGTATAAATATATTTGTAGGCACCCACCCCACTCTATTTTGCTGTCTCTGTCAGGGAACAATAACTAGTGAACATTTTAGGAATGCTAAACATTTTCCATGACAATTAATGGCCATCTCCTGTATTTACTTCAGATTGTACTATCAAAGACAAATCCTGTGGGCTTTTGTTGACATTAGTCAAATGGGAGTTGTTTCCTTTCCAGATAAAGATGCTCTTTCTCGCTCCCGGCATTTCAAACTTCTCAAATACGATGGCACAAACAAATTGCAGTGAAAGGCTGAAGTAGACACTGAAAACCGAGGTGGTGTGCTGGCTGAGGCAGGGAGTAGGCTCATCTCTATTAAACTTCACATTTTATCTCCCTGAAGACAAGCTGGAGCCAAAGCACCAACCTCCCCTGTCTGAATATTTAAGTAGCTGGAGACACAAGTTCCAGCCAACAATTTAATTACGGATTTTGAAAATTGGCATTACTCTCTTCTCTTTCCTGTATGTATTCTCTTCTAATGCCACAAGTCACAGTAAATTGCTCATTAAACTTCAAGCAATGCTATGGAATGCTTGCTACCATTTATAGGCAATGCTCTCCAAAGCACAATTAGAGGGAGTATTATGACACAGAACAATGGAGACAATTATTTCTGAAGTTTATTAATGCTAATTAGCATATGGCATCTAAGACAGCTGCTGATACTTCATTGCTAAATACTGGGGGATTAATTAGTGTTTGATGTTAATTAGCTTCTTCTGCATGTGCTTTGCCCTTAGACGCATATGCATTGTCACCACCAGGCTATTAAAAGTCTGGCCCTGCACTCTGCAAGAACATGATGTGGCATTTAGGAGTTCTTGTAGAGTATAAGGCATTCTTTTCCACTGTATATGCCCTTAATAGATTCCACAAAAGCTTTAATAATTAGCTAGTTATCCCACAATTCCTTTTAAACATGCTAATAAGTCATGGATTTTTAAGTGCTAAAGTGAAGACGATCCTTTAACAATTTTTCATGTCTTTTGGTAAAGAAATGCCTTCAAATACTAGAGATTACTAGTATTTGTATACCAAAAAGTATTTGGTTTTAATTTATTTAAAAATCAAACTGCTTTTGCTCATGCTTATCACTTTACACTTAATCTTTTATTTATGATGAAAATTTATTATTAAATGAATACATCAAATATGCATACTTTCCCCACTAACAAAAATAATAACTTTTTTGGTTTGTGATTTATTTTTTCTCCTTGAACTGAAGCAAAATAGTTTTTCTGTTTCTTAATAACTGATATAAGAATTTAGCCATAAAAACTCTTGAAGATACCAAAGTTTAGGTTAACCAAGTGATCTAGAAAGTGTTTGTGTTAGTCTTAAAAACTTTCAAGAGCACCATTAATCTGCTCGCTTTTCCTGAGGCTTGTTGGGTGGGTGAGGGATGACTGATGTTAACCATTTGCTCAAAAATTCCTGTAACAGTCACCTTTACACCCATCTATAATAATAAAAGCATAATATGCTAATTAGACTGGATGTCCTTCCGGACGACCTTCTGGATGAAGCTGGGGTTGCAAGGGAAACCCGGGTCCCAGGTGCCAGAGGGAAGCCAGTGCAAGCAGCTGGGGGAATAAAGGCCTACTCTTGCATGAATTTCATACACCGGGCCTCTAGTATTGAATAACTTCCTTCAGGTAAAATTTTCTCTGTAGTTAGTAAATGATCTTAACAATTCAATTTAGAGTATGAAGCTCTGTGAATAGTAGCCACAAAGATATGTTATGATTTAAAAATTTTAAAATAATTTCTGGTATTAATTTCACATGGGGATTATTGTTTTTATGATGCTCTAGATGCACAGTTTGAATAATTGTTAAGCATATTTAACGTTAATAATAATCACCCAACCACTTTTATCCCTTATTTTATAGTTTTTAGATTCTGAATATACAGGGTGGGGCAAAAGTAGGTTTACAGCTGTGAGTACATAGAACAGAGTTTATTCTTGCATTATTTATTAATTATTATATTATTTTCTGTAAGAAAAACTGTAACCTACTTTTATACCACTCTGTGTTATGGTTGATGGCATTAATAATAGAGGAATGAAACAAATCTTTCCTCAGTAAAATTATACAATCACTTGTCAAAGTTACAAACTACTATATATTCAACATCCAATTGGCTGGAAAACATACTAAAGAAAGAAGAAAAAATAGCAAGTAACTTATTAATGCATTGAATATTTTAAAATACCCATTTTTGTTTTTTTAGATTGATTTCTCATTCAGATGTTTGAGCTTTGGAAAACAAGGAATCTATAATAATAAAAGTGTAATATGCTAAATAGACCGGACGTCCTTCCTGATGTCCTTCCGGACGACCTTCTGGGAGCCAAGGCAGAGGCAGCCGCGGCAGCAGCGGTGGGGGCTAAGCCCCTTGCATGAATTTCGTGCATCGGGCCTCGAGTATACCCTTAACCCTTTGCACTCGCTTGCTTTTCTCGATTCCTTTATTCTACTGTTAACCGTGTCGAGTCACACTTGACATCCGAGTGCAAAGGGTTAAAAGAGGTTATATTTTTATTCTTCATTTCCTTCTACTTTTACAACCTATTCTTCATAATTTTATTTATAGTTTTACATTCCTTCCCAGAGAGTGAATAAAAGTTTCAAGAAAGTTAGATTTCAGGGGATGAAAAAAGATATATAAAACTTAAGAATAACTGGCTGTTTAAGTACACAAGGTATTGTAAATGGTAATAGTGAGACTCATCTTGATATTACAGATGTGTACATGATCAGATTATGTGGTCAAGATTAAAACAACTATTGTGATGACGTTATTAACTTGCAAGAAACTGAGATAAACTGTGATATATAAATAACACAAACTCCTCATATGTGTGGTTAAAATATGGAATTATTTTGAAGAGTAGTTAAGAGCATTGTATTCAATATATTTAAGTATTTTTATTTAAAAACTCAATATTGATTAATTATAATTTACTAGAGGCCCAGTGCACAAAATGCATGCATGGGTAGGGTCTCTAGGCCTGGCCAGTGATCAGGACCAATCAGGTTCCCTGCCACCCCACCTCCCTGCCTCCTCCTTTCCTTGCCACCCGGGTGCTGCTGCTGCCACCACCACGTGGTTCCCCCCACCTCTCCACTCCCCCTACCTCCCCCCCTTTCTTCCCTCACTCCCTCAGTGTCCCGCCGCCATGGCTGGTCTTCCACCATGTTCCACACTGGCCCGCGGTGGTCAGCGCACATCATAATGAGCGATCAAGCTCCATTCTCCCAGCCAAACTCCTGAGGGGACACTTTGCATATTAGCCTTTTATATATACAGATAATTTTCCCTTCAATTTTATTTTTTGTCCATCTTTATTGAGGTATAATTGACAAATAAAAATTGTATATACTTAGGATGTACAACCTAATGATATATAATATATATATATATATATATATATATATATATATATACACACACACACACACTAGAGGCCCAGTGCACAAAATTTATGCAGGGGGGTGTTCCCTCAGCCTGGCCTGCACCCTCTCCAATCTGGGACCCTTGGGGGATGTCCAACTGCCTGCGGGATGGGGTCTAAACTGGCAGTCGGACATCCCTCTCACAATCTGGGACCACTGGCTCCTAACTGACCACATGCCTGCCTGCCTGATCACCTGTAACCGCCTCTGTGTGCCTGCCTGATCGCCCCCAACTGCCTTCCCCTGCTGGCCTGATCACCCCTAACCACCTCTGCCTTGGCCCCTACCACCATGGCTATGTCCGGAAGGAAGGCAGGATGACCGGAAGATGTCTGGTTGACCTGGTCTAATTAGCATATTACCCTTTTATTAGTATAGATATATCACCAAAATTAAGTTAATGAACATATCCATCATCTTAAACAGTTTCCTTAGTGTGTCTCTGTGTGTTTCTATGTGTTAAGAACACTCAAGATCTACTTTCTTAGCAAGTTTCAGGTATACAATACATACCTAACAACTATATTCACCATGCTGTACATTAGATTCCAAGATTTTTCATCTTATAACCGAAAATTTATACCCTTTGATCAACATCCTATTTTCTGCATCATCCAATCACTGGTGACCACCATTTTACTATCTGGTTTTATTAGTTTGACTATTTTGGATTCCACATACAGGTGAAACCATACAGAATTTGTTTTTCTGTGTCTGTATTATTTTACTTAAAGAGTGTTATCCTCTACATCCATCCATGTTGTTGCAAATAGCAAGATTTGTTTCATTTTTATAGATGAATAATATTTCATCAAATATAGGGTATCCCCAAAAATATATACGCACAATTTGAATAATTATAAAGGTAGTGTTTATTAAAATACATTTTATTTTCAAAATTGAGTTATCAACTGTTAAAGTGTATATACATTTTTTGGGACATCCTGTATACATACATATAAATTTCACATTTTCTTTATCTATTCATCCATTAATAGACACTTAGCTTTCTTTCACATCTTGGCTATTGTGAATAATGCTTCCACAAATATGGGAGTGCAGATATCTCTTTGTGATACCAATTTTGTTTCCTTTGGATATATACTCAGAACAAAGATAAGTATACTATATTATATCAAGTAAAAGTATACTAAATAAGGAACTTGACCCAAAAAAATTATACTTCTTGATATTTACATGAACACAACAAAATTATCAGTTGATAAGTCTTAATCTATTATCAACAAATAAATTTTAAACTTAGTGAATAAGCTTTATTTTATAAATTAATGCTGAAATATATATATATATATATATATATACACACACACACACACACATATTTAATCTTAAACCTATTTACCCAAACAGACATTTCTGAGTAAATAAAGCAGTGTACATTTCATATCAGCAAAATCACATTGAACAACGTAAACCTCCCACCCCATTTTATTCAGAACAACCAGATTGTATGTGCTGTATATTAGTTTTCTGCCCTGGTCCAGTTCCTTTCTCCATAGTTCTGTCTTCCCAGATTAACATATAATGGGGATCATAGACTATGTAACCTTTTATTTCTGATTCCTTTCACTTAGCATGATGCTTTTAAAATAATCTATGTATCTATATCTTTTAGTAGTTCATTATTTATTGATTACTAAGTAGCATTTCATTTCATAGCTGTACCACAATATTTTTATTCATTCACTAACAGCATTTGTGTTGTTTCAGTTTTAGTATCAATAGGGTACTATAAATCTTCACATATAGGTCTTGGTATATACATAAGTTAGTGTTTATTGTGGGTAAATACCTAGATGTTGGATCACTGGGTCATATGGCATTTTTTATGTTTCCCTATAAAATAAACTGTCAAATTGTCTTCAAAACTGGCCATACTATTTTTCAGTTGCCAAAACAGTGATATGAGAGTATGAGTTGCCAGTGCTTTGCATTGTCAGGGTTTATTAAAGCTAGCCATTCTGAAAGATAGCTCAGGTTTTTGTTATTTGTTTTTGTTGTTGTTGTTGTTAATCCTCACCCCAGGATATTTTTTTTTTCATTGATTTTTAGAGCGAGTGGAAGGGAGAGAGAGAGAAAAACATGGATGTGAGAGAGATACACTGATTGTTTGCCTCCTGCACACACCAGGGCCTGGGCTGGGATCTGGCCTACAACGCAGGTACATGCCCTTGCCCAGGAATCAAACCTGTATCCTTCTGTCTGTAGGCTGACGTTCTAACCACTGAGAAAACCGGCCAGGGCGATAGTATCTCAATTTTAATTTCTGTCTTTGGTGAATCATAATGTTGAGCATTTTTTCATATGTATTTGATACTTATATCTCTTCTTTGGTAAATGCCATTTCAAAAATTTTGGGGGGAGTTGATTGTTTTCTTGTTGAGTTGGGAGAGTTCTTTATATCTCCTGAATACAAGCCTTTAATCAGACATATATTTGCAACTATTATTAGTCTGTGACTTTTTATTTGCATTACATTGTCTTTTGAATGGTAGAAGTTTAAACTGATTAAGTACAGTTGATCAATAGTTATGTCAAAAGCTTTTTATGTCTTATCTAAGAAATCTTTACTTAAATCAGAGCACCTAACCTCACTTTTGTTTGTTTGATATTAGCATTGTATTCAGGACAAATTAAATGTCGATATAATACTTAAAAATATACATGCTGGTATATGTGTTTGCTTTTGCAAGAAGAAAGGAATCATATATAGGCAATGCTAAAAATGTCATTTATGCAGACAGTTCTCTGTTTTTAGATAAAATATATTGTTATAATAAAGTTAAAATATATTGTTATTTGGAATGCCATAAAATAAGCCTGCTAGATAATATTGAAATCAAATTATTATTTTTAGTTTTAAAATGTAAATGAATCTACAAGCTATGAGTGATGCTCTTTTGCCTGTAAATGTCAAAAATTGTTTGACTTAAAAATTTTTTCAATGAAATAAATACTACCTTTCAATAGAGTATTACAGTATATTATTTATTCAAACACTAAAACTGACCACAGAGAGGAGAGATCTAACATTTATTTGTCAAATCTGAAAATAATTTGTTTTTAATTTAACTTAAAAAAAAAACCCATATATTTTACCTTTACATATATCAGGACCCTCACAATATATTCTTTCTCTCTTGTATTTTTTTTCTTTAAACATCAATAGTCCATATATGTATTTGTGAGTGTGTAAAATACATACATATTTTACATAGAATGTCCTGAATAAAATTTAGACATTTGAGGGACAAGAAAAAGAAGAAAATTATGACTTGTGTATCTGCTACAAAATAGATACATCTTTTGAATATGGGTCATATTTTTCTGCTTCTTCTGGTGTCTCACACATCTAAGTTTTATTGAGGACATCGTTGAAAACATTAGTGGGGTTCATGTGTCGATGTATGTAACTGAGTTGGTCTTGGTTTGACTGTAGGTTCTAGGACTTTGTTTCACCAACGCACGGGCTCTGAGCACTGGGGACACCCATTTCCCTCTGCTTCATAAACACTCGGTGAAGGCCAACCCACAAGAGGTAGGAGAGGAGGGATTCTCTGCCTGGCCCCAGCCTTTGGAGCAGGGGTCCTCAAACTTTTTAAACAGGGGGCCAGTTCACTGTCCCTCAGACCGTTGGAGGGCCGGACTCTAGTTTAAAAAAAAACAACTATGAACAAATTCCTATGCACGTATCTTATTTTGAAGTAAAAAAACAAAACGGCAAAAACACCCGCATGTGGCCCGGACCGCGGGCTGTAGTTTGAGGACGCCTGCATTGGAGGGTTGTGTTACCTGTTTATGGAGACCTCTCTGGGAAGTGGTGGGTTGTGCGGCCACATAGTCTTTGGGGGCCCTTGGGCCTTTGTTCTCTCAAGTCCGCCTCCTCCTGGCTATTGTCCTTAATTAAAATGTAGGTTACTTTAGCCTTACCTCTGTGTTTTGTGACTACCCCCCACCCCCATTATTTTAGCAGAAAGGAAAGCATTACGGTCTCTTCTCTCCTGGCAAAGCCTTCACACTTTCTGGAATTTAGTATCTATGAACGGTCAGCTCTGTGATGGGTAGAAAAAGCTTGTGTGATTGTAACTTACCCATGTTATTCCTGTTCTTGGGGCCTGGGCCTCCTGTGGTTTCTATACCTTAATCAAAGGCAGGGGGCTGTATGTTGTTTTCTCTCTAGAATCAGAGTCTGAAAGATGCAGGCTTATCCGCGCCTAGCAATTTTTCTATATGGTATCACCTATTCTTAATTAGATGCACATTATGGAATTATAAGGCATTTCCCATTTGTAACTCTCTCACCATTCTTAAAAATCTCTGCATCGAATGATACTTTTAGTCACTCTTATTGTATGCAGGTGTCAATAACTGGTAGTCTGTGTTTCACCCATGCCTGCCAGGGTGTCTCTGAAATGGAAAAATAATGGGCTAGGCAGCGGGGAGACTTTGAAGGAGCTGTATGTGTTCCCCAGAGTTCCAGGGGTCTTTGTTTGAAACTAAAACTGTAGTCATTCTCTTCTTTAAATTGCTCTTTGTGTGACATTATAGAGTTAAAAAGCCAAACTGTGAGCATTGAAGTAGTTCAAATCTAATCTGTTTCCTAGATAAATAAACACATTTCTTTCCATAAGCAGCCAGGACACTGGAAATAATTAGACAGAGTCAACATCTTCCTTAGAAGAAGAGCTTTTATTTTTCTGTTTTGTTTTTTTGTGAAAAGTCTTAAATGCAACTTCTTTGACAGCTTATCCATGGATGTTTCCGCATGTTGTTTAAGGAGTTCTCACTGCAATTAGTGTCTTCTCTCTGCATATTTTCCATTTGTGGGTAAGTTTGTTTGCTTCCCAGAATCTGATATTTTGGATTTTTAGCCAAATGTGTGTCAACACATTTATATTTTAAGCTTTTATTTCTTACTTTGAAAAAGTCAATTTATTCAAACAACACCTTCATTAAAAGTATTCTTTTCCCAGTTAGCCTTTCATTACTTGACCTTGGTTACTTTGTGGTTATAACTTATTTTCATTCTCACAATAGTTACAATTAGCTATGTGTGGAGAGCGGCTACAGTGTTTGGACAGGTTCAAGCCTCCGACTAATGAGAGGGCACAGTCCTCTCGTGGCCACGTGCAAGTCCCAGCTTGGAGGGCAGAGCTCTTCCAGCCCAATTATAGCCAACAACTATAGTTGTAAGCTTGAACCTATGGTCTGAAAACATGGCCCCACGTGCCTGAGTGATGTGGGCTTGATAGAGTTCAGGTGCATGTAATTGAGTAGATTCAAAATTCAGGAGAATGTTGTAACCACGCACGCCCTTACTTCGCCTCGTGGAATCATGGAATCTGGCTATAATAAAATAAAGACTCGCTTACGTTAGCTCTCCATCAAAGAGGACAGCGTCCCACCCAGACCCAGACCCAGCATTCATTCTTTTGTCTGTCTTTTCTCTATCCTTCACCGCCCCTCTCAGGCTCCCTGAACCTGGCTGAGCTGGCTCGGCACAGCTATGGAGTTTCTTGAATTTCAGCATCTAAGAGCATAACTATATTTTCCAAAGAAGAACCTCAATTATGGGCATTAGAATGAAATGAGTTATTTTTGCCCTGCAACATTCATCTCATGTTAGGTCTGTGTGAATGAATAGCTTAAATACTATATTAACCAGAGTACTTACTGCTGATTTCTGTAACAAAAACAAAACCTCAGTGACAATAGCAAAACAAAGACTTGTTTATGACTCAGTTGCAGTCACCGTAGAGTAGGAGTTTCTGCTCTGAAGCAGGACTTCAAGGAAAGAAATTGCTTCCGTCCTGTGAATTCTTAACTTAGAATACTTACTTAGGTTAGCCCTGGATGAACAAAGTGGCCTTGGGAGCTTTTGGGTGCCTCGTTAGAAAAGAGCCAAAGATTTCTCCTTCACATTCTGTTGAACACATCTAGTCACATAGTGATCCTTCTTGGAGAATAAGTTAAGAGTGTTGAGCAGGATACGATGGGTTTCTATAATCTCTGACACAAACTGGTAGCCAAGGCCAAAGGGAAGCCTGTGAAGTTGTGGGTCTGGGAGCCAGCCTGTGACCCACCTGTTCTGTTTCCTGAGAATCCATGTGAAAATGGCCCACATGTGTGAAAAATCTGATGAGACAAATTTTATTCCATTTTTTCATTTAGTTATTACAAGAAATCTCAATTTGGTATTGCTTTTGTATTTTGTAGACTGAGACAATGAATGATAGATATGAAAAGTGGCTTCAAAGCTATAAAGTGAATAAATAGAAAAAAAATCACGTTTTTCTTTGGATTTATATTTGATGCTTCTTCAAAGACTATGTTGCCTCTTAATAATGTTCATAGTAGATCCTTGTTAGAAAATATATTTCATTTTTTTTCTTTTTCATTACAGTTGTTAAAAAATTTAGCAAAGGATTTGCATACGAAATCCAGTACCCAAATTTAAAAATAAAACATACACCTAGGCTTTTAGTATATTCATATATCATAGAGACCTTTAGCCATCATTCATTTCATCTTAATATTACCTATGGGTGAGAAAAAGTTTTACGATGCTGAAAATACTTTAAAAATAGGTATAAACTTTTATTCAAATTGGAGATTTTTCTTTGTTTTCTAAAATACTAAACAGAGTACAATAGCTTGCTATTAAAATATTTACTAACAATATACATTTTCTGCTACTATTAGACAAGGGTATATCTATAATTCTGTGCATAAATTTATTAGCAATATTATGTTTATTATTGATGATGATTTTTATTTGTTTTAAAATTTGGTTGGGATTAACAGTTCAGAGCTATTGTAAGTGAAAGATGGAAAGTGTTTACAATTCATGCATAATCATTCCTTTTAAATAATCATAAGAATAGATGAGAGAACACAAAAGAGAATATTTACCACCTTCTCTGTGACATGAAATAAAGAAAATGATTTATTGCTCTGCATGTCAGTTTGCATGAATAGATGTGCCTGTGAGAGAGAAAGTTATATACTATTTGTCTTTTCTATGTCATGCATTCATCAGTGCCTGATATGGTTGTTTCCAACTTGAAGAAGTGCCTGTGTGTATGTTTTTCAATCAATTCCTATACATTAAAATGTATAACAATAGTTTGCAACAAATACATTGTACTACATAGTCATGTAGGAAAGGTAGAAAAAAAGATAAACAAGGAAATTTTCTATGTAAATAGCCACTAAAATGCTGCAGAATATGTTTAAAACATGTGGAAAATTTAAAAAGTAAATTTATTTGAAGTATTTATGACACCAATAATATTTGAAAGGTAGGAAGAAATGTATCAACTAAAAGTAAACTTAGGGAGAAAAGGGTTTAGTGTTTCTTCTAGGCAAAAGAAAAAAGTTAGAAGCAAAAACATCTCTTATTCAGTCAATAATATTAAAACAGGCTGAAATTTAAACCTATCTAGAAGAACAACAGGAGATAAAAGTGGGAAACCAAACTGGAGTTATGTCACAGGAGTCCTGAACTGAAATAGTTGTCAAATGTGTATCCAATGCCTTACATTCTTCTAATCACTGTTAACTCAAAGGACCAAAGTCCCTTTAGCAGGAGCCATACACTAGAGGTGAGGGTGAGGGAGGAAGACAGATTGAAAGAAATGAAAATGGGGATGTTTGAATCTAGTGGTGAGGTGGTGGTTATTTAAAGGTGAGTTAGGCATTGGGAAAGGAGTTGCTGCACATGTTATGTCTGAGCAGAAACTCAAAGGAGATGAGGGAAAGAACCATGCAGCCACCCAGGGGAAGAGTGTTCAAAGCCCAGACTGGAAAGTTTCAAAGCCTTGAGGTGGGAACATGCATGATATACTAGTAGTCAAGGTACAACAAAATCCAATGTGTCTGGGACAGGGTGAGGGAGGAGGAAGCTGTAGGAGAAGAGATTTGGGAAGCCTTTGGGAGAGCACCCTAAGAGGTTAATATTTTATTTACATGAAGCAAGAAGATATTGAAGTGTTTATAAAAGAAGTATTGTTATCACCTTGTTGTTTCTAAAGAATCCCTTGGGTTGATAAAATCAGCTTGGGGCGGGGGGAGGGTGGGGAGAAGATGCAGGCAGAAGCAAGGAGACCATTTAAGAGGCAATTAAAATGATCCAGGTAAAATATATCAATTGTGTAATGATGGTGTAAAATGGTGAAGTTTTGCATTGAACATCGAACTTCATATAGATTGTAATGGATAGAAAGGATTCTAAAAAACTCTATAGTTTTTTCATCTCAGCAATAAAAAAGGTGGAGTTACCTTAGATTGAAATGGAGAAGAATAAAAAAAAGAACATAAATTTGCATAGTTGATGGGGAATTTGTTAAGTTTGAAATAGATGGAGTAGGTCCAAGCTGGACCTACTAATTTGAAACCTTTAGCATCTTTAAGCTGATGGTATTAGATGAGCTCACCAAGGGAATGAGTATATAGCAATTAAATAAGATGAGCATGACTCACCTACTTATCTAACTTTCAAAGTTTCAGAGATGAGGTAAGAAGACCAAAGGAAGCTGAGGAAAAAAAAAAAACCATGAAGAGAACAGAAGAAAAAAAAATTGTTAACTCAAGAGTGTAAAAAGTATTTTTAGAAAAACACACACGAAATTGGTTAATTGGTTCAAATTTTGCTGGGGATATAATGAAACAAAGACCTAAGACATAATACTATATTTAGAATTTAGGTCATTGTTGACCCTGATTAAATCAACAATAGTGGATTGATGAAGGGCCCCTGGGGTGGTATGGGGACAAGATAAGAGGGCACCAGAGCTGTAGGAAGCTGCTTGAGTATAATGAGCAAGGTGGAGTTGGCTAGTTTTGTTGAGCTCCCCATGAATCAATAACTTCGGTAATTTTTTAGGACCCTAAGGGGATAGGGCTAACCCTAGTTGTTTGTTACCTGGAGCCAGAGTGGTGCATAGAGGACTTGGAAGGTGAAAATCCAAGAGCCAGATGGTTAGATTTCGGACTTAATCAGCTGCTCAGGAAGAGGAATTGGCCAGTCTCAAGCCAGGACCCCAGAAGCTAGGTTAAGATAGCACTGAAATAGACAAAAACAAAAACACTTCTATTATACCCAGTAGAGGCAATTGACAATCAAGGGATTTAAAACTCTTTCATCTTTAACCTCAAAAACTGACCTAGTTAAAAATGAGTTTTGATACTAAAATTAGCATTACCTATTTTTATAGCACAGTCATGAAGTTCAATTTAGGTGAAAACATATCACACCATTATGATTTTGCAAATATTTCTCAAGCTACATTCCCCCCCATATAAGTGACAGGGAACATTACTGGTAGTAGATCCCAATGTCCTTGTTCCTTCTAAGATTTCAGATTAAAACACTAATATGTTTCAATATTAAAATAAAGTATTTTTAAAAAGATGATTTCTTTCCAAATTCTCATGCATCACATTTCTGGAGCAGTAACGCAACATGAGGGGTTGACAGGACCTGCTTTAACACCCATGCAATGTTATCAGCAACCATCATGAATCACTCTTTCCACTCAGCGAGTCAAAAAGTGACAGGTCTTGAGTTTACTATGACAAGTTCCTATGTGAAATAGTTGTGAATTATAATACATCAAAAGCCAGGCATATAGAGTTAAAAGGTCCAGATAGTATTTCATTTCCAATGCGATGTCTAACAGGTGTTCTTCAAAGTGACGCCTGAGTACTGCTTTTACAAAACTCTTTTGGTTGCAGCATCTGGCAATATATTATTCCTCATTTCAATTTCTCAGTGGCACACTTGGAAAGTGCCTGAGTGGATGTCTTCAGATGAAGATGGCCCTTGTGTCGAAATAAAAGTTCAGGCTGTAGAAAATTACAAAATTATGAAGCTCTTTATATAAAACTGTGATCTGCCTATTTTTTTGCAATGCAAATAAAAAAAGCAATCTTGGTGTAATTCATCTGTGTTTGAAATCCCCTTGCATGGCAGTAAAGTGTTCTTTAATTGACTGGTAAATCATTCTATGATCAGTTTAGCAAATTGTGTTTCTCCTTTCTTTCTGTGCCGACTCTGGGGAGCATTGGGATGTTTTACGGTAACTGTTCTTTTATTCTTTTCGATTGAACTGCCGTAACCTCTACATCAGATAAACAAGTTCAAAAGGAGAAACAGGGGGTCTGTGTGTGAGAATCCTGATGCTCCGGGAATTAAGTAAATATAACATCTCTCCCACAGTATTATTGAATTAGAGACTTCTTATTAGCAATTGAAAATATTCAAGCATTTGAAAAGCCAGATTCCTTCCAGAAATTTGAAAATAGAAGGTTTGCAAATAACCAGTTGTAGATTTATAGCATTTCTCCAGCACAGACCAGGGGGTACACTGTAGCAGCACAACCATGGAGTCTGTTAATTGTGCAAAAAAGTCAGTTACAGTCCACCGATATAACTAGTTAAGAAGAGAATATGCTTAAAGCTTTTCAAAATATGACATTTGTAATTATAGCTACATCTGATGTTATTCTAAAGGTCTAGAACCAAGTGTGACTGTGACGTTTCTCTTTGACTAACTGCTCTCACTTCTATCCTCTCCTCTCTGTGTTGAGACTTTAACCAATTACTCTTTCAGGCATTGCGTATATATGCCATTCTAGAGAAATTTTGCTTTCAGCTCTTTGCGAATTGATACTTCTTCGCAGATTGTGTCATCAATTATGCTCAGTCTCTCTCTGAGATCTTGGAAATTCCCAGAAGCCTTCCAGACACATAGAAATTCATTATGGGATACACCCTTCAATTTGAACAGAGATTTGCATTTGAACAGAGAAACCTCAAATTATCTCATTTAATAACTTGTATCTCTTCTCTGTGAAAGGGAAGTTCAAGTCTTTTGTTTAGGTTGTTCATTGTTTTCTCTCCTCCAGATTGGCTTTGTCACCATGCACATGCCTTGTTCCACATTATTGAAAATTCATTTGTTTACAGCCATATTTAATACACTAGTACTATAATTTTGCCAAAGGAATCATATGTGGTGCTCCTGATTGCTTCTATTTCTAGCCTGCACATCCTTCATGCACCACTTCCACACATTCCTTCTCTTTATTAATTTTATGCTCCCATTTGAGGAACTGTGCAGTGGGAGCTGTTGGTATGAATGAAACATTATAAAGTTTAATTGCATTTTAGTATTGCCTAACTGTTATGCCAATAAACATATTGAAAGAAAACTATTGGTGTTTAACATGTAACAAATTCCCAGTGTAATGTTATTTGAAAGCTTCATTTAATGCATGACTGAACCTTGTTTCATAGACACAGTAGATTTGAATGAGAACCAACTCAATTTTACTTATTAATAACAACGACGCTCTAATAAAAGAGAGATGTTCAGTTTCCTACTTGGACTCATATTTGTCATTGAAATGGAAAGAATAGGCTCATGCATAAAAACAGAAGAGGGAGAGGATAGCAATTTAATTGGATTAAAATTCATATTATTTTGGTATTCTTAAATAGATTGTGTCATTTCTTTTTTCTCTGTCTGACTTAATTCACCCAAATGAGAGAGTCTTCTTGGAGTTCAGAGGCAAGTCTTAATTATGCAACATTTTCAATTGCTTTGAGATCACTGGTCTCAGCTCACCTTGATTATTGTCCTGTTGTGATGGAAATGAATGTGGTACAATTCAGTGATTCACATCTGATATTCAAAACTCTTTACATTTCCTAGGATTGAGTATTTTGAGAAGCATATCTTTTGTGGTTCCATGTGACTATTAGAATTGTATTTCCTACTTGTGTAAAAAATGTCATTGGGAATTTTATGAGGCAATCATTGAATCTGTAGATCACTGTAGGTAATATGAACATTTTAATATTAATTTTTCAATGACAGTGTTTGAAAGTAAAAATGACGATACATTAAATGTAACATGAAGATTAAATATTGTGATATGAAAACTCAATAATGTGTTTAATTTTTCATAATCTTTTTGTGCAAATATGTGCTTCTTAAGAGGTACGTTTGAGAAAAATCCTTAATTTTTAATTAAACTGGTATAGAATATACAGTTATATTACTAGTTTAGTATATAGTGTTTTATTAATATAAAAGAAATGCACATGTATTGTCAAAAGGTTAAAAAGTACAATAGCAAATTTAATGGAGAAATTCAAACTCTTTATTTCACAATCCAGAGATAATCGATTGTTAATATTCCAATTGTTCAGCAAGAGAACATGGTGAACACATTTCATATTTACATGATATGGACACATTGCACACACAGACTTGTGTAAATATATACCATATTTCTTTTTATTCTCAATGTATAAATAAAAATTTTATCTGCATATAAAGTATAAGATATACATCTTCCACTTATTTTTTAAAAAATCTCTGTTTATAGGAGCAAAGGAAGTTATAGAAGGCCTTCTGGTGAAACTTAGGAAGAGAATTTAGTTTTTGTCAGACAGATGGAAATAATTTCATACCTGCAAGATTAAATTTGGTACCTTTGCAATAAAACAACCAGAAAAAGCAACAGCTTTTAAAAAAGTGCAAAAGGATTCACTTGACAGTTTATAAATTACAGCACGGGTGTATGAAGAAAAATATATATATTCTTTAAAAAAATCTGAAACTAATCAGAAAAAAATGTTCATTTTGGGTAAAAAGATAAAAAACAAACAAGAAAAATGACACATTGACACCGTTTAGCTCTTAAACATATTCTTGGCAGTTGCTTATATGATGATGGTGATGATTAAACTAGTAATTATGATAATAAATAATCTGAGGAAAGTAGAGGAGGAGAAGAAGGAGGAGGAAAAACATAAGAAACTGCAAATATGTCAAGAGTGTTAAGGTAGAATATTTTCTAGGCATAGATTTTTGAAAAGTAATACTAAGTTTTATCATTTTATCCTAGTTACTAATTTTAATAATTTTCTGAGACACTGCATAGTCAACCTGTCAGGTGTTCAAAGTAAGCTGCTGATGCCATCTACAAGGAAGTCTAAATATAAAATCACCACCTTATCATTTTGCTAATGGAAACCACTGAATAATTCAACACCAATAATAATAAGGAATACAAATCTATCCTATATTTCTTCATTATGATTCGGGGTAGTAATTTACATCTAATAACCACGGTAATGCCTTTTATTTTTCTCCAAGAGATTTTTAAAAAATCTGCTTTTGGCTTCATTCAGCATGCCAGAGAGAAAGGAAGGAAGTGTGGGATAGGTAGCAGGAAGGGTTTAAGTGGGAAGCTCCAGATTTATCACGTGATTGATGCTGTTTACAACTTAAGTAAGGACAGGATGCCTGCAAGTCCTGAAGTTAAAGATGGATAGTTTTAAAGTAGATATGCAAAGGTGTCATAAATGAGGACTAACGTTTCTCCAAATTCATTGAGAAAAAAATCACTTCCTAAAAAATGAACAAATGTTAGTATTTATAATGTATAGCTATAGCTAAATTGATTGAAAAAGACACATGTAATAACATAATGAGCAAAGTCCATGAATTGACAAATAATATTGTTCAAACATTTCTAATACCCAATCCAGATAAGTTATAAATACTATCATTTTAGTAATTCAGCAAAAGCAGATCAGAATATATGTTTAAATTTCAAACTAGTCAATAAGAAAAAAAATTATATAGCATCCAATGGCTCTGGCATTTGGGGAAATACATTCTCACATATTTCTGAAGGGAGGGGGCATAACTACTGTCATTGGAAAAAGTACATTGTAGTCCTTTTAAAATTAAAAGGCTTCATCTTGCGATTGAAGTTTTGTGACTCCCTTATCCAGAAATAATAGCCTGCATATGTAAGTATATTTGAATAAGGATGTTTATGTCAGTATTGTTTGAAGTGGATGACATCAAATCAAAGTCACAAACCAAAGCAACTACATAAACAAATGAACAAACTTAATTTGGTCAGGGAAAAGAGAAGGAGAAGAATGTGAAGAAAGAAGAGAAAGAGGGGAAAAAGAGAAAAGAAAAGATAAAAAGCTTATTGGTAGAGAACTTGAAGAAAAAAGGTACACTCACTTAAAATATTATGACCATAAAGGAACAAGTACATGTTTGCATATTAAAGAGAAATATTATACTTAAATAACTGAAACAATTGAGATATATGTGACATGAATTGACAAATAATTGTGAAATAAATTTATCTGTGATAAATAAATTCACAGATAAATTTATTTCACAGGAAATGCAGATATGGCTAAAGAGAAAGATGTCAACAAGTGGCCTTACTGCATTTTATATTTAAGAGAAATTATATCACATTCTAACTGAGAAATCTTAAGCCAAAAACAAAACAAAATTTTTAACAAGCTATGTATCATGACATATAATTATTTAAGCTAAGTTTGCTGCTTATGTTTAAAAATATCTAGTTTCTTGGAATACAGACCATGTAATTATATTGTATTGTCTTTTTCTGAATTAAAAACTTTATATAGGATATTAAGATTTCTACTTGCACTGGCACACCATCATTATAAGTCAAAGTATAAATAATAAGTGCTGGTACTTGAAGCTCTCTGGATGAATTGCCAAAATCCTTGTGCTTGAGTAGAAAATATAGGTTTGAATTTTTAGAGGAGGCCATGCAAGATTTTAGACATATAATTAAAAAATGAAATGACTTCGTAACAAGTTATGAAGAAATTTTACCAAAAATTTTTTGTGGCTGTGAGGATTTGGAAAAAAAACACACCTGCTTTTTAACATGAAGGTGTAGATATATATGCATTCATATGTACAAAACTCAGATTATTTAAAGTAATTTTATCTGTTTATAAGCTTTATATTTCTAAATAATACGAATAAGGCTATCTCAACTAATAGATGTTAATTTTTTAGTTGAGGTATAATTGACAACTAACATTATATTAGTTTCATGTGCACGACATAATGATTTCATTCATCTTCTACATTTTTAGCCCCAACCACTGGGCCCCCCTTTTAAAGTTGAATAGGGCAAGTAAATACTGAAATCTATATTCCCAAAGTATTATACTATTATCTGATATGGAAGCAAAGGTAATAGAGATGGAAGTGGGCAGAGAGAGCTTTCATTATTATCACTCCCATCCTCAACAATAAACATACACATTAGTTAAGTTCTCTCTTCTTCACATGTTATGTTTTGGGTGGTAGGAGCAAGCCCATGGATAAGCACAATTTGCTTTCCTAATAATTTCTGACTTATGTATGGGGAATAAGAAGATGCCACGTCCTATATTGATCTTTGAAAGTGTTACATGAGCGCCAAGGGAAAGGAAAGTGGTGACTGCCCGCTCCCCCTAACCTCCCCCCACTCCACATGTGCATATTCATAAGCCAGCAGATGTCACTAGAGGTTAATTGAAATGAACTGATAAATATACAAATGAGTAAAACTTTAAAACAACAGGTGTTTATATTTGGATCTTGATAACTTTTCCCAAAACATCATTTGGAAGAGTTAGTATATAAGAATAATGAGCTTTTTTTTTCCTTTTTATTTAAATTCTCCACTTATTGCCACAAACAAACCACAATTTTAACATGTTTAATAATAGGAGATTCCTTAATATTTTCTATACACCTGGGATCTCAATGAACAGTAATCTTGGTGATTCCAGTTGCGGGAATAGTGATGGAAATAACTTGTTAGAGAGGAAACCTTTCCCTTCCCAGGATCCTTTAACTTCCTTATTTGAATATTTGGACACATAATTTCACCTTGATTAGATTAGCTCCATAATTGCAAATCGTTGTTAATTTTCAATTTCTGACTATGTTTTCTTTTGTATATAATTAATTTTATAACCATGGTTATCAAACAGCCCACAGACTTTAAAACAACATTGATCACATGGCAGAATGTGACTAACAGCAGGGTTGATAAACCACAGCAGGATGGACTAATGACTCAAATCATTGGCAATGTTCCTCTAGTTAATATTAATTCATTAATCATCATCCTTAGGGTATGGCTGTATAATTAGGTATGCATTCTCTAATCACATTACCATTTATCCCAGATATTCCTATCTTATTTGCAAAGATATTCTGAAACAATTTATCATCCTTTTGATTTTCTTACTTTTCTGTAATGTTTTCTAGAAAGTATCTTTCCTCCTGTCCTAGACCTTTGGTTTGGCATATTAATTTGCTTAGACATATTAATTTGTTTTGAGACTCTATCTGCCTAATTCTAACTATTATTTTCTTTCTGAATCTTTATACTCTTGAACAATGATTACTGTTAGAAGATTATATTTACCTAAAATGAGAACTTCCATGTCACAAAATTATCTGCTGATTTTTCTTGTCTTGTAGTTCAGCTAGAAATATTTAAGTTTAATGATTCTGTCCTTTCCGGAAACTGATAGATATTTTATTCTGTATTAAATAATACTGCTTATATAGAAAATCACAGCGAATGTTTGTAGACTGTAAATTCATGCCCGATAGCAAGACAACATTTATATGGATTGTATTATTTAATTGTCACAACAACCCTATGAGGCAAATACAACTATTATCACCATTCACAGCTAACTTGAGACAGTACAAGAGGTATTTATAGCACTAGTGTTAAATCAAGGAGGCTTTGATGTTCAAAAAGCTACTTATATGAGAAGAATATTCATTCAGCAATTGGTTAGCTTTGTAATTGTGTCTTATTTTATCTTTGTTTCCCCATCACCTAGTGTTGGTTCCTGGTAAATTCTGTATGAATGAATAAATGAGTCAACAAATCAATGAATATGAAAACACATTATCCTGGCAATTCCAGGATTTGCTTTAGGGCACATCTATTTTATTTTAGTACACTTCATTTATAAATAGAGTCAAACAGTATTACACTGCTTATGAACATAAAATAAATCAAATCATTCTACCCTATTCATGACAAAGTCGGCCTTTCTGCAGACGGTATCTTCCAAATGTGACTATGCACACATATGTGCCATTGAATCTGAATTTTTCCAAAACATCTCTAAATGTGCATGCTTGAGCTCAATTCTATTAGCTCTCTGACCTGATAACTCTCTTTTTAATAATTTTTTTCACAACCAAATGGGGCCAAGAAAGCCAGAAGAATCTTTTACTATCACAAGCTGATAAGAGGATAGGAATTAAGTGGTTCCAAAATCTATAGGCTCTGTTTTAGTAAAAAGGTGCACATTTCCCTGTTTTTTAAAAAATTATGATAATATATGTTATATATTATATATTATGTATCATTATGCACAGAGTGCAGTGACATTAAGTATGCTCACACTGTTTTGTAGCCACATCACAATCCATCTCCAGGACTTTTCCATCGTTCCAAACTGAGACTCTATACTTACGACTCTTTATTCTTCCCCAAAGGTACTATTTAAAGAAATCTGAATTGGCAGACCAGAAAATGAAATTACACCCTGATAAAATAAGTGCTAATTCTAAACCCCAACCTATTTGTATAGGCTTTATGAAGAACCAATAGAAGATAAATATTTCCCTTTGATGCTATGATGCATAGATTAATTTTACTTAATTTCCATGCTGAAAATTTTTTATTATGATTTTATCTGTTACAGTTAATATTTTAATCAAAGTAGGTTAGTACCCAAATCAAGAGCTATTGTTATGCTATAGAATAGGAAAACAGGCTCTACTTCTGGAACTAAATGGATATAATAGAAAAGTGAGTAAAGGGAATTGAGATAATAGTGCGTAATTCATATCCTGGGGCTGCTTTGGCATGGGAGACAAGATGCTCTCAATGGGAGTGCACCTGTGGGGAGGTGAGCTTCTTAGATGATAGAAGCAGCTCAACAAATCTAGTACAGTCCTACTTCAGTAGGTAAAGTTCTTAATATCACAGAGCAAATGGAGATCTGAACATATATATATTTAGTAGTACTTTATATATTCCTTATCTATCTATATATATAAATAAAAGCCTAATGTACAAATTGTCCCTCAGGAGTTCAACTGGGAGACCAGTAGTTTGATTGCTCGCTATGACATGCGCTGACCACCAGGGGACAGCATGGAATGAAGGAAGGCCCCCGCCAGCAGCAGGAAGGCCCTGATGGGCCCTGATCCTTGGCCAGGCCTATCGACCCTACCTGTGCGTGAATTTTGTGCACCGGGCCTCTAATAACTCTATAAATAAATATCTCTGGTTTTAGAAATGTGGTCAGATAACTCTAGTATCTGATCAAGGAAATTCTATGAGGAAGCTGGAAGATACTCAATTTAGGTAGTTAACAAAAGCAAGAAAGCATCCCATACTGATTTTGTAAGTACTACATATGCGGAGGTGAGGATCTTGTTTTAATACTTATTTCACTTGAATAAATGGAAAAAGTGATGAATCAGTTTATTTTGATTCATGGACTGCCATGACCTATTTGAGTAAACATTATTGAGATCATTGCTTTGGGTTCCTGAAAGCCTCTTTTAGCCCAGGCACTATTTTACTCTTGAGTTCCCCATCAAGCTCCTTTGCATTTCATTTAGGCAGTAAAAGCAGTTGAGTTGCACCATTTAGTAACTCTTATTTCACCCTCTATAAACTTGCTTCCTTCAAGGATACAATAGCATTAGCAGTTGGCTGCTGCTTTTTTTTTTCCCTGAGACCTAAAATGTCTTAGGTTTAAGAATGAAGTGAGTTGTCCGTAAATGTATTTTCTAGTCCATTTGTTACATCTGCAGTAATAAATGTCCACATTTGGTTATTCTCAGTAATAAAATGTTTTCATAAGTGTGTGAGACAGATTAGTGGAAGGGCTTTTTCACATGTTCTCTACACTGTTGTCAATGTGTGTGGTCTAATATTAATATGGCCCAGGTTTTAATGGGTTTCATTTATGGTAGTCCTGTTCTAAAAAAAAATAAACAGCAAGAGAAATGTGTGTTTTGATTTATGAAGGTTCATATGGCCATTTTTATTAGCTTTCCAGCCTTGCGGCCAGGTGTATTTTATAACAGGAACAAGCATTCACAATAACCTGCCACCTGAAACAATAGTTTTAACTTCTCATCCTTTGGACACCTGAACATTCTTGTTAAAACCCAGCATTGACAATGCTGCCTTCTCCAATATGCCTCCTAGGGACCTGGACCCTAGAGACAGCCTGTTAAAAAATTTGCAAGGAATATTTTTAATAAAATTGGCCAATATTTTAGCATTTGTCTGAATTTACATTACAGAAGCAAATATCATTGTATGACCTCTGTGATTTTTTTTTTTTTTTTAAGAATACTGTCTGGGCAACAGAATAAAAGCCCAATTTTGTAGTACCTAGAGAAGTATGTCAATTTTGTCATTTAATTACTCTCTTTATGAGCAATATTATTCCCATCTGAGTTTTCTTCAGTATACTTCATCTTGATAATTTTTGTTGTCCAGGTAACCCAACAATCTTGAAGATTTATACTTAAACTATATCAAAGTGAAGTATATATCTATGAGGAAAAGTAATGCACAGTCATAAATTCCTACTTTAACTAATCTATACTAATAAAAGGGTAATATGCTAATTAGACCAGACATCCTTCTGGACAAAGCCACGGTGGCAGGAGCTGAGGCAGAGGCAGTTAGGGGTGATCAGGCCAGCAGGGGAGAGTAGTTAAGGGGCAATTAGGCTGGCAGGAGAGCAATTAGGGGCTGGCAGGCAAAGGCAGTTAGAGGTGATCAGACCAGTAGACAGAGTCGGTTAGGGGGTGATCAGGCCAGCAAGGAGTAATTAGGGCCATCAGGCTGTCAGGCAGAGGTGGTTAGGGGTGATCAGGCAGGCAGGTCTGCGAGCGGTTAGGAGTCAGCAGCCCCGGATTGTGAGAGGGATGTCCGACTACCGGTTTAGGATGGGGCCTAAACCAACAGTTGGACATCCTCTGAGGGATCCCAGATTGGAGAGGGTGCAGGCTGGGCTGAGGGACCCTCACCCCGATGTACAAATTTTGTGCACCAGGCCTCTAGTGTTATATAAGTAAGGCCCTTTCTTACATCAGTGGTTTATATTCTAAATGCACTTAAAAGGCAAAATAAAGTGTATAATTACAGAATTCAGAAATCAGTTTTTGCTTTGGAAGGTGGAAAATTATTGTAAGTGGCTAATAATAAGAATCCAATATTAGACCTTTTTCTTTCATTTGAAGTAAATGTGTTAGTAAAATGTAACACACAGAGAGAAAGATTTATAAATCATGTTCATACCAGCAAAACAATTTTCCACAAAATTGATACATCCCTGTAACAGTGGCTGAATAAGGAAACAGAACATTGTCACCATTCTGTGAAATGACCCATGGCCATTTCCAGTCAGGTATCCCAAAAGGCAACAACTATCCTGAATTATAGCATGAAACATGCATTTTACAGTTTTAAATATATATCAATGGAATTCCATAATGTCTGGTCTTTTCTGTTCAAAGTTTGTGCAAAGCATCCATGCTCATAAATGTAATACAGTTAATGCATTGCCATTCTATATAATAAAGAGGTAATATGCAAATTGACAATCATGCCCTCACACAAGATGGCCACCCCAATGTGGTCACAAGATGGCCACCCCAATGTGGTCACAAGATGGCTGCCACAAGATGGCCGACAGGGGAGGGCACTGGTGGGTGATCAGGCCAGCAGGGGAGGGCAGTTGGGGGCAACCAGGCCTGCAGGAGAGGGCAATTGGGGGCAATTAGGTTGGCAGGGGAGCATTTAGGCATTGGTCAGGCTGGCAGGGGAGTGGTTAGGGGAAATCAGGCAGGCAGGCAGGTGACCGGTTGGGAGTCAGCATTCCTGGATTGGGAGAGGGATGTCAGACTGCCAGTTTAGGCCCGAGAGGGATGGCTGACTGCTGGTTTAGGCCCGATTCCTGTGGGGATCAGGCCTAAAGCAGCAGTCAGACATCCCCGAGGAGTCCCCGATTGGAGAGGGTGCAGGCTGGGCAGAGGAACAACTCCTCCAGTGCACAAATTTTGTGCACTGGGCCTCTAGTCTTATATAATAAAGAGCTAATATGCAAATGGTCGTCACACCATCATGCAGTAATGGCTCAGACACTCAACACTGGGGAGAGAGGAATAGGGACTAGCCAGGCACAAATGAGCTCACAAGAGAGGAATGGGGACCAGCCAGGCACGAATAAGCTCACAAGAGAGGAATGGGGACCAGACAGGCATAAATGAGCTTGTGAGGGAGGAATGGGGACCAGCCAGGCTGCGCTCTGGGAGAGGGACAAGCCACCCGCTTCACGGTCCTGGGTGCTAACAGCTGTGCCTGTGCCTGTGGCCTGGGAGAGGGACAAGCCACATGCCCCACAGTCCTGGGCACCTTCAGCTGAGGCCTGGGCAAAGCCGCCCACCCCACGGTCTGCTGCAGCCAGCCTGGGTGAAGCTGGCCCAGTTCCTGGGTGCCTACAGCCAGCCAGAGAGAGGGAAGCCCGGGTCCCAGGTGCCTGCGACTGGCCAGAGGAGGGAATCCTGAGTCCCAGGTGCGGGGCAAGGCAGAGGTGGTTAGGGACAATCAGGCTAGCAGGGGAACAGTTAGGGGCGATCAGGCAGGCAGGCAGAGTTGATTAGAGGCAATCAGGCAGGCAGAGGTGGTTAGGGGTGATCAGGCAGGCAGGCAAGCAGAGGGGTTAGGGGCGATCAGGCAGGCAGGCAGGTGAGCGGTTAGGAGCCAGCAGTCCTGGATTGCGAGAGGCAGTTGGACATCCCCAGAGGGGTCCAGGATTGGAGAGGGTGCAGGCCAGGCTGAGGAACCCCCCTTCTCCTCGTGCATGATTCCATGCACTGGGCCTCTAGTTGTTAAATAATATTACATTTAAAGAATATACCACCAGTTAATCATTCTACTTTTGATGGATATTGGGTTATATCCACTCTCCCCCCCTTTTTCGCTATTGAAAATGGTATAAAATTACATTCTGGTAATGGTTGATTAACTCTGTGAATATACTAAAAGCCACTAGACTGGATACTTTCAATGGGTAAATTTTATGTTATTTGAATACTATTTAAAAAAATAATTCTGCTATGAAAAATCTCATGTTTAATTTAGATTATGGTATATAACCTGGAATGCTGGGTGTTCCTATGTGTATATGACCACCTTTAATAGACACAGCAGGCTGTTTTGGGGAACAGGCAGACTGGCTTGCATGTGTACCAGCAGCATATAAGATTTCCTATGCTGCTCATCTTCCCTGATAACAAGTCCTTATAAATTATTATACCACTCTGATGGGTATGTACTGAAATTTAATGTTGAGTTTAATTTGTATTCCCAAACAAAGTGGGCTCATTCCTTTACTGCTATATAGATATCTTCTTTGAATTGACTCCTTATACATTTTATCCATTTTTATTGGATTACCTACCTTTTTGTTACTGAATGATATAATCCTCTCCATCATTTAAATTTTAAAATAATTTTTATTTTCATATGCTTTTTGATATGGGCAAGTTGTTGTTTTTGTCAAGTTTTGGGCAAGTTTCTGACTATAAGGAGGACAATATATTTTTGTGTGTGTGTCTTAATGGCATAAAATGTAATATTAATAGAGGTATTTTATTGTGGTTTCAGATGAGGAAACAGTAGAAATGTCTCTCACCACATGGCATAGTGCAAACAGCACTTCATCAGGAAGCAGCCAACTACTGTGATTCTGAGAGTAGTTTCACTAATGTTATGTGTCACCCTCCACAGGTCATTTTGTCTCTCTGGCCTTGGTTTCCAACATTTATAAAAATGAAGTGGTTAAACTACATCATTTAAAGAAATACTTCACACATAAAAATTGCCAAAATTGTTATCCTCCTAGGAACTTTTAAAAAAAGAACTTACTATGTCCTGGGAAACAAACAAATAAATCCAGGGTCCCCCAATTTCTCTTTTTGACAGGCTGATGACTTCCATTTCCAGTACTATACTGGAAAAGCTCACACACACTTTATGGATGTGTGATTGACATAAAAAAAAAATTCTGTACATATTTAATGCAAAAAATTTGGTGAGTTTGGAGATCACTGTACAACCGTGAGCTCAGCATCACAGTCTATGCCAGAAAATATCCATCACCTCCAAGTTTCCTCCCACCTCTTCATTACATGTCTTCCTCTTTCTCCTCCTGTCTCTTCCTCTTCCTCATTATTATTAACTAGAGGCCCAGTGCACGAAATTTGTGCACGGAGGGGGGTTGTCCCTCAGCCCAGCCTGTACCCTATCCAATCTGAGACACCTGGAGGGATGTCCGACTGCCCGTTTAGGCCCGATCCCACCGGGATCGGGCCTAAACGGGCAGTCGGACATCCCTCTCACAATCCAGGACTGCTGGCTCCCAACTGCTTGCCTGCCTGCCTTCCTGATTGCCCCTAACCGCTTCTGCCTGCCAGCCTGATCACCCCCTAACCACTCTGCTGCCAGCCTGTTTGCCCCCAACTTCCCTCCTCTGCCGGGCTGGTCACCCCTAACTTACCTCTCCTGCAGGGTTGATCACCTCCAACTGCCCTCCCTTGCAGGCCTGGTCCCTCTCAACTGCCCTCCCTTGCAGGCAGGGTGCCTCCCAACTGCCCTCTCCTGCTGGCCATCTTGTGGTGGCCATCTTGTGTCCACATGGGGGCAGGATCTTTGACCACATGGGGGTAGCCATATTGTGTGTTGCAGTGATGATCAATCTGCATATTACTCTTTTATTAGATAGGATAGAGGCCTGGTACAGGGGTGGGGGCCAGCTGGTTTGCCCTGAAGGGTGTCCCGGATCAGGTGGGGGTTCCCTTGGGGCATGGGGCGGCCTGAGCGAGGGGCCTGTGGTGGTTTGCAGGCCAGCCACGCCCCCTGGAAACCCAAGCAGAGGCCCTGGTATCTGGAATTTATTTTCCTTCTACAATTGGAACTTTGTAGCCTGGAGCGGAGTCAAGCCTGGGGCTCCCTCCGAGGCCGGCAGCCATTTGTGTTGGGGTTATAATTGAAACTTTGTAGCCTTAAGCGGAGGCCTGGGCCCGGCCAGGGTGTGCGGAAAGCTTTGCTTCCCCTGTTGCCGGGGGCAACCCTGGCCTGCTCTCTCAAGCTCCATTCTGCCGCCATTTCTGTTTGAATTTGTTTACCTTCTATAATTGAAACTTTGTAGCTTGAGTGGAGGCTTAGGCCTGGCAAGGGCAGAAGGAAAGCTTGGCTTCCTCTGTTACCTAGGAAACCTTGCTCTCTGTGGCTGTAGCCATCTTGGTTGGGTTAATTTGCATACTCGCTCTGATTGGATGGTGGGCGTGGCTTGTGGGCGTGGCTTGTGGATGTGTCGGAGGTATGGTCAATTTGCATATTTGTCTATTATTAGGTAGGATGCTATTATTATTATTATGTTGTGATAAGAGCACTTAATGTAAGATATATTTTTGACACATTTTTAGAGATACGGCATGTTGTTAACTATAGGCACTGTGCTGTACACTGTGCTGACTCTAGGACTCCTAATTGAAATTTTGTAAGCTTTGACAATACCTCCACATTTTCCCCTCCCCCAGCTCTTACAACTACTATTTATTCTGTTTCTATGAGCTTGACTATTTTGAAGTCCTCATATAAGTGGTATCATGTGATATTTGTCCTTCTGCGTCTGGTTTATTTCATTTATCAGGATGTCCTCCAGGTTCACTCATGTTGTTGCAAATGGCAGGGACCTCCTTCGTTTAATATATATCACATTTTATTTATTAATTCATTTGTAGATGGGCATTCGATTTCAAAATATGATTTTGGGGGAATACACACTCAGGCCATAACAGGTTTGATAATTTTTTAAAATATATTTTATTGATTTTTTACAGAGAGGAAGGGAGAGGGATAGAGAGTTAGAAATATCGATGAGAGAGAAACATTGACCAGCTGCCTCCTGCACGCCCCCTACTGGTGATGTGCCCGTAACCAAGGTACATTCCCTTGACCAGAATCAAACCTGGGACCCTTCAGTGCTCAGGCCAAAGTTCTATCCACTGAGCCAAACCGGTTAGGGCGATAATTTTTTTCATATACTTTGTTGACTTTGTAGTGCTATACTCTGATTCTTCTTTTTTAATTTCTTTATTGATTGTGGTATTACATATGTGTCCTTATTCCCCCATTCCCCCCCATTCATGCCCTTACCCCCCTGTTGTCTGTGTCCATTGATTAGGGTTATATACATGCATATAAGTCCTTTGATTGATCTCTCCCGCTTACCCCCACCCTCCCCTTCCCTGAGGTTTGAGGTTCTGATCGATGTTTCTCTGCCTCTGGATCTGTTTTTATTCATTAGTTTATGTTGTTCATTATATTCAATAAAATAGTGAGATCATGTGATATTTATCTTTCTCTGCCTGACTTATTTCACTTACTGTTGATTTTCCTTTGTGGTTACCATGAGATTTGCATACAAACTCTTTGAGAATTCATTTATAATTCATATTTAATATATCAAGATCTATTAGTTCACTAATTTTGACTATTATTTTGAGGCATAATTTTTAAATTTTTCTCTGTAATCAGTTAAGAGATATCAAAAACATATTTCTTTTTTTCTATGTTTATTCTTCTGTTTATTATTTTCTTACATTATTTCACTGGACAAGATATCCAATAAAATGTTAAATAGAAATAGTTATAGTGTGCATCATTTTTTCCCCTAAGGAAATAATATTTCAATAATTCTTCATTATGTATGATCACTGACTGTGTGTTTTATTTTCCTTTTTAGATTCCTGTTTATTAAATGAGATCCTTGTAATGACTACTATCAACACTACTTCTATTAAGGTAATAGGAAATACTTTTTTATCTTTTTTCCTGGTTATGCAGTGGATTATATGTGGTGGTTTTCAGATGTTAAAACGTATTTTCATTCCTGCCATATACTCTAGTTTCTCATTGTGGATTTTGATTTTCTACTTTGCTGGATTTGAGTTGCTAGATTTTGGTCAAGATGTTAATATGTACATTTACAGCAAGGATGTACCTGGATTTTGTTGTTATTGTTGTAGTGTCTTTGTCAGGATTTGATATTAAGGTTAAAATTTTTGCATAAAATGAGTTGGAAAGTGTTTCTCTCTTTTTCTATTTTCTTCAAAATATATGTATATTAGGGGTGTTTTTGCTTTTAAAATATTAAATAGAATTCACTAAAGGAGTTTTCAGATTTGAAATTTTCACTTTAAGAAAGCTTTAATCAATTTAATTTTATCACTATACTAAATTATTTAAAGTTTTCTTTATTCTTTTGTCAAACTATAACTTATGGTTTTCAAGGCATTTATTTATTTAATTTTTACTTTTAAAGTTATTAATCAAAATTGACAATAATACTTTTTTAGTATCTGTAGTGATGCTGTATTTTGGAGATTGATTTTCCTATTTTAAGAGTCTCATGCTTTTTTGACTGAGCTAGCTGAGTGTCCTTGGCTTTCTTTCTATTTTATATTTGAACAGTATTAGTTGGGTTTGTGAAGTTAATTCATATTTACAAAAACTATTCTTGATTAGATTTTTGTTTTCTCTTTCCAGATTTTATTTTTATTGGTATCTGTTCTTTATTATTTGGCTTTATTGCTTGGATGTTGCTCTCCTATTCTTTTTTGAGCTTCCTGAAATGAAATGTTAGGTTATTGCTTTAGAACTTTCTAATGTTGAGGCTATAAGTTTCCCTCTCAGCAACTCTTTAGCTGCAAGATGTGAGTTTTAATATTGCGTGTTTTCATTAACATTCAGGTTAAAATATTTTATAATTTCATTTGAGACTATTTTTTCATTTTGATTTATTGGTTATTTATAAATAACTTGCTTCATTTCCAAATTGTTGATGTCCTTCTTACCCCAGCTTTTAAAAAATTGGTGCATCTCTTCTTTCACAAATGTTGGAAAGAATACATTGAATGATATTAATCCTTTGTAGTTTATTGAGGCTTGCTTGGTAAATCAACTTATTGCCAATTGTTTACATATGTTCTTGACAAATATGTGCATTCTGTTTTAAAAATTATTTTGATAATCATCAAGATTATATTTAGAACTGCATTGTTCATATTATTAATAATGTTATATTATTATTTCTTATTTTATGCCTTATTTATTGTATTTCTTTGTGTCTCTTGATATTTCAAATATATATGAGTATATATATATTTCAAATGAGTATATATATATTTCAAATGGTCACACCATTTATAAGTGACTATAAAACATATTATTGACTTAGCCTAGTCTTCTGGAGATGGACTATATAAACTTAATTTATATTAAATTACTTATGCTTTTGGTAGCTTAGCTACAACTGCTCTAAAATTTTAAATGCTATCTCACAAAATTTATTACATGACTTTTGTAGAGTTTGTTCATATTGACTGCTCTGAAATTTAATTTCTTGCTTTTGGTTTTTTGTTGTCTTTAAAGAATAATTTCTTACACTGTGAAAAGTTTGTTGGAATAATAGAAACCTACCCTGAGTGCGTGAGTCTAAAACGAAGGTGATGATGAGGTGTCTCATAGGAACTGATGAGTTTCTAGGCAGTAACTCTCTGATGATCACTTTTCTGCTTATTATTTTGAGTTGGGTTACCTTGTAAGCTTTTATGTACACACTTACATATTTGCCATACTTGGCAGGAATGCAGTGTCCAAAGTATTTCGCAACCCAAATGACCAAAACTGCCCCAAAGTCCTACTGTCATTTCAGGTCTAACGCTCACCACCAACTAATCACATGGGAGTCTGTAGCTTTTGGTTAGCTTTGATAGGCTCTCTATGGTTCCTCATTCCATTCTTGATATGATCAGCTATGACAGGGGTTGAAATTCATCTGGTATGTGCTATGTTGTTGGGATAATGCCATTGGCTGTGTGATGTTACAGAATCTTAAATTGTGAGGAAGAAGATGATGACCCTGTTAAATGTTATATGTTATTTCATTTAAAATTACTTTCACACTATTTTAAGGGTTTAGAATATCTTACTTTTGACTGAATTCTTGTTTATATTATGTATTTGAACATTATGATACCTGCACATTGGAAATAGAAAATTATATTTGATAGGTAATGAAATATTATTTAATAGGAAATAATTTATTTTCATAGCCAACAAAAAAGTTCCATTGTACACATAAATGAGAAGACAAATTTAAGATGTATCCTATAAATTAAAATAAATTTCCCTAATATTTTCACTGCCTATTCTATGTTTTTTTCTCTGAGGGCATTCACTTTAATAGCTTATGTCTTGCTATTAGTGTCATCTAGTTTAAGGGAGTAAGACAATTTATGTAATTTACTATAAATTGTTATATATGTAATATATATCTGTGAATATTAAGGATTAATAATGTCATATTCATTCATTATTTATATTCTTTTTGGAATAATAAGATGATATGTGAGAAATGACTGACTTTAGAAGCAACAAAAATACTTCATATATTTTTATAAAAATACACCTTGAACATTGTATAACCTATAATTTTCTAGGTTAGACATCTCACTGCTAATCTTTAAATTCAGTTTATATATCTGACTATTTTATACACTATTATATTGAAACAAGTATTTGAAAGATGGAAAATAATAAACAATATTACCAGGAAAATATATACTGATAGAGCCTATTTTGTTAAACTGAAATATGGTAAGTGAAGTAGTCAATTTTATTTTCATTGTTCCCAATTGAATTTTATATGAAGCTCTCCTTTAGGCATTGGAAGATTTCATCAGGTAAGTAAATTGTAATAAACATAATTAACACTATTTGTTCACATGCATTTCTGATTAGGCTGGTGGCTATTTGAATAAACATCTGGTAGAGAGTAGCATTATGTACAAGCACTGGTCCCAAAAAAGTGTAAAGTAGGAAGAGTTTGTCTTCAGCATTCAATCATCCTTATTTTGTAGATTCTTATGCTCTTTTCAGAATTTTTACTTCATAAAGCTCGGTTCTCTAATTCTCTCTGTAAGTTAGCTTCAGGACCAGTCGAGGGTAGATAGCATGGGGTGTAATCCTACCGCCATCTGGCCTTAAGGAATTAACTATTCCAAACTCAGTTTCCACAACTATGTGACCTTGAAAGAATAGTCCAGCTCTCTGATGTCCATCTGTAAAATGGCCATTTTAATAGTACCAAACACGTAATTTTTAAATGAGAATGGAATGAGATAATGTGTATTAAGGTCTTAACATAGCGCCCAAAACAAAATAATTATTCATTGAATGTTATTGCTGTACTGTCACAGTGAGAAAACTGCTCTAACAAATGGTCTCAACAGTGTAACTGTACAAACACAAAATAAGTGCGTTCTCTCAAATAACAGTGCAGAGCAGATGTAATAATTGAAAGGGGCCTTGCTTGCAGTCATTCAATGATTAAGCCTTTTTCCCTTCTTTTCCTCTCCTCCATCCCTAACCCCTCCTCCACCATCCTAATGATCATGATGATGGTAGTGATGATAATGAAGTAGTATTATAATTTACACTTTGAAGTGTCTCTTCCTTCCAGAATTATATCTTCAGTGTTCACCTTTCAAATGAAGAGACGTGTTAGAAGACAGGTGTTCCCCAGTCATACAACTTTCACAGTCTAACCCCATATTCTTTGATTCCACTTTATCAAGATGTATATGCAACTTTACAATCATTCTTTCCTATTCTTAAATCACTGTAATAATAATACAAAGTGAACATTTGAACCAAATTTTAATTTGTTAAGAAAGCTCTAAAAAGTCAATATTTTGTTTATTATTTAGTAATTCATTTACTATTTCATTTGCAAAAAACAAAAAACCTGAAACTTTCAGAAAATAACTTCCGTGGGTTTTTAAGTACCAAATCTGTTAACCTATCTGCATATATACCCATATATTCTGCCTTCTCCGTTACAATGGATGAATGCATTGTAATCCTACCTGAGGCCTCTTCCATGCTGGAGTCCAGCCCCCTTCTGAGACAGATGTGCTCAGGAGATCATGGATCCTATGTGTATGTGTATTTTCAATATGTGGGTTTCTCAGACGCTGCAGCTCAGAGCAGGCGTCCTCTTTCCCAAGTACCTATGGGAAGTATTGACTGCATACTCAGATTGTTTTGACTTAATTGAATTGTTTCATAAGCATTAAAAGTTGCTCAAATTTCTTTCTTCTTAACTCACAGTAAATTAACCCTTTTTTTTTTACATTTAAGTTCTAGGATACAACTCTTGCATTTGTTTGCTTTGTTTTGTTTCTCTTTTTACCATCTAATTCTTCTCAGTTTCCATAGCTTCTTTCAATAATTTCCATAGCTTCATTCCTTCATTGTGACCTGTGTGCATGAAGTGATTTCTTGTACCTTTTCTGAAAGGACAACATAGTGCTGAGTGGCATAAAGGAGGTACGCATTTACTGTTCATACTGCAAATAATCATTGAATCAATGGCTAGTCCACTGTTACTTAAATAGAAATCATCTGAAGAGATTTTAAATTTCCTGATATCTGCATATCTCTTTTGGAGACTAAACTTGAGCACTGCAGCTACCCGGGTACAGCTGTATTTTAAAGATCACCAGGTGATTCTAATTTACATGAATGTGAGGGGTTGAGGACCAGTGTATTTGATTTGACATCTACTAATGATAAGTTTTGTGTATGATAGATAAGGTAAAGTAGGTTACAATGTCCTGAATGTCTGCTCCTTAAAAAAAAAAATACTAAAACAACAGTAATAATGAAAACCAACTTAACTAATTCTACCAACTGGTAGACCCTCAAATTTCCTTAATTGGTTCAAGGAAGCCACCTGAGGGATCTTCATTCAAGCAGTCAGTAGAGACAACATCAAATTTGCAAATACTTGGAGAAATAACTTGACTGGTCTAGTATAGGTCAAGCAGACGTCACTGTTTAGTGAGATAGGTAGGAGGTCAAGTTCAAAAATTAAAACACGGAACTTGTATGTAACTCTCTGAGAAAATATGTAATGAAAATACTTTTAAAAATATCAAATGTATAATTCTAAATAAACTGACTTTAGTTGGTTTATTATTTAGTACAAAGACCAAAAAAGTATATGTTTTGTTTTATGATAATTTAAAAATATTTATTTAAAATTTACATATGGCTTCACAGAAGGTTCCTGAATGGTGTCTGTTTTTTACAAGTTAAAAACTGAGGAAATAGTTATGTTTTCTTAGAAAAATAGCTTATTAGTCTCATTAACACACTCCACTGCAATGTATTATTACACCAAAATAATATATGTTCTTACTAATTAAAATAAATTTGTCCTTTTAGGTATAAAAATCTACTTATAAAATATCTAGCATGTAAAAGAAATGCTATTTTTCTCTGATCAAGGTTATGCAATTTCCCATTTTGAATGAATATATTTAATGCTAAAATGCCTGCTGTTGCATGGTTCTTTCAAATATATTTGAGGATATTTATTCACTTTCTTATGCATTATTTATACAAGATAAAAGTAAGGAAAGAACAAATCAAATTCTAAATAGTCTTATTTCAGAGGTACAATGTATACACAGTAATCTGTCAGCAGTGTTTTCTTAGTCCATCATTTCTCAATAAGAGAATAGAAATTATGAAATTATATTTTAAAGAGCAGTTCTATTATAGAAACCATGCCATTGGCTCCCTCATTCAATGAGAGCCACAATTTTTAAAAGTTGGAAAATGTTTCTGGCATGGGAGTTGTTAGTAGAAATGCATATCCTAAGTAGGGTTGATCATATTTTCCCTGATAGAGCAGAATTTAATAAGAAAAAAATAAGCTCTGTAGAAGATTTCACATCTCTGACAGTGAGCCATTCTCACATTTCTCAGGTAGAGTGTCTATTCATTCTTTTGTCCAGACGCAGAAAAATCTTCTATCAAGACAGTTCATGCAAATTCCAGTTTGCATTATTACACTGGAATTAAAAGTCCTACAACTAGACTAGAATTAAATGGCCAGATGCTTAAGTGAATTGCCTCTCTTTATGTATTCTCATTTTATCTCCCAACCAGTGTTTATGAATCAAAGTCATTTAAATACATATTTCAAAATACAACGGCCCTCTGGTAATCTATAAAAACTTTTAATTAAGCCTTTTACATAAGGAAACTGGTAAGTCCAGCTCATGTACTGAATTTTTATATAGCATTTATTCTTTTAGGCAATATCTATATGACATTTCAGGTATATCCTGATATTTTGATTGGAATTGCACTGAATTGTTAGTTTAAAATGAGATTAATGGATATTTTCAAAATATTGAGTCTTTCAACATATGGTTATAGTACCTCTCTTTATTTAGATATTTTCTAATAACTCTCAGCAATCTTTAGTAGTTTTTCCCATAAAGATTTTATATAACCTATGCTAATTTCATTCTGAAATTATCTATTTTTATGCTATTATAAAAAAATTTTGTTTTGCTAAAAAATTGCATGAAATTTTGAAGCAAATTGCAGTAAATTTAGCAAATTTTCTTAAGTCTCACTATTTGTATATTTTTATTTGTAGAAAGATAACCAGAATACAATGCTATCTGTATAATATACATATACAATTCATAATACATGCATATGACATGTGCATATTAAAATGTATATATTTACATAAATGTTTACAATATTTTGTATATAATATTGTAGTATATTGTTGCTTTGTTTTGTTCCTTCTTCCCAGTGACTTGAGTTTATTTCTCATGTTCCTGTACCTGGCTATAAAGATGAGGAGGTGATGATTCATATTCTACCAGTTCTGAGTGTATCAGGAACTGGCCCACTTCTTTTACAAGGTTGAGTTTTTTGAAGTTTTACAGCCCCCACCCACCAGGCACTAGCGCATCTCTGACTTAAGGATTATCTCTTGGTTTTATCAGTGTTTGTGTTCAGAGATGATGAGACCTTGCTTTCCAATTTGGATTTAGCCACACTGCAAGTTCAAGTTCTAGGATGCATGAAATTTGAGACTGATTGGGCTAATGACACCTTTCTCATATACATTGTGTATCTGTGAGTGTCTCTGAGGGGAAATGATGATTGGTGCATTGTAAAGCTGAGTAAATAATAGATGCCTTTAGGGAACTTTCAAATTCCACTCCATCCTGCCATACACACCAGGTCAATCCTGTGGCTTGCCTGTCCCCATGGACAAGGTCTCCATTCCTTGGTAGGCCTTCTCCTCAGCCAGCCCTTAGGCAGGCCCAGTGTCTGATTCTAAAACATGTGTGTTCTCATAGGAAGTTATCCTCTCTCTGTAGATCAGTTCACTCGGGCTTCCTTTCATCCTCTGCTCTTTAATAGTTACATGCATGTATATGGTATTCAATGCATCCTTACCTGTATCGGTGTTCATCAGAAGAAATTCTTCATTCTTTCACATGTTGTTGAAAGGCTCTCCTATGTATTTGTAGTCTTTTTAAAAAATAGCAATATATAATTATTTTTTAATTTGAATATATAGAGAAGCATACATGGAGGGAACTGAGAAATGTCCACAAGTTCAAGTATTAAATTTTTCAATTTTTCCATGTTCCCCAAAGCCATTTGGTTATTAGCAGTACTTTTTCTGTGCTCCTCTGTGTCTTGCATATATTGTTTCTCACAATATAAAACATCTACAAACACTTGATTTTACAGATGGAGAAACTGAGGCACTAAGATTTAGAAAAGTTTTTTTCAAAATTGCATACTTAGTAATTTTCAGACCCAGGGTTCACACTTAGTTGACATCAGAACCAGTGATCTGAAAGACAAGGGGGGTCACCCTTCTCTCTTCATAGTTTATGAAGTTATCCCTTTTCTCTTAATAGTATATCCTATTGGTCATGTTAAGACACAATATATGTAGGCATCAAATTGGGTCCGTATTGATCTTTTACAGATAAGCATTGCTGAATCCTCTCCTTGGATTTAAAATTCATGAATTTTTATTAAATTAAATGAACAGGTTCTCAATTTATTGTAAACAATATCTCCTTTCATTCTTGTAATTCTGAATGAAAGTTGTCAAACTATATTCTTCAGTTGTTTGTAAAGCATTACAAACATTCAGTGGCACATAGTATCTATCTAATGTGTGTCTCAATTTTTCCTTCAGGGACGTAAGCACAGGTGACTAAGGGTGCTTCAGCCAGTTTCTAAACCGACACGTATGACCTAAGGTACTTACTTAATATTGATTGAGTATAAATTACACAGGAGATAGACATGCAATGCACGAATTATACACGGTTTATTTACCAGAGTTTTGGTGGTTTCCAGATCTCGGCAGGCTACCTGGGGATCTGCGCCGACAGACACACACACTGGACGTTGGATGTTGTAGCTGCGGCTCGGCGTCTTGTTTGAGGTCTCAGTTTCCGGCTCACTGTTTGGACTCACGGTCCACGGCAGAGCTTGGGCAGATGCAGGAAGGGGGGTGGAGAGTGACCGTCTGTGGAGGAGCAGAGCAGGCCTCTCTGATCTTCCTCTGGTGCTTCCTTTTTTTATGTGCCTAGATGGGCGTCTTCAGTGTGTCTTATCAGCGGGTTCCAGGAGCCTTGCATATCTGGTTTTACATATGGGGAGCAGATCACTTTATCTATTTTCTACATACAGGCCACTCAGGGGTGTTTAATCAACCTGTTTACATTACATTTAATACTTTTTAACATCATACTTTAATATCACACTGTAATTCCACACTTTGATACTTATTCTATATTATTTTTATCACTATTACTATAACAATGTGCTCATTTTTTCAGAGTTCTTCAAACCTTTATTTATGGAAAGAGATTAATATTTCTAAATTTGAATGAGATAAAACTCTATTCACTTGCTCAATCTGAGAAATGAGGGGGTTTGCTCAAAATTGCACATTTTAGTAGTGGGACTAATAGAACCCAGATATGGCTACTCCAAATCCAAGACTTTACTTTGCAAAGGACCTTTACTGAAGCGAAAGCTGCTTTGTTGACAATTCCCATCAGCAAACATTACTGGACACAGTGAAAGGTAAAAATCATCGATAGCATTGATTTACCATGATAACATTCAGGTCAGCAAATGTTAAGGACTATTGACTAAAACAATGCCAATGAAGTAACCAACATTACTGCAACCCACAAAGACAAGGACATGACATTTGTCATTGAAGTTAGGTCACATCTTGGGATGCAGGCTTCTTTTCCCTACCTCTGCTGCATACTCTTTTAGGAATTAAGTAGCAATGGGAAATTGGTTTGATTTTGTCAGTGCATTCAGGAACCTGCCTTTCACACAATAGAAAACCAATTTGTTTTCTTCTCTGAAGCATCTATTTAATGCTAGATAATCCTTGTACCTCTGTTTTGAGGTCTGTCTCAAGAGTATACTCCACTATTGGAATATTTAGTCACATCGGAAAAATATGTTGAAAGGAGCATAAATCAAAAACATGTACACACAAACATTTCCAAAGACAATTCTTTGTTCTGTATTTTTCATTTTAATCTACCAATGCACTGTCATCAACTGTGTCAAAGGTGAAAACATACTTTGAAATGTCTTCAGCATACAAATAAGTTTGCAAAAAAATTATTTCCCTAATTTAATATAGAAAAACAATTTTCATTTTCATGAAATTCCTAAATTGGGGATCTAGGTATACAACATTGTATTCATGTCAAAAGGTATTAAAAAAATCAAGACTTGGAATTCTTGTTTTATGTTTAAAAATATTTAATGTCACATTAATGCATAATTGAACACTAGGTAAGCTTTCACAAGTTAAATATTGAATAGTTTGATTTTTTATTATTAATAGAAATGTGAGATTTCTTGATTAAATATTGTTTTCCTCCTAAAAGTCCATTTTGTTTTTACCAAGTATACTTTTTAGTAGCCAAATTAATGATTTTGCTAGAAATAATTTATTATTGTTTATAAGAAATATTTTACTGTATTTCACAGAGCAACTTATAAACTCCGGATATTGTAATATTTATAGATTCTACTATAATTCAATTTAATATTTTATATATTTGCACGTTAATATTTAATGGTGCTTCTATATAATATAGTACAATACATTGAGACAGTTTATGCCATTTATTTAATTAGTTCTCACATTAGTCAGTTTATACACCAGCCATGGTTCTTTCTTAAAAATAAGAGTTACTTACAGTTGTTACCGTTATAACTAGCTAGTTATTTTTTATAATAAGAAAGGAGCAAAAAGGAGGCCAGACATTATTAGCATGACCATCTGGGCAGCTTCACCAAGAAGCTGAAATTTCCACTTTCCAGGGACCCTCCAGTTCATTCTCTGTAGATCACTGGGGAAAGGGAAGATGGACACATGTGCAGTGAAGCCAGGGAGAACCAGGGAAGATACTTGCCTGTCAGTCTAGCCTGGGAAACCATGGATTGGCTAGAGGGGGTGGAGTCACTGCAAATGCACAAAGTATTTAAGAGGTTAAAACCCCCAGACAAAGGAATGTTCTGTACCTTGTTCCTCTCGCTTTGCTCCTGCTTCCTTGCACTTGCCCGTGTTCCCTCCATAGCCATGTGGCCCTAGAAGCTGCATGGCCCACGGCCATGGCCTTGTGAACCCACACACAATGGACTACAGCTCGGAACACAAGTTAACCTAGCCAGATGCTCGACTGGACTGTGCAAATATTGAGTGGAAATTCTGGGCAACGGCTTTATTCCTAGCTCTGCTGAAGACACAGCTGGACTTTTTCCTTGGCGGGACAGAGGGAAATGAGACCTTGGAAACTCAGGGTTTTAATATCACAAAAATAAATACCACTCACTCTCCCATGTAAGTCTCAGAAAATTCCATTTTTTATGACATTTCAAGAGGCCCTCTTCCTCCAGCACCTGGTGGGAATATGAAGAGCTCCCTACTGATAACGCTCTCACTAATTAGACAGAAAAAGAAATTTTGGAAACTTATCAGTGAGCTTACAAAATCAATTAGAAACAAGAGAACTGAGCTTAACAGGAAGGAGGAAGGGAGGGAGAGAGGAAGAGAGGAAGACAGGGACAAAAAAATAAAACAAAACAAAAAACTAAAAAGGAAAGGAAGAAAAGACAGCCAGCTTTAGTTACAAGACATTGCCTGAAACAAAGTCAAGACCCAAGTAGAGTTAAACTCCTTCTATAAACATAGCAACAAATTCAACTCTGCAGATGACACCATGAGCAATCACTAACCATGCTGACCTGACCATCTCCCATCCACATTCAAAGTCCTGTGAATATTCAGTTTTTATAGATTAGATCACTTTTGAATACCCTAGCTGCCAACACACCAAGGTTCATACAAAGAATTTTTCCAAATCAGGAAAACTTTATATTAATCATTGAATCATTTGGCCATGTGACAGATCTGGGCCATTTGTGAGAAAATTATGGGAAGTGAAAATCCTGGATTATGCCACTTACCTGTGGTTGATTAGTAGACATTTAGAAATACATTAAAACATTGGGATGTTCAATCTAGGAATAGTGAGAATGGGTATGACCAGGTGAATCACTGTTTTTCATTGAGTCGTACATAGTATGGGAAAAAGAGGAATCTTGAAGTTAACTCAGAAGTAGTGAAAGAAAGCTCAGGTTTATTAGTTTGTAACTATACAGGTCACATGAAGTTAAAATAATTTCCTGAATATTAGAAAGATTTATGCCTAAAGGGCTGTCTCCTTTCTTGAACAATGATGCATACATGTATGCATTTTACCACAAAGCACCTTCTTGTGCCACATGCTAACAAATTGTAAAAGTCTAAGCTATTTCTTACAAATGGCTTAATGTCCTTGCCATGTCATCTGTCAACTAGAAATAATCGTATATCCTTTTACAAAATAATTTATGCTCTGTATCCCCTCTTTCCATGATAAAATTATTTCTCAGTGTTTTTAACCTTTTTAATTATACCTTGGTCATGCTCATTGGTTAGGGTACTCTGAAAATGGTTTCCTTTTGAGATTTTGTTTTTGTGATACTTTTGTTTTGTGAGACTTTTGAGATTTTGGTATTTGTTTGTCTGTTTTGTCCTGGCCATGATAGTAGAGAGTATTTTCACTGTAAAGTCCTGGCTGGGATTGAAACGACAGGAAGTTAAGTGCTTTTTGAAAATCTAAGATTAAAAGCATGACTCACAGTTTGATACTTTTTGCAGATAAAGTTGTTTGGTAAGAAAGATGACACGGACATTGGCAGGGGTGGGAGGGCATGTGGGAAAAAGAGACCAGATGACTTAAAGACCTTTTTTTATTTTTAAATTTTCATTACAGCATACATCTCTATGTTCTAAAAAAAAAAGGTATAATCCAAAACAAGAAAACTTATAGCAACATTGTATAGTGATTTACTAGTATATGAATATATAAACAGTAAATGAATAGTGAACACTATTTAAGATCTTGTTTTTAAATTAAAATTCACTGTATTTACAACATAAGAAAAAATACATTGACCCATTTTATCTCTTCATTCACATATATATCTGTGTATATACAAAAACTATAGCTTCCATCTAAAAACTATTATGATTGTTATTGGTGGTGTAGCTTCTGATGTTGCTTTGTTGTTTTATCCCATCTCTCTTTAGGAACCAGTGAACCCCCCCTCTCCCCCACACACACCCGCACCCTCTCCACACCACTTAGGATTTTTTTGTGCCCAAACTCACAGTATTTCAGATTTTGCCATTTTCTGATACTGTCTTCTATTCATATACTTTACTCAAGACCCTCTGAGTCGGAGACTATGGCAGAGTATAGTAACCTGTTTAGGATTACATACATTTTCACTCTTTTACCAGCCCTCATTTATTATAGCTACACGTGGCACTTCCTATACATCTTCTAATTAGTCGCCTCAACGATAGTATGAGGTGGTACGTCTCCCTTTTGATAAAGGTAAAATTTTCATCAGTGAAGGGATTTCATAAAGAAACATGGTTTTTTCATTACAAGGCTAACAGGTAGATTGAAAGTAAGAACTTTGTTCATTCTGCTGTCCTTTACTTAAATTATATTTGAAAGTTTCCTTTACCCTATAGTGAACATCAGCCCTGCTGTGATGTCTCCATCAAATTTTATCTCTTCCAATTTTAAGATTTCTTAAGTAGTTAAGTCTGTAATCTTCAGTGATTGCCCATTGATTTATTGAACTGGGTGAGTCATGTATCAACATATCTATTTTTCAAGAAACTGGCTGAGTTTTATTGACTGGGAATTTAAAGTAAAAGACAGACTATGTATTTATGGGTATTTTAACTAAATATGTTGAACTACTCATTTTCCATTACTCAAAATAAACTTTAAAATATTTGCATTTGTAGGTATATTTGAACATGTATAAGGTTCAGTTAAAGTAATAAAACACATAATTATGCAACCATAATATTCTTCATAGTCAGAACACAGAAAGCTCAAGGGAATTACCATTTCTTCCAAAGGAAGTATATAGGCTTTATTTTTTCTTCATTCAGTGCTATATCCTGTGACACCAAAAGGAAATAATTGACTGGTGGAAATAATTTTCATGAATTATATAATATTCTTTATTACATGTGCCTATCACTCATTTAAGTTAGTGGTTAAACTGATTTTTTAAAGTATAATTGATATGTTAAGAAAAGCAGAAAAAATTATATGAAATTCTCAGTTAAAACTAAAGAAGCCAGAAGGAGAGGGTAAGAAATATAAAGTAACAAAGAATAAATGTAACACAGGGAGAATAGTTAGAAATGTGGTTGATGTTAGTCCAGTGGTATAAATAAGTACTTTAGATTTAAATACTAGATAAATAGCTGCAAATATATTCAGACCAATAAGACATCTAAAAACCAGTAAAATATACAGAATGTATTGTCACCATAGAATAACCTTTGTTTAGTTTTGGAGACTTAGAAATCTAATGATAAATTAAGTCATATAATTATGCAATGAATATAGTGATATAAAAATTCCCCTTAGAGAACTAAAATAAACAAGGCAGATGGATGGCTTTTCATTGTGGTCATGACTATACAGTTGAGTCACATGAAATAAGTTGAAATAATGAACCTGAAATAAGTTTTCATTAGGTCTTAATATTTCAGTTTCAGTTATTATAAAGACAGTTTTATATTAAAATTCATCTTCTCAAATCACCCTTAATAATTTTCAATATGTAAAATCCTTCTTTAGCTGATAATTTATCTACATGTTATATTTACATAATCCCAAAATAAAAAATATTGGTTTTATACACATACATGGGCTTTGTTTCTTCTCTTCAGTATAAAGAAGCATATATCTTTTTATCTAGTTTGATCATCTATCTCATGATATTAGAATTTTTATTGTTATAATTTGCCAATATTAAATAATAAAAATTTTAAAGTACTGTAATTTCCCAAATATGACACATGTAATTAGATTAAAATGAATGAAATTGTGTGGAGCTTGGAGGATGGATAATCAGTTTATTTGTTAATGTATGCTTTAACTGCATCTTGAGCAGATATCATATTATAGACAGTTTATGACTTTGATATTCATGCTGCATTTTCTGTTGTCCTGCTGGGCAGGAATCTTCTCAGGCTGCTTGCTGTGGCTGCATCTGCCCACCCAGGGGCTCAGGACGGGAGCCAGGAGTCTCAGGCCCCGTGACCACTTGGTGTGTGTTCCCTGTTGATCTTTTTGTCAGTAGTGTCATGCTGTCCTGAGGTTGTCATAGGAACTCTCATTTAATCCAGGAGCAATAAGCTGCCTTCTGTGACTAGGCTGGACACACTTCCAGTCTGGGTCTCCTTCTCCTGTTGGTGGGGTGCTAAAAAGCCTGACACGGTACTTTCTCTTCAGTCCTGAGTCCGAAACCAATTTACATTCTTCTTACTGCCTTTCACAGCCCTCTTTGGGTTGCCTCTTCTGTTATTGTTAGGGAGTGTAGTTGTGTTTAGCAGCCTGACCATGGAAAGAGGGATCTATCCATGCCATCTTGTCTGGACCCAACTTTGTCATTTCTTTGCTGAAATAATCTTTCTTTGGAAAAAAACAAAACAGAAACAACACACCAGAAACCTTTTTGAAGCATACACAATTTGAATATGTGTGCATACATGTGTAAGCACAGTTGTAACAGGGCATCTTATATTAACTCACTCACTCATTACTATTGCATTTATTTTCTCTTGATATTTCCAGTAGTTCTAGATCTACCTGTGTTGATGAAATGCAATTTGGATCATAAAGGTTGTAAACCTTCATCATTCTTTGAATGGAAACATCTGACAGCATACCATTCTTTGAGCAGAAACATTTAACAAATGATCTTTTCCTGCTCAACACTATAACTTTGAAGTCACTTTATTTTTATATTTCTATAAGTTCAACTTCCACCAATTTGTTATCCATTTGATCTTGGACAGTTTGCTCAATCTTTTAATGTTTCAGTTTATAACAGAATCAAGTTGAGGTTTTGGAACCAGGGACACTGGGATAAAAATGCTGCAGTCTTTCCATGTGGATGGTGTAGTGTTAGGCAATAGGCTTTACCTCTCTTTATCTCCATTTCTCATATTTAAAGTAAAGTTAAATAGAACCTGTCACATTGGTTTTTATGATGAGTAAACATGTAGGCATACTAGTCACATGGTGAGCTTTGTATTTATGTTAGTGGTTATTACTAGTATTATTATTGTTAATAGAAAATAATTACTATTAATCATAATGTGCTTGTCTGCTTTGTTTTGCTTTAGTCAGCATCTGTGATAACCTAGTGATCACGATTTGATGATCATTACCTTTTATTTGTCGATGTATTTATAGGAACCTACATAACAATTCTCTTCCATATATACTACTTAAAGAGGGGACTATGTTTTATTTCTAACTAGCGTTCCCGTTGCAGGAAAAATCCTGCAATAGGGTTTCCTGCTGCACTCTACCCCACCCTGCCTGCTCTCCTCCCTTGTCCCCCGCCCCGCGATCTCCGCCAGCCCCCCTGCTTTTGTAACTTCTCCGCCAGCCCGCTCTCCTTCCTTCTTCCCTGGCCCGCCTTCTCTGCCAGCCCGCCTGTTTTTCCCTTCTCCCCCGGCCCCGCCTCCGCTCTTCCCTTCTCCCCCGGCCCCGCCTCCGCTCCTCCCTTCTCCCCTGGCCCCGCCTCTGCTCCTCCCTTCTCCCCCGGCCCCGCCTGCTCAACTTCCTTCTCCCCCGGCCCCGCCTCCGCTCCTCCCTTCTCCTCCCCTCCCTTGCTTGCTTCTCTGCAGCTTTGCTCCCTTCTGCAGCTCTTTCTACGCTGTTGCTATATGCAAATTAGCCGCCATCTTTGTTTTGATAATTTGCATACTCGTCCTGATTGGTTGGTGGGCGTGGCTTGGCTGGTGGGCGTGGCTTGGGCTTAGCGAAGGTGCGGTCAATTTGCATATTTGTCTATTATTAGATTAGATCATTGGTGATGTGATTTATTACTAGTGTTTACAATATCTTCATTCTTAATTTCATTCTCTATTCTATAACTAACTTTAGCAATGGAACCCTTTGGGCTCCACATTTCATAGGCACAAACTCTGAGAATGTGTGAAAAGGAACACGTGTACTCTGGTGCTGAGGTGGAAATCTAACTTGCACAGGAAAATGATCTCCACTGGGGAGCTTCGGGGGAAAAATGAGCATTTCTAGTTGGAATTCAGACCTTGGCATACTAAATTGCTAAATATGTAACAGGATCCATGCTAATATATTATTCTGTGTATTTCCCACAAAACTTGCATGGTAAGTAATAGCATTACTATGTGTGAAGCATTTAATCTCTTTTACCTTCTCTGGGAATTCCCAAAGGAGCTTGCAGAAAGTCCACCTTTCAGAATAACAGCAATTCCTTCTTTAATGTTTTCTCCCCATTTTGCTGTGAGTGTCTAGAGAGCTAGATCCATGCCAATTAGATTTTTCTATCCTGTGCAGATATCATGCTGTTCAGTACAGAGGTGGGTAAGTGGGTAAATTAATAAATTAGTCTGCCCCTTAAAATAAGGGAGAATTTCAGTTACTGTGCTATTGGGAATTTCTCATAGAGACTATATTTTTTATCCTATAAATTCTTGCTATTTTTTGTGTGAGATTTAGTTTAAATGTAGTCAGCTTGTATAATAAACTCATTAGCACCAAGCTGCCTTATCTATGAGATGTTAATTCACTCCCTTGAGACTGCAGTACACGTGACTAATGTATTTACCCTTGTGGTGTTCACTACCAACAGTTACATGATGAAAAAGGAAAAAGTATCCTGTGCATTTGAGAAGGAATGTGTGTGTGTGTGTGTGTGTGTGTGTGTGTGTGTAGGTGTGTCTTTCTGCTTTGGGGAGAAAGTGAGGGATGTTATACGATTTGATGGAGAATGTGGGGAGAGCAGGATGAGGACATGGTGAGCATATGTAAACCTCATGCTTTGTATCGATGCCAAGTCTCTAATTCCCTTGTCTCTAGATTAAATTGTGCCTGTGGATTCTATATTCTGACATCATAAATTGCATGCAAATTTCACTGAGAGACTCCTTTGTAATTCTTTTCTCTTTTAGTTTTATATACAAAAGGAAAATTTCAGAAAGCAGCATTTAATTCACCCAAACCGATATATTTCATTCTGCAGGTTTTGCAGTAACATCAAAGAGCATATATGGACAATGCTTTTGTTTGTTTCCAAAAAAACCTTCCTAATATGTTTATATCCCCAGTGTCAGTGACAAAGGTTTAATTATAGGTTATACAATTATCTATGTACAGAGTAATTTTGAAACAGAACTGAATAGACACTTATTTTAACTACAAAAGAATCTATATAAATTTATGATTCAGGTGAGGAATCACCCATGAATACCTTTTTATTTATAAAGAGAATATATGTTTTTTAAGAAGTGATACATTTTTATAAAGATTTTGTATTATTAAATTTTCACTTTGAGAATATTTGTTTAATCTAAGTTTGCATTTGCTGTTTATTTTGAATGGGAATGATGACTTTTGTGACACATGAAAAGTTGTGAAGCTGTCAGTCAGGGAAACATATGAAAGGATCATGGAAAGCTTGATGTTAATCATGCCCATTTTGTGGAGATTGACAATCTGGTGTGCTTTGTGCAGAGCAAGTGAATCAGTCCCTAGATTTAAGTAGAAACATAGTCCTGCTTTGCTGTTGACAGATGCAGCCGCAGAGACAACATTTAATCATTCACCAATTTTATAGTGGGCTCCACCACTTACCAATGTAATTAGCATTGGTATACCCATTTCTTATTTCAGAGTGGTAGAGCAACTGGGGAAAAGGTTATTTTAAGACATTTTTTAAAGCAATGCCTATTTTAAATATCTTCCCACTGGTACTTTTTCTTACTTATTTGAACATACGTAGACATCTTCACAAAGCCTGGATTGCAAACTCAGTACTTTACTTGGCCCAACATTCTTCAGTTGCCTGAGAAAAGTGTATTTTACATTGGGTGGCATTTAAGCTGTAGATTTTTAACTCTTCTTCCCTACTGCACACATTGGTTTCAACAGGTAAATCATATTCCCATTATTTAACCCCATGGTTTTAGAGTCTTTTATTCTTATTAACCCTAATCCATAATATGCTTTATTATTGGTATTTTGATAAACATTACTCTAAAGACTCTGTCACTTTTGGGAAAAATAGAGAAGACATATGCCACTGATGTATTGTGTATCTTTCCAGAAATATGCAATTTTCACAACACTAAATAGAGCAAAAGTTGAAAAATTTCCCTTTAACTTTGTTTATATTACATGAAATAGCTATTTTTTAAAACGGAAAAAAGATCAGAGAAATTGAGAAAATGAAATGTGACATAATGACCTACCTAAGTGGAACTTATGCCCTCTTTTATTAGGTAGAGAATACATAGAGAAGACTTATGTATGAAACAATTCTGTTAGCTGACTTCTACAGGAAAAATGGTCCACATTTTCCAACTTAATCAGTTATATTTTCATAACAACAATTAATCTGTATGTAATATGAAAAAATATTATGAATTTATTTTATTAATAATAGTTTGTGTTATATATTCCTGGCTCTAATCCATGATCTGGATTACCTAAGAACACTTTTTCCCTATAGTGACGCATGCATTTTACAATCTGGAAAATTAAACAGAATAATATGAAAGATATGTATGCTGTCTACATTATATACGCTCTTTGTTTTTAAAAATAAAACAATTTCTTATCTTTATAGGTATTTCAAAAATCATAATATGAAACATTTATAATTTTTAAATGTCGTACTGAAGGCAGAGTAAAAGTTTACTGGCAGTTGAATTAATCTTTTATGAGATTGCAAAATGAATTCTTTTTCCTAGAACATGATGAATCTTATATGGACGGTTAAAAGATGATGTAACACACCACCTAGAATTACAGACATGGTCTATTTTCTCAAGTACAGTAAAGCCCTGCAAAGGTTTTGTTTGGGATTCCGTCTGTAATTTTGTAGATGTTCCCTGAGGACAGACGTACACCTTACTCCAATGCAGACTGCAATGGAGTGGTTTAGGGCTAGCTGACCTCCAAAACTCAGAAGGAGCCAATGTTTTAAATGTGTACATTATAAAGTTGTGGGGCAGGGTGGACGTGGACAACACATTTGGGTCAGAATACAGGTCACAGGGAGTTGAGGTTATGCTCCCACTTCTGTCCAGTTGTTTGTCCTAGCAACATAGGAAGTATAAATGGAAATAGGAACCCTTGGCAAGACCTCCCTGGGGTAATAAAATGGTAATCAGTCTGTCTGGCTGATTAGGACCTGAGCAATCTTGTGGGCACACTTGGAAGATGAGTGAGGCATTGAGTGGCAGGAGATTCTGCCCATGTCCTCACGTTCTGGCCCGATGCTCAGTTAGTAGTGATGGGCTGAGGCTGCCTGGATTGAGGAGATGATGCACAAAGCAGCCGATGTGGTGACAATGAACCAGTGTCAGTGAAAGCTCTGGCGATACTGTGGCATCTGCTAGGAAACTTAGCATGTCACAGAAACCCATGCACAGTAGCTCAGCCAAAAAGGACGTTATCCTTCCCACAGGGCGACTTGTCAGTCTAAGCAGCCTGATATGTTATCACTGTCCCAGGACCCATTTATATTTTCGCTCTTCTGTAATTTCCTTGTGACTTTCACCCTCTGTGTTTAGATGGTTCTGCACATCCAAAGGTAAAGACAAAAATCCAAGGAAAAACCCACAAACAAAAACTTGGTAAGTTTCTTTAGAAACCCTTCTAGTAACTTCTAGTAACTTTCTAGCAGCCAGAACTGTAATAATCCACTTCCAGGTGCAAGTGATCTTATAAGCATTTTGCTCTAGGGACAGTGCTGCCCCAAAACACAAACAAGCAAGGTTTCTATTGGTAAGAAAGGGGAATGGGCATTTGTAGACAACTAGCAGCATCTGCCAAATTCTTATCAAGAGGTGGGAGCATGGTGGCTCTCTTTAAGTCAGAACTAAGACTAGTCTATTAATATGTAGTTAATTTATATCTGACCATATCCCTAGTTCACACTCTACTGACAAAATACAATGTCCTGTAAGTGCCTCATCCATGTTGGAACTGGAGTTTTTCCATAATTATAAATACAATCTTATTATATTATAAAACTATCTCAACATTAACTGGTATTTTATATTCAGTAACATAAAACTGGCAAGATTTAGGTTTATGTACCAGCCAATTACACTTTTAAAATATAAATATAATTGATTGGAATGACTATAAATGGAAGGTCCATTATTAAAGAGGTCTGAAACTTTAATGCATTAAGGGACTTAATAATTGCCTGAGGTTTGAGAGGATTCCAGTTTTCTGATCTTCCTTTTTTTTTTTCTTCCGGTGTTATATGTCGGTAGAGTATGACTCACCATAGACTCAGGGTGGAAAGTATTGAGATGTCCTTTCATGTTTAACGCAACAGTGACAGCTGTCTTGCAATCTTGAGGGATACTGATGTGGAAGAGTTTCAAAGATGGCTTGGGCATCAACCAATGTCATTTGGCATCTAGAGATTTCATTTATGCTAAAATGCCTATTAAAATTATAGGGATCAAATTTTTTTCCTTGGAGTTATATATATATATCGAAATAATTGCATACTTAGAAAATGACATAAACTTATTGAAAGTATGTCAGAGAAAATGTACCTGGTTAAGGAAACTATCAGAAAAAAGTTATTTGATTAAGAAAACTATCAGTTATAAAATAAGGTAGCCATTAGAAAGTTTATACTAGTATTTATTTTTCATTTATAATCTCACTCTAAGTTGCACCAACTTTTGGGTGATGTATTAAAACATTCAGCATGGTAACTATTTTTGTTTGGATCAATGAAATTTGAAGACACTTTGTCCAAAAGCCTTTCCAGATTAAAAACAAAACAAAACACATTATTTGTTTTTTCTAAATTCAGTAGGAGTCTAGGCATTTAGATCATTAATAGTTCTGATAATTTATATCTTAAGTATAAAGTTCAAATAAAATTTTATTTAGCCTTAAGCTTTTTATTTGACCTGCATTACATCATCAAAACACTTTGACTTTTAGGTCCTAGCTGGTTTTGCTCAGTGGTTAGAGTGTCGGACTGCAGACTGAAGGGTCACAGGTTTGATTCCTATCAAGGGCATGTACCTTGGTTGCAGGTTCAATCCCGGGGCAGTGTGTGGGAGGCAACCAATCAATGTGTCTCTCTCACATCAATGTTTCTCTCTCTGTGTTTCTACCCCTCCCTTCCACTCTCTCTGAAAATCAATGGGGAAAAAATATACCCAGGTAAGGATTAACAAAAAATAAAAATAAAATGCCTTTTAGTTTCCAGGGAGAAATATGTCATAGTGTCATTTCATTAGCTGTTTCTCTAACCACACATTGGCCTGGTTGGAGCGTATCTTGGCAATTCTCCTGTGGGGAATGAGGCTATCTAAATTTCACCAGTTTCAGAAATATTTTCACTTGAGAGCCAAGCCATGGCTAAGACCAGGGATGTCAGTCTTCCTTTTCCATTTGTTTCAAATTGTTCTGTTTACGTGGTCCAGGGACTCATACAACTGGGGCCACATCAGGGAAAGGACCCCTGCAGATTTGAGGACACCTACATTCTTAACCTCAACTTTTGGGCTTCTCTGAGATTCTGTGGGTGGCTGTTCAGGATATCTGTAAACTCTGAGAAGATGACCCATTACTTACACTTATGCTCTTGTGAGTAAAATTTCTATAATTTTATCCAATTCTCAAAGCATTCTGACCCAATAAAACCAAGAATGACTGATCCAAACAAAGCCCCTTAATTGGTAAAAGGCAGAGGCAGGACTTCGAAGCACACCATCTGCGTTGGTGCAGGGCTTTCACCATTCACCACACTGCCTCTGATGTGGTGAAAGGTAATTTTTCTCCAGCGAAGGAATATTATTTTCCTGAGATGTAGTGAATATCTGTCGTCCTCAGAGAAGTTTACAAGTCTGTGTTACATATAATAAAAGGAAAAAAAATATCACTTGGAGAAGAAGGGGACAAAGAAAGATCATATGTTAAGAGAGAGAGAGAGAGAGTGTGTGTGTATGTGTGCGCACGTGTGTATGCATGTGCATGCATGTGCGTATGTGTACATGCATGCATGTGCATATAATTGTGTGCATGTGTACATGTGAATGTGTTTGTGCATATGTATATGTGTGCATATATATGAGCATGTATACATGCATATGTGTATATGTGTGTATGTGTGTACTTGTATGTGTGTGTGTTCTCCTTACTGGAACTTTTACTAGGCTCCTCTGACTCTCTCCTCAGGGACCCAAAAGATGGTCTATGCCCAGAAATATCTAAATGATCATCCTCTGTGTCTGTCGTAGATAGTCTCTCTCACTTAACTTCAGAAATTGAGTAAAAAATAAACGTGCCTTTGAATGTCTGAACAGATAACAAGTCTTAGCATATTGATACTACAAACCAAGCCACATTCATTATCATACCCCCTTCCAAACATTTTACATGGCTTGAATGCAGTGGGCATTCATTTAATGCAAGTAGAGAAAATGAATAAATGGCTACCCACACAGATTTGAGCCTACTGAGTAGCAGTATAAATCAATTGCTATTTTACATTTTAATACACAAACCATCCCTTAAAGCTAGTTGTTTCCCTAAATAAATATTGACTCCACTTGAGTTATGTATCCTGAAAACAAATGCCTTTTCTGAGCTGTCCCACTTGTGCTTATCTGAGAAGCACTGTAAACTCTTGCTCAGGCATCCTTGCCTCAGTCCTTCCTGTGAGTCCAATGGCTCACACACTGCTGACCACTCTCTTTGTCCTGTAAATCTGTAGCTGACATGACTGGGCAGAGGCGATATCATCACACATAGCACACATATGCCTTTTTGAGGTTGCATTCCATATGGTTTTCTGGAGGGGAATGAATTCCACTCATTTGTAGTCACATTCCTGATATGTGCAGAGTAAAATACATTGGAAAAAAAAAGTCCTGTGAAGCATAAGATTTTTTTTTTTAAGTTTTAGGAAAAATGATGCATTGTTTAAATCTACCACTTTATATTATAGAATAGCTAAAATTTAGTTCAGCAATGTGTGTCCAAACAGTGAAAGGATTTTATCCCAAATTTGATGAACACAGAAGAACACACATGGGGTGTATATTAGTCTACTTGGCTAGGTGGCTTAAAAAATTGACCTGTGCTTCTCAAAGTTATGGAGGCTAGGGAGTCTGAGATCAAGATGCTGGTAGATTAGGTTTCTACTGAGAGTTCTCTTTCTGCCTCGTAGGAGGAAACTTCTTGATGTGTTCACATGGCAGATATCCAGAGAGGTCTGGTCTCTCTTCCTCTAGGACAATAATCCCATCCTAGAGGCCCTACTCTCATGGCCTCATCTGAACCTAACTACTTCCCAAAGACCCCACCCAACTCCAAATAACACATGTTGGCAGTTAAGAATTCAACATATGAATAGAGAAGTAGGACACACATATTCAGTCCATGTCAGGCTGTTAACATTTTCTAAGCCACTCTGTCCCTTGCAAGACATTTGGCCCAGTGTAAACCTCTGCAGAAACATTTGACCTGCACCAAAGCTTCTTGATATTTGGTCCTGTCCAAAACATCCCTACTTAGAAAATAGCTCATAATGTTTATTTATACTTTTGGCTTCAGGATTAATACATAAAAATACTATTATTTTGCATTGGCCCAGTAATTGTGTTGGGGCTGTGTTGTTAATAATAACCTTTCTTGCCTTGGTAACCTGGCTGGTCATAGTTCATGACCAAGAACTCTGGACTTGGAAGAATGGTCTCCATGGACATTCTGGGCAGGACCAAATGTCAGCTAATCCAATCATTTTACTTCTTCAAATACTCTGAATTACATATTGATAGCATTCATTATTTAATTCTTTTTTCCACAGAGGAAGGATTGAATTAATCTTTTCCACCAGTGCCCATATTCTCTGTTTATAGCTTTATACTGTGCAATCATTTCATACAGAACATCTTATCAGATCTCCATCACTATTCCAGTCGGCAAATGGGACATTCTGTAGGAGTACAAATTTTCATACGGCCCTCAGAATGCATCATGGTATCCATGCTCTCCTCCCCAGGTAGTGGAAACTGTGACTTCCTTGTAATCACTAGAGTAGGGTACAGGTGACGTGATGTATGTAAGACTATTACGAACAGACCCACTTTCTTTCCCTGGCTAGTTTTAAAGAAGAAAGTTACCATGAGTCTTATCCCTACATGATAGTGATTTCTGCCACTACCATGTAAAGACTTGGATGCCAACTCTTTATCCATTTTACCTTTTATCAAATCACAGTCTAGATGCCACCTGGGTATAGCTAATGTGGACCCAGCCAAGCCGTGCTCCAATTCCTGACCCATGGATGAAAACCTATAGAAAAGAAATGTGTGTTGTTTTGAGCTGGTAAGTTTGGGGTGATATTTACACAGCAATATAAAACAAGTCCATACACTTTTCATTATACCCGTTCTCAGCAGAAGAAACCATCCCCATAATTCTAGATGCAGACCCAAGAAAACAATGAATAAATTGATTTAAAAAAAGAGAGATAGCCTGGTCAGCATGGCTCAGTGGTTGAATGTTGACCTATGAACCAAGAGGCCACAGTTCAATTTCCAGTTAGGGCACATGCCCAGATTGCAGGCTCAATCGCCAGTGTCGGGAGTGCAGAAGGTAGCTGATCAATGATTCTCTGTCATCATTGATAACACTATAATTTCAAGAGAAACATCAAAAGTGCTTAAAAGTAATGTCCATCGCTAGCTACACATTTCCCCCATCTTTCAGGTAATCTGTGGATACAGTCCCAATAGAACTTTTCTTGTTTTGAGGTAAACCATTCAGAGACCCAATTTTTCACTTCTTCGTACATTTTGAAGTGCTGCTCAGAAAATGCGTGTGCCATCGATCAGAACCCGTGGTAATCTGAAGGAGCAAGGTCTGGTGAATACAGCGGGTGGGTTAATACTTGCCAGGCAAGATCTTTTAACGTGTCTTTAACTGGTTTTGAAGTGTGTGATGGTGTGTCATCATGAAGCAAAATTACTTTGCCGTGTCTTCTGGCCCATTCTGGTCATTTCACGATCAAAGCATGGTTCAAATTGATTATTTGTTGTTAGTAGCGATCAGTATTAATGGTTTCACCTGGTTTTAGAAGGGTTTTCTTTTAACCCTGACAATCTCCAAGTGACAGAAAGATGCTCTTTCTGGGAGGTATGTTGGTGTATTTTTTAATTCATTGTGGTGTGTAGCAATTGCCTAATATTTACAGTAGCATAGATATGTGCTTTCTGAGAAATGCTAGTCCTAGCTCTGGGGAAAGGCATACAGGCGAAACCTTAGTACCACAGTGAATCCTGAGCTCAGTGGTCAGCTGTGAGGCTGGTACTGCTCCACGTCTCTCCTCTAAAGAGACAGCAGATGCTTAGGAACAAATGTTTGGTATAATGACAGTGTATACATATTTTATAGTGTAAATATATCTAGAAAGCACAATAACCCAATATATAGTTATAAACTTAAGATCTGTGTTTTGAACTTGACCTCTGAAAGAGGGGAGGCTACTGGTGGCTTTATGTCATAAATGAAATGACATTGACACTGCAGTTTTGAGATGTCTGTTTGTGACTTGCCATTTCTCAGAGAGAAAATGAGAAAATGAGAAAAGAGTCAACCTTCAGAGAGCATAATCTCTCATTTATTTTTCAACAAAAAATTACAAAGCTTTAAATGGGTTTCTAATACTGATTTATATAACAAGTTTTAGTATATGAGGTTCTTGAGAAAGCAAAAAAAAAGTGTTTTCCCTCCTTTCCTTAAATGCCCTGTCTCTTCCTCTGCTGAACTGACACTGAATTCCTTGGTCCAGTTTCTTTATCATCCTGTAGACTCAGGATGGATGAGGGGAATTGTCCAATGGCCTGCAAGTCAGCCAGGAGCTCCAGTGTGAAAGGCATTTTAAATCAACAATTTTGTAATTCAAGATATCTTGCAACCTTTTGCATAAATATGTCTTCCAGTATCAATAAACACCAGAATCATTGCTATAAAACATACACAGCTATGATTTATGGATTTGCTTTCACATCACTACTGAGGACAAAAGAAAATCCGTTGGTGCAGATCACTGGTTTTCATTATTCACCACAAAACAACTATCCACTAGGCTTAGAATAAGGGCAGAGCTGAAAGAAAGCAAAAGGAAGAGAAAGCATTGTACCACTTGCTTCTTTCCTGCCAGATCAGTGTAGTCTTTGAATATCCAATATACTAATCAAAGATGACTGGTGCAGTAGGAAATCAACTCACTTCTCCTTGGGTCACGTTGGGGAAAGCTATGGTTCTTTGCAGCAAAAACTTCACATCTTGCTGGTATTCTTGCTGGCCTAATCATCTGCCCAGGAATCTGAGCTGCATAATAACTATATGCAAAACTCTGAACATATGGTACAGAAACTAATTATGGTATCAATATTTCACTCTGTTGTCAGTGATGGAATCTTTGCGGCAATTCTACAATTGTAGCAAAGTAGCAATGCCAGCACGCTAAATACTATCAATAGTGATGTGCCTACTACTTGGAGATTTGTCTTATTGCAGTGTCTTAGGGAGTCATGCTTTTGCTCTCTTTATGAAGGAGTGTAACCTCTAGAGGGGTGCTAACTGACCTCTTAAACAGTCATCCTTCATCATGATCAAGTTTAATTAGGAGCCATATGCTCCCATGGTTTGTACACCATGGATATCCAACTTAAAATAAAGCATGCTCAAAATCCAGGCTTTAAATGAAAAAAATATTACTTAATAAGGGAACTGTTGTCACTTAAATGAAGCTGTTACACAGACAGACAGTTAAAGTAGGGGTAAGATGAATACTAGGAGTTGATGGTGATGATGATGATAATGATGATGGTGGTGGTGATACAGATGATGGTGATAGTGATGATGATGATGATGGTAATTATTATGATAGTGATGATGATGATGATGATGGTGATGGTGACTGATGATGCTGCTGCTGATGCTGATGAAGGCTATGGTGATGGTGATGATAGTGCTGATGATGTTGAAGGCATGATGGTGATGACAGTTGTGATAGTGGCAGTTTTAACATTTATTGAGCATCATTATATAATAGGACAGAGTTCTGAACATTTTCAGCAAAGATTATCTCACTAAAAACTTAAAAGACTATATCTGACAGGCATTATTACCAGCATCTATTTAACATGTGAAGGTGACCAAGGCAAGGGAATTGAAATATTTTACCCCAAATCAACCATTCTATACTGCTTTCATTCAACTACTGTCATGGTGGTTATCACCATCATGACGTAGCTCATCATATTGAGAAAACTGATCAAGGTTATAATTGCCACAGTTTGGAGAGAATAATGGAAATGCACTTAAATTTTGATTTAAAAATTCCATTTGTGGATATTTTTCCAACAGAGGTATATATGGATGTATACATAAGTCCTGATAGCATGGTCATAGTAAAATACCAGAGGCAATGTAAAATTCTTGCAGGAGTTGGGCAGGTAGATGATTATAATAAATCAGTGTAATGAAATATAACACAACCATTCAGAAGAATAAGGTAAACTTATCAAGTCAGATATGGTGAGACAGATATATTACTGAAGTAAAAAATCAGGATATAAAACAATGCTTACATTGTGTGCTGATAGATGAAAAAAATACTGGGCAGATAAAATCTTAGGATAGGAATTTAGGGTCTTATTTTGAAAAAATCAGGAGACTGATTTTTCACATTATACCTATTTGCTTTTGGCTTTCCTACATAGAGGAAATTAAAGAGAGTTCATGAGGAAAGAGGAAAATTTGCAGGGAGGAGAGTAAAGCAGGGGTAAGATACACCTGCAGTGAATTATTTGCTCCAGGGTGGATTGCAGGACCCTCTCCCTCAGCTGACAGTATCAAGTAGGGAGAGAGACTAGCAGGGACACATTCGAGGTGGTGGAAATAGAACAGTAGCCTAGAAAGCCAGTTCAACAGAGTCCCGCCAATCAACCAGCTCCTCACAGAACAATATATTCTTCACTGATTTTCTGCTGCAACTCTTCTAGGTGACTCTTGCCTCTATTTTACTCCAAGGACTGAAGTGCTTCATAGTCATGTCAAGTGCAGAAAATGAAGAAAATTGTCTAACCCATGACACTGCTGGATAGTGGCAGAGATGGAGTGACACTCCTGGTTCCCTATAGTCAAACCTGTCCATTTTATAGTATGTATAGGAGAAGAGGCGTGCGCACGCTGCACATGATCCAAAAGCTATAAGCTACATATTATGCCATGATCCATGGCCCCCATGGAATTTTCTGGAAATGAAACTGCTTTCAACAGAAAACACAATCCGAGCTAAAGGTGCCCCAGGCTCTTATTGGTACTTGGTGCACTTTGATGGTGCGTGAGTAAAATGTGCTAATAAGTTTCCTGGTGCATGGAGGCCACCTACCACAGTGACAGGTTTCAGCATTTATTGTTTGAGACAAGTTGAGAGACATTTTGTCAGGCTCTGCTGAGAGCAGCTCCAGGAAGGAGAGCTACCAGGAAGAAGACCACTCGCCTGGGCTTTTATAATGAGCTTCCTATCCAGGATGGACAAGTTTTCTCCTGTGAATCCTGTGGGACACAGACCTGAGACTTTATGCTTCCACAAGGCAGGATGTGTCTAAAATGTCCCTATAGGGACGATTGTCTCTGTCTTCTCTCTCCTTTGCTTCTGCTAAATGGGACCACAGGTCACATATACACATGTGTGTGTATACATATATATGTGTTTATATACATTTATAATGATACTAGAGGCCCAGTACATGAAATTTGTTCACTGAGTGGGGAGGTTTCCCTCAGCCCGACCTGTGCCCTCTCGCAATCCGGGACCCCTCGGGGGCCTAAACTGGCAGTCAGATATCCCCTGAGGGGTCCTGGATTGCAAGAGGGATATAACAGTGCACCAGGCAGCAGGCAGCCAGGGAGGAGCCAGAACTGTGGCTGGGCACTGCGCTGCTCATGCCCATCTCAGCCCGCTGCACCTGCTGCTGCTACTCTGTAGTGCTGCCATGGAGGTGGGAGAGGCTCCCATCTTCGCAGCTGTGCTCGCCAGCAGTGAGCCAGGCTTCTGGCTAAGTGGCACTCCCCCTATGGGCGTGCACTGACCACCAGGAGGCAGCTCCTGCATTGAGTGTCTGACCCCTGGAGGTCTGTGTGCATCATGGTCAACCAGTCATTCTGTCATAACAGTAGCTTAGGCTTTTATATAGATAGATAGATATTTATACTTAAAGTAGCATGGAGTCGGAGTCATCAAGTGTTTGATTTTAGTTTGTACTACATTCTCTCATCACAAAGAAGTTATTAAACTTTCAAACACAGGTTCAGAAAACCTAGAATAACATTACCTGTACTTGAGACTACTGTGAAGTTACACGCAGGCTCCCAGTTCCTGGCATAGCTATCAGGTGTTCAGTGAGTGGGACACACTTTTGCTTTTATTTGTTTCTCTGGTACCCTCCTTCCTGATGCCTTGATGTCACACTGGGTGTGATCATAAGCTCTGCAGAAGGGTCCAGCTGAAAGGTGAGGCAAACCTGGAGATGTCACTGCCAGGTGCTCTTGAGGATGGCATTTATATAAAGAAGGCAAAAAAAGCGTAGATTTCTGAATGTGACCACAGGCCAGCACTATGAACAGAGAGGAAAAATAAAGTTAAGTCAAAGAAAAAGGAAGCCAGTATATTGCTCTTCCTCCTCTCTGTGCTGTACTCGTTTATATGCCTCCTGCTCCAGGGTCAAAGTATGACTCAGACAATTCACATTTAAAATGACATTATAGGTCCTGGCTGGGTAGCTCAATTGATTAGAGCATAGTTCCAATATGCCAAGTGTGTGGGTTTGATCCTGGGTCAGGGCTCATACAGGAAGCACCTTTCTCTCTCTCTCTCTCTCTCTCTCTCTCTCTCTCTCTCTCTCTCTCTCATCAATCAATAAATAAAAACTATGAAATTGTCGGTTAAATGGACTAGCCTGAGGATATATATATCATTTGTAAAAATATTTATGGAAGAAAGTATCACTAATAAACAATCAAAGGATTTTCTGAACTAGAACCTAGAACTGTTCATTTAGGACTTCCTGCACTTATATTTTTAATTTTAACCATTTAAACCCTACTTCTCAGTTTTATTATTTTTCAATGCTTTAAAAATTATAATATAGGTATATAATATAATATATAGAACCACTAGCTCAGTAAGTCATAATATTTCTAGATATCTCCCTATAATTCTTAATTCCACTTAATTCTTTCCTATTTGTAACATAGAAAAACATTTATTTCCATATGATTCTTAGAATAAATTATCCTGTCATCTAATTAACTTGAAAAAAAATCTCAAATCTCATTTGTTGTAAAATGAACTGTGTTTTAAAAATTCATCTTGTACAATTTTTATTAATATTTAATGTCTCCTATTTACAAATATGTTATTCTGACCAGAGGGAATTTCCTATGATTGTCTCTGTTGTATTTGCTAGAACTGCCAACCTTCAAATATATGTGTATACACTCATATGATTAGGGAGACTAGAATTTTTATTAAAATTATTGAGTCTGGCAGGCAAAGCATTCTGTTTCAATAAAATATTGTTCAGAATAGCAGGTACTTCAGGCTAAATCAATATTAAACCCTTCAACAAAATCAGTTCAGTAACAATTTAAACTTACAATTAACCTCTTTCTATGCTGATGGAAATCAGAGCAACCAGCTATATCTCATCCAAGATAACGTTCTAAATTACTCAGATCATGAGCTTTGCTTGAATGCCTTTTCCCCTATAAGTAGCTAAATAACCTCCTGTCTGGATTAATTATTTCTAACAATGAATTCATAACTGCTTGGTCACTGACAAATTTAGAAAGGTTATAAGAACAGCAGAGACAGCTCCATAGAGCACCTCTCGGAAGAAAGAATGGGTGATGCTACTTTCCTCCTGAGCCCGGTCAGGTGGAGGTACTGGTGTTGTCAAATGGTCAATAGCATAGATGTCGGCATTGTATTCTTTACCATATTTTTCACTGTAAAAGTGCACTATGGAGAATTTCTAAAGTGGGAAAGACTGGATCTAATATCTAACCTCTGCCTTAGGATATAAAGGTACAGTAACAAGGACACTTTTCTCAGATTACACACGATTATTTTCCTTTTGAAGTTTAGCTGTTGTATAAACTAGTAGAAGTTAAAAAGTCTGTCACTTATGAAAACTATACCTATTTAGTTTCTTTAATTCCAGTTTTCCAATTAAACTTTAAAATTTAAAAATAGAAAACTTAGTATTTCTCAAATATGGCATTTTAAAGACTATGAACTGGCTACCATAAAGCAATAGGAGGAAGGGAGGGAAAGTAGAGGGGTGGAGGGAAGAAAGCACAGAGTCACATAAGTCACCTGGTGATGCTCTTCCTAGATGTTTTCTGGAAGGTTAGGCTGAATAAGAAGACTGAGTCCAGGGATAGTGGCTGCAGATTGCTCAGAAATGCTTCCCATAGATCGAGGTGGGGAAGAAAAGGTAAAGGATCCCAGGAGTGGCTTGATTCTAGGGCAGGGATGGAGAACCTTTTTTCTGCCAAGGGCCATTTGGATAATTATAACATCATTCTCAGGCCATACAAAATTATCAGCTTAAAAATAGCCTCCTATATTTGGTTAAACATTTAATTAACTCACCCCTAATGCCTTGGCAGGGCCAGACCAAATGAATTTATAGGCTTTATATGTCCTGAGGGCTGGACATTCCCCACCCCTGTTCTCAGGAAGGTGATAGGAAATCAGATGGTGCTTCAGAAATGCAGGGAGGGCTGAGTCCTGAGTTGGATCTTTAAATAAATACTTGAATAATATTAGAACTCCCAAGTGGTCAGGAATATATAAATTAAAATAACAAGGTATTATTACCCATTTACCTGACTAGACATAATTTAAAAGGGAAAATATTGCCAAGAGGGCTGTCAGCATTGTGGCACTCAAAACCTTATCTTGGAGATGTAACGTGTTGCACATTGTAAATAACTCTTCAATAAGCATGTACTTATTTCACTTTACCACTAAAAGTGTATTTATTTCAACCTGGCAATTCCACTTTGGGGAATCTATTCAATATAAATATCAGCATATGTATTTAAAGGTCTGTTTTTCAAAATATTATGTACAGTATCAAAGATAATCAAAATAATGCCCATCAGAGGGGAATAGCTGAATAAATGATGACATATCTAGTGATGATAATCAAAATATAAAAATAATTAAAGGAATGTAAATTCATGTAAATATGTCGAAATTAAATACTTTTTATTAAATGAAAGCTATATGACAAACTGCTTATCAAGTAATATGTTAGTGCAAATTATCAGGTCATTATAATGATCTCTAAATAATTTATAGATTAAAAAAGGAATTGTTTGCTTGGATATTTATTTGAGGTAAATGTCCCTAATTAGTTTCCTGTATTGAGTTACGATGTTAAATATGAAACTGCACTCATTTGTTTTTTCACGATTCAATGGTAAATTAGTTGTTATCAAATCATTTTTTGAAGACCAGTGAAGGTTCTCTCATCTTATTAATTGTATTCAAGCAGTTTGTCTCTTTGATGTGACTTTTCTATATTTAATATGTCCATTATGAACCTTATTACAAGAATTTGCTAGGAATGTCCATTTAATTGCATAAATCATTCATTAAACAAATATATGGTGAAATGTGAAAATCCAGACTGTTATGCTTCACTTTGAGTAACTCCTCTGTATTTCTATTCTTCATATGGAAGATGAAGACAATTAGAGCTTGCTTTCATAGTTCTCATATCAGCCAGTTTAACTGCAGCCTGGGCCTATCTCAGAAACCACATGAACTTAATATTAATGCTGTATCTGGTAGGTTACCCATAGATTTTAATCACCCAGACCTCTTCAATGGAAAATGGAATTTAACAGTGACAGGTATTCTCTGAGTCCCTTGGCAACACCCCTCCCACCTCCAGCTCCACTCCTTCTCCTCCTCACTTTAAACAAGGTTATGCAATCAATCAAGCACCATTTAGCGAAAAGACCACCTTTCATATTGCTCTGTAAGGCACCTCATGTTTATATACATATGTGCCTGGTTCTGGGCTCTCCTCTATTTGACTTTGCCTATCTGGTACTGGTGCCCCACAGAATTAATTATTGTAGATTTTTAATTGTTGACATCTGATAGAGCAAGATCTTTTTGTTTTCATGGCTGCCTTGGTTATCATTAGCTATTCTGAGATTCCAGAACACCTCTAATTAGCTATTTTAAAATTCTGTGAAGCTTAGCAACGTATTATATCCATAATTTTACTGGCTTTAAGGGCAAAATTCCCCATATTACTAACCTGGAGGATTATTGGTAATTAGACACATTATATACATGTTCATGTCAGCATTTTTCTTTATGTCTCTGTCAACAGTGAAACTTTGTGTCAATTTGGCATTTGACTGCAGTTGATAATTCCATAAATATTTTGGCAAAGTAATTACCTTTCTTTTATGTTATAAAGGCCTTATGGTTTAAGACTTTACCAAAACATGTGGAGTATTTTTCATTTGTGTTATTTCCACAAATATTGCCTCTTCTAATCCATCAGGCAGATTTGGGGGGAGGTATGGTTTGTAAATGCTGTTTTATTCAAGAGAGTGGGAAGTATATCAGAGTTGTATTGTGGAAGAGGTAGGTTCACCAGATTAGAACATTTTAACATGCATAAAATAAAAATAAAAAAACATATGATAGATCCAGAGTATTACTTATCTCGAACTGCACTTACCCTACCAAGTACGACAGCATTTATTTAAAGATTCAGCTCTCCACATTGAATGTGAGTGGCTCCATCTGGTTAAGGGGGGCCCAGTGTGAGTTTGGTTCTCTGGTATGGGAAAGAATAAACCAGAACATTTCCTGTGCTTTTCTTGGTAACTAATTAATACAACCTCTTCATCTCTTTCTCCCGTTATGTTTATTCCTTAGGCCATGTCATGTTCTCTTCAAATGATAATTCTATAAATAATAAACTACTGAATTCCCCAAACAAATGAACGAGAAACTAGAGTTAAAATAAGAAAAAAAATGAATAAACATCATGTGATTCATTATTTAATAATGCATTTCCAGTATTGTGATTTACCTATGACACATATCTTCACCAGAAGAGAATGGCAGAACTTGTGCATTTAAAATAGAACTGCAGTACTAAATTCCCAAGTGATATTTTTATATATATGAAAGAAACGATAAGGTGATTCCATTCCCTGATCACTCATTGAAAAGGAATCCCGTGCCCTCTTCTGGTTTCCAAGACCCGAATCTTTCTTCATTCCTTCTACTAAAGTTCATCTCCATTGCATATTCTCATTCTAACATTTTGTAAAATTTTCTTATTTACCATATCCATTATTTGTTGTCTACCCGGATCACCACCTCCTTATCTCAGTTCCTAGAAAGCAAGGTTCCTAAACTATTTCATTCCTTCATCTGCTGTAAATGCCCAGGAGGAGGTCTTCATAGCGAAACAGTGAAACACAAGGCTCAGGTAGGCCTTCCTGAGAAGGTGATATTTCTAAGTTACTTGAGACAAGTGAAAAGGTTGGTCAGGCAGATGGTGAGTATAGGTCATGAGAAGCAAAACTGCAGGCTTTAGGTGGGGAATGAGTGTTGGAATGCTACAAGGAACCCAGGGGCCCTGGGTACAGTTAGTGAGGGGTGAGCAGGGACAGAGGGGGCAGCAAGTGACTCAGGGTCTCAGCCCATATTGTGGTTTTGGTTTTCACTCTGAGTGAAATGAGAAATATCGACGTGTTTTGAACAGAGAAATGACATGAGCTGACTTAGACTCCAAAGTAAGCACTCAGTAAATATCCAATTGAATTGAACTGAATTGATTTTGAGGGGGAAAAGCTACAGCACCTGCAAGTTCAGCAACTTCTCAGACACTGATATATAAGAAAAATCAAAAAAGGGTTATAGCAAAATATGTTTTAAACAATGTGAATAGAGCTAATTTATATGAAATAGCGACTGGAATTTAGAATGTTGACTTTTCCTTAATAATCTGAAAGTAATTTCTCAACTGCACATTAGCCAAAGGTACACACACACACACACACACACACACACACACACACACACACTTACTTGTGAATACAGCTTTAAATGGAAGGTTAAAGTAGTCGATATATTTTTTTAAATTGCAACAGGGAGTTAAACTACCAAAGACCAGACCTTGTTCATGGTAACACTCGTGGGATTATCCTTTTTTATTTGGAATATTTTACAGAGGGTACTGCTAGATCTAAGCTGTTGATGGAAGCAGAGAAAATATTTGAGCACTTAAGGATAGTTCCGGGAAGTCAAAATGCACAGCTGTTTTTGTTTTTTGTGGTTTTTCTTGGTGCTAAAATTCTTACCACAAGATGATAGATCAGCATTATAGATATGGTTTTAAACATGTAACAGATTTTATTTAGTGACAGGATACTTTTTACTGATATAAGCAAGTTATAATACCATATTTTAGTTACACTTGGATAGGAAGTTGGGATTTTTCTATGATTAAAAATCATCATTTGTCTTTAATAGCTCCTTTTGATTCACTTTTAGGAAACAGCTTTTAGACTCCACCAGGCCCTGCTGCTATCTGCTGTGGCAGCTGCCAGCAATTTCCATAACAGTCCTGGAATTATCAATGATACTAGTACAGTATATCAGCAAGGAAATCTACAAAAACAGAATCATGCTTCTATCAGGAACACTCAGGAGAAAAATTGATGTTTTCCTAAAGGAAACAAACAAACAACTAACAATAAACCATTATTTCCTTTGCAAGCTTCTCAGAGAGCATTTAATGAGAAACTAAGGTAGATGCATCTATACAAAAGCGTGAGCATTTGAAGTACAGTCTGGGAAAGACCAGCGGAAGAAAGGAACAAAAAGTACAGAGGAGGAACTTGAACTATCAGAGACAATGGGCATAGTGTCTTGTAAGTTATTTCAAATTTACCAAGAAATCCTTTATGAAAATCAACCAATACTGACTTTAATAATAGTGAGGGAACTTGAGGATAGTTCCAGAATTCTGCGATTTCACTCAGGAATTCATATTAGTAGAATATGTTGGAACTTTACTTCTATTAACAGTATCTAACCTAATAATAGACAAATATGCAAATTGACCATACCTCCGACACACCCACAAGCCACGCCCACAAGCCACGCCCACCATCCAATCAGAGCGAGCATGCAAATTAACCCAAACCAAGATGGCTACAGCCACAGAGAGCAAAGTTTCCTAGGTAACAGAGGAAACCAAGCTTTCTGCCTGCCCTTGCCAGGCCTAAGCCTCCACTCAAGCTACAAAGTTTCAATTATAGAAGGTAAACAAATTCAAACAAATGGTGGCAGAATGGAGCTTGAGAGAGCAGGCCAGGGTTGCCGCCGGCAACAGGGGAAGCAAAGCTTTCCGCACACCCTGGCCAGGCCCACCTGCTTAAGGCAACAAAGTTTCAATTATAACCCCAACACAAATGGCTGCCAGCCTTCGGAGGGAGCCCCAGGCTTGGCTCCGCTCCAGGCTACAAAGTTTCAATTGTAGAAGGAAAATAAATTCCAGATACCAGGGCCTCCTCTTGGGTTGCCAGGGGGCGTGACTGGCCTGAAAACCATCACAGGCCCCTCGATCAGGCCGCCCCATGCCCCAAGGGAACCCCCACCTGATCCGGGACACCCTTCAGGGCAAACCAGCTGGCCCCAACCCCTGTACCAGGCCTCTATCCTATCTAATAAAAGAGTAATGTGCAGATTGATCATCACTGCAACACACAATATAGCTGCCCCCATGTGGTCAAAGATCCTGCCCCCATGTGGACACAAGATGGCCACTACAAAATGGCCAGCAGGAGAGGGCAGTTGGGAGGCACCCGGCCTGCAAGGGAGGGCAGTTGAGAAGTACCAGGCCTGCAAGGGAGGGAAGTTGGAGGTGATCAACCCTGCAGGAGAGGGCAGTTAGGGGTGACCAGGCCGGCAGAGGAGGGAAGTTGGGGGCAAACAGGCTGGCACAGAGTGGTTAGGGGGTGATCAGGCTGGCAGGCAAAAGCGGTTAGGGGCAATCAGGAAGGCAGGCAGGCAAGCAGTTGGGAGCCAGCAGTCCTGGATTGTGAGAGGGATGTCCGACTGCCCGTTTAGGCCCGACCCACCGGGATTGGGCCTAAACGGGCAGTCGGACATCCCTTGAGGGGTCCCATATTGGCGAGGGTACAGGTTGGGCTGAGGCACAACCCCCCTCCGTGCACGAATTTCGTGCACTGGGCCTCTAGTATGATATAATCTGGAGCAATGCTCTCACTAAGTACAACTAAAGATGCTTGTCATATATACATATATATATATATATATATATACATATATATATATATATGTGTATATACACACACACACACACACACATATATATATATATATATATATATATATATATATATGCCTAAGCAACCGTTATGACCAGATGACCAGACAACCGACCGGCCCGTAGCTATCATGCACACTGACCACCAGGGGGCAGATGCTCAACACAGGAGCTGCCCCCTGGTGGTCAGTGCGCTCCCACAGCCAACCTCCCGTGGTCCCTTCCCATGGCTTACTGGCCCCTTTGGCCCTGATGGGGACTGAGCGAGATGGCCCTGATCTGCCCTGATTGCCAGCCAGGCAGAGGGACCCCACCCATGCACGAATTTGTGCACCAGGCCTCTAGTATATATATAATAATGAAAGGGTAATATGCTAATTAGACTGGACATCATTGCAGATGTCCTTCCGGACAAAGCTGGGGCCAGAGGGAAGCCTGGGTGCCTGCCGGTGGCCAGAGTAAAGACCAGGTCTTGGGTGCCAGAGGACAAAGCCAGTGCCAACAGTCAGGGGAAGGAAGGCCTACACTTGCACGAATTTTGTGCATCAGGCCTCTAGTGTATATTTAAACACAATACACATATAGTTTCTAAGATCTAACAAGGCAGGAATTGCAGAAATAAAATGTAAGAGATAAAGGGGAAACCAGAACTTTTAGCTTGAGAGTTTGGGTTTCTACAGTTTCTTCATTTCTTCCCTGGGTATCTATTCTAGCAGAGGCTGGAAATGCTGGACAGCTGAGTAGAAATTTCAGCAGAGCCTAGAATTTTTAGTCTTTCCTGGGATTATATACCTGATATTGCCTTATACTTTAGATTGAAACTCCAAAGCCTTACGATTTAGAGCAAAAATAGTATCATTGATCACGAAATTTTCTCTAAACCTTTTGCTTGTAATTTATGATATCTATTTATGTTTCATATCTACATCTAACACAATTTATGATCTATTACACATATATCCATGTGTATTACACACACACACACACACAAAGTAATTGAAAACCAAAAGAAATAATGAATGATACAAGTAGGACCACAACAGTTCCAGATAGTATCATTAACTAATGAGAAAATATAATTGTACCACTTACAGCATCATCAAAAATTATATTTCTAGGAATAAACCCATAAAATTTATGTAAGACTTCTACACAGAAAAGTAGTCAATTGTGAAGGGAGAAAAAGACAAATGTAGGTGTGTGTTGCGCTCATGGATAAGACTCCCATGTTTTAAGCAGTTCTTATTGAAAAGGCACTCTAGAGATTTAGTGTTATACCAAATATCCAATGTAAACCCCACAGGGTTATTTCCCCCTAGGCAGAGTGCAGCATTTATGTGCCATGAAAGTAACCAACATTCGCAAAACAGTTACAGAAGAAGAGGAAGATATTTTTTTTCTAGATATGAAAAACTGCAATGAACCTGCAGCAATTAAGAGAGTGTGGCATTGATGCAAGGATAGAGGGAAACTAAGGAATCAATAGAGACTGCAGAAGGAGGCACGTATCCATAGGACTTAATATTGATGACTGTAGCACCATGGAACAGCAAGGAAACAATACTCTTTTTACTAATTGGTACCGATTAATAGAAAAAAACCACATAATTTTTGGTGCTTTATACCATCAATTTCGATTTCATTGTAGATTTAAATTTTAAATGACCTATAAAATTGATATAGGAGGACAACTTGTCATCCTTAGAGGAGGACTCTTTTTAAACATTGTATATTTTTAGTAGTTTATTTAATTGTATATTTTTACTAGTAAAGGAAGTATTGATAATTTGGACTATACTAAAGTAAGAAGTTTTATTCATTAAAATGAATAAAGATGGTGATAAAGCAAGGCGTTAGTTGGGAGAAGATATGTGCACACATATACACAGCTAAAGTTGTTGCCCAGAGTATGTAAATATTCCCTAAACATAAGTTAAAAAAATGCTTTTCAAAAAATAAATGAACATTAGACTCATAGAAGTACTTTCAAAAGGAAATGTCCAAATGGTCAAAGTGCTCAACCTCGTTAATTGTCAGATAAGTTAAAGTGAAAACTGGTATGGTAGGATGCACATGAGTAGCCCAGAGTAGCATGATTTCGCCACATTAATTATCTTAAAACTAGAGGCCCGATGCACGAAGATCCATGCAAGAATGGGCCTTCCTTCCCCTGGCTGCTGGCACTGCTTTCACTCCGGCCCGGAGCCGCCTTTCCACCTTCCCACGCTGCCCAGAGGCCTAGAGCAGCTGGGGCGTCCTGCCTTACCCCACCTCTGGCCGCTCAAAACCTGTGTATGCAAATTAACCTGCCATCTTTGTTGGGTTAATTTTCATACTCACTCCTGATTGGCTGTTGGGTCTTGAGGTACAGTCAATTTGCATATTTCTCTTTTATTAGTGTAGATCTTCCCTATAGCAGACATGAGTTCACTGAGACCTGTACAAACAGGTGAATGGTATTTTGATTGTGGATGACTCATTCTACTACAGTGAGAAGTATAGATGTTAAGATGCAGTTGGACAAATAAAATGGATAATAATTACAGAAATGAAAGGCAAGAAAGCTCTTAACTAGGTAGGGAAGGGTTCTTGAAGTCAACAGAATAAGCTGAGGTCAGGGCTGTACTCCCTTCCTGTTCCCAAGCAGAAGCATGTGTGGCAGTTTCTCGTCACTTAGCTGAGACCTATCTTTTGGCAGAAAAAACACATAAGTCATGTTGAGCCAAAGACCTGCAGGGATGAAAGTCCAATCCTGAGACATTGGTGGATGGGTTAGTTTAGATCCAAGTCAAGGCTGGCAGGATCTGAAGGGAAAGATGTATCTGACCTGAAGCGGGGAGGGACGTGTACGTTTTTCTAGGTACAGACATGTCTGAGTGCAGGCTCATTGATGTCACCTTTTGGTTTCACGGCTGCGATAACTGCTCCACCTATTTCTGGAGGAAGTAGAACCCTTCTACTTCTATAGGATAGGTGTTGTCTTTCTGCAGATTTTCTACCAGCAGTTTCTAAATTCTATGTGATGCCCCCTTTCCCTTCTTTGCCTACGTTATACCTTTCCTACTAGGATGAAATTTTTATCCAGACAATGGAAGTATAAGGTTAAAGGCTAATAACAACAACAGCAATGACAGTACAATAATTAGTAATAATAGTAACAAAACATCTTTTCTGACAATTCCTGTAATAAGAGTGTCTAGCGTCCTAGTCCCTTTGGCTGTTCTGTAAATCCCTTCTCAAAAGTCTTGAACAAGAACATGAAGGAAGCAAGCACATGGCAAATGAGAAATTGCAAGCAATTTCCTATCTTTGCAGCTCGGGTGAGAGAGTGCAGAAAAGACTCACACTTGGGGCTGGGGTGAGGTAGGGGGTGGTATTTTGCTGACCATCCCACCCTGTAACCCTGACAGTGAAGATAGGCAGTTTGATGTGCCTTTACCTAATGCTGAACACTTGCCTTATATACTACTATGTTATCTAGACTCAAACTCTCTATGGCATACATTTTATAACTTTCATACTACTTTAAGAATCATCTAGATATAATTTTATAAGAGTTTGACAGAGAAATAAAATAGCAATTTTTCACAGACATCCAAAATAATGAAATTAAGGATGAAGACTTTTACTTCAGATTTGGTATCAAAATGTTATAAAAATATCTTAGAATAATGGTAAGTATCATTTTACAGATACTTACTGTTCAATTTTTTTCAAAATAGAATCATGAATTTTTAAAATCATAGATAAAGCCATACAATTTATGGCTTGAAGCACACATAAAAGGTAAGTGAAAATTATTCTGGCTTTTGTAGTAAAAAACTCTGTATTTCAGTCTCCATAAAGATGTTTTTTCTTGTTTTATCGCTGATTTAATTTAAATGGCAAGGTGAAATTTTTTCAATGTTTCTATTTATTTTTTTCTAGTTCACGAAAAACACATTCGCTTTTATCCAACATTTCACCGGGGCTGTTTGCTGGCTTTTGAGTCTATACTTGGCATGTGTGTGCCTCCCTTTCAGAAGGATGCCAGGAACAGTTTTCAAAGAAGACAGATAACGTGTTTTTTCAAAAGAGATGTTGCTGATATTGAAGAGGAGTCTGAATAATTGATAGGCTCCCTCATTCAAGGGTTGGAGCGGGTGACGGGGTGCTGTCCCCCTTCTTGGGGGTTCTGCCTCGGGCACAGCCTAGCCTGTTGCCCTTTGCCTGCCAGAAATGCCAGCCTTGTTCTTCGCTCCTTTTTTCTGCAGGACAATTGTTAAAAGCTTGACTGTCCACTGGTACAAAGCAATAGCCCAAACAGAGCACGAATCCCAGTGAAAGTGATTGAGGAGGGCTCTGGCAGTGGATTAGTGCTGGCTAGAGTACGGCTGGGGAAAGAAAACTGGTGTTTATTAAGGAGGAGCCATAGGAAGAACTGAAGGATGTTCTAAGAATGGGGTGGGGGGGCGGTGGGAGGAAGCAGGCAGAAGCATACAATGGTTATCTGTTACCTGTTTATCTCTTTAAGGAAGGAGGTATCCTTTACGCTTGGGCTGCTACATGCTGGGTGAAGACCATGTAAGGAAGACATAGCCAGTGCAGGGATACACAGGCATGCAGCCTCTTTTTAAAAAAAAGAGTTTCTGGCAGAAAAATGTCCTGAGATTTTGGTCTAATTTGCTTTCTGGAGGTTAAAGGTTGGGACAGGATGAAAGGCTCTATCACATTTTATTTTCCCAAAGGCTCACCCACTTGGTTTGCATGATTTTCCCTGGCCTATCACGGAGAAGTGAGGAAGGCATAGTACCAATGTCAGAGACTGGGGATAGAAGGGCCCAGGATCTTGCTTTTCTCTGAAGCCAAGAGGCCGAAGGGAAAAATATTCCCAAATCATTAATTTGTTAGATAGTCATATTTAATTTATTTCCAAAGGTGCATAGAAATGGCTGACCATCTCTATTGCTATGAAGCTAAACCAATAATAATCACCTCTTCCTTAATTTTTCTATATTATATTATCCTTACCTACCTGTGATGAAGTTATGTTCAATAAGTGGTAGCATTCTTTGAAAATGAAAATATTGTCCCATTTGATTTGCTATTATTCTCTTTAGGATTTTTGTATCACTGTTAAATAAATAAACTGTAAATGTATTAAACATATTATAGTTTCAACTTTCCCAAGGAATTCTAACTTCATGAATTGTTAACTGGGCGTAAAATACATTGAACTCGAGTTTATAACTCGAGATTATATACATGGTCAAGTAGGAAACAGTCAAGTGTGACTATCTTAAAGCAAGAAGCATTGATGGATGAACGTAAGATTGGATATATATGTAGGCAATAAACAAAGTGGCATGAGTGGATTGTTGTAGAAGCCAGGTTGTGTCCATATTCATAGCCACTGTATACTTTTTGCAGATGTTCTGCATTTAAAAATGTTTATATTCACCCCTATGTTCACAGAAGCACAATTTATCATAGCTAAGATTTGGAAACAGCCTAAATGCCCATCAGCAGATGAGTGGGTTAAAAAACTGTGGTACATCTACACAATGGAATACTATGCTGCTGTAAAAAAGAAAGAACTCCTACCATTTGCAACAGCATGGATGGAACTGGAGAGCATTATGCTAAGCGAAAATTTTTATTATGAAATGTTGGAAATCTTATAGTATTATGTGTACTGAATAAATGACATGCTGACTCATTGTATGTTTGATACATGAGACAACATGCATACATTATTGAATCCTCATAAACGAGTGACTTTCTATTACGTCCTCTACCAATATTTTATCTAACTATCAGAACCTAGGAAGATCATGGCTTCCTTCGTGACTAGTTTAGAGATTAAATGGTGGCCCATTGTGCATGGCAAGTTCTTAATGCCAAACAACTTTACTCAGTGCATAAAGAGAAACTTAATGATCCAGCAGTCCCCATTCTGAGCAAATTTCCTGGGGTTTTTTGGGCATCAAATTTTTGCGTTGGGGCTCTGATTCCTAAAAAATTTCCTAGTTTTCTGATCCCACCCAGTTCGGCAGCAAGAGTGGAAAAAGTACCAAAATCTTAAACAACCTTCAGGGGGCTTTGGCAGAGTTGCCTGAGAGATCTTAAAATAGAATATATTTTTTCAAATATTTCCTCCATGTCTCACCCAGGAAAGATGGAGTTTTGACTAGATAGAATTTTAAACTAATCTCACTTTAATTTCCTGTGATTTCCAAAGTGTTTATGAGTTCAAGTGTAGGAAATGTATATTCTGGCATCAGAAACAAGGTACAATTAGGAAATTTTAATTTCATAAATATGGTTTAAGTTTTATATGTTCTATTTTATAAACACACACATATACACGATACTTTGCAGACATATGCAGAATAGGCAAAGAAAAAGTAAATGAACACATGACCAGGTTTGAAAGCAATTATTGTAAGTGAACTGTAAGACAACTTATCTCACTCCCATTCTGTGAACATGTACACCATCCTTCTCAAAGGCAGTGTGGCGGGAATGCGCTGCCTCTGTGCTACCTTGCACAGTGCTGAACTGGGCTGGCCCAGGAGCTGCGTGTATCCCGGGAGATGCTCACTAACCACTCGCATTGCCATTGCCGAGGGCTTTCAGGAGAAATGTCACTCCTCACAGCAAGTGATGAGATTTGACATATGGCATCAAAGCATCATTAAAACCACACCTGCTGCAGAAGAGGCTGTCTCTTTCAAGAGATTTTCAAGCAGGAAAGGTTACACTGAAAATCCAAAAGGCTTAGGCTTATTTTCTTTGCAGACAATTAGATGCTCTAAAGAAAAAAAGTAAATCATACAAATATATATAAGAAAACAAATCTACTTTTGCAGCATACTGATTTTTAAAAAACTTTATGAATGTAACACTTTATTTTGGTATTGCTAGAACATACAATAGAATCCAATACAACTTATTCACAGCTATTGATTTCTCTGAAAAAAGTTTTGCTATGAAACATAGTACACAGGAGCCTGAAAATATTATGGTTTTGCTCCTTTTTCAAATCTGCTTTCTAAGAGTTGTTTGACTTGTGTTCTATAATATGTTTCCACTTATAAAAAGGGCAACAATATAATTTATTGATTATGAACTGTTGAGCAATGGTTTCCATATTTTTAACCTGTTCTGTTCTTCCCTGGTGAGGCATGTAGAAAAAGTCACTGTATCAGGGTGATTACATAATGATTCCAAGTTCATACAACAAAAGTGGCAGAGTTGGGATTCAAGTCCAGGTTGGTTCATGCAAAGTGTTTATTCTTGTTTCTATATGCTATGCTCTCTACCATGTTCAAGATTGGACTCCATGTATCCCACAAAGGAAAATAAGTGTTAATCTCTAAGCTCAAATATTTCACAATGAAGTTTGTGAGATAGGGCATATTCTTGAAAGAAATGGAGAGACATGAGGTAGCATGTATTCAGCATTAGATAATTAATCCTGACAATGTGACCACCCCCCTCCCCTCAGGTGGAGACAGCACAATGATGAGCCACTCAGGAAAGTCTCCTGTGGAGCAGGGAGCCCCACCTGACCTGGGTTTGGATGAATAGGAAAGACTTAAGTAAAGAGCTAGAAGAATGCATTTTTTTCTATTTTTTTCTTTATTGATTAAGGTATTACATATGTGCCTTACCCTCCATTCCCCCCCCCCTCCCGCACTCATGCCCTTACCCCCCTGGTGTCTGTGTCCATTGGTTAGGCTTATATGCATGCATACAAGTCCTTTGGTTGATCTCTTCCCCTTACTCCCACCCTCCCCTACCTTCCCTCTGAGGTTTGATGGTCTGATCAATGCTTCTCTGCCTCTGGATCTGATTTTGTTCATCAGTTTATGTTGTTCATTATGAAGAATGCAATATTAATAGGAATACTGTGAGCAATATATGTGGACATTTTTATCTGTAATATGAACAGTTTACTGAGCTCTTGACATGGATTTTTTTTTACTACAATAGACCAAAACATATTTAATCTTTCTCCTTGTCTCCAATGGTGACATGTTGTTATTATATCAAACTCTCTCATCATAACACATGATTTATGGAAATGATAAATTTGTCTATAGTAAAATTTTCATATGCTTAGCAATATTTTATTGTCATTACAAGTATTTATATCTTGATAAGGGAAAAGTGTTTCCTATAAACAAAAGATTTTCCATAGGAAATCAAATTTTAATTTTCCTATATCCTAGGGAGAAAGAGGGATACCTTTAAAGATATGTTCAAAGAGCAAGTGACAGACTAGAATAAAAGGATAAATTTAAATATCAGCCAGTGACATGCATATCCCAGGCCTATATTTCAGAACACACATGGAATAAACACTACCACTGAATCATATAAAATAGAATGAGACACACAGTTTAGTTTTACTATGTAGTCCAGCATTTAAAAAAATTGGTTAGGAATATTTACTCTGTGCAGGTAACATGCTATTAGACATAAAAGGACTAAAAATGGACACACACCCTGCTTACTGGGGAAATAAAGCTGGTGATAGATACATAATCAGCTAATAAACTGATTCTTAAAAGGGAAAAATAAGATCTCTCACACATACACAATTCAAACCTGACTTCAAGGAACATAATATGAGCTCAGAAAATTTACTGAGATTTAATTGAAAACACTACCTTATCTGATGAAAAAATGAAAAGAGGTAGTTTTTCTGAAAATAAATTATAGAAAAAATAAAATTCACAGCAGCCAACTATGGCCTTACTCAGAGGAAGTATTTACGAATACAGACGGGATCTATCTGGTTACGAAGATAAATTTATCTTTCTTGGAGGCAAATACATTTGGATATTTTAGCCTGGTGCCTGTGACTGTTTGAATGACCCCTTTTCCCATTCCATGTCTAAAGTCACTAAAGAGAGCTCTGATCATTTGTCTACATATGTAGATGTCATGGAGAGAATGTGCTGGATAAAGTATGACTGGCTTATTGTTAGGTCTATTTATCTTTGTAGCAGATTGAAATGCGTTTTCAGGCTAGTCATCAATCTCCGAGTCTTGGCTAATGTGACTCTCTCCTTAGGAGCCAGAGCGAAGGTGTAGATGCTGACTCAATCAAATCCTATGCTCTCTGAGACAAGGCCAGGTTGTGGCTCTCAGCCAATTAATTAGGTAATTGCTTCACTGTGGTTCTCCCTTCTCCCGGGGACAACCCTCTCCTTTTCTCATCTCTCTCTGTTGAAATCACTGGCAACAGAATATGACTCACCTCTTCTTCATCTTCATTCAAGAAGTAATGACTGAGCAATAATTATGGAACAAATATTCCTTCTAAAGAAGTTATGCAGCTAAAATTATCTAGACTACTGCAGCCAATACCATTGGGGAAGAGTAATTAAAAAGAAATGAGATTACCTAACTTGATTAATCTCATAAATTAATTATTCTACTAGAAAGAAAACAGCTTTGAGTGCACTAATATTTTTTATCACTAAGAAACATATTGGTAAATTTTGCTTCTGGCCAAGATGCAGAAGTAGAGACTGGATTACTGTTCTGCCTGAACAACCTAAAAATTAAAAAAAAAAAAAAAAGAAACACTATTTACCCTGCACATCAGGCAACAAAGGACAGTTATCCCAGAGATGCAGAAAATAGAGAAGGCCAGCTGTAGGGTTGTCCCAGCGGGTGGCCCATTGTTAGGGTAGAGGGCGCATTCGTTTTTTGCATTTCCGGGATAACTGTTTCTGCTGCAACACATCACCACAGAATTAATGGCTTAAAACAGCTCAAATTTATTATCTTAATGTTCAATGTTAGAAGGCCAAAGTGGGTCTTAATGAGCTGTAATCAAACTGACAGCTCAAATACAATTCTCCTGGAGGCTAGAGGAGTATTTGTTTATTACCTTTTCCAGCGTATAGAAGCTTCCCCAATCCTTGGCTTGTACCTTTTGTTCTTCACCTTCAAAGTCAGCGATCAAGTTGTCACACTGCATCACTCTTGGCCTCTTTTCTGCCTTCATCTTTTCTAAGGGCCTTGTCATTATTACACTGGTCCCCACCAGATAACCAAGAATAATCTCACCATGATGAGGGCCCAGATTCTGCTACCTTATTATGTCTACAATCCTAAATCTTCTTACAAAAATAATGATGTGTATATGTAATTACATACTTTCATTATTTAATATTTTTAAAGGCAATTAACTGTTTCATAATAGAATAATAATGTAGTATGGGTTTTATAACATGAAAAGAAAATCTATATATATAAAGGAATAATATGCTAATTGGTTCTAACGGTGTCCCAGTCACAACTGGTCAACAGGCTGCGCGTGCACAGGAGCTGATGGGTGGGGGTGGGGGCGGGGACTTCCGCCCCCAGCTGAGGTGCATGCTGGCCTGCCCAGTGCTAACATCATGCTGCCTCGGAGGCGGAGGCTGCTCCCGACAGAGGCATGCACAGGCAGGAGCTGGTGGACAGGGACACAGATGGGGGTGCCTGGTTGAGCCGCCGCAGCGCGGCTTGAGAAGGCTCAGAGTGGAAACAGACAGGGGGGTGGGGGGGGGGGCGTACCTGAGCCGCCACAGCGTGACTTGAGCAGGCCCGGACCAGACACAGACATTTTTTTGTGATGAAGGGACTGGAGTCCATGTTCATGAAAACACCTTGGTGGCTGTGGTGGCCGGCAGTGGCAGCAGCAGTGGGGTGGTGGGGGTGGCGCCTTCCCCTGATTAGCCTGGTCACCTCCCGCAGAGGAGGAACGGAGGGAGCGGGCCTAAGCTGTCAGTAAGACATCCCCTGAGGGCTCCTGGTTTGTGAGAGGGGGCAGGCTGGACTGCTCCCCCCCCCCCACAGTGCATGAATTTTGTGCATAGGGCCCCTAGTATGAAAATAATAGAATAAAGGTTGGGACAGGACTAATGGAAGTGTTGATTCTATGTAAGTGTTAAGTTCTGTTGTAAGAGTCTACAATATGTATATTGTATACACATTTAAAGAGAGATTAAGTTAAAGATGTATAGTCCAACCTCTGCCTGCAAAAAAAGAATGTAAGGTAATATATTGACCTTTTACTATGAATTAGTACATTTAATTTTACTCTAATACATTTTTAAAAAAATTATCCATTTTTCAGCAGTGCATCTATTCTTGACTAGATAGTGGCATGAAAGTGAATTTGTCAAGGAAACAAATATTCAGCCCATGATATAGTGTAGTCTATCTATAATCCTTTTTCTGAGGCAGCTTCATACTTTATACTTCTTTTCCTTATTTTTCTCCTTTTTATGCTATTATTTCTATTATCCTATACATAGGATATCTCTACTGGTGAGTAATCACCATCTGAACAAGGGTGTACTGTTATGTCCCTATACCCACCTATAACAGGGCCTGGCTTATAATAGTTTTTCAATAAATATTTTAAATGGATTTTATATCTGCATTTTATTACTTCCAGGGTAATTACTTATTATACTCCTTTATTTCAAAATATGAATGTCAAATTAGTTTTTGATTACATGGAGGTAATGGTGATCAATTCTATTCTTTCAGCCACTTAGCTTACATCTCTTCATTGACGAAATTATGTTCTGTTTTGCTTCTGATGATAAAGTGTAAGGAAAAAGTTTTCCATTTAAAAATATGTCTTTATTGATTTCAGAGAGAGGTAGAGAGAGGGAGGGAGAGATAGAAATATCAATGATGAGAGAAAATCATTGGTCAGTTGCCAACTGCATGCCCCCTACTGGAGATCAAGCCCACAACATGGGAATCCAACTCTGACCTCCTGGTTCATGGGTCAACTCTCAACCACTGAGCCTCACCGGTTGGGCATAGGTTTTCCATTTTTTATAAAAATGTACACAAAATCATTCCCAGAGATTGTTTCCTTAAAGCTCAGCTGATAACATTAGAATTACTGGTAGGAAGTAAATAATTATACCTCTAGTGTAGTTGCCTGTTGTTTTTATAGCTTTGGTAATGTAAGGAATGTCAAATCCTATAGAGAATTTCAATAAGAGTTTATTTGAGCCAAACTAACAACATCCACTAGGGAGCAAGATCTCCAATGCTCCCCAAAATAGCAATTTTGCCGTTTCTTTTATGCATTTGAAATTAAGGGGAAAACTTGAAGAAAATTGCATGAAGCTGGGAGATAGCAAGGCAGCAATTGGATTACAGCATAGTTAAAAAGTAATGTGCTCTCTTGAGGATGATCATGCCTTCTAAAGGTATTATTTCTGTTATTTAAAAGAAGTGTTAACCTATATGCACAGAAACAATAGGAAGGGCTGGCTTAAAACCTTTCATTGAAGAGGTTATGACTCACCATGACCTGCCCAGTTAAGAAGTTATGATTTATTGCAGCACCACTTTTTTCATTCATAGCTTCTCCACCAAAATCTTCTGATGCTCATAGATGCTACTTTCTTTCCTAAAGCTATTCTATTTCCTTTCTTTTTCTTTTTGCTGTTTTTTTTTCATTTCTGAGATTTCTTTTTTTTTACATGAAAAAAAGAAATCTACAGTAGATCAAGCTCATTCTATAGAAGGTACATAGGGGTTTAGAAGAAATGGAAGACAGAAATTTAATAAAGCATTGTGAGCATGGATACTTTCTTCCACAATATCTTGAATAGATGCATTTATAATTTGGTAGAATTATTTTCAGGTCAGATTGTATGCCTGTTGTTTCTCTGATGTTATTTTTTCTAGAAAATACTTCTACCAATTGGTCTCTGAGTAAAATGTTCAAGTATGTGCTCATGAAGTTTAGTCTATCTTTGATCATCTTGGGTTTGTCCTGTGGCTATAGGGGACAAGATTAGAGATAAGGGTGGCAGAAGAAGAAAGATAGTGTTCAGACTTTCTTAATCATCTCCATTCCATGATTTCAAATCATTGTATAAGCATTCCTGTCAACTATTTTGTTTGTTTTTTCCTGGAATGCTTTTTTCCCCTTTCCCACATATAATACAGGACTAATTTATGCCTTTTCATATATGCTCCCAAAATCTATTTTTTTAGAATTATTTTTTCCCTTCTCACCATATAATTTAAGGCAGCCTTCACATCTCAATGTGACTGTCTCCAGGAGACTTCTGAATATTCTGTCCAATGTAGTAGTCTGTTGCTTTTGTAACCAACTCGCTCCTACAGGCTCTTTAAGGGACTTTCTCTTTTTGATTTGTTTCCTTGGTGTTCATGATTGAACACTACTTCAGGTGCTCATTGGAAATGACAAGATTCTCCACACAGGTACCATGTAGCCCTTAATGCATTTCTTTTTTTTTTTTCTGGAATCTTACATTGTTCTCTTAAGCAAGCATAGCATTTGTCCCAAGGTGTCTAAGAAAGAGAATGAGAGTCCATTACAGCATTCCCATCAGTATTCAGCAATAAAAGGAGAGAGAGCAAAAAAAAAGAAAAGAAAACATACATCATACATAACACATTTTGGCTCATTAAACATACATGTATCTGAATATATTCTGAAGAGAAATATTATGCATTTCAAATTATTTCAATATAAAGATAATACCAGTAGATTCAAACAGCAAGAATATATTGCCTCCATCCCAATTTGGTAGTTATTTTATTAACGTAACTTCCCTTCCTGATATTACCCTTGAAAATGAAGTGAGTGGGGACAGGGGTTTGTCCCTTACTGTCCCAGCCTCCTTTGTCACTCCAGCTGAGAAATCTCATAAAAGCATCAGCTCTCCCCTGGCAAAGCTAGATATACCTGCTCACCAGGTGCTTAGTGACAACTAACATTTATATATCGCCTCACTCCAAGCCAAATAAATTAATAAAATGCAACTCAGGAATGCAGCACATTGCATCTCTAATGGTTTTTAAGTAGAAATGTTTTCTCTCCCAATCTTAATGCAATAGAGCCATTTCTTATTCTATTCAGTAAAACCATGGCCACTTCACTGTTCAATTTAATTTGGAAAATGGTGCTGAAAAATATTAAAATAAGATATATGCACTTACCCAGACAAAGTTTCTCTACTCGACTTTCAGATTGCTTACCAATGTCATAGAATGTGCTAAGCCAGCTAAGTTTTAATTCTCTACTAAGGTTCATACCGGTTAATATTTGTCAGTTCATACAGTTTACATTAGGGCTGTGATGAGCTCTAAGTGAAGTAAGAAAGTAGCTGTAGCATATGATGTATGCAGATGGCACCTGGCTCTGCCTTTCAATAGCATGAAAATATTTTATTTTTCTGGCCTCAGCTTGCTTTCATGTAACAAATGTGTTAATCACTTTATCAGAATACCATGAGAAAAAAACTTCTACATTGAACTTTATAAAATATTGTATTTTCCCATAATGGTAATAATCGAATACATTTCTAATAACTGTTGGAAGACATGACAATGAGATACATATAGTGGAGTTCAATTTTTTAAAAAATAAATAGATAATTTACACTAACATTTTAAATTCATCTTTCTCATACATCCCCAGAAAACCTTTTCCTTAAAAACTGACATGTCATTTCAGAGTAGGCTGCTCTAAATGTATTTTATATGTCTCTTATCATAGTATTCTTAAGAAGTTAGGATTATGTTTCCTTTGCAGTTTGTTTGTTTTGTGTGTGTGTGTGTGTGTGTGTGTGTGTTTAACAACTCTCTAGAGCAGTGGTTCCCAACCTTTTTTGGCCATGCCCCACCTAAGCATCTCTAAACTCCTGATGCCAATCCCCCACTCCTGTGACATATAATTCTTATTATTCAAAAGTGAACTCCTATTCATGTGTAGGAAGCCTAAAAGGCCATTAACTTGTTCCAGAAAAGCTTCCAAAGAACATAGCATCCATGAAAGAGAAAAATAAAAGAACGAAAGGACAGCTGAAGTACTGAGGAAGAAATCACTAAGAAATTGTTTTAAAAATAATAGTAATATGAAGTGATATGAAAAAATAGCAAATAAGGCTTTAAAATACATAATAGAGAACTGAAATGCATAAATATGTCACAATATATATTTATATACTGTATATGAGGCCCCTAGAACCATAAGAAGTGCAAAAAATTCACTGTTAATAACTCATTCTCAAATTGCCCCCCTTAAAAATAAAATTGCCCCCCTGTGGGGCATGTGACCCATGTTGGGAACCACTGCTCTAGATAGTATCTCCATGTAGACATCCCCTTGGAGATCTTGGCCAGGGAACACAGAAGTAAAAGACTGTAGTGGACTGAAAGATAAAATAAATGGAGAAGGCTTGTGAGACAAAGACCATGATGTCGCTTATGAGATACTAGAGGCCTGGTGCATGAAATTCGTGCACTCGGGGGGTCCCTCAGCTCAGCCTGCACCCTCTCGCAGTCCAGGAGTACTTGGGGGATGTCTGACTGATGGATTAGGCCTGCTTCCCCTGGGGAGCAGGCCTAAGCTGTCAGTTGGACATCCTTAGCGCTGCCGTGGAGGTAGGAGAGGCTCCTGCCACTGCCACTGTGCTTGCCAGGAGTGAGCCCGGCTTCTGGCTGAGCAGTGCTCCCCCTGTGGGAGTACACTGCCCACCAGGGGGCAGCTCCTGCATTGAGCATCTGCCCCCTGCATTGAGCATCTGCCCCCTGGTGGTCAGTGCGTGTCATAGTGACCAGTCATTCTACTGTTCAGCCAATTTGCATATTAGACTTTTATTATATAGGATGGGCTAATGAAGGGACAGTCAACCAGGATGGACAAATTCCTTCTTCTATGTAAATGATGATGTAACAACCTAAAGATATACTTTAAGGTAGATCCTGGGTCTAGGTTTCTATACACAATCAGTGGGAAATAATGTCAAGATCAATTTACCAGTCTTTCAAAAATTATAAATTAAAGTAAAAAAATGTTTTATTAAACTTGCAATTGCAAAATGATATCTGCATTATTAATTTTGGGAGGGGAGAAAAATTTATCAGGAAATTATATTTCTAGAAAAATCACAACTTGTTTCATTGGCCCTGGTTTGGGTTGCAAGAACTATCATTTAGTAGCATTTATACTTCAAATTTTAATTTGAAATATTGCCTTTACTGAGATAATGAAAATGGCTCAAAATGAAGTATATAAGATGCAACCATATTAATGCAGATGTATTAATATGTGTATTTTATATATTTAAGACTGCATTTCATATAGCATTTGATTTAAAAATAAAATAAATTAAAAATTAGTTGATATAACACAGTGGTATTTTTGAAATTATTAGCTTTTTCTTGTTAAAACATATGGTTATAGTGTTAAAAAGAGGAATTGTGAGTCTAGTGATAACCAGTAAATATTTTTTAAACAATTCTTTTTTGATGTCTATATAAAGAGAAATTGCCATCATAGAAAGTAAAAGATGTATGATTTCTATTTTCTGATTGCAGTTTACATATGTCTTTCAGAAAGCATTATTTGAAGGTCAGAATCAAGTTTACTCCAAATAACTCAATAATCTAGATAATTAAGTTCCATTTAGTACAAACTTTGGGAGATTATCACTTTTTCATTAGACTGCCTCAAGGACACATAGAAGCATGAGAATAATTCTTGGGGATTCTCGTACTCTAGTAAAGTGGGGAAATCACCTAACATAAATAGTTTGTAAGGCTTGACTTGTGTGTAATTCATATCTAAACAAAGATATTTAATGAATTAATTATTAATGCTTATTATCAAGTTGTTTTGCTATTTTATTTTTTTTCCAAACAAGATGTATTAAAACAGTAGAGGTAGATTCAGGACAATTTGAAAAGCTTTGTTATATTTAGAAATATCTTAATGATTCAGGTTCATTCTTAATTTGTTGAAAATTTATATTAGACACTCATATAGGCATAAGTATTAGCCTAGATGCATACAAAATGTTAATTCCCATTATTCATTATTTTATTAATCTACTATAATTATAAGATAATTATATTGTTTTCCTTTTATTTAATAGGTGATACTATAGTGTTATTTTAAAAATAGAAAAATAATTATTTCTTACTCAGTAATTTTAATCTTCTTCTGGATAGAATGAATGATGTTGGCTGGATATCTAAGTTAGAAGGAGCCATCCTATCTAATAAAGAGGGAATTTGCTAATTGATCCTAATGCTGTCGCAAAGATGGCGGCACCCATAACCAATAAGGAGGAAATATGCTAATTGCTGCCCTACCCTCAAAGATGGCGGCACCCACAGCCAATAAAGAGTGGATATGCTAATTGACTGCCCTACCCTCAAAGATGGCAGCACCCACAGCCAATAAGGAGGGAATATGCTAATTGACTGCCATGCCCTCAAAGATGGTGGTGCCCACAGCCACAAGATGGCAGCGCCCAGTCCCCTCAGCCCCACCAGGATGGCAGGCATGCCCAGCCGCTCTGCGCGCCTGCCTCTGGAGTCCCCCAGTCTCCTCAGCCCCCAGCCGCCCAGGGCCAGCCCAAGGCACAGGCAAGCCTCTGATGGTGGCTACCCAGCCAACACCCAAGGTGCAGGCAAGCCTCAGATGGCGGCTTCTCAGCCACCCAGGGCTACCCAAGGCTCAGGTAACCAGGGCCTGCTGAGGCTTGCACTGCCAGTAGTGGCAGCAGTAGAGGAGTGATGGGGTGTCGCCTTTCCCTGATCGCCAGGTCACCTCCTGCCCCTGAGGGCTCCCAGACTCTGAGAGGGTGCAGGCCAGGCTGAGGGACCCTCCCTCCAGTGCATGAATTTTCATGCACCGGCCCTCTAGTTTACCTATAAGAATGTGTATGTTTTAGGTAGATTAAATATAGGGTGACATTCATCCACCACAAAAGCCCTTTCTGTTATTTGGAAAATCAGAAGGAGTGATCAATTTGTTAGTGTTTTAATACAAAAGAGTCTAAAAGTTTAATTTAAAGGTACCTTGTTGTTGTCACATATTCATCATCCTTTATGGCTTATCTAAACAAAGTGTCATCTCTTTATAATATCCCTTCCATATAAAATATTATTTTCTATTTAGAGGAACACCTTTGTATAACTTATATTGCATTTTGAGTTATCTGTGTTACTTGTTTACTAGTATATTACTGTAAAAATTTCAAGGCCGGTATCAAAATTACTCACGTTTAATGTTTTCTAGTGCTTTTGTATAGTGCCTAATACAAAAAAAATGACATTCTTGGATATTAACTGAATTAAATGTCTATGCATAAGGTGTGAAATTTTTAAAAATATTGTTATCAAGAATAGAAATCAGTGTAAAAGCATAACAAATGGCCATTAATTTGAAAATTTGGTAGGAAAAGAAATGGGTTTTGTGTGTATGTGTGTGTTACTATATATTTTCCTACATATATAACAGTTGACTGACTTTAATATCTATACAAATCAAATACCCACCTGTTACAACATTTTAGATATGAAGTATATTGAAAATTCACTTTCAAACTGGTAATTTCAATTTTATGTGGAACTTCGTCCTTACAGGCAGGTGAAATAAATGCATCAAATGGTGTATAAAACCTTAAATTGGGCAGCAGAATTCTTTTGGCAGTTAGAGTAATGACCCCATAGATTGCTACAGTTCAAAAACTTGAGTAGTTTATCTCTTCCTGAGGACATATATAATGCAAATGCTTGAAAAATCACAATGATGTGCTCCTGCTCAAGCTTAATAAATGAAAATAGTCAGGTTTTAATTGGTATATAAATTTCCCAAATGGAAAATCTATATTTGCAGCTCAGTTTTATCAGAGGAAGGCTGTCATCTCCTTATAGAAACTATTTTGTTTTGGAAGAGGAGTCTTATTGGAGGAGAAATATGTAATCATATGTATCATAAATTTTATTTTTAAATTTATTTTCACAGTACGTATACTTTAACAAGTGGGGAAAGGGGTGAAATTCCAGGTATATAGTCTGAAAATAGTGCTAGCAGGATTTCCTGAAGGTTGTATATAGTGTGTAAGAAACACAGAGGAAATTGGAGGACATGGGGAAGTCTTCTAGTGGAAAAGATTTAGAGAAGTTCAAATTTAACCATGTTGATTGGACATTTATAGATAGATTGTGTATTTCACCATATACAAAACCAAAGTGCAATAATGGTCCACATGGAGATTTGCATGGAGGATATTTTAGGCATAAGGGAGAGTAATCATCACTAAAAGAATTGGATGTGGACTGCTGTGTGTATATAGTAACCACATATGCAAATTTCCAGTAATCAAGTTTGGGGTAGAGTAGTGAAAACCTCAGGAAATGATATACGAGATTCTGAAGGCCATGTAGATGGAGCTGAGGTTTTCAAATCATCAGGTACAAGGGGCCAATCAGAGGTTTGGTCAGTAAGCAAACATTACCACAGAGAAAGTGGACAAGACAGAGGAGAGCCAACAAGTGAAGAGATACCTTATTGAGTGTAAAACAAAATAAAACACAAACAAACAAACAAACAAATAAAACAACATCCCACAAACTCTTCTGGAGTCATATGTAGCTAACTAGAGGCACAGTGCACAAAATTCATGCACTGGAGGGGTGTCCCTCAGCTCAGCCTGCACCCTCTCCAATCTGGGACCCCTTGGGGGATGTCTGACTGCTGGTTTAACCAGCAGTCGGACATCCCTCTCACAATCTGGTACTGCTGGCTCCTAACCACTCGCCTGCTTGCCTGCCTGATTTCCCCTAATGGCTTCTGCCTGCCAGCTTGATCACCCCCTAACCGCTCCCCTGCTGGCCTGATTGACACCTAACTGCTCCCCTGCCAACCCAATCACCCAACTGCCCTCCCCTGCTGGCCCGATTGCCCCCAACTGCCCTCCCTTGCAGGCCTGATCACCCCCAGCTGCTCTCCCCTGCAGGCCTGATCGCCCCCATCTGCCCTCCCCTGCTGGCCCGATTGCCCCCAATTGCCCTCCCCTGCTGGCCTGTTTGTCCCAACTGCCCTCCCCTGCTGGCCTGATCACCCACAACTGCCCTTCCCTGATGGCCATCTTGCGGTGGCCATCTTGTGGTGGCCATCTTTTGGCGGCCATGTTGTGACAACGTGGGGGCGCGAGGGCCACCTAGGCTTTTATTAGTATAGATTCTTTCACATGTAGAATCAACACTTAGTCTTCTTCACTGTAAGTTGATAACTGGTCTGGGAATCTGTAACCATTTAAATAAGGTTAGCTTTAGGGTCAAAGTTCTCAGATGAAAGAGGATTTGTTGATGAATTTCATTTCCATTTCCTGGTTGTTTGCCTTTCTTAGTGACACAGACTCAGAATGAATTGTAATGTCACAGAGATCCTGCATATCTCTAGTGTTTCCCTTCATAATGCTGCTAATTATTTTCTCATTTAAACAACAAATACTTGGCAAAACATTTTTATTAATCAAAACAGGAAATAATACTTTTGATCAGATGCTGGAAAAAGTGCTCAAAGAATGCAGGTGGCTATTTGAGGGGCTTCTGTGATTTATTGCAAATGAGAAACCAGTTCTCTGCTTCCTCTAACCCTGCTGCTTTGAATAACCTGTGTAAAAAGATAGCAAATAAAAGGATTTGGTTTCATATTAGAAATGCCATCTCCTGGAAACCTTCAAAGAATGTGCAATTATAACATTTCTTTATCAGATAAGAATACAGTCACCCAACGTGAAGCCTCTAAACCCAAGATTACAGTGATTACTCTGAAAATATCACTCCACTTTAAAGGCACAATGGAAAGAAATGTACAATGAAAGTGATTTCAGTACTTCTTAGTTACGGTTAAACAATTTTTAAAATCGTTTAGAAAGTCATAGTGCAAATAAGTAGATTGACAATTTTCTCATTCATTAGTAATAACATAAGTCAGAGCATCTAATTCTTGAGATATTTCCTTTCTTCCTTTTCCTCCCTTCCTCTGTCCCTTCTTTTTTTCTTTCTTCCTAAACTATTTGTGAATTGATAGTCTCTCATATAATATTTAATTGATTTCAGAGATGAAAGGAGAGGGGAGAGAGAGAAACATCAATGAGAGATAATCATTGATTGGCTGTCTCCTGCACCGCCCCCTACTGGGGATCGAGCCTCAACTTGGGCATGTGACCTTGACCGGAATGGAACTCGGGACCCTTCAGTCTGTGAGCGACTGAGCCAAACCAGCTAGAGCTCATATAATTTTTAAACATGAAAATACAAAGCAAGCCCCTTCAGCACTCCCCGGTGGTGTCTCCTACTTGAGTAAGTCAGGCTCTGGCTGGCAATATGGCTTCCTGGCTCATCTCCAGCTACTGCACTCTGCTCACTGAACTTAGGCACATTGCTTGTCTCTCTGGTTTGTGAACACTCAGGTTACCTGTCTTTCATTTCATCACTCATTGACCCCTTCCTCCTTGCAATCCATCTTTTCATGATGGGTCCCCTACTTGTCCTTAGGTTTCAGCATAACGGTTATCCCCTGGGAAAGGCCAACTCAAAACATGCTTAACCATGCCTTATGATCCCATTTTGTTTATAGCATAACACTTACTCACCTAAAACTATCCAATTTTTAACTGGTAGTATCTCCTAAACTCCAGGAGTATTATCAGCATGTGACAAAAACAATGACCTACATATAGTAGGCACAATAAATATTTATCGGAAAAAAAAAAAGAAAAGAATAGTTTATTGAGCACTACTGTGTAACAAGCACTGGTTTTGGTGCCGAGGTGCAGTGGTAAGCAATTAGTAACTATTATCCTCATGCGGCACACGGAGCAGTTGAATAAAAATCATGGTGGAGGAATTGTAATGAATAAAAAATATATCACACAGAACAGGCAAATTTGTGTGTGAGTGTGTTTCAACTGAAGACTGGCCCTACTTAAACTTATAGATACTGGCCAGCTGTCAGAAAGGAGAGAAAATAAGTATTCATAATCATAAAAGAAGATAGAAATGTATAGGTATCTAACACTATTAACATATGTTAAACTATGGGTTTGTTGATTTAAAAATATAGTAATGTATTAAAGGAAAAAACAACCTAGGAATTTGTATTCTTTATAGTTATCTGTATTAAAATATTCTTTTAAATAATACATTTTAAAAATTCAATGGCTATTAATATATTTATCTTTATTATAGCTTTGTAAATTTATCTAGTACTTGCCACTGCTTTCTTTATGTGTTCCATTGTGTGAGTGTGTGTGTATGTGTGTGTGTGTGTTAGTTAACAGTACCTTAATTGGAAAGGGAATAGTTGGCTTCCACAGAATGATTGTTCTTGCATGGAAAATATCTCAAACATATACAAGATGTACTGGTTAATAATAGCAGATTTTGTAATAAAAGAAAACACGATAATTTCAAGAGAAACATCAAAAGTGCTTTATTCAAAGTAATGTCCATTGCTAGCTACACATTTCCCCATCTTTCGGGTAATTTGTGGATACCGTCCCAATAGAACTTCTCTTGTTTTGAGGCAAACCATTCAGAGACCCAATTTTCCACTTCTTTTTGAAGTGCTGCTCAGAAAGTGCGTGTGCCATCGATTGGAACAAGTGGTAATCTGAAGGAGCAAGGTCTGGTGAATACAGCAGGTGGGTTAATACTTCCCAGGCAAGATCTTTTAACGTGTCTTTAAATGGTTTTGAAGTGTGTGATTTTGCGTCATCATGAAGCAAAATTACTTTGCTGTGACTTCTGGAACATTCTGGTCATTTCACCATCAAAACATGGTTCAAATTGATTATTTGTTGTTGGTAGCAATCAGTATTAACAGTTTCACCTGGTTTTAGAAGCTCCTAATACACCACACCTTCCTGATCCCACCAAATGCAGAGCATTGTCTTCTTTCTAAAGCGATTTGGCCTTGCAGTCGATGTTGATGGTTGACCTGGATCAACTCAGGATTTTGTGCGTTTGGGATTCTCCAAATAAATCCACTTTTCATCGCCAGTCACAATTCGATGCAAAAAAGACTTTCGTGCCCTTGAAGCAACATTTTACTGATGACTTTTTGTTTTTCTATTTGTCTTTCATTTAGTTGATGTGGCACCCATTTTCCTTCCTTAAAAATCTTTCTCCTTACTTGTAAACAATTGGAAATTGTTTGCTGAGCAACGTTTAATCTTTCTGCAAGTTGTTTTTTAGTTTGACACGCATCTTCATCCAATAATACTTGTAACTTTTGGTCTTCAAACTTTTTCAGGTGACCTGACGTTCTTTGTCTTTCACATCGAAATCATCACTTTTAAAGCATTTAAACCAGTGTTCACAAGTATCTTGAGATGGAGCATGTTCACCATAAGCTTCCTGAAGTATTCAGCAGCACTTTTCTTCAAAATAAAGTAATGAATTAAAAGTTCCCTCAAATGCTCTTTTTTTTGGCACGAAATTCGACATTTTTAAGTGTAAAAATATCCATGATGTTAACACGTTCAACAAATTTGACATATGAAGTTTTTAAGCTTGTTTCAATACAACAAAATAGCATACATATCAAATCGCATATATATCAACATATGTGTAACTCCATCTATTGAAAAACAATCCGCATTATTAACCAGTACACATAGTAGACATAGGTAAAGTATCAATTATAAAAAAAAGGGTAGATAATTTCAAACACAGCACAACTACTAGAGATTATCCTTTCTTAGTAATTAAACTGAAAAGGTAGATTGTTAATAAAAAAATGTCTAACTCATATAAGAAGGCCTTTGCTCCTATAGGGGCATCTATTAATATTTTCTGAGAAAAAAAAAAGTTTCCATTTTACATTATTTGCTGTTTTTAAAATTATATACAACCATTTTTCCTTGTTCACCTTTATTTAGCATTTACTATTCTCTGCTCCAGTTTCCTGCTTGATCTGCTTATCATTTAATGATTACACTCCTTGAGTGTAAGGGATATATTTAATGCTCTTTGGCCCTCAGTATCTAGCATATACTGTAACTTAGCACATGATATATTTTCAAAATTATTTTTAAGACACTTGGCTTTCTATTTGATAGACTTATGATGCCTAATAGTGAACAATGATATCCATGCACTTACTGCCTTGTTGCCCTAAGAACCTTTCATCTTTCCATCCAAGTTCTTCCCTAACATTACCGAGAGAAGTGGCTCCTTGGTTTGTTGAGACTTAGGGGTCCTATCTCCTCTTACCACACCATGATGTTATCCCTGAGGGAGGATTCTTTTGGACATTTAGTTAGCAACATGGAAATTTCCCACGCTGAATTCATGACTCAAGGAATGGCAAATAGTGAGTTGATCTTTGATATTTTAAATTGCTGATTAATTGTGATCGGGATGATCCTGGACAGACTTCTCCCTCCTGAATTGAAGGGTGACTTATATCTTTTCTGTATTTCTTGGTGTCTTTCCTCATAGTTATGAAGGAAATCAATACTTTCTTTATTTGGACTTTGAGTTGAGATTAGCAGATACTGTTGAATTTCTTACTCTGGGCCCAAGATGACAACCAGGTTTATGGCTGGGTATGTGAACTTTTCCCCTCTATAAACCTGGAAGCACACATGTGGGACTTCTTTGAATCCCTCTCAGGATTCGTCTAGGGACTGATGTCATATCCTTCTTGGAATACCACTGTAGGCTGCCCTGGTTGACAACTTGAACCACTGTAATATGAACAGGAATCCATGTGATATAAACCAGCAACTATGAGCTGGAAAATATCAACAGCGGATGGCCTGGGTGCCTGTTCTTTCTAACACCTTGTTAGGTAGTGACTTCAGTTCTCTGGATTCATGGATATTCTTAAATACTTAGATAATTCAAGGGGAAGAAAATATTTCAAGAGGGAGAATCTGACTTTATATTCATAAACATGGGGATAAATGAATGTTTCTTTGCAAATATTTTTTTTGTAGAGCAATTTACAATGTCAGTGGTTATTAGGACATAATTATTTTTCTTCTAAATAATTTCTTAAAGGTATAGTTTCCTCTCTATAGCAGGCACTGTCCTAAATGTTGGTGCATATAATCAAGAAGAACAAGTCCCATGTTCTCCTGTAGGGCATAGAGTCTTACATCTCAGTCAGCCAAACCCCAAACCCCAAAACAACACCAAACAAAACACCGAGTAGTTAAAATGAAAATATTTATGCAGATGCATGGAGACTGAATCAGGAAATACCCCTGACCCATTTTCTCCATGCCGCATACAGGTGTTCTGTCTAATGTCTTCTTTAAACTAGTAAATTGGTATATTAAATACTTTAAAATTACATAAATTATATTTATTCAGCTAGATGGTTGCAGCTTTCTTAACCCAATTAGATAATTCATATCAAAAAATTTTTGAAAGCTGTGAAGATGAAATATACTTAGTAACATTTGTTAAATTGGATAATTGCATTTATAGTTATAAGTATATAAATATATATTTTATTGAATTTATTGGAGTATTATATTCATATGTCTATAACTATATATGGGCTCAGGCTTAGACTTATTTCCTAGATTTTTAGGCAGTACAAGTGTTTTATAACTGTAGAGCATTACATTCATCATCTCAATTGTTAAAATGTATTCAATACATATGAAGACCAATGCCTGTCAAAAAGTCCTCTTCCAATGTAAAACTTTAGACAATAAAAAAAAGTCCTCTTTCACAGGGTTATCTACTTGGAGACAAGGTGAATCTGTCAGTTAGTGCTGGCAAAGCAAACTGCTATGTTGATACAACATGGGGTTGGGTTTTTAGTCATGTGAGTAGAAACCTGTGATTTTTTATACTGATACACACACACACACACACACACATACAGGGTGGGGTAAAAGTAGGTTTACAGTTGTATGGGAAACAGAGTTTATTATTGTTTTAATATTTACATATTATAATATTTATTATAATATTAATAATAAAGAATACTAATTATTGTAGTATTTTCCATATGAACAACTGTAAATCTACTTTTGCCCCATCGTGTACATATAACATTATTTACATTATAACTCTATATAACATGTGGCAAACAAACACCATGATCTCTGTGTTTCTAGGCCAAATGTGTATGTGACAGTTTATTAACCTCTTTATTCCAGGTGATGTGTTTATTTACATATACGATTATTCTACTGTACTTTAACCCCCTGAGGAGGAGATTTGAGTTCATTTAATCTTGCATATTACATGCTGCTGATAAAGTGCTTTGCATTTAATACTGACAAAGAAAGATGCAATTGTAATGAATGTACCAAGGATCCACTGTAATTGAATTCATTTGTTATATGAAATATGATGATCATCTAATATATTTAAGTCATTTGTGACTTCTATGTGTTTATTTATAAGACTTTTCATGCCTGTAGCATTTTATAAAATAATTAAATTTAAATATTTTAATGTCATTTATTCTCCACTATTTTATTCAAAAGAATACATTTTTTTTTCCCATTTGGAGTATCTGAGGGTGAAGGGGAAGTCAGTCCAGTGATATCATGAAGTCTGTGTATACATGAGGAAGAGATTCTGACTGTATTCCGACAGAATTCAAGTATCTGAGGGTGAAAGCAGGCTCTTCGGAATCTAGGTCACAGAGTGCTTATGTGCTGAGACTAGTATTTTCTTCATCAAGAAATTCTAGTAAAATTTGACCCCTGAGAAAGTTTGTCGAACTGAAAACATAGTTGGTGTTTTTTTAATCACAATGACCCTAGGTAGATAACTGTTTCATTGCACAATAAAAGAAAATATTTTATTTGTTTAGACGTGTGGGAGAATGGAAGTTTTAATGGTTTGCTGGTGTGATTGCTTTTGTAACACCTGAAATAAATCAATGGGCCAGTAAAAGTGGTAGAATTTAATTAGATTGGAAATATTATCACATTCTAATATGAAGTAAAAACCTGAAAACAGGGCCTTAAAGAAATTGCAGAGCATGAACCATTCAGAAAGCCTAATTAGCTATTCCATGCTGAGTTGCAATAGTGAAGAAATCAGAACAGATATATATGTGAGTGGAGTAAAGATTTTCCCAGTGTCTGTAATAAAAAGCATTATAGGAAGTGAATAACAGTTAATAATAGAATTTCATCAGAGTTTTGTTATGCAAAAAGGTCATAAGAAGGTCTGTTATTAAATATAGACCTTACGTAAAGACACTCACACAAAAGGAATGCAAGTAGAAGCAGGATTTTATCAATCAATTAACAAATGTGCAGTTAGTCTGCCAGAAAAGTTGTTTATAAACAGAAATATTATTTGGTTTCATTGATTGTATCCCTACTCCATCCTTAAGGTCATTATAGGCATGCTATGTTTAATTTTCCTGAGGCTGTTTGGAAAATGAACTACAGCTCTCGAAGCCAAAAGTGTTGTTGTGAATTATTGACCTCCTGAGGAAACAAACCAGTGATTCTGTACAGCCATCATTCTAAAAGGCAGACCAAACCAGGAGAGAGGTTACTTTAGTTAATCCTAATTGATATTTCTCAACTTGATAAGAGCAGATCGTTTTAACACTGTTACTGACCCACTTTATGTCATAACATAAATAAATAAAATGCCCCATGCATGCTGTTTGACTCCTTAAAATCTGATCATTATATCTATGGGAGTTTAAGTGAAAAGTGAGTTAAGGTGGAGGTAAGAGGGAAAGACAACTCACAGTGGAAATTAAGGTTCTGATCTTAGCTCTTACATGGAAAAAATCTTTTACTCGGGACCAATTGATTTATTTATCTTTTATAATGGCATATTACTTAGCAGTGGCTAAGCACAAACCCATGACCTAACGGCTTCTAGAAACACATTTATTTCTTACTCATGTTATCAGAGACTTTGAGGCAACTGCTGTTCTGCTTGGCTCTGCTGTGCTTGGAACCAAATATTTTTGTGGAATGCTGAGTGAGTGAAGGAGCTGTCCTGTATTTAGGATATGGCCAAAAAATGTCACACCACCAAGGCCAAAATCAGAGTCGGGTAATGAGCTTCTCTTACAGGACAATGGGATAGATCCAGGGGATGATGTATAATCCTATAGTAAGGAGGGATCAATCATTGGTGGCAATAATGCAATGAGCTTCATTCTTTTTTTTTCTTCTTTTTTTTTGTCACAAATATTTGCTTGTTCTTCACTCAATATAAACTGAAATCCACCACCAAGATTCTCCAAAAATGTCATGCAAAGATGACATAACACTTGAATTTCACTATCCTGTCATCCAATTTATATTGTTATGAGGCTTTAAAAAAATATCTGGAATAAACAAGACAACTTTCCTTATTGGAGCTTCCCTTAGAGGTGTTCAGAAGGGCCATTGCATTGGATCTTGCTGGTTTGAGGAACATGTTCTAATATCTTTCCTCTAAGGACAGATCATGTAGGGCTTATAGTTGCCTGGAACCTATGCTCTCCCTTCCATTCCAGTTATGGGACCATTGTATTCTTTATAAAATGGCCATAGGCATGCTCCCAGGGCACACATGTCCCATCCCTGGTCCATCCTACTTAGATCTGCTGTCCGCCAACATGTCGTCCCTCCCTATGCTTAATGGGTGGCCAAGTGGCAACTGTGTGCGGGAAGAAGAACAGAATACAGATTGTTGGTTGCAATGACCACAAGAACCCACCTTGTACAGCACAGAGCTGGAGTTAGAAAGAAGGAATAAAGAGAGCAAAGGGAACTCTCCTGCATCAGCTCTTGGAGAGATTTTGTACGGAATAGCCAATGCTGAAGTCTATTCTCACGTTGTAGGTCATTGTAATATATATATATACCATGCTTTATTTCAAGTTGATATGGGGAATTGATTTTATAAAAAGCAATCTATAGACAATGCCATAACATCCCTAGTATGTTTAAAGTACTATATGTAAAAATGACAGTTGCTCATAATGACATTAATGAAACATTCAGAGATATACTTTCTATCAAACAATTATGCATATAATATATTCATTTAAATTTATACGCATATAACACATAAAGCACTTTTTATTCTCTGTCTCTGTCATGCATAGTTTAGGAGCAGACCTGTCTATTATGCATTGAACATACAGCAGGCACAGGAATAGGACAACTTAAATAATCCCTTGACATGAGAACTGAAAACTAGGAGGCACATACTAGCCACTGGTCTAGGGCAAATCTGAAATTCTACTGGGAAAAGGTGGCAAAGTTTATCTACAGTGATGGTTAATCTTCAGTGTCAACTTGACTGGGTAAGGGACATCCAGGGAGCTGGTAAAAAAAAATATTGCTGGTGTGTCTATGAGGAGTCTAAAGCAAACCCATAATTTTAATTGATGATGCTTATTAATACTAAGTAGCATGAAATGAGAGATGTGTGGATAATGTAGAATATTGCATAAGTTATTTAAAATAAATATAAAATTATTCCAATCAGGAAATGTTAATTATATTGTCTATTCTATTAAAGATACACTGATATTATAAATATTTAAATGAAAGCCATTATATATTTTTAATCTTTGAACTTATTTTCTAAGTGTAAATATAAACAGAATAGAACTTGAAAGAAAGAGCCGATCATTAGTAAGAAGAAAACCTACTGAAAATCCAATTTGGCAGTATTTTAATGTCTATTTTCAGAAAGCACAGGTAAACTAGGAAGTATGTGGGAGTGAAAGCAATTTGCATTCTTAGATCTAGAAGTTCAAGGAGCAGTCTCTCTATACAGGGAAGAAAACATTGAGCAGAAAATTCTTCTTGAGAATTCTGTTGACTGCAGTTTTTTGAGTTCACATTTATAAATATTTATCCACCTCTTTTAATCCCTGCAGTTACTGAAATTTTTGACTATTTTCTGTCATGGAAATTCACAGTTCGTGCTGTACCTGTGTGTCTGCGTAGCTTCTGTGCTTTAAATAAAACAAGAGAGCTGGCGGTCTCCGGGTGCTCAGGCACAGTCCTGAAGGAAGAAGAAATGGGGCAGTGATTCTTTTCTCTCTGTTATACTTCACAACCCCCTAATGGAATATTATTGTTAGGGCGATAGTACCCACCAGTCACAGTGCTTTCTAAGCCACATTTGTTAATAAATGGTACAAATCGGCCATGGGAAGTTCCATAGTTTTATGAATCAAAGTGATGTGTCAAGAGAAAAAAATGAGTTTGTTTTAAAATGTGTTAGCTTTATTAAACCATATTTTATTCACTCTACTTCTTAATATATTGAATGATACTTGAATACCCACTTATAGAATTCTCTCCAACTGGACAGTCTTATAAATTTTTAGTCATTTATTTAACAAACATGGTGCATCTGCCAAGGGCCAGTTACCATGATGGGCAGTGCATCTAAAATTTGAGAGGAAAAGTACAGTTATTAAAGTTTTAGCATTTATGAATTTAGAGTGACTATATAGAAATAAATCCTAATCAAAATATAATGTTGAACATTATCTCATTTGTAGCACAAGGTTCCATATCTATAGGAATTGCTTAATGATCTATAGGGAAAGATAATTTGAAAGTAGTATTTAATTTTTGGAGGAAAACCAGTTTCATAGGGAGGAAAGAGTTCTTATTCATCTGTGCACCATTTTGTGTATTTGAAATATTTTCATATCTATGTATTACTAATCCATGAAATAAACTGCTTAATAATACAAATTAGGGCAAAAATAAAAAAAAATTTAAGATGCCATGACAGCAGCCATACAGGCTCTTGAAATTTATTTAGTTAGAGAGGTTCCTTAGAGGAAAAGCCATCTGTGTGGAAGATGACATTTTAAACATGCTTAGCAGATAGGAAAGAGACAGAACATGATGAATATGTTATAGGAGGCCAGGAAAGAAGGCCAGAAAAGAGAAGGCTTGTTCCTATAGCAACAAGACCTGTGGGCTGGAGGACAGAGGGCAATGAGAGCAGGTGAGGTGACATGTCCAATGTATAATTGTATAATATACCAAATGTACAATATACACCACTGCATGGACATTACAAATAAAGAAACTATAGTCCAATGACCTTCATGAGATTAGATGCAGAAATCTTTAATAGACTATTTGTAAATAAAATTCAGCAATATCTATATATATAATCTATATACATAAAGGGCTAATATGCTAAGTGTCCGACCATCTGACTGGTCGCTATGATGCGCACTGCCCACCAGGGGGCAGATGCTCAACGCAGGAGCTGCCTAGCTGCAGTGACTTGGCAGCGGTGGTTCTCGGGTGACACACTCTGAAACCAGAGAGGAGAGAGCCTGATTCCTCACAGGGTTGCACGATTCCACCTTCTGCCATGGGTTATGTTGTTGCGGGGCACTGTCACCCTGAATCTGGTTTACTGCACACTTGCATTTGCGTTCCACACCCTATATGACAACAACTTTGCAGAGTGCTCTCTCACACTCCGGGACCCCTCAGGGGATGTTGGAGAGCCAATTTTGGCCTGATCCCCACAGGCCAGGCCGAGGGACCCCACCTGCTGGAGGGACCCCACTCACTCTGCAGATGCCCTTTGAGCCACAGTGTCACCCCAGGTGCGGCCAGCTGGGGAGGGACCATGGAAGGTTAGCTCCAGGGTGTGTCCAGCCCATCTTCCCCAGTCCTGCCCCACCAGCCATCTTCTTTCAATGTGAACGAATTTGTGCACCAGATCACTAGTATAAATATAATCATACATCAGAGTTAATTGGGGTATAACATTAGAATGCAAGGCTGGTTCAATATTTGACAGTAAATCCCTGTAATACACCATAGTAACAGGCGTAAGGGGGAAAATCACATGATTACACAATTAATGAAGGAGAGACATTTGAAAAATTCAACACATAATTTGGATTAAAACTCTATGAAGGAAGAGTACTTTTTCAATGGAATAAGTTAGTGCCTGCAGAAAATTCTACAGTTAACATTATACTAAATGTGGAAGATTGAATGTGTGTGGTGCATAAAAACCACCTTTTACTTTCTAAACAGTGACTTTAAAAAAAAATATCTTTGACATTTACAAACTACTAGGAAATCATAGTTTCAGTTACTTTTGGCCCTTTTGAGGAATAATATGAAATTCATAATAATGATAGCCTTGGTTTGCGAACTGATCAAACATTTAAGAAATAAGGTAATGCTTTCTGAAGGTCCAGCCTCCCCCTCTCTTATTACATTGTCTGCCCAATTGGCACACTCTCCCCAGGGTCCATATGCATCTTTCAGTACTTTTGACAAATAAGGATAAAAGGGAGAAACTTTGCTCTGACAAATGTTAAGGTGTATTACCAATCCATTGTCATAAGAGTAGCATTGGCATGAGTACAGACAAATAGATAGATGTACAGACTGAGTAGAACTCAGAGAGGAAACATAAATATTTGGAAATGTAACATACAATGCATTTAGTACCATAAATCAATGGGAAAAAGGCAGAATGTTAGGTGTCAAAGTATGGAAATGATTCCCTGCCTACTCCCAGCTACAGGGGTGGATTCTCCATGTGCTTAAGTTCAAAATATAAAGGACAAAATTATAATTTTAATAGAAATAATTATAAAAAATATATTTTTGAGCTAAGTGGGGGAGATAGCATCTTACATAAAACTTTTCCATCACAAAGCACATGGCAAAAAAAGACTTCAACAGTAGTTTCTTTAGAATCCTGTATTTAATATGACTCTCAATTTTTTTTATTTTGCATGTTAATACAGTCTCTAAAAGTTATGATTGGATGCATGTGATTATTATAATTTATGAAATGTTCCTTCTTTTTCATTCATGTCGTTACCTTCTGTCCTACATGCTAGTGGTTATTTATCTCGGGAGTAAATATAGAGATGCTGACAAGACCCAGCACTTAAGGAATAAACACCCCACACTGTGCTTGCTGAAGCTTTTCTGTCACCACCCGGGAGGAGCACGAAGTGAGAATGCACCCAGGTCACACTTTCTCAGAGATGCAACTTCTAAAATGGGAGTGAGAAAGAGAAGCAACCTGGTTCTACTTCCTGCTGCATCATCATGAATGACAGATGGCCATTCATGCCATCGTGTTCTGTAGCCCTTTCCAGATTCAAAGTTCATTGCCAGTTAAATTCTATTTAAATCAACATTTATTTATCTATCCAACATTAATTTATCTACTCAACGGTGGCTTATGACTCCTCTTTGCTCTGCCTTTGCCCTACCTTGGCAGTAGAATTTGATCACCAGCATAATGTGGGAGCTAGCTCTGTGTTAATGTAAATATTTCTCAACATTTTAGGATTATTTAATAGTAAATTATTGCTTTGGCACACTGACCGTATATTCTGATAGATTTAATTAACTAAAATTTTCTTTCAATATCATGAGTATGTTATTCTGTCTCCAAGGATTGCATTCTTTTTATTGGGACAAAATTATTACTCTTGGAGAATTATCCTACTATTACCATAAAAACTACTATTTTCTCAGGGAGTCTAAACAGCATCTATAGAAAGTCTGATGTGGAACTTATTTATAGATAAATACTATATATATCCCCCCCTCTTACCTAAATTTGAGGGATGTAAAATTTATCATTATATAAATATAAACTTGAAATACAAGTAAAGATGTTTTATTAACTTTCCTTGAATTTACTTATTTTACAAAAGGCTTACATTTGTTATAAGAAATTAGAACAATAAAAAACATACATAAAATTACAAAATCCAGCTCTCCAGGGGTAAACCCTATTAATAGACACACATATCTTTTTAGGTTTATAATATATACATTTATACCATATATACATGTTTAAACAAAATAGATGCATAATACATATTGTTGTATAAATAGTTTTTTTAAAAAAATTCAACAATATAACATTTTCAATTTTCCATTCCAGGCATAGATATTTAACCCATTAAGTAAAATAGCCTTATAAGTATTCCATGGTGGACTTTCTTCTCACTTTTAACTTTCTTCTCATTTATAAACAATTATAGATATTCTTTACTGAGCCTGGATTCCTCAAAACCTCATAAGTTGAGGCTGATTGTAGACTTTTCTTCAAAAGGTTCTTTTTTGATGAATTGCAACCCAATGACACTGAAGAAAGATGCTTCAGCTGCAGTGGTAGCTGTCTTCTTTAACTCACAGTTGATGAATGGAGCTGATACCCTGGGCGTCCCTATGAGAATGGTATAACCTCAAGGAGGGTAGCCATTAGTCTTTGCTTCTGTGGCTGTTTTTTTTTTTTTCTCTCCTTATTAAAATTTTCAAAATTATCCAGTCACTGAAACATTACTTTAAACAGAGTACATTTGACTCAAACAAGATGTAGATAAATGTATGATTGGTTCTTTCTAAATTTCTATCAGTGAACATTATATACTTGACATAAATGAAAAATCAAGAATTAGAATTAATAACGTCCTATGTAATAATCTACTTCTCTTTCTAAAAGTCAATGAGCGCCTTATTTGTGTTTCATGAGATCATAACAGAATCATTAGAATTTGCGATATAACCAAAGACCATTTCTCATTTCTACCCTTATATAAAAAGAGGGGTAATCATATTCTTTTGACTGCTGACTGTTTTCATATTTCCCTGTTTTAGGGAGATTTTTATATCACCACTGTTTTGTACTGAACTATGCCATCTTCATTTCCTTGCACTCTTTTCAAACTCACTGCTTTGTGATAGGAAATGTTATTAAAATATATGTGTTATTTGAGTGTAAAGGCCTTACTAAACTACAATCATAGCAACAATTTATGACTCTCACATACATAATTGCTGTGACAATTGTTATGACAGTGCATGAATAAAGCAAAAGCAAAAACCAAATAAACAAAAAAAGTGTTAAGCTTGACATTGATAGGAGAGCTTCAGGAACACTGGTTAAGGGAAGAAGCTGAAACAGCTGAACAGAAGTATCAGGAAAAAATAAGGAAATCCAAGGCTCAAACTTTACCAGTTTGGTCAAGTTCTAGTCCTATTTGTGTCATTTCTTGCTACTTCAAGAACAGGGAAGTTTGGTGCAAGAGAAAAGCAAGGTTGCCACCAAGAACCTGCACACGTCTCAGGTTTAGATGACTATACCCCCCTTTTTTTTCCTGCCTTTAATTTTTTAAAAATTGTATTTATTGGGGTGACATTGGTTAATATAATTATACAGGTTTCAGGTATACAATTCTATAATACATCATCTGTATATTATACTGTGGGTCCACCACCCAAAGTCAAGTCTCCTATCACCATTTATCCCCACTTTACCTTTTTCCTCTCCCACCCCCTTCCCTCTGACAATCACCATACTGTTGTTTGTGTCCAGGAGGTTTCCCCCCAACCCCGCCGCTTAATCCCTTCATCCATCTCACCTAGTTTCCACCCATCCTCCCCTCTGACAGCTGTCAGTCTGTTCTCTGTATCCATGAGTCTGACTCCACTTCGTTAGTTTATTTTGTTCATTAGATTTCACATTTAAGTGAAATCGTATGGTACTTGTCTTTCTCTTATTGGCTTATTTTACTTAGCATAATACTCTCCAGGTCCATCCATGCTGGTGTACATTTACACAATGGAATACTACTCAGCTGTAAAACAGAAGATGGCTATATCCTTTGAGGCAGGTAAAAAGGAATTATCCTTGTTATGGCATTTTACTAAGTATTTTGACATGTGGACAGATTTTAGAAAGAAATACTTAACAGCAGAAGGATGAAAATAATAATAATTATAATGAAGTTGCAGTAGTAGTAGTAGTAGTAGTAATTTTTTTTAATGAGGAGGTGGGGATGCTCTGGCTGGTTGGTTGAGCATTGTCCCATACATCAAAAGGTCACCCATTCAATTCCTGGTCAGGGCACATGCTGGGCTTGTCAGCTTGATCCCCAGTTGGGAGCTTATAAGGAGGCAGCTGGTCAATGTTACTCTCTAGAATCCATGTTTCTCTCTCTCTTTCTCTCTCTCTCTCTCTCTCTCTCTCTCTCTCTCTCTCTCTCTCTCTCTCTCTCCCGCCCTCCATCTTGGCTTTCTCTCTAAAATCAATGAAAACATATTTTAAAATGAGAAGATGGGATAAAAAAAAATACACAAAACTACCATAGAACATTACCCAGGTCCCAAAAGAATTTGATACTGTGTGGTTGACAATACAGACAGTTCTATCAAAGACATTGGCTGCTTTTGTTCTTTTGCTTTGGGGCATGTTAGGTAGTTGAAATTGTGAGGGAGGTAGATCCAGAATTGGCCTGCAGGGGGCCTCAGCGACCACTTTGTGAAGCCGCCCTGGGACAAGGTGACCTGACTTACATTAGTATCTGGGGTCTCCTCTTCCGGCTCCCTGCAGGATGATACAGTCCAAGAAAGCAAAAATTGTAATGATTTGAAGGATTTCAGAACAAGCCACCTAAACTGTGCACGCTGGCATATTGACTATTTTGAGTTAAAGGCACTTGTAAAACAACAAATACAAAAAAAAAAAAAATGCCCTGACCTTCCTTCTTTTCTTAAAAGCTGGAGATGAAATTTCTACACTAAAGATGTCCTCCCTACACCAGAGCAAAGTCACATTGTTATCATCAGGAAGTTGAAAGACTGAGAGAATTATGTATAAACAGTCCCTATTAAAACAATTTTATCTTCCTCTAGCCTCCCCACAGAGTGTAGTCACTTTTTCACAATCACCTGTCCTTGCTCAACCTAACATGAAAGCAAGTAGGTCTCACTGTTTCTTTGGCCATTCCTTTCTTCCGGGACGCCAGGGTCACATAAAACTCATATTGGAAAAGTTAGAATGCTTTTTTCTTGTTTATTGGTCCTATGCCAATTTAATTCTTAGACCTAGTTAAAAAGAACCCTAAGAAGGGAAAGGTAAAAATTTGTCTTCCCTACAGATTATTCCACTCAAGTCCCCCACATTCCACAATCAACTAACACATCTTACTCTGTGTGAGAGGACTCTGGTTCTTCCAAGCCCCAGATTATTTAGGGATGTTGATACCAAGAATGGGCATGTAAGGCTTGGTGCTTAGAGGGCCAGGACTTGATGAAATAGACTCGGTCTGTCTACATATTCAAAGTAGAAAAAGGGAGACTACACCTGAAACATTGGGATAAGGGGATTGGAAGTTTCTTGTTATATTTTGGCAGGTGAGAGTGTAAAGAAAGTGTGTTGAGAAAATGGAATAACTTGTTAATGAGATTAATGTTTTGGATTCTACGCACTTGTCCTTCTAGGGACTAGAATCAAGAACATTAGACATTCTCAATTTTGAAGAGTGTCTTTTACTTGTATTTTCTTATTGAGATACGAGGGGCCCAGTGCACGAATTTGTGCACCTTGAAAGGAATTGTGGGCCACGAGGCTGCAGTGGGCACAGGGGTGGGTCTCGGCCCATTGTCCATGCCCCTGCCTGGCCCCTGGTCCCCTGTCTGCTGGCAGCACCGCTCCTGCCGCTACTCCCATGCGCTGATGGCACCAGCCCCACTTGTACACGCTGATGGTGCGAAGTGCTTGGGGCTGGTGCCAGAAGCAGGTGTGAGTGGCAGCTACTGCCCTGATTGCCCCTCAGGAGCATGGGGAGGTGGAGAAGCCCTCATGGGTGATTGGGGCCAGCAGCCACTGCTCGCACCTACTGACAGGCACCGAGCAATCAGGACCGGAGCCGGTAGCAGGTGTGAGCGGGGCCTGCACTGGCAGTGGGTGCGAGTGTCCGGTGGGATGGCAGCACACAGGGGCAAAGAATTTTCAGTAAACACCAGAGGCTCGCCCCAATGACAGCGACCAGTGCCTCACCTTGGTCTGGCGCCCTTGCTCACCTGCTCTACCATCCCACCATGGCCAATGCCCGCCCTGTTCCGTGCACGCCCCCTGGTGGTCAGCACACTTCATAGCGACCTGTTGTTCGGTTGTTCTGCCATTCGGTCTATTTGCATATTAGGGTTTTATAGATAGATAGATAGATAGATAGATAGATAGATAGAGGACATATAACTGTAAGTTTAAGGTTTTGGTTTGATGCATATTACAATGTGATTACCACCATCAGGTCAGCAACCGCCTCCATCATGTCCCATAATTATCATTTTTCATTTGTGGTGAGTAGTTTTTTAGCAACTTTGAAGTATGTGATGTTGTACTGTTAACTATGATCACAGTTCTTTGAATTCCATCTTCAGAACTTACTCATCTACCTTGAAGTCTGTACCCTCTGTCGTTTGTAAAATGTGACACAGCTCCTGTAGTAAACCGAATGAGCTGAGGCTTTGGTAAAGTGATCTTAAACAACCAAACTGGAATGCTAGAAATGCTCTAGGCACGGAGATTTCTAACAGTGCAGCATATGTCCTCACACCTGTCCTGGGATGCTGAGAACTACAACAGGTTTAATTATAAGATGCAAGGGGACTTCAGGCTGTCAGTAGGTTCACACTATTGAACTGAGCTAACACAGGCAGATGAATTGTTTTTGGAGGGACTCTGAAGACACATTTATTTAAAAAAAAACTTATATTTTTATTGATTTCAGAGAGGAAAGGAGGGGTGGGGAGAGAGAGAGAGAGAGAGAGAGAGAGAGAGAGAGAGAGAGAGAGAGAGAGATAAACATCAATGATGAGAGAGAATCATTGATTGGCTGCATCTTGCACGCCCCCTACTGGGGGATTGAGTCCACAACCCTGTCATATGCCCTGACCAGGAATCAAACTGTGACCTCCTGGTTCATAGTTGACCTTCAATCACTGAGCCATGCCAGCCAGGCTATAGATAAATTTCTTGATGTTGCTTTTTGGAGGTGAGGACTTGGGGGTGTCCCAGGTGTGGCTCTTTTGCTGGATGCTGGAGAGAGCTTCCTAGAAAGATCCAGTCAGTAACCAGGTGAGAAGCAAAGGCGAATAGACTCATGGTGGGAAAGGAAAAGCTATTGGACTGTTTCTGGCTTTGCAGGATCCAGAACGGTTAGTTGAAGAAACAGAGAAAGCTGACAGGGACGGAGGGGAGCCTGGAGTCAGTGAGCTTGAGGGTGGGTGTCAAACACTGATGGGTATCCCTGAGGTGATAACACCCCAGCCAGTAGTGACTGTAGCTACCGAGGAGAGTGGTGACTTAGAAAAAAATAACTACAAAAAAAAACTTTATTGTTGAAAGTATTACACATGTTCCCGTTTTTTTCTCCACTGATCCCTTCTAGCCCGCCCGATTGTTGACTTTTTAATGCAGCCTGAGTGAAGGTGACAGGGACGGGGAGGCAGAGACACAGTAAATATGACTCTGTAAAACTCTGCCAAGCAATCATCAGGTGGCTGAAGGGAGAGAAATAAAGAGAAAATGGAGGAGGAAAGGAAAATTAGAAAAATACATAAAGAACAGTGGGATCTCTGACAGAGACACACATAAAAGAGCATATTCTGCATGGTTGGGTGGCTCAGTTGGTTAGAGCATTGTCCTGTACACCAAAAGGATTCATGTTCAATTCCAGTCAGGGCACATACCTAGGTTGTGGGTTCCACCCCGGTTGGGACACATAGGAGACAACTGATCAATGATTCTCTCTCTCTCTCTCTCTCTCTCTCTCTCTCTCTCTCTCTCTCTTACACATAGGAGACAACTGATCAATGATTCTCTCTCTCTCTCTCTCTCTCTCTCTCTCTCTCTCTCTCTCACACACACACACACACACACACACTCTTTCTCAAATCAATTAAAAAAAAATAGAACATATTCTGGCGATTGCCCCTGCAGTTGTTGCACACTTTGTAGATTCGCTGATGTGTGTTTTTGGAGCAGGCTGAATTGGAGCAGCTGATATGTCCATGGAAAACCCAGTAGAACTGCAGGCCACAGAGAAAACCCTGGAAGATGAAGCTGCCTCACCCGTACCTGTCCAGGGTCACACATGTGCCAACAAGTCCCAGAAGGAGAAAAGGAAAGGGAATTTGAGTCTTATCCACTTGTCTCTGGATTAATAGGTCATGTTTCTCATTGGATTTACCAATAAATCCATGTATATTAATTTTTATTGCAGCTATAAGTTAATATACACTTGGTAACTCAAAGAGCACATATTTATTAGCTTAGTTTCATCATTCAGAAGTTATACCTGGGCTGGGTGGCAGGACTGGTTCCTTTCTGGAATCTCTAGGGTAAGTCTGTTTCCTTGCCTTTTCCAACTTCTCCAGGACTCTGACATTCCTTCACTCAGGGTGCCTTCTTTCACTCAAAGCCAGCAAGGGTGCATTTTTCTGATTGTCCTTTCATAGTGACATTTCCCTGTGACTTATTCTTAACAGGAATTGGTTCTTTAAATTCAGTTAAATTGGCCCCACTAGGATAATGCAGACTAATGTCCTCATTTCAGCATCCTTAACCTTAATCACATCTGCAATGCCTTTTATAATACAATATAATATATTTACTGTTTCCTAGGATTAGGATTGGACCTTCTTTGGCAGGAGTGGTGGATATTATTCTGCCTACTACACTTTGTAATAAGAACTTTTTCTCTCCACTTGTTAAATTGAAGAGGAGAAAATGATGTTATTACATACGGTTCTACCTTCAAAATGTCTTGATGCATGAAAAACTACATGTATTAGAATACTCAAAAACCTGCAAGAAAACTGGAATCACAGAACACAATAATAGGATCAAGAGTAAATGGCCTCTGTAGTCACAAATACATATTCCACGCACAATTAAGTGAATAAATTTCTTCTCTGAGTCTATCAGATACGCAGCCCAGAAATGGAAGTCAACGGTGACTTTCATTTCCATAAATTTCATAAAATTGATTGATCCTTCTTGCATTGAGAATATTTCTAGGTGAGCAGTCACCATGTTCAATGTGCTCATTCTTTCCATCCTTATCAGACAATTAAACCTCAGAGACGAATTTAAAGCTAATACCATCCCCTTTACTCTGTCCTTATTCTCTAATCAGCATGTTTAGATATATAGAATGCACAATTTTCTTGATAGCCTAGCATCTGTTTGTCTTATTTTCATATAAAATAATGACTGGAGGACAACTACATTTAAAGAGTTCTTTAAGGCATTGAGCATCTTTACAACAGGGTGTCTGTGACTAAGGTGTCCATGCCGTGCAGTGGATGTGACAAATTCTATGTTAAAACCTCTATTGTAATAACATCAGCAAACTGTGAGTCTTAATGGCTTTAGCAAAGCTCATGATTTGGGTATAAACTTTAAAGTGATAGATATCAAGAACCTGAGACTGAGAAATCATGTGAAATTGACGTTATAGTTCTCCATTTGGATTGATCACGAGTTGTGTGTGCATATAGGTGTGCCTGTGTTTTTGACAAAATAAATGAATTAACCAAATTAATTTTAAAAAATAACAAAACTTCTTTTCTTCATTAACAATTTAAGGATGCGTATTTTTGGCATACATTACTACATCTGTAGTTGCTGTAGCAATTTTAGTTCCTTTATTGGCCAAAGAGTTCTATAAAATAGGAAGATGGTGTGGATGATATTTTGAGCATGTGTACTGAGGAATATGAAAATAAATTTGAATCTATGTAATTAAGAAAATGCTGTTTAAAAATAAAATCAAAATAATGTTTTTCCTTTATGATTCAAATTCATTTGCCTGGGTTTTATGGAAATAAAAAATAACTCATCTTTATTCTTATGAGTTGGGAAACAGTGACCTCCATTTCCCTGTCCAACAATAATATATTGAGACTAAAGAGATTGGTATATACCCTTACTAATATCTAATTTAAAAATTCCCTTGTTCATCTCATGGGGCTAATCATTTTGGATTAAGATTAGTCCAATTTATCTAGACATTTCTCCTTGTGACTTCCTATATTTGGGAAGTTATACTAATAAAAATAACAGAAAACAATTTTCAGTCAAGGTTTGAATTTGTTGAGACTATGGGTATTAAAAGAAAATCTGAGAAGTAAAAAAATGTATTAAGGGAAAACTAGAAAGATAATACTTTATTCATCAAATATCTCTATAGGTTATAACTTACCTTTCACACTTTCAGAAAAATTATGGTTGAATTTTCAATTCAAAACCCTTTATACACTCTTGGCTTGTGTGGCTTGGTTGGTTTTGTGTCGTCTTGTGCACTGAGAGGTTATTTGTTGATTCTCGGTCAGGGCACATGCCCAGGTTGCGGGCTTGATCCTGGAGTAGGGGCATGCAAGAGGCAGCTGATCAATGGTACACTATCATATCAGTGTTTTTCTGTCCTCCCTTCCTCCCTCTCTAAAAACCAATAAATTATTTTAAAAAACTTGACACATAATTATATTTATTAAATTATACATCTGAGTTATTGAATAATGTCATTTGACTATTTCAGCTTCCTCAGCATAATACACCACATTTATTCACAGCATTGCAAAAGGAGTCATTCAGAGACTGAGCTTTAAAAAAATTCAGTTTTATCATCTAGCATGGTCTCATTCTTCCACTTGGTACATGACCATGAAGAATTGTTTATTCTCCTAGAGTCTCAATATATTTCTCTGTGGAAATATATGTAATCATGTCTGTCTCTTACATATGTGGTGATTAAATAAACTGACTATGCATGAAAATGCCCAGAAAATAGGCAGTCAAAAAGTCACTCAATTTCAATATTGAATTTCATTTAAAAAGCAATTGAGATATTACCACACACTTATCACAATATCAAATCTGAACACTGACAACACTAAATTATGGTGAGGTGTAAATAAGTAAAAACTCTCATTCATTGCTGGTGGGAATGTAAAATAGTGCCACCACTTGGGAAGGCAGTTTGACAGTTTCTTACAAAACTAAACATACTCTTTCTAATGATCTAGCAGTCAAGTTTCTTGGTATTTACCCAAAGGAGTTGAAAAGTTATATCCACAGAAAAATCTGCACATTGATATTTATAGCAGTTCTATTCATAATTGCCAAAACTTGGAAAAATCCAAAATGTCCTCCAATAGGTGAATGGATGAATATTGCTATAACTAGGCACATCTTGGCAAATATTCTTAGATTTTACCTCAAGTTTCAGGAAAACCAGAGAGTCTTTCATCATCCATGAGATCAAATGAAAGTACTTCATCACTTTGGCTCATTAACAAGGACCATATGAAATCTATACTAATAAAAGAGTAATATGCTAATTAGACCGGGAGACCTTCTGGAGACCTTCCGGACAAAGCCAGGGGCTTGGCTGGCCTGCAAACCACCCCCAAATGGCCCTCAGCCCCTTGCCCAGGCCGGCCATGCTCCCCAGCGGAGACCCTCACCCTGAAGGGGGTATGGCCAGCCTGAAAATGGCCCTCACCCAGGTCGGCCACGCCCCCCAGTGGAGACCCTTACCCTGAAGGGGGTGTGGCCAGCCTGAAAACGGCCATCTGCCCCTCTCCCAGGCTGGCCACGCCCCCCCAGCAGGGACCCCCACCCCGATGGAGGCATGGGCAGCCTGCAAAAGACCCCAGACCCTTCGCCCAGGCTGGCCCTACCCCCCAAGGGGGTCCCCACCCTGATCCGTGACCCCCTTTAGGGCAGACCAGCTGGCCCCACCCATGCACCAGGCCTCTAGCTATACTAATAAAAGGGTAATATGCTAATTAGACCAGAAGACCTTTCGGATGTCCTTCTGGACAAAGCCATGGTGGCGGGGCCGAGGCAGAGGTGGTTAGGGGCGATCAGGCCAGGAAGGGAGGGCAGTTGGGGGAGAGCAGGCTGACACGGGGGGCAGTTGGGGGTGAGCAGGGCAGGGAGGGGGCAGTTGGGGGCGATCAGGCCAGCAAGGGGGGGCAGTTGGGGGTGAGAAGGCAGGCGGGGGGGCAGTTGGGTGCAAGCAGGCCGGCAGGCAGAGTGGTTAGGGGCGATCAGGCAGGCAGGCAGGTGAGTGGTTAGGAGCCAGCGGTCCCGGATTGTGAGAGGGATGTCCGACTGTCTAAACCGGCAGTCAGACATCCCCCGAGGGGTCTCAGATTAGAGAGGGTGCAGGCCGGGCTGAGGGATTTCCATTCTTATTGGCACACCTTACATATTCTTATATATATAACTTTTCCTGGACATTTTGACCCTAATGGTCTATTTCATATTTTCAAATTTTGTGCACTGGGCCAATAGTATTTAAATAACATGATAGAGCATAAAACCTGGTTTGTCCAGTTCTTTTTGTTCTTTCCCATGGATGTGGCTAACATAGGTGAGAACAGCTCCCCCTATCTATATGCCCCATATCAACACCCTCTTAAGGAAACCGCTTGATGTAGCGCCCATACAGACATACAGAGACAGACACAATGAAGAACACACAAATAGCTAATTCACATGATGAATTTACTGAATACAACTATGTGGAATAAATATTCTTTTAAAGGAAAATATTAACACACTTATGTTAACCATGTAGAGGATATTTAAAACTATTCTGCCATTATCGATCATTGGACTCAGAATTAAAGGAAAACTATAGCAATATTCAGTGTGTGTTTTGGTCATTTCTATACTGTATACAGATATGGCACCCCTATTTCCTTTTATTGAAAAAACAACACACAGACCATGGCAATATGCATATATGTTGGCTTATAATATGCAATTTTTAAGGTGGTTCTGTAATAGCCAGTGATGTTATTAGTTTTGGTAAGTACGCAACTATACAAAGTCAATTAGCTAATAAAAGGGAACTAATGCAGCCTCTTGTCTCTGTTCTAATCTGAAGGCTTTCTGTGTTGAAGACTAAAAAGAAGGTAGTTACAGTGAGATGGCAGAGCAAGGGGGCTGGTATCAGTTGCTGAGATGCACTGGTACCTGGTTCAGGTAATGTTTCAACCCAAAATGTGCAATCATATAAAAACAAATCAATCAACCCAAAGTGTTTAGGCACTTGATTCAGAAGGATTAACAGAACAATGGTTAGCAACCAGAGTCTATTGGCAGAAGAAAACTTGAATTACAAGTATGTTCTTTCTTGGGGAAAAGATGGATAGATTAAAAGAGGAACAAATCACATTTCTATCTTTTCCTCTTTATTCACTGTACCAAGGAATATCTCTTTAGAAAGAAAATATACTAACCTCTGTGTTTCACAAAAATTGCTTACTTTCATTGACTTGAATCATGCCTACGGGTATTTAAAATAGGTTTTTCATTAATCAAATATCCTAGAAACCATTTTCTAACAATTCATTATCAAGGGACTAATATAACACAATTAGTTTTCAGTTAGGACATGGTTAGGGAAAGCTGAACTACCTTCATAAACTGGTAACAGGCATAGGAATAGTGAAGAACAAGGCAGTGCTCAGTTTTGGCATCACTGACACTTCTCAGAATAAAAATGTCAATCACTCCCATATTTTCTACTTTTGCCTTTATGAAAATGATTTCCAATCTTCATTTCCATTCTTATTGGCACACCTTACATATTCTTATATATATAACTTTTCCTGGACATTTTGACCCTAATGGTCTATTTCATAATCAAAGTTGATGTGTCAGGGAGCCAGTTCTTTACTTGTATGGAAATGGTAATAATAATAAACAGGATTACTAAATTTATGTGACATTTCATTATCCATATGACTATTTTTTGTATTACCCCAAAAGGCAAAACCCACATTGATAACATGTCAATGATCATGTCATTATGTGGCACAACTAAAAAATAAATCTCCATTCCTTTTTACATACAAGCATTCATTCAACATATGTTTACTTAGTACTATATACATGAGGAAGAACATGAAACATGTTCATCCTTTGTAGAGTTTATGTGAAATTTTGATATTGAATTAACTTCATAGTAGGTCTCCTTGTTTCCTTTACATATGCTCTTACACCATATTGACAGAATCCATGTCTAAGACTATCATAGAACATATATTCTACCACAGCCCAATAATATAAATGACTGTGTTATTAACCACAAATCAAAGTTCAACAATCTTAGCTCAAAATGAACAACCCATGCTAAATTGTTTTCAATATTTACATCAACCTTTTTGCCTATTAATATTGGTGCATTCATTATTGTTGTAAAATATTTCATCCATATGTTAGTTGTATGATACCGGTTATCCTCACTAGCCTTATCTGTTTATCTATGTGAGAACTACCACCAGAGCCTTTCAGCTCAGTCCTGGATCACCTTTAAATATTCTCCTGACACACAAAGTCTCAGTGAAGATCTAATTTTCTAATATGCCATCTCAATTGTTATTTACATGATTGCTGATACCAGTTTTTACATTATTTTTCTTCTGTATGCATGTGTCTCTTCAAATAGACTGATAGTTCAAAAAAGAGTTTTTATTATATTTCAACAAAATTTGTTATGAAATATGATTTACTAAACAAGATGAAAACAGTACTTGTTTAATTGAATCATTCATTGATTGCTCAATTCTTTATTTATTGTTGCAGGTGGCAGGTTAGGTGCTAGAAGCTAGGTTCAGCTGGGGAACAAAGCAAATGATCCCCAATGATAAAGTAACACTAGAATTAATGTGTAATGTTCACAGTGCTTATTATTATTGCATGTGACTTATTGGATTTTGCTAATATGTGTTTACTTCTTTCTGATACTCAAAACAAATATATATTTTAATAAAATAGAATTTTCCTTAAAGCCTGTAATCTTATATAAATAAATATATTACAAATCCTATTTAAAGAAACCTAAACATGAAGATAATCCATGTATTACTAGTTATTATTGCTTGGTCTGACTCAAGATCTATCTTTATTCTTGCTCTGTATCAATCAATAATCTGCCAAAAATGAGAAAATGTCAAAATGTAGGAGAAGGATATGAATTATATAGTCAGGGGAAATTCAAGTTATGACAGACAAAACAATGCAATTATGAAAAGGAAATAATTTAGCAGAAATCCAATAAAACCTCAGTAGTGATTTTTGAATTAACTTGGGAATGTTATCAGGTAGAAAAAAACATTAGTATTTAGTAGTTATATTAAAATTCATTCAGTAATAAAAAGTACATGCCCTAAACAAATCAAAAAGAGAAAACTAATAACTTTGAGTCAATTAGAGTAACTAGATGGCATTGGGAAGAAAATAAGAGTCTACATAGCCTACCTTCCCCATCACTGAACAAATCAGTGTCATATTTTTGTCTCTAGAAAACCATTCTTCCCTTTATATTCTTGTCTTTCATCTTTTTCCTTCAATTTAAAAATAATTCATTCTATATTATAATTTAACTTTTCTCTTCAGTGATTTTCCCTGACATATTTATTAGATTAATTTATTACCGATGACTCAGAACATTTAAAATAAAGGGGAAATTATATCATCACATTTGTTGCATGTCTTCTATGTGAAAAGTACTGTTCCAGTCCAGTCTTGAATGCTGCCAGCCATGGATTTTTCAGGAAGCGCAGTAGGTTAGAGACGGAAAGAAAGTTTAGATGCCAATGAATACACATGTTTATAGATATTGAAGAACTGAACTGAGCTAAATGAATTCCAGATGTTTTAAAAATCAGTAAGGAAGTCAGTACAATCCAGATCTTCTAAAAGGATACAGACCTAATGCATGCAAATTATTGTTTTAATTAACACACTAATGATTTGACAGCAGGTCTGTACAATAGTTCTGAAAATTCAGAGACCAAAATAAATACATTGTTCTATTTTCAGAATTGTTTCATTGTTAGGAATATGCAGAGTCTCTCTGTAAGTTAATTCCTCAGTAAATAAAAATTTACTTCATGGAAAATATGTAAGGTCATTTATTAAATATTTAAGACACATGAGATGGATATTTTAATACATTTATTTCTATACAACTACTTGTCTGGACTTTGAAATTCTCTTATTTCACTTTCTCTTTAATTAATCTGAAAAGGAGATAGAAAAAAATACTATAGTTAAAACAATTAATATAGAAATACAAAGCACATTCCCAATAGCTTTGAAGGAAGCACTGGCTAACATAAAAATATGTTCTCTTAGTTGTTAGAAATTTATTTTTCCAATGTTTCACTTGATGATAAATAATATAACTGAAAATCGTAAGTTTCACAGGAACAAAACTGTATGTATAATCTCTGTAATAAAAGTCTGAAGCAAAAAGACACAGTTAACATTTAAAGGGTTCCTTGACATTGAAGTTTCCTTCTTTAAAATATTATTGATAATATGTAAGCTCAATAATCCTATAACAGAAGCCCAGCCTCTCTTGTTCACTACATATTACCAGTGGTTGATCAAACTGACCTATCAACTCAAAAGATTTGAATGAATTAAGGAAATCCTACTTTAAAATGAATCCCTTAGTCATCGATTCCATTTCCAGTTTTTCTCTTTTCTTGTGTTATTAGTTGTGAAATATAACCACTTTTTTTTGAGGTCATGAAAGTCAAGGCTAACAGAAGACAGAAGCTTCCAGCAGGGATGATGAGCCAATCAAATGCCTTTCTGCTCAGCAGGAGGCTCCTTCCTCGGGAAAAATATAATGAATCAACCATGGAATTTCCCCAACAAGCTAATAGCCACCACTGTAGTGGTTAGACCATGAAATCTCTGTGCAATTAAATTCTGAATACAGGTAACTTTATAAAATATTAAATAGGTGTACATTAAAATTATAAATGTAAAAATAAAATATCATAGTAATAAGACAGTAAAATTGAGGTTGCCTTACTTGGTAATTTGCAGTTTACTTTGAGTTTACAAGATTATATTATACTAGAGGCCCAGTGCATGATTAAATCATGCACGTGTAGGGTCCCCTAGGCCTAACCTGCCATCCAGGCCATATCCACTGCCCCTCAAAGCCTAGCATGCTCCGCGGACACTGCTAGCAGCCTGCTTCCCGCTTTTGATGGAAGGGGGTCTGCTGGTGCTGGAGTGGACACACAGCTCCCCGCTTTCGATTGTGGGGGAGCTGGCTGTCTGTCTGCTGGTGCACCAGGCCTTTTGAAAGCGGCTGGTGACACGAGCTCAGAGTCCCACTGGCCCAATCGGCCACCCCGGCCACCCCGAGTCCCGCCCCCTGTGCCTCCCCCTGGCCCAATCGTGGGTGTAGCGGAGTGATGGTAATTTACATATTACCCTTTTATTATGTAGGATATCCTGGAGGAGGTATTTATGTATAGGTTTCTTCTTTTTTCCTTAGTGCTTACTTATTCTAAAAAGGAATAAGAAGCATATATATAATTTTAATTATTCTTATAAAGCATTCTTTCCACCTTAATAAAATATGTTTATAGTAGTTCATTAATATACAGGTTCATGTTGAATTGTGGTGGGTTACATTTTGAATAAATCAGCAATACTGACATAAAATGAGATATTTGGAAATTTCCTATCATAAAGAAGCATTTATTTTTCCTCTATTATGCTTTTCCTTATCTTTACTCATTCTGAATGTTGAATTTAATTCAAATCAAATTGACATATCAGAAAAACTTTTAAAAATGTTAATAAAACTAGATTATCAGAAAAATTAAGCTACATGATTATAAATTATATGTGCCAAAGATTGGTATATGTAAGTTTTTATAGTGTATATTTTTAAATAGGGACATATCAAAGGGATATAAGAGCCATTTGAAAGTTCTCCCATTATCCAAAGCTGGAGTCATTTGAGCAACAAAATAAAGATTATTGACAACCCGAAATATGAAATACTAGTAAAGTCATGAGACCATCTATAATAATAAAAGTGTAATATGCTAATTAGACCAGACAGCGAAACGACCTTCCTGATGTTGGACATCCCCCAAGGGGTCCTGGACTGGAAAGGGTACAGGCAGGGCTGAGAGCCCCCCACCCCCTCGCCCCCATGCACGGATTTCATGCACTGGGCCTCTAGTCTTTACTAATAGAAGGGTAATATGCTAATTAGATCAGATAGACGTCTTCTGGACATCCTTCCGGATAACCTTCCGGACAAAGTCACAGTGGCAGGGGCTGAGGCAGAGGCGGTTAGGGGTAATCAGGCAGGCAGGCAGACCGGTTAGGGGTGATCAGGCAGGCAGAGGAGTTAGGGGCAATCAGGCAGGCAGGCAGGTAACTGGTTAGGAGCCAGTGGTCCCAGATTGTGAGAGGACTGCCAGTTTAGGCCCAATCCCTATGGTTAGAGGTGATCAGGCAGGCAGGCAGAGTGGTTAGGGGTGGAATCAGGCCAAAACTGGCAGTAGGACATCCCCTGAGGAGTCCCGGATTAGAGAGGGGGCAGGCCGGGCTGAGGGACACCCCCCTGTGCACGAATTTTGTGCACCGGGCCTCTAGTAGTGATGTAAGTACATGATTGAACACATAAATAAATGGGAGAGAATGGGTAGATCTGTGCAGAAGAATTCCAATGGATTTGTGTAGTAGTTACTCTATAGTTAAGAAAGCGAACACACACCAGTGTTTCAGTGTCAAAATCTCTATATCAAAGGCTAATTTCAAACAATAAAGTGCCATATGCCACAGAATACATGAAGAATGAAAAGTTTTCTAAATTTTCTTCTTCTTCTAATGTTGAGAGCACTGTTCTATTTTATATATAACTAGTGGCCCAGTGCACAAATTTCGTGCACTGTGGAGGTGTCCCCCAGCCTGGCCTGTTCCCTCTCACAGTGCAGGAGCCCTGCGATCAATCGCCCCAAAGAGGTAGGCTCCACCCACCCATCTGGGGTTCCTCAATGGATTGCCCCAAAGAGGTAGGCCAGAGCTGGGGGTCCCGCCTTCGTGGCGGGCATGGGACCATGGGATTCCTGGAAGTAGCAGTGCGGAGTAGCTGCCAAGACCTGCCCCCGTGCTACGCATGCATCAAGTCCTGCCCATCTTGGTGATGGATTGTGATGGTGTGACAGCATGACAGCGTGAGGGCGTGATGACCACCTAGGCTTTTATTAGTATGGACTAGAGTTCCGTTGCATGAATTCATGCACGAGTGGGATCCCTTGGCCTGGCTGGTGATCAGGACTATCAGGCTATCTCCCCAAGCCCCGATCGGTCCCAATCTGGGTAGCCGGCCCGGGGGAGGGACGGCGGTAGGTTGGCAGGTCGGGGGGAGGGACCATGGGAGGTTAGCTGGCCAAGGTTGGCTGTGGAGTGCATTGACCAGCAGGGGGCAGCTCCTGCATTGTGTGTTTGCTCCCTGGTGGTCAGTGCACGTCATAGCAAACAGTCAACTGGTCGTTTGGTTGACTGGTCGTAAGGGTCGCTTAGGCTTTTATATATATATTTTCTAGAGGCCCAGTGCACAAAATTCATGCACGGGATGGGGGTCTCCTCAGCCCAGCCTGCACCCTCTCCAATCTGGGACTCCTCGGGGGATGTCCAACTGCCGGTTTAGGCCGATCTCGGGGATAGGGCCTAAACCGGCAGTCGGACATCCCTCTCAAAATATGAGATTGCTGGCTCCTAAATGCTCACCTGCCTGCCTGATCACCCCTAACTGCCCCCCCCCTCTGCCAGTCTGATCACCCCTAACCACCTCTGCCTGCCGGTCTGATCACCCTTAACTGCCCCCCCCCCCACCGGCCTGGTCGCCCCCAACTGCCCCCCTGCCTGCCTGGTCACCCCCACATGTCCCCCTCTGCCGGTCTGGTTGCCCCTAATTGCCCCCACTACCAGCCTGGTTGCCCCTCACTGCCCCCTCTGCCAACCTGGTCGCCTCCAACTGCCCCCCTGCCAGCCTGGTCGCCCTCAACTGCCTCCCTGCCGGCCTGGTCACTCCACGCAGCCTGCTGTTCAGTTGTTTGGTCGTCCCTCACTAATCCCCCTGCCAGCCTGGTCGCCCCACACAGCCTGCTGTTCGGTCATCCATCCAGTTGTTTTGGTGGTGACGACCACTGGCTTTTTATATATTAGGATATGGAAGTTTTTCTTTACCTGGAGTGAGATACAAAATATAATGTTGTCCTGTTGGGAATATCTAGTGGTGAAAACTAATTATAATAGTAAAACAATTAACTATTAAATATTTTATATATGTGCAGAGATATTGTAAAACACAGCTTATTAAAACATTTATATGCTTTTACCTTCATCTATTTGATTAATAGAGTCTGATTTTATTTTATGAGTGTGTGTGTGTATGAGAGAGAGAGACTTTCACATCTTCCTTGCATTAATTGTAGGCCGATGAGAAGGTGACAAGGTCAGAATCTGTAGCAATTAAGTTGACTGGATACACTCCAGGTTAAAAGAAATACGAAAAAATAGCACAATGAATATAATTTAGGAACATTCATTTTAAGTGTGAATTTGCACATGAAAAGGAGCATACACCTGTCTGAATGTATTTAAAACAATATATTTTGTTCTCATTTCAATAAAAATATAATAGTTATGTGTGATATCTGTGAATATGTTAGGACTAAGAAAGCTCAGAAATTTTGCTCTAAAATGCCAAGTACTCCACAGAACAGGATGCAGAGCATTAGCTTGTGCCATTACCATTTTTAAATACTACACACTAAATCATTAACTGATCAGGTACCGAGGGGGAAAAAAATTCCTGGGAAGAGTTATTCTCTAAATAGTTCCATAATTATCAATAGTTACAGAAATGAGGAGACTTAAAGAAAAATCCTATTCTAGATTTTTCCCAGCAAGTCTCATATTTTTCATGCTGAGAGGAGTGCTAAGAAAACTGGCCCAGCAACTCTATTACTCCAGACTAGATTTTTATTATAGTCATTCCTTGGTGGGCTCCAGGTTGAACATAAATCAAGAAAGGGGCTCAATGAGTTGGTGAGAAAGGAGATTTACCAGCAGTATTTATTGCCATCCTGGTTCTATGGAAATTGTATGTGTGTAACAGGAGATTGAATAGTTCTGCAAAGGTTAGAAGACATAGATAGGTAAGTGATAGATAGTAAATTTTATAGACATTTCCTCCTATGGATTCCTGACTCACCTTTGAGATTCATTTGATTTCTTCCAGATCATTTACCTTAGTGAACTTGTGTTTTTGTTTGTTTGTTTTTTTTGGGGGGGGATGCAAAGTAAATAAACATTAAGCTGTCACAAATTCGTAACTTTTCAGAATTTTTATAGCTGAATTTTTGTAGATTCATAGGTCATTTCCAGGCTATACCTCCAAAGGATTTCTGAATCTTATTCCACTTTGAAACACTGTCTATACTTTGTCTTTATTGGGTTACAGTTTGGGTTTCTGTTTGAAATTACTCTAACACAGTCATTTTAGGACCATCTTCTGACACCCAGTTACCCTCACATGAAAGGTGTTGGGAAACATCATGGAAGGGAAGAAACAAGTAACCAACTCCAGAAACTTTTTTGAGCATTGTATTAGTTTCCTATATCTTGTGTATCAAATTACTTCAACCTTGGTAGGGTGGTGAGGGCTTGGGAGGTCGGGGTTTGGAGAGGGCAATGGGAGGAAAAAGGGACACATACACTGAGTGGCCAGATTATTATGACCTCTGAATGCATAATAATCTGGCCACTCAGTATATATATATATATATATATATATATATATATATATATATATATATATATATATATATATATTAGAGGCCTGGTGCATGAATTCATGCATGGGTGGGATCTGGCCAGCCTGGCCAGGGGGAGGGACATGGGTGGTTGGCCAACCTGCCTGCTGGTTGAACTCCTGGTCAAGGGGACAATTTGCATATTAGCCTTTTATTATATAGGATATATACTGAGTGGCCAGATTATTATGCGTTCAGAGATCATAATAATCTGGCCACTCAGTGTGTAATACATTTAACAAGAAAGATTTATTTAAAAAAAACCCTCAAATTTCTTGTGCTCTAGGTCTTTGCTTATAATACAGCAGGTCTTTGAATAACATTATTTTATAATGTTGATGAGATGCCATAGGAACTTAACTCCATTTTATATAAATGAGCCTGTGGTAAAATTGGTTTCGTTATATGTCGTTTTGCTTAAAGTTGCAGAGCCTGCTGATAATGTTAAGTGAGGACTTACTACATTAAAAACAACAACACAGAAATTTATCATAGAGTTCTGGAGGTCAGAAGTTCAAAATGGCTGTTATGGAATAATTCACTCTATTTCATCACCCCCTTCAGCTTCTAAAGGCTGTCTCCATTCCTGGTGTCCTTGTCCCTTACCTATATCACTCCAGCTCTTCTTCCATCATCACATAAAATTTTGGTGCTGACCCTTTTGTTTTTCTTTAACAATGGCCCTTCTAATTTGATTGTGCCCACCTGGATAATCCCCTTCACAAGGTCACATCTGCCCACTGAAAAGGTTGTTTATAGATTTAAGGACTAGCTGACCTTTGGGCATGTATATGGTAGAAACACATTCACTTGTATCCTATATTGTATAAGCTACTAACTCTGCAAATTGGTAAGACTACACATAAACAAAATTACCTACCATGTCGACTTTAAAAGTCTTTGAAAATGATAAATTGAAATACATTTTACTGTAAATAATAGCAATTTACTACTGAGCAATTACTAATAAACAATGAAGCAATTACTGCCAAGATGCAATTTTTAGGATCAGGATTTGACTATTATTCTAAATTAGAGTCAAACAATATTTAACAGTTTTGTTGAGCTAATTATTTTAACATCTAGTGACATTTAATGGAGTGAAATGGAGATATCTTTAAAAATTATTTGAGTACTCTGTCCATTAAATCATTCCTTTATTGATAGCCATAAAATTATTGATTTATTATCACTCAGTCTCTCAAGTACAAAGATGCTATAAAATATTGAATCCTGACAAATGTATAGAAAAATATGATAATAGAAGGCAAAAGGTTTACTGAAAAAGATTTTTTGTTTATAGTCAAAGGAAATATACAATTTGTACTTTCCATTTTATGTTTTTTTTCCAGGAGAAAATACTTAGTGTAGCAGTATAAACTACATTCTTAGAAAGCTAGAGCTAAAATTACTAAAATGGCTTAGAGCTGTAAGTACTTTAGGGTATGCTTAAAGGAAGTAATTTGGAGTAGTTTTCCTCTCAGTTGCAAAACATTATTATTATGTAGTTGAAAAGTAAGACAGAAATGTCAAATAATTTTGAAAAGAAAAATTGCACATGGATGTGAAAACTAAAACCACTTGATAAATTCCCCCACCATACAATTAATATATATTATTATATTGATTAATACATTCACTGCTTCAAATCTGAAATTAAATAAGGGGCCACTCCTGAGTAGACTCACTGCTATATACTGGTGAAAAAATGTTAATGTGATTGACAAGTCTCTGATTTCATACAAATTGCAGCGTAGGATGGAGACAGAAAAATTATTAGACTATTTGATTATGTATAGTGTTCTGTGGAGAAGTTTTCTAACTGTAAATTAACCAAAAAGGGTGAACAAGAAGAAATCAGATAGGAAGAGCATGGGTCAATACTCAAGGTCTTGATATGTTAAGGATTCAGAAGAAATATAATCTGTGTGGAGAGTTGAAGATAAACTGAGAGTCAGGCCCAAAGCTCCTGGCAAGATGGTCATGAGGTTCTACTATGTATGCCAAGGACACTTAATTATTTTTTTTTTAGAATAATGGAAAGTCAGTTAAAGATTTTATGATTCTTAGCTTTAGATAATCTTCTGTTGCAGAAAGGATACCATAATTGGAAATATGGGAACAGAATTGAGAAGAGCCAAGGCAAAGGCTTGGAGGAATTTAGTCAGCTAGGAAGAAATCTGATAGTGAGTAGAGTAAGGATGGAGAGATGTAAATAGATTTAAGTACATCTTACAATAACACAGCAAGTATTTGTGGGAGTGATTATCCCAGTCTTCCTCCAATGAGCTCTATGATATTTTGAGCATATAACTCTAGGCTGGGGAAAGTAAAATACATATTTGAGGGCTGTTGTATGCAAGACATAAGATTATATTGATCTCAAGAGACACAAAATACCCACGACACCCTATTGAGGGCAAATGAGGGTTAGGTAGTAAATAAAGTCCCTGTCTAAGTCTGTCTCACAATGGATATGTATACCCATCCATCTCACATTAGTTCCAATGTAATGGTTCATAGAGAAGTCCCAATGTTAGCAAATACCAACAATTGCTCTTGGAATACAGACTCCTCCAGAGGTGATCCTGAAAGCCAGCACTAAGGGGAAATCCTCCTCTTGGACAGAGATCCCAGCAGTGTACCTGCTCATCATTAATTTTGGATGGGCAATGATTATTGGCTTGTCCAGTTGGTACAGGGTCTGGAAGGAGTAGGATTAGAATTTTGTAATATGGATGCCAACTGTGCATATGGTGGTTTAGGATTATTTGGTAAATTAGCTCCTGCTTATTTATAGAAGTAGTGGATTTTAAAGTTTAAACGGGGTCACACATAACTTTGGATATCCACAAATACTCTACAAGGGTACATAAACGTGTGCTTTGAAGAATCACCATACAAAATTTCATTTTTTATTAGCACAATTTCTAAAGGATGTTCCACCTAGAAAATACTAGTAGAATTGTCCACACAGGCATGGTGCTTGTTCTGCTTTCCCAGTCCCCATTTCATGAGCATCTTCTCCCTCAAATGAGGCATCCTGACGCATATTAGGGTGTATTGACCTAGGGCTTGAAAACCTCTGGGGACTCAGTGGACAACTAGCAATACTGTTCTCTTCAAAGTCTCCACTAATTCATAAACTAAATGAGGTAAATCTTTAGTCTCCAAGTTTTACAGAAAATGTATTTAAAGCTCATGAAAGGATATGAACATTTTACCAATCATGGAAAATTAACAATATTTTCTGTTGTCTTTGCTAGTTCTGAGTATATTGGCGTAAATGCACATTTCTAAGTAAAATAATAATGATTTGATAGTTCTTTGTAAAACCTATTGGATATATTTCTCAGAAACTACATAACAAATCTTGTTGGAAATATAATGGTTTCATATACTTTGATTTCAATAATTTTGAAGAAGTATCTAAATAATTCATCATCAGTCCAATAACACTAGGAAATTTTGTCATATAAACTAAAAATAACTTAAAAGTAAAGTTATATTGGTATACAATAGTATTTCTATTCATATATACTTATTTATGTTAATAATTTTTCTCAACATTGCAAACAATATACAAAACTAAATGTATAATTGGTGCCAAGACCTGTCTCATTCTCACAGTAATAAACAAATTGAGGCAAAAACCCACATTTATCTCATTGAAAAATGCAAATGCATTTCAATAAAATTTCATTTTTATATTTTATAATTATTAAATTTGCAATATATATTAGAGGAGAATAATAATTGCAAATAGAAGTTGAAACAGAAGAGGGTTTAATATAGTAGTCTGAGTTTTAAACTTGGTGGGTGTATGTGTATAAATATATATATGAATGGTAGTGGTAATGATCAAATTGCTATTGTATATGAAGAATCCAGTTAGATAAAATTAGAGGAATGTTGCATTATTTTCTTTAAATGCTAGAGGCCCAGTTGCTGGATTTGTGCACTGGTGGGGTCCCTTGGCCTGGCTTGCAGGAATTGGGCCAAAACCAGCTCTCCAACATCCCCTGAGGGGTCCTGGATTGTGAGAGAGCACAGGCCAGGCCAAAGGACCCCACCAGTGCACAATTGGGGTCAGGGGGGACCATGGGAGGGCTCCAGGGTGTGTCTGGCACATCTCACACAGTCCTGATTAGGGTTGATCAGAGCCGGCCAGCTGGGGAGGGACCAAGGGAGGGCTCCAGGGCATGTTCAGCCTGTCTCACCCAGTCCCAATCGGCAGGACCCCAGCAGCAAGCTAACCTACCAGTCAGAGCGTCATTGCTAATTGTCTAAAGGATGCACCCTGATGGTCAGTCTGCATCATAGCAACTGGTCGAATGGTGGAAGGAAAGGTCAGACACTTAGTATATTAGGCTTTTATTATATAGGATGCCAAAATTTATTATATTCAGCAATTATACAATACTAGAAGCCCGGTGCACGAAATTCGTGCACGGCGGAGTGTTGTCCCTCAGCCCAGCCTGTACCTTCTCCAATCTGGGACTCCTGGAGGGATGTCCGACTGCCCTCTCACAATCCAGGACTGCTGGCTCCCAACTGCTTGCCTGCCTGCCTTCCTGATTGCCCCTAACTGCTTCTGCCTGCCAGCCTGATCACACCCAAACCACTCCGCTGCCAGCCTGGTTGATGCTTAACTGCTCCCCTGCCAGCCTGTTTGCCCCCAACTTCCCTCCTCTGCCAGCCTGGTCACCCCTAACTGCCCTCTCCTGCAGGGTTGATCACCTCCAACTGCCCTCCTCTGCCGGCCTGGTCACCCCTAACTGCCCTCTCCTGCAGGGTTGATCACCTCCAACTGCCCTCCCTTGCAAGCCTGGTCCCTCTCAACTGCCCTCCCTTGCAGGCCGGGTGCCTCCCAACTGCCCTCTCCTGCTGGCCATCTTGTAGTGGCCATCTTGTGTCCACATGGGGGCAGGATCTTTGACCACATGGGGTCAGCTATATTGTGTGTTGCAGTGATGATCAATCTGTATATTACTCTTTTATTAGATAAGATAGAGGCCTGGTGCACGGGTGGGGGTCAGCTGGTTTGCCCTGAAGGGCGTCCTGGATCAGGGTGGGGTTCCCTTGGGGCGTGGGGCGGCCTGAGCTAGGGGCCTGTGGTGGTTTGCAGGCCGGCCACGCCCCCTGGCAACCCAAGCAGAGGCCCTGGTATCTGGGATTTATTTTCCTTCTACAATTGAAACTTTGTAGCCTGGAGCGGAGCCAAGCCTGTTGCTCCCTCCGGGGCGGAGGCAGCCATTTCTGTGGCAGTTAATTCACCTTCTACAATTGAAACTTTGTTGCCTTAAGCGGGTGAACCCAGCCAGGGTGTGTGGAAAGCTTTGCTTCCCCTGTTGCCACTGGCAACCCTGGCCTGCTCTCTCAAGCTCCATTCTGCCGCCATTTGTTTGAATTTGTTTACCTTCTATAATTGAAACTTTTTAGCTTGAGTGGAGGCTTAGGCCTGCAATGGCTATGGAAAGCTTGGCTTGCTCTGTTACCTGGGAAACCTTGCTCTCTGTGGCTGTAGCCATCTTGGTTTGGGTTAATTTGCATACTCACCCTGATTGGCTGGTAGGCGTGGCTTGGCTGGTGGGCGTGGGTTATGTAGCGGAGTGATGGTTAATTTGCATATTTCCATTTTATTAGAGAGGATGATCATGTCAACTATTTTAATGAAATATTTAGGTTTCTAATATAAATATTGGAGGCTTTACATCTTTTTTTTTTTCAAAAAATTAAATGTTCAGAGAATAAAATAGTTTGAAGACAATACCTTTAGATGGTCATTTGAGTCTACCAGGTTCTAGTATTTCTGATTCAATATTATCTGAAATTTTAACTTATAATGACTATAGGAAAAATAGTTAACAAAATGAAATAACATAAAGAAATTATTATAAACATTTTTTAAAACATGTACTTAAACTAACTTTAAACTCCTGTAAAAGGTTTTCTTTAAAAAGAACAAAGTGACACAGATCATAATTTTAGCCATTTGACCTCCGTGGACTTTGAATTCCCACAGAAGATCTTTATGTTTCCCCACATACATTACCTGAACCAGACAAATTAAACTGCCTCTACATAATGCAAACAATTTGTTTGATTGATTAATATATATATTTAATTTTCATGTGTTCTAACAAATCAATGTATTAATATAATCAAATTAACTTTACTTATACACATAGTTTTTAATGGCTAAACCATGATAAGACTGTATTTGAAATTTCTAGTTAAACATTTCAGCTATAAATTCAGAGGAAACTCATGAGTCTTTGTTTTCAATAAAAATTATATATCATCTGTTTAATTCCAATTAAGTTGGAAAATTCAATAACAAAATATGTGTGTTTAATCAGTACATGAACAATCATACAGTTTTATTGCTCATAATCTTGAAATTCCAATTAGTACCTGTATTCTCCTGAACAAAATACTATAGAATATATACCCTGAGGAAAAACTATAGTATACTTTAGTATTTAAGTTTTTAGTAAGTATTTTGTGGTTAATATTCATTGCATAGTATTTTATTCAACTTTAGTCTTACATTTCCATTTCCAGGTCATAATGGCATTGTTGTAGCCAGGGACAGGTGCTGATAAATGAAATGCATGTTTAAACATTTTAGTTTAACAGTAGTCACTATTAGCCTTGGAAGTAAAATTCTGATTCATAATTTATTGTTATCTGTTATAGGCATTGACCGGTAGTCATTTCTTACCATGTCAGATGGAAGATAATGATAAGACTTTTCTTAAAACTGAAGCAATAAAAATACTAGTCCTTTGGTTAGGTAGCTGAAGATCGAGACACCCAAATCCAAAATCTCAAGTTATATTACAAGAAATGAATAAGGTATCTTTAGAAAATATCCTCTTTTATTCCCATCTCATTTTTTTTATCCAGTGCACCAGAAAAATATTGGATGATCATTTAATGACTGAATTTTGCCCTTGTCAACAAACATTCTGACTTTGAGTATTTAACATCATTAGTTACTTTTAGTTTTATTATATACACTAGCAGCCCGTTTGCACGAAGATTCATGCAATAGACCTTCATTCACCTGGCTACCTGCACCAGTTTTCTGCCGGCACCGGGGACCCAGGCCTTGGCTGTGGCCACCGCCTTCTGCCTTCTTTCAGGGTTGGGACTTAGCCCCGGGTGGCAGCCTTGGGCTCTGCTGCACCCCAGTGTCCCTGCTACGGATCTTAGGAGCCGACCCTCTGGTCGTTGCCTGCAATCCGTGCAGGCTCCCCGCTGGTGCCCAAGGCCGGGAAAGCCTCTGCCCGAGGCTTTCCCAGCCTTGGGCTCCGCCGCACCCCAACGTCCCTGCGACGGTTTCCTGGTGGGCGTGGCTGGTGGGCGTGGCTTGTGGCTGTAGTGAAGGTACGGTCAATTTGCATATTACTTTATTATTAGGTAGGATATATGCATGTATATGTATATTTGTATAATTTTAAAAAATATGTTTATTGATTTCAGAGAGGAAGGGAGAGGGAGAGAGACATAGAAACATCAACAGTGAGAGAGAATCATTGATGGGCTGCCTCCTGAACACCCCACTGGGGATTGAGCCCAGCTGGGCATTATATATATATATATATATATATATATATATATATATATATATATATATTCAATATTTCTCGCCTAGAGGCTTTCATTATTTTCTAGGTTCACATGATTTTCTATGGCACCATATATAGAATCCTATAAAATAATATGTATTACGATGCTCTTGGCAGGAAATGAATGGATAATTTCCTAAAGGAGTAATTGAAGATAATTTTAAAAGAAATTATTTTAAGAGTTTGCATAAGGACAAGGGAAACATTAAAGTTTAGCTAAAAACTCAGGGAATAGTAACAGAAGAAAGCCTTGGGGAACTCAAGAAGAGCTACAGTGGGAACAGGGATCACTAGCTGGCCTTCAGTAGAATAATCGATGTGGGAACTGACTCCTAACAGAATAGGAGAGAGATCAATTATCCACAAATCTAATTCCTCCTGATACTGACTCCCTTGCAATTTTCACTGACTAAAAGCCACCTGTTTTCTAGAGATAGGTAAAATAGCACTTTTATTCTGTTTTTCTTGAAGAATACATTTGCCTACTTCACAAATCATCACCAACTCTCTGAATGAACATAAACAGCCTAGATCAGCAATTTTCAACCTTTTTTTAATCTCAGGGCACAAATTAACTACTAAAATTCGACTGCACACCAATATATATATATATATATATATATATATATATATATATATATATATATATATATATATATTGCCAATCTGACAAGAAAAGCTATAATTTTGATTAATTCATACCAAATGGCTATTGTTGTTTTGGCTGTTGTCATTTTTTGTTATCTGACACTCGAAGGGAAACGAGGTTAGTGCCCTTGACTAAATAGTCAGGTATTGCATGTTTAAAAATTTTTATGGCACACTATCACTATCTTAGCCCAATTCCTAATAATTTTACAAAGGCAGCAATGGTGATAACATGCTGAAATAATTTGAGATTGGCACTACTCATTTTAATCCCCTAGGAAACACAAAATAGCCTATTTCCTCTAGATATAGAATAAAAATGATTCATTTTCTTTGAATGTGCATTTCCTGTTATTGTGTGTCAGAGACTAAATGTTCTACTCAGTGTGTTTAATCTCAAGAAACTTGAAAAATTTGGAAGCGGCTTATATAAGGACTTCCATGGGCTTAAAAAGCTGGCAAAGTACCATTTCAAACCAGCAATTTTTCAAAATGTTCAGATTATTTTGCATAAAGTAAAATGCTATTAAACCAGAAGAATGTGATTCTGTGGACAGAAATATATGATCCCCAAGACATCCCTGCACAGCCCAAATGTCCCAAGCAATTTTGTGTTTGAAAAATGGAGTGAGCTTTCCTTCCAGGTTTGATCCTCTCCACATCGGTGAACGGGAAAAATGACAGAGCTTCCGTTGGCAGGCCTATTTCACACGTCTGTCATACATCCTCATAAACCTGGGTCATTTTAAGGCTGATGTGTTTCTATTTGCTTTTGAACAAGAGAATTTAAAAAGTTCTATGATGGGTACTGAACAAGAGAATGTCAATTACCACATTTCTAGAAAACACACATTATATAAATATGTAGTCATAAAAGATGAAACCTGAAGGTTCTTTGAGGCTTATAAAAACTGTTATATTTACTCAATATTCTTCGCTGCTTCCTAAAATCTTAAAATTGCTAGGTTCTGGGACACTAAATTACCTAATATTTCAAGTTCTCTGCCTTTTATGTGGGAATTCATTTAAACATTTAAAAGAGGAAAAAATAAAGTCAGTATTTAAATAATACCTCATGTTAAGTCTATATAAACATAATATATGCCTGAGAAAGAGCTAACAAGTGTTTGGCTATAATCAATTAGCGTCTTTCAGTTCAAGGTTATTTTTCTTTCTTTTATAACTTGTGTATAATGAAGCTCATGTTTGAGTGTTGAGAAAACAAAGATGAAATGATTTAAATATATGAATGAATCATTTTAATTACAAAGTTACAAATAAACATTACTTCAAGAAAATGTTAAGGTATTGTATACCATATTAACTTATCAAAGGAACTAAGAATATGCGTTTTCTTCAGAAAATATGTCAATGCTAGGGAATGTATCTGTAATTAAGGCAGCCACCCTGTTGATGAAAAGATGTGACTCCTGTATGTTTAAAATTAACACTATGATAGAGTTACTTATAAACTATGGATGTTTCATAAAGTATCAGCTATTTTATCCTTCAAAACAGATGAACTGTGAAATTTCTGTTTTTACTAGTATAACTTATTTCCCAAAGCTTTGTGAGTAACTGGTATACCTCGGCAAGCATAAGCTCAAACAAGGAATTCACAATCATTTACTTAGGCTCGAATGACATTAAAGGTAGCATTAAAAAATTCTATGCCTTAGCTGGTTTTGCTCAATGGACAGAGCATCGGCCTGTGCACTGAACGGTCCCAGGTTCTATTCCAGTCAAGGGCACATGCCTGGGTTTCAGGCTCAATCCCCAGTAGGGGGCATGTAGGAGGCAGCCAATCAATGATTCTCTCTCATCATTGATGTGTCTATCTCTCTCTCCCTCTCTCGTCCCCTCTGAAATCAATTAAAAATATTTAAAAAAAATTTGTCTTCAAGATTTAAAAAAAACTCTATGACCCATCATGATGAATATAGATTATTTTCACCTACTTAAATATAAATACTAGTAGATACAGATATATAAACACATACACTTGCATGTATTACAACTCATGTAGTATATATATATATATATATATATATATATATATATATATATATATATATAGTAATGAATATCACATGTTGGGGTATTACACATAACTTTTTCTCTGGTGAGAAAAAAGGAAAGAACAAAGGCAGTTAGAGAGGCAACCTTTGGGGATGGAAAAGAAAACAAGAGAAATATACCATTTATTAAGAAATCTGGAGAATATATGTAAATATGATATAAAATACCTTGTTTATAACATATAAATGAAATGTATAAGTTTTTGTCCCCAGCAGCTGACACTGAGCCATTGTGGTTTGCTTGGCAGAGGTGTAGGCAGTGATATAGGGGATGACATGTTAAATGTGTCTGTGAAGCCAGTTACCTCTGTGGACATTTGGAATTTAATATTGTGTGGGAATTCTGCGATTTGCCTAAAAGAGATGTCTGAACTATTTAACTCAAGGGGCCAGGAGGCTGAGGTACTTGTTACATACCAACTTGTTAGAGCTATTGTTTGTCCTCTTAAAAATGAGCTTGTAAGTGTTCCTTCCTCTTGACTTTTTTGGAATAGTTTGAGGAGGATAGGTGTTGATTCTTCTTTGAATGTTTGGTAAAACTCTCCTGTGAAGCCCTCCAGTCTTGGATTTTTATTTGCTGGGAGGTTTTTATTTTAATTTTTATTATTTATTTATTTTTAATACTGCTTCCATTTCATTAGTTGTTATTGGTCTATTTAGGTTTTCTGATACTTCCTGATTCAGTTTTGGAAGATTATATATTTCTAGGAATTTATCCTTTTCACCCAGATTTTCCAGTTTGTTGGCATATAGTTGTTTGTAATATTTTCTTACAATCCTTTATATTTCTGTGGTGGCAGTTATTACTTCATCTCTTTTGACTCTGATTTTATTTATTCAGGCCCTCTCTCTTTATTTCTTGTTGAGTCTGGTAAAGTTATTGTTTGAGGACAGTTCCCAGCGTGTGTCAGTCCTCTAGCATTTGGGCCTGTGGTGTTCCTGGGCATAGCAGTTTTCATGATGGTCATAGAAACAGGGAGACTGACAGCTGGAAGTCTGTGGAACATGCTGCGAGGTCCAAGGGAAATGAAGGGGCCCCAACATCTGTAATTGTTCACATATACATTTACATATATTTTAAAGCCAACTACCTAGGTTCACATTTACATGGAAATCATAAATACATTTACATCTGTACTTCGACTAAGCATGTCAAGAGTAAATGTCTGATATGAATGATTTTTTAGAGTAATAGAACAAAACATTTGTGATAACATGATACACAATGCTGTGCACTATTAAAATGTTAAAAGTACTGGGATTCGTTTTGAAAAATGATGGCTACATGAGCACAGTGTCCTTTTCTCCCAAAGCATATGATGCCCTGTGGAGTTTCAGTGCACAAATATTCATTTTAGAACCTTTATCACAAAAGGGCAAGATCCTTTTGGAGAATATATGCACACTTTATCTGTCACTTCTGAGTATTATTAATGAGCAATAAATGGTATTTTAAATTTGTTCTTTTAAGGATAAAAAAGTCAGATGTATAATCTATATAATTGTACTTTCTCATTCTCTTTGAGTTTCATGGAAACCTGAGCGGTGTGATTAAAGAAGGAAAATAATTATTCTACATCATTTATATAGTAATTTTTCTATTTCTATTTAAGAGAAAACAGAAAAAATATCAAACCCTCTTGTTGTAGGTTTGTAAGAAGTATCCCTTAGTTTGGAGGGATAATTCACACAGAGGAAAATGCCTGTTTTTCTTTTTTATTCATTTTCATTTCCCAAGCAAAATTTTTTTCCTCAAAATAATACCTAGTGTCTTGACAAGTCATTTGATTCAATACCTTCCCAAGCCACCTATTTATAAATATTTATAAATAAATCACTTTCAGGATTTAAGATTTTCAAAATTTATTTTATAATATTGACAGTTCTTGATAGTAATTCTTTGACTGAATATGAACCATATTGAGAATATTAAATGTTGATATTTTTATATTGTTTGGAGAAATCACAATGCATGCATACATGTTTTCAAATCTTTAAAAATATAGAAATTCATATAATAGGTTGTGACTTCTAAAATAAAAGGTACTCTATAGGTTAAAATGAAAGTTCAAATGCAGAAATCAATTTTGAATTTAAAAAAATCAAGGAATAAATATGCAATAAAAATTAATTTGGAAGAGGTATGATCATGTAACATTGTTTCTTTATTACTCAATTTTTCTGCCATTACTTGATAGCACTTTTATAACATAAACATAGTAGAATTACTTTAAATATATGAAAACGTGTCATTAAATATGTTTTGAATATAATGTCAAAATTTTATAAAATAGAAAATACTGTTTCTTGATATTATTTCTTATTAATAGGGTCTAAAGTCTCTATTTCTTAAATATATGTACATGTTTTAAGAACAATCAAATATAATTACATTTTTATTATTTTCCTTTAAGTTTGAAGGAAATTAATAAAAAATAATTCTAGTTGCCTGTCAATCTGGTCTTTCTTCCCCTAAATTGTTGGCAGAGTGACAGTACTAATGAGTGTTCCTGAGTACGAATGAGTATTGATGATGGAAGAAATTGTGAATTACCAACTTAGGGATGATTACCCCTCAATTAAGACCTTAGGACTTGGTCATCTCATATTTTCCTTTATTTTTCAAATTGATTTTGAAGAGAGGGAGAGAGCGATTTGTGATTCCATTTACTTATGCATTCATTCATTGATTCTTCTATGTGCCCTGAACAGATATCTAACCCACAACCTTGGTATGTTAGGATGATGCTCTAGCCAACTGAGTTACCTGGCCAGGGTTTCAATGAATGCACGTTTGATATAAATGAAATTAACAAAGAAGTTGAGCTTTTTTTTTTTTTTCTTTTACACCAAATTTTATTTTTTAGGCAGTGGTCTACTGAGATAAATTTTGTATTAGTTTATGATGGATTTTGTAATGAATTACCACGCATTTAGTGGCTACAGCAGCAGAAACTTATTATCTTATAGTTCTGGAGGCCAAAATTCTGACAGGGCATCACTGAGCTAACCTCAAAGTGTGAGTAGAACTGTTCCTCTTGAGGAATACCATTCCTTGTTCTTTCTAATGTCTAGAAGCCTCCTGCATTCCTAGACTCTTAACTTGTTGCTCCCCCTTTAAGGCAACAGTGTAGCTTCTTCAAATATCAATATCTCTGACTATGACCTCTGATTTCATAATCATAGATCTTCCCTCTTATAACCCCTGTGATTACATTAGGGTTACCAGATACCCAGGAAAATTTCCCAAACTGAAGACCCTTAAACTTCATCATGTTGGCAAAGTCCCTTTGCCCAGGGAAGGTAACATATTTCAGGAATTCAGACAGATATCTTTCAGGGAAGGCATTGGTTAGCCTACCCCCATCTTTCACTGGTGCACATGGCTTCTTTCTGAAGGAAAAGAAAAAGGACCAGATACATACTGCTTTGGTATGCTTTGTGTTTGATGTTGTTGAGATGTCAATTCATGTATCAATTACTGGTATTGCCATGATTTCTTTACATTTTTTTACACATATATAGACAAGAAATTAATTTTCTATTATATGTAGGATTCAAAGCCCATCAGATTGGGAATGTAGGAACCATTAAAAGATGGTTATTTGCAATCTTATGAAATTACTTCTCAACAGTATTTTATTTTAGATGGAATATTCATTTTCATTAATTCCTCCTAAGAACTCCAGAAAAATGATTCTTTTTCTCACTCTCATTAAAGTGCCAATTTTATCAGATCTATTTCTCTAGGTATATCAGTAATGAAGAGAGATTATGCATATATTCTCCTTAGATAGGTATATTGGATTATCTCTGGTAGGTGTCTCGGTTTAAAGTAACATAATTAATTAAAGCATACTAGTACTTATGAAGTTATTGCACTTAACATGACAGCATAATATGTGGTATAGGCATTTTGTAATAACAGTTATTTTGTTCTTCAATGGGCTGCAGCAACAATTTAATCAAATGGATGTGTATTTTGAAGTTAATCCATATGTAGGAGTAGAAATTCTTTAGGTAACAAGGACAGTAGAATGGCTGTATGTGCATTGGGGAAACATGTAATTTCAAATATAACTTTTCCTCTAGAGGGCATGGTGACATATCAATCACATTTTTATTGTATGTAATTTTACTGCAGCAGATATAATAGCTCCATTTTTTGTGCACAATTTGTCTGTTCATGGAAAAAGGGCATAAATTCCATTCTTTATAAGTTGTTGTTGAATGACTTGAAGGACAGGTATATGAGATACAAATCTCTCCCACCTTATTAATTTTGAAGTTTGCTTCATCAGGATGGTACACTGGAAGAGTAAGATGTATACACTGTCCTTTGAATTCTCAGACATTTTCCATGTAATGATCTTGTAATAGACGATTAGAATTTATCTTAGATATCATGAAAACATTTTAAGGTTATTTTTTATCATACACATTTTAGGTTATAATTCTAGTATGCAAACTTTCCTTACATTTAAATTTATTTTTGTAATACAATGGGCAGATGAATGTCAAATCTGTTGATCAAATTTCAATAGTAATGTTCAAAGCATATCCATCTTCAGTTATGATCATTTAAAATAACTTTTTATCTATCAAGTGATTCATTGTAACCAGTGAAGGTTAATAAAAATGTTGAACTTACTTCAAATTTAGTGAATGTATACAAGGATATATGAACCTAACACTGTATATCCTGAGATGAGTTGCTTGTTTACTCTGCAATATGTGTTGTGTTGCTTGAGTATTATATTTACAAAATTTAAACACAACAACATGTAAATATTTTTTTCTTAAAGTGATGAAGGCCTTAATTGAATAAGTCACTGTTTCAAAAAAAATGTTAACTATTTTTATGGTATAGAAAGAATTCATTCCAATAAATCAAATGGAAATCTTGTATGCACTTACATATACACAAACATACCATAGACACTCAAGAACTCTCTGAGTTTTCATTAATTCTTGGAATGTGAAATAAATTTGTAGATGTCCAGTATCAATATGTTTTGAAAATTAAAAGTAAGGTCTACTAAAGCAGATGGGAAGAGACTATGATCATAAAAACAAAAACTTGATTGATATTAAGGACAAGATCACAGAAAATTAACCTGGCTAGTTCCTGTCTAGTTGTCAAACTATCCCGACCATGTACATTAGAAATATATCTTACTTTGATCATAAGTAAGATTTATATGTATTGTATGGTATTCTCCAAAGGGGAAATTTATTCAAATATGTATAACATTATGGGATTATTGGCAGGCACTAAACTTGATGATATCTAGTAAGAAGCTGGAAATATAGAGTAAGAGTTTAGAAATAAGGTCAGGATTTTGGATAAAATTTGATAGATATCCTCATAGAGGTGATATAATAAATTATAGAATTAAATGGTATTTCCAAAGGGATGATGGATGTATACAGCAGTGATTTTTATTACAGATAATGCTTGTTGGACACTGAGGTTCTGGGTACTGGCTGCATATCTTCTGATTTGGTAGAGGTGGGTCAGAGCTGGATGACCTACAGGTGCTTCCAACTCCCTGACTTATTCCAAAGCAGATGATTGCAGGATTGATTATGAGAAAATTGCCAGAGACTTGTGAATAACAAAGACAAATGGATCTTTTTGATGCATTTACATTTAGAGAGAAAGAGTGGGAAGAGAAGTGGAAAAATTATTAGTGAAAAATAATCTATAAAAAACACATAAAGAAAAACCAGAGTCTCTAATGTCACAAAATATAGGAAAGAAGCATGTTTGATGGAAGAAATAGTCAATATCTACACTAATAAAAGAGTAAGATGCAAATTGATTGCATCTTCGCGATGCTCACCAGCCAATCAGGAGTGAGTATGCAAATTAACTCAACAAAGATGGTGGGTTAATTTGCATACGTGGGCGCTGAGGGGCCATGGCGATGATGCAGGCATTCCACACAGCCCCAGCCGCTCTGGGCTTTTAGGCAGTGTGGGAAGGTGGAAAGGCGGCTCCGGGCTGAGCAAAAAGGCGGCTCTGGCCAGAACGAAGGCAGTGCCAGCAGCCAGGGAAAGGAAGGCCCATTCTTGAATGAATCTTCGTGCATCAGGCCTCTAGTTTTATAATAAAAGTATTGCAAGCAAACATCTGAATTTGCAATCCTGATCATGGTGACATCATTAGTATAACATGGTGAGCTGGAGACTATCACTGAGAATTACAGAATAAATATTAAAGCAATCTGTAATACTGTTTTTCTAATGTGTCATGACAAAGGTAGCAGTGAAGTAGAGTAACATTCGTTTTGGAAGATATTATTTTTCATTGTTTTAATGGTGGAAGGGAAGATAGGCATAAGAAGAAGGAGTGAAAGTATAAAAGAAAGGAGAAGTAATGATCACAGTTGGGAGCATTTGTGAGTAAATGCAATGCTCAGCTGATGAGCTTCAGTCTGTAAATAGGAGTGATTTCATGTGTGTGTGTGTGTGTGTGTGTGTGTGTGTGTGTGTGTGTTTTCACCTTTGTGATATATGTTATATAAAGTTTTATTCTTCCTCATTCCCCCCCACATCCTCCATGTACTCCTTCTTTTTCTCCAGATCGAATAGAAAGGTGAATTAGTGAATCACAAAGACATCATGTAAAAAAAATATATAATTCAAATTGAGTGAGAGTTCATTGAATGGTCTTGGTCTTCTCTGAAAAGTATGGGGAAAGGAACTTGTAAAGGAGAAAAAAAGCAAACCTGGTCCTTAAGGCTTAACAGAGCTGAAGAGATTTGGAAGCAGATCTTGGGAAAGGTTTGGAAGTGAGACACTGGAAAAGAAAAATGGGATTTAATTAGAAATAAAAAAGTATAGGTTGGTACAAGTTTATTAATGCTAGACTAATTTATTAGTGTGTAGTGAAAAGGAAGGCATGTTTTCACAAATTCTGCCATTTGGGAAGCAGGAAAAAAGAAAGTGGAAATGGTGACCTGCCGTAGTCAGCAACTGCAAACACAGGTAAGGCAGAATGACAAGGGATGCATTTGATAAGTGTATCAATTTTCTCCTCATAACACAGTCTAGGCAGAGAAGTGGAAGGGTTGGAAGTGGAGTGGACAGACAGGAATGACAGAGAGCAGCCTGCAGACCACACATCCTGGTGAACCTGAAGGATTAAAGGTGCGTGAGTGCAGGGTAAATGGAAAGTGATGCAATCTTTTTACTCATACAACTAGTAGTCTGCACTTAGTCTGAAATATGAAATGCCATTTATCTGACCTTTTATATAATATAAAAAAATGTCAGGGGTGGAATGCTTATTTTCAGAGTTAAAATAAGTAGTGATCTAATAAGGTATAGCATTTTCAAAATAATTGTAAGATACAGGTATTTCTTTTCTGATTAGATGGAAGTCTGATTTCCTTAGTTCTAGTTTTTCTGTTGGAAATACAATTATATAAAAGAAATTAGAAATATTTTCTTGGTTCCTTTTTATTATTCAGTTTAGGTAATTTAGAACATTTTTGCTCTTTATACTTATTAAACTAGTGGCCTGGTGCATGAAATTCGTGCACAGGGGGGGCATATCCCTCAGCCCAATCTGCACCCTCTCCAATCTGGGACCCCTCGTTGGACATCCCTCTCACAATCCAGGACTGCTGGCTCCTAACCACTCACCTGCCTGCCTGCCTGATTGCCCCTAACTGCTTCTGCCTGCCAGCCTGATTGCTCCCTAACTGCTCCCTTGCTGGCCTGATTGCCTCCAACTGCCCTCCCCTGCTGGCCTGATCACCCCCAAAGCTTTTATTAGTATAGATAATATATACATTCAAATGTACAGATGTATCAGGCTGGCAGGGAAGGCCTATTATGCAAGAGTAGGCCTTCCTTCCTCCAGCTGCCAACACCAGCTTCCCTCTGGCACCCAGGAGGGGCTCCCCTTACAGCCCTGGCTTCGTCCGGAAGGATGCACAGTCTAATTAGCATATTACACTTTTATTATTATCTTACCTAATAATAGACAAACATGTAAATTGACTGTACCTCCATTACACCCACAGCCAATCAGTGTGAGTATGCAAATTAACCCAACAAAGATGGCGGGTTAATTTGCATATGCAGGCGCAGAGCTGCCGGGAGGGCCAGGACTCCTGCTATCGGGGAGCCGGGGTGGCGGAGGGAGCTACAGAAGCTGTGCTCCGGACAGAAGCAAGGACTTGCCGGGCCCGGGCAGACTGGGAGCAGGGATGTGCCAGCTCCCAGGCGACCCGGGAGCGGGGACTTGCTGGCTCCTGGGCGGCTGGGAGTGAAGTCAGGGGCAGGAAGGCCTATTCTTGCACGAATATCGTGAAACGGGCCTCTAGTAGATTAATAAAATCTCAGGACATTTGCTTGAAATTTCTTGAAGCAAACAATTGAAATCAATTGCAAAGTTCTGAGAATCCCAGACGTTCCAACTCTGATGGCATTACATTGCTAGGTCAAAGTCCTTGACCTACCCAAACTGCAGTTTCCATTCTGTATTACCTGTACTCCTTCCTCACCTTTGCTTGTTTCAGAATGGCAGCTTGCCGATAATTGTCAAGGTCTCCTAGAAAGTGCCTAGACTGGAGTGGCATCCACTTTCCTTTGAAGAGGCACACATACCATTTTGTCTCATTTCCAGCTCCTTCTTTCACCATCTAGTATATTTGGGATGGTCATCAACTGCCACACGCCTAGCTTTCAGAGCTGAACAGAAGCTTTCTACCCAGACAATTGTGGATTCAGACCCTGAGTGTACCTCTCCTTATCTGGAAAGTAAAGTTTAAAAAAAGCACACATCTATTTTATAACGTTCTAATGATAGGGATAAAGTGTCTAATGTGTGAATGATGCTTAAAGGTGATGGATCAGTACAATAGCAAAGAGCTTATCCTTTTTGGGTGAGTCTGGTTTTCAGGGAGTCAGGCCCTTTAAGGGAGCATCACCCTAATTTCCTACACGAATCGTCCCGCCTGTCCTGGGGCGGGAGGCAGTGGCCCTCTAACCCGGAACTGACAGCCATGCTCCACTGGTGCCTCCAATCTGTGTCCTGGAAGGAGCGAGCCTGCAGTGTGCTAGTGAGTGAGTGAAAACGGCGCCGCCCACAGGTGGTAGGCACAACTGAAGCCTGCTCTTCCCCACCTCTCTTTCCTTGGAATTCCTCCAGAGGAGATAGGTGAGCTGTGTGCGGCCGTGCTACTCCTCTTTGCGCATCCGTTCCCCAAATAGGGACTCCCCATTCCCCACCACCCATACCCCTACATGGGCTGGGCACTCCATCTGCACACAGTGCCCCTCTGTGGCGCCAAGACTGGTGTAGCATCCCCATCCCGCTCCCGTCCTTGCCCATCACCTTCGAGGATGGGGCATGACTGGAGGACTCCAGCAGGGTGGCCGCTCACACTGCCCACTCTTGCTGGGGTGACCCAGGGCGCTAAGCTTTCCTGCCAGCTCTCCCACTGTCCAGCCAGGCTTGTGGCTCCGGCCAGCAGCGCCATCTTTGTCACATCAATTTGCATATTTCCTCCTTATTGGCTGTGGGTGCCACCATCTTTATTGTGAAGTGATGGTCAATTTGCATATTACTCTTTTATTAGATAGGATACTAGAGGCCCAGTGCATGAAATTAGTGCACTTGGGGGGGTCCCTCAGCCTGGCCTGCACCCTCTCACAGTCCGGGAGCCCTGGGGGTATGTCTGACTGATGGCTTAGGCCCACTAAGCCATCAGTCAGACATCCTTAGCATTGCCACGGTGGCAGGGGAGGCTCCCAACACTGCTGCTGAGCTTGCCAGCTGTGAGCTCGGCTTCTGGCTGAGCAGCACTCCCCCTGTGGGAGCACACTGACCACCAGGGAGCAGCCTGCGTTGAGTGTCTGCCTCCTAGTGGTCAGTGCTCATGATAGTGACTGCTCATTCCACCATTTGGTCACTTGCATATTAGCCTTTTATTAGGATACACTGTAGATGAGGCCCCCTATAACCATAAGAAATACAAAAAAAAATCTCTGTTAACTCATTCTCGAATTGCCCCCACTTAAAATCAAATTGCCCCTCTGTGGGGCATGTGCTGCACCTTGGGAATCACTGGGCTTGACACTTTTCCTCTCTGAGCTTCATTTCTGAATACGTACGCATATACCATGGGAATTGTAATCTCTTCTCCCACTACCTCACTGGGTTGTCATGAGGAGGTTCTGAGCTAATAAACATAAAAATGTTTCATCAAGTAAGTGATGTCTAAACTGGAAGGGATTGTTATTTTTAAGCCCACGGATACCCTCGCAGGAAGCAGGTGCTGATTGGGGGAGGAGGGCATGATTATTTCCTGGGACTGTAACTTATCAAAATTTTGCAGAGGTTTCCACAGGCCTTGGAGGGGCGGGCTCTGGCCAGCATCCCTGTAGCAGTAGTCATCCCTGAAGGTGCTACCTGGGGGGTGGGGGGGTCGCAAGGGGGGCGCTAGGGAGGCGGCGAGGCCGAAGGGGGAGTAACTGTCAAATCTCCCCATTTGGTGCCATTCTTTAAATTGTACATGACATTTTTGCAGCTGTACATGCTCAGGGCAGGGCTCCAACCTCCTGGAGCGGGGCGGGGGCGGGCCAGGGCGGGGCCAGGCAGGCTAGGAGGGCAGGTTTAGCTGTGTCTCCCAGCGAGGTTCAGTACGCTTCTGCTGCAGAGATGGAGCTGCTGCTGTCAGGGGGGATGGGTCTGACTCGGGGGTCCGCTTGGGCCTGCCTCTACCCAGGTCTTGAGTTGTAGGGAGGAGAGGCATCCCCAACCCTAGCGGAGGGGGCCCAGAAGTGGCAGGCTGCAGGCCCCAGGTGCCTTGGGGGCGCTGTCAAGTCGTTGCTAGCATGCTATTATTGTGGGCACCCCTGGCGGTGGTGGTGGGGGGAAGAGATTGGGAGTCGGAGGTGTGGGCTGCAGCTACCCCCGAGGCTGGGTCTTCTTCTCGTCTGGTCAGCCTCCCCGCCCCCCTGGACATCCTTGCAGGGTGTTCATGCAGGGGGATTGGAAGAGCTCCCCATGGCTGCTTCCTCTTCCTTCTTTGCAGTCTGGGCTCCTGTCAGGCACTCTCCTCAGATCTCCAGGAACTTGACTCTGGCCTCCCTGCACCTCCGTGGCTCCCTGCCGCCCCCACCCCACTCGGCCTTCCCTGGCTGCCTGCCTGTCAGGAGGCTGCTGGGGCGCCCTGCTGTGGGCAGCGCGGTCCTGGGGCAGGGGGTGGGGTTGTGGGAAGCAGGTCCAGTAAAGTTTAGTAAATCCCGGGTCTGCATTGGGATTTGGCTACTGGGCCGTGGGGGAGTCGGCCTGGGCGGGATGAAATTGTGCGAGATCCGGAGTCCCGCCCCACGGCCCCACAGCACCGCCCACCCTGCTGAACAGTTGTGATGTGACGGCATCCTGGATAATTTGCATATTACTCTACTATTATATAGGATTAGTTATATGAATGCATGATAAGCATAATTTATCCATAATTGTATTACCATGTTAAATAGAGATATGGGCTTCTTTTATAAAAAGCTGTTAACAGTACATTAGATATTGTAAGTGTGTGAAACAGTTGCCAGTTTTGTTGGTGCAGAAGTGATTTTGTCCTTATAATATAAACTTTCTTACAGAACATGATACAGTAACAACTGTAAATTATCTAGTGAAAATGTTTTTTTCTCCTGATTAAAACGCTCTGCTTGTCCTATTTAATACATATAGTATAATAACTACACAGGGGTGGGCAAAAGTGGGTTTATAGCTGTGAGTAAATGAATCAGTTTATTCTTGTATTATTTATTAATTATTGTGTTATTTGTTTTACAACTGTAAACCTACTTTTGTGCACACCTGTATATTCAAAACAGAAGAAAAACTAAAGTCTTGGCGAGTACCCTTGCTTGAAATGTGCTAATGTGATAGATTATGCCAGTTTTTCACTTGCCTTTTACCAAGTGTTAACAGAGAAATCTTCTTTAAGTTCTCTTAGCTCATCTAATTGCAAGCGATGATTGTGGTCTCATTTAATGTTCACCTGTTGGTGGGAATGCAGATGGGTGCAGCCACTGTGGAAACCAGTATAGACTTTCCAAACACAATTAAAAATGGAACTGCCTTTTTACCCAGTGATTCTACTTCTAGGAGAGTGGGGGATCATAGGAGCAAATATAGACTTTGAGAGCATCATCTAGTAACTGTGCTACAAATATATTAAGGTGACTTACTGTAGGAGATGGAGGAGGAGGGGGATTTTTGCCCTAAGTAACTTTGGAAAAAAACCTGAAACACTGATTCAAAGAATATGTGCATCTCTGTGTTCATTACAGCATTATTTACAATAGCCAAGATGTGGAAGCAGCAAGTGCCTACCAGTATATGAGTGGATAAAAATGCTGTGGTACATTTCCACAATGGAATACTACTCAGCTGTAAAAAAAAATAGGAAATCTTACCTTTTGTGACAGCATGGATGGACCTAGTGGGTATTATGCTAAGTGAAATATGTCAGTCAGAGAAAAACAAATACCATATGATTTCACTTTTATGTTGAATCTAATGAACAAAATAAACAAAAAATTAAACTCATAGTCACAGAAAACAGACAATTGTTAGAGGGGAGAGAGGTTGTAGTGCTGGGTGAAAAAGGTAAAGGGATTAAGCAAAAAATAAATAAATAAATAAATAAATAAAGAAAGAAAGAAAGAAAGAAAGAAAGAAAGAAAGAAGAAGAAGAAAGAAAGAAAGAAAGAAAGAAAGAAAGAAAGAAAGAAAGAAAGAAAGAAAGAAAGAAAGAAAGAAGGAAGGAAGGAAGGAAGGAAGGAAGGAAGGAAGGAAGGAAGAAAGAAAGAAAGAAAGAAAGAAAGAAAGAAAGAAAGAAAGAAAGAAAGAAAGAAAGAAAGAAAGAAAGAAAGAAAGAGAAAGAGAAAGAAAGAAAAAGTCATGGACACAGACAACAGTATGGTGATGACCAGAAGGAAAGCGGGTGGGGGCAGGTAGAAAAGGGTAAACGAGGAATACATGATGATGGACAGAAATTTGATTTTGGCTGGTGAACATACAGTATACAGATGATGTATTATAGAACTGTACACCTGAAACCTACATAATTTTATTAACTAATGTCACCATAATAAATTCAATAATTTTTTTAATTAATAACATTCAGCCCTGTCAGCATGGCTCAGTGGTTGAGCATCAACCTATAAACCAGGAGGACATGGTTCAATTCCTGGCCCAGGTTGCAGGCTCCATCCCCAGTGGGTGGCATGCAGGAGGCAGCCAATTAATGATTTTCATCATTGATGTTTTTATCTCTCTCTCCCTCTCCCTTTCTTTCTGAAGTCAACAAAATATGTATTTTAAAAAATAAATAGTAAAATTCATTTTAAAATATAAACTAGAACTATAGAAAGATATACTTAATACACTATATTAAAAATCTATAGCATTTTAGCAGATTATGTGACAAAATGCTCTTTTATACAGAAAACTTTAAATTTAATACATATATGTAGATCATCTGTACATAACTATATGTGGAATAAAATATGGTAAATATGACTTGTATATAATCTAATACTGCATTTTTAAAATAATAATATATAGATATTGATAGAAATTCAGGTAAGAAGGAGAACAAAAAAGCATATAGATACAGATGAGGTAGAGGCCAAGAGCATGTCTATACACATTCTCAAAGATTATCTAGAACATGTTTTGAGGAAGTTGAGCTTAGAATAACATAGCCATAATCAAGGAAGTATTCCATGGGCTAAAAGTGAGATTTGTTTCATTTTTGCTAAATCAATAATACATTAAACTCCAAAAAGTGACAGATCTTGGTAATGAAATAAGACTCTATAGTTGTAGCAAGTAGCAAAAAGTACATATTATTACATCATGAAGACATTCCTTAAATTGCTGGATTCTGTTATTTTAAACAGTGGTGTTTACTGTATATTTTTCTGGAACCGGATTTATATTTGCTTTCAAAACCACAAAAAAAGTAGATCAATACTGGTAATAAATCTTTAAATGCTTTTTAACCTTACAAGCTCTTTATATGCTGAAGGATAATCAATAAGCATGGCAGAAAAACGGTGTGTGATTCATCTTTTAAGGCAGTATTATTCCATGACATAATGCCAATAACTCTGAACGCAAATGCCAAGATCAATTTTGCTTTTGAAAAATTATTTGAACAAATAGAGCATTATGAAATATTGCTTTTATTTATAAATATATTGCATTTATTTTAACAAATATAATACTTGATTTTATCTGTGATATTTTAGGAGAAACATAACATTATTCCACTGCAAGGTTCTTCTCTTGAGATAATAATTATCAAGATGCAGTCGGGAAACTGATATAAATTCAAATGTGGATTTCTCACTTACCTAGAATATGGCAATTCATATCAAATTAGGACTAGTGTAACTGATTCAATTTTTAAAGGATCCTTTATTTTTCACTCAAGAGAAAACATAAAGACAGTCAACAAAGATTTATTAGTATTTTTTCTCAATGCACAGACATTTTATATCACTTTAACAACTTTGTAAAAATTAATTTTTATAGTTATATTTATTATACTTATGAAATACATAACAGAAAATCTCCCAATGAATGGTTACACTGAGGCAAATAACAATTTGTGTGATTTTAGCTTCCTCATATAGCAATAATTTGGATAATAGAGTTAAAATTTCACATTCACTTTTGTTATTATTTCCCAATAGGTAAGTTTCATGCATTTACTAAATGCATAAAACTTTACAGCATGAAAAACAAATCTAATAGTATGCAAATACAACTATTTAGGAGCTACAAATATATTAAAGTGCCTTACTGTATGAGCTGGGGGGAACTGTTGCCTAAGTAACTTTAGAAACAGGTGAATTTTGTAAGATTAAAGGCAAAAGTCGTTGTACAAAAGCACAGTACTCAATAGGTAATGTTTCCTGTAGGAACGTGTGTTAATTCTGAATCCATACACATGTTTACTGGATTTGAAAAATCAGTAAGTGAATGACAGAAGACGATAATGTGGGGCACCTCATTGTCATTGCAGGAGGTTACGGGCATGTAAAGGGAATAAGGTTAGGATGATACAGATGGTGTAGGACTAGATATGGTGACATCAGTATGAATTCATGCTACTTAATATAAATGAAAACTCTGCATGTCACAGTATTAGATCCATTCCACTAATAACTGCTTCTACAGATGGCATGTAAAAGAAACTGACAAAAATATATGGAAAGAAAAATTCCCTTCTGTATACAAACTGCAGAGAATTTCAGTATAGCAGGCCAAAAAGTAAAAAGAATGCAGACATGGCCTTTCAAAAAATTATGGTGCAAGGATAAAAAGAAACACATTTATAAGTGTGTAATTTGGAAGAAAAGATACCTATGAATAGAAAAAATGAAAATACTTTTCTGTAACTTTCAGAAGAATAAAATACAATATATGCGCATGTTCATATAATTATTTACTGAGTTCAGATGTACTCAGATAATAAAGGTTATAAAACATTATTTAAAAATTTAGTCTTAGACTTCTGAGAGGATAGACAAAATAAGGTATTTATTAAAGGAGAGTCATAAAATCTTAAAGGATCAAGAATTATTAATACTTAAAATTAGTTTAAGTAGTTCTGTTAGCTTAAATATGCCATAATGCAAATGGTAAAGGATTCTTAGAAAAGTCAATAATAAATTATGTAAAATAGTTGATTAATATCATTCTATTCTTTTAACTAGAGTTATTCTTGTTCTTTTAGCAATAATGTAATGAATTGGGGGTCAAACAAAATGTGTTTCCCTTCTCAGTTTACATATTAGCAGTTAATAGTCCCTTTATCATTTGTGATATAGAGATAAATTGATTCTAAAAATTTGTATTTTTATCATTGCATTATATGATTTTATGTATGTATGCATATATCTAGAAAAGTATCTATAAACATATTAATTTAAGTAAGAGTGTGATATCTAGGTTGTAATAGTTCCGTTAAAGTTTATTTAATGCATTATTCTAATTTGCTTTTCAAATTGTTATAGTACAAATGCCTTAGTTATCTAATTAATAAGGAAAATAAATGTGAGTATTAGACAGCTATTGAATTATAGATAGCTATAAACAGAGACATTCAATTATCAAAATACTTTATTAAATGTGAACAGTCAGGACAGAAAATAATGTATTGAGTAATTCTTAACTGAAATATTTTATGAAGATCTATACTTATGTCAGTTTTCCTGAAAACAAATTTGATCATTTAAAAATTCTGAGAAGTACTTTTACTGTATGTGTGTGTGTGTGCGCGCGCGTGCGCGCATTCTATTGATAACAAATTACATCATAATATGAAGATTTTGTAGCAATTCCCTGAGAAAAACCCATTGTTACTTGTAGTACAACTTTGACATATATCTGATCATTATACATTCAAATTATTTGGCTGGATAGCTGGACAGTTGAGTATTATAGATCATACCTATTAACAAAGGTTGATAGATATATTTGGCACAGCAAGTTTCCAAATGAACAAAGACTAAAGTTTGAAAAATCAATACAATATTCTTGTTACAATGTGGCAAGTACTTATTGATTTTAGACATTTCTACTTTTTCCTGGAGCTCCATGCTCTCTACATTTTTCATTTTTATATTACACTGTACTGGCTCGATGCCACCCTGGTTTTCTCAAGTCATGTCCTTTGCTTTTCCTTTTTGTTAGTATTTTGGTGATACTTTAATCAATCCCCTTTTGCAACATTTAGCCTTTTCCAAACTGGAAAGAATCAGATAAAATATTACCCTAGACCCTGTTACTTACCCTCATTTTTATTTTTTATGAACAAGTTCTGTATAAAATTGAATGTGATCCCCCTCCTTCCTTAGGAAGTGATGTGGAAATTGGCACATTTATAACAAGGATGTTTAAGGACCTGACAGTTCCCTTTTGTTCCATAGGAAATATATTTGCTAGTCTCAGGGAATGTACAGTCTAGTGTGGAAATTAAGCAACATAGAAATGTCCATAAAAATACATACTGTGATAATTGCAAAAAAAAAAAAGATGGAAAACTACAACACATAATGGTTTAAAATTAAAGGACTTTCTATCACATACTTTTTGTACTATTGAAGAGTGATAAGACACTGAAGTTACTTTTGTGGCATGCCTCCATTACTCATCCGTCTTTAAAAGATTGGTTATTTATCCCAGAAGATATTGATGATTGCCCACACATAGGGTAGCCATTCTCTTCAGGGTCATTGCTCTGAGGGCTCTCTATCTGAACCACCTTCAAGGCTCTTCTTGATGACCAAACCCTGCACTGGTCCTGTATTACCAGCTGGGCATCTTTGAAACCTCCACAGGAGACTGGAGCCTCACTTTAAGTCTGACTTTGCCTATTGAGGAGTCAAGGAGCCTTTGACTCATTATATTGTTCAACATGAAATTATATTCTCAGGCAGTCTGATTTTGACCAAAATCTTGTGTCAAGTATAAAAGCTGCCTTGATCCTGAAATGCTAGGTACATTGAGTAAGTCTTTATCATTAGGGCATGCACTTTCTTTGCTAGGTGTATCCCTCCATCCTTCCATGCAACTGGTTAATGCATTTTTTTTTTCTGCTATTTCTCCTTATTTCCCATGAACACTGTTTAATGGAAATATGTTGGTTCTGGTTGTCATGGATGTTATCATGAATTAGAATGGTTCCTAGTATCATTTTTGTAACTCTTCATCTACCCTACTCCAGGGTCAATTCAAGAAGGGTTATAATTCCACACCCTGAACCATGTAAGGTACATTCCTTCTTTCAGGTACCTGGTATTCTCAGAAGAGACTACCTTTCCATACAAATTTTGTTATGGTTGTTGCTGTTGCTTTCTCTGCTTTGAGTAAGGAGATTCTGTTAGAATTAGTTATTTGAATGAGGCCCATAGGGGAAAATTATTAGGATCTTAGAAATTGCAGGAGATACCAGATATCATGAAAAATAGGTAAAATATGCAAACACATTTTTAGAAGTTAAGGATGCATTAAGAGAGTAAGAAGGACAAAATCTTGAAATATCAGCTGAGCAATAAAAGGTGATGTTGTGGAGACTATTGAATCTTGGGACCTGAAGTTTGCATATGACTTGGCGATCCAATGAATTCACCAAGTATCTGAGCGTTAATATGATTGTATCACAAACACATATTCAAAGATGAACATGGCATATAGAAATACAACTGAATGTTATATGTTGATTACGCATCCTGCAACGTTTCTGAGTTTATTAGTTCTAACAATTTTTTTGGTAGAATGTTTAGGCTTTTCTACATCTAGGATCATGTCTACTATGGAGATAATTTCACTTCTTCCTTCCTCATTTGTATGTGTTTCATTTTGTTTTAGTGCCTAATCATTTTAGCTAGGGCTTCTGAAATTATGTTGAATAGAAGTGTCAAAAATGAGTGTCCTGCCCTAGCTGGTTTGGCTCAGTGGATAGAACATCTGCCTGCAGACTGAAGGGTGCCAGGTTCAATTCTGGTCAAGGGCACATGCTCAGGTTGCAGGCTCCATCCCCAGTAGGGGGCATGCAAGAGGCAGCCAATCAATGATTCTCTCTCATAATTGATGTTTCTATCTCTCTATCCCTCTCCCTTCCTCTCTAAAATCAATATGTATATATTATATATATGTAAGCATAATATGCTAATTAGAATGGATGTCCTTCCAGTCAACCTTCTGGATGAAGCCGGGGCTGCAAGGGAAGCCCAGGTCCCAGGGGCCTGCTGGCGGCCACAGGGAAGCCCGGGTACTGGGTGCTAGAGGGAAGCCGGTGCTGGCACCCTGGGGAAGGAAGGTCCACTCTTGCATGAATTTCGTGCATCAGGCCTCTAATATATATATATATATATATATATATATATATATATATATATATAAATAATTTTGTTTTTCAATGAGTGTCCTTGTCTTTTTCCTGATCTAACAGAAAAGGTTTCATTTTTTTCCTATTGAAGGTACTGAAACTATAAAACTAGAAGAAATCATAAGAGAGATACTTACAGACCTTTATCTTGGCAATATGTGCATTTCTTTTTATATCAGTTATACCTCAATAAAGCTGTTTAAAAATATAAATATGGTGAGAGTATGAGTAATTACATATGAAATGGAGGTGAGAAATACATAGTTAAGGCTATGAAAAGGGACTGAAAATGAGTAAAGTGGTTTGGAATGAGATAAGAAGGAAGAAATAAATGAAAGAAGTATTACCAAGATTTGATTTGGGGTGGTAGGTACACAGTGCAATACACAGATCTTATAACATAGAAAGCCATACCCAAAACTTATATGATCATATTAACCAATGTCACCCCAATAAATTTAATAAAAAAGGGAAAATTCAAAAATATTAGATTCTAGATAATAGCAATGGATTAGGCATGTGGATAGTGCAAAGGGACTAAACAAAACATTGATATAAGGTGTGTTTTTAAAAATATTTTTATTGATTTCAGAAAGGAAGGAGGAGGGAGAGAGAGATAGAAACATTCTATCTAATAAAGAGGGAATATGCTAATTGACCATCACACCCTCACAAAGATGGTGGCACCCACAGCCAATAAGGAGGGAATATGCTAATTGACTGTCACACCCTCAAAGATGGCGGCGCCCACAGCTACAAGATTACGACGCCCAGTCCCCTCAGCCCCACTGGGATGGCAGGCATGTGGCACAGCCGTGCTCACCCCTAGGCAGGCCTGGCTGTCTACACGCCTGCCTCCTGAGTCCCCCAGTCCCCTTAGTCCCCCAGCCACCCAGGGCCGGCCTGAGGGATGACCAAACAACTGAACAAGCAGGCTGCGAGGGGTGACCAGGCTGGCAGGGGAGGGCAGTAGGGGGCAACTGGCTAGCAGGGGAGGCTGTTGGGGGTGACCAGGCCGGCAGGGGGCAGTTTGGGGTGATTAGGCTGGCAGGAGGGGCAGTGAGGGGTGACTAGGCTGGCAGGGGGGCAGTTGGAGGTGACCAGGTCAGCAGCGGGGGCAGTTAGGGGCAATCAGGCTGGCAGAGGGGGGTAGTTGGGAGTGACCAGGCCAGTGGGGGGGGGGTAGTTAGGAGTGACCAGACCAGAAGAGAAGGGGCAGTTGGGAGCGACCTGGCTGGCAGCAGGGGGTAGTTAGGCGCGACCAGGCTGGCAGGGGGGCAGTTAGGGGAAATCAAGCCAGCACGCAGAGGCAGTGAGGGGCAATTGACTGGCAGGGAGGGGGGCAGTTAGGGATGACTAGGCAGGCAGGCAGGTGAGCTATTAGGAGCCAGCAGTCCGGGATTGTGAGAAGGATGTCTGACTGCTGGTCTAGACAGGCAGTTGGACATCCCCCAAGGGATCCCGGATTGGAAAGGGTGCAGTCTGGGCTGAGGGGACCCTCCCCTGTGCACGAATTTCATGCACCGGGCCTCTAGTCAATGATAAGAGAGAATCATTGATCAACTAGCTCCTGCATACTGTTACTGGGTATCAAGCTGGCAACCCAGGCATGTGCCCTGACCGGGAATCAAACCCAGGACCCTTCTGCAGGCTGATGCTCCACCCACTGAGCCAAACTGGTTAGGGCGATATGAGGTATTTAATTTAAGTATCTAAGGATATTGTGAACTTTCATAAGAGGTCAGAAGGAATAGTAATTTGGATGTAGACATATAAATTGTTCTACAGTGTTTATTTTCATTTATTTTGACTAAACAGAATTTACTAAGAAAGATTTATCTTTGAACTTATTGTCCCAGACTCTGAGACTTCATGGTTACAAAGGAATCTTCTTACCACTTAAGTCCAGACGTGACAGGGACCAAGAGTTCTCAACAGTGGAAGAGAGCAATCCTCTGATTGAGGTGCTCCCGAAAATCTGTCTCAGAGAGGCACCTTCGTGACAAGCAGTAGGGACATGCTATCCTATAAAATAAACAGGAAATGCTGGTTCCTTTACAGTAACTTCTTGCTAAGTATTGAGTAGATAGAGGGAAAACCATCCAATAATCACAAGTGCATTTTGGTTCAGTGACAGCCTGTGATATATTCAACATTGTAAAATCCATGAAGGCCCTGCCTTTTTATATACATTTGTGTGAGTCAGAACATGGATCTCATCCATCACATTGCATTATTATTGTTTTATAGTGTCCTTCATACACTGTTATTGCAGTATGGGAAATTTCCTGTCCATTCATCAAGTTGTATTAGCATTGTATTTTGCTATTATTGCATTAAAGCTAATATAATACAGTTCTTATTATATCATCGAAGTCTATACTGAACAGTAACATTAATATCAGGAGATTTTCAGGTGTGTTTCCTGCAGTTTGTGAATCTTTCATGTGCCAAAATGTAATAAGAGGCTTGAAAATGTCTGTTGAGACTGCAAGATTATTCGTGAAGCAACATTATGAATGTGTTATTTTTAGAATTCTGAAGGCCTTCCCATAAAAGCACATCCCACATGAGCCAGGAAACCTACTTTAAGCATTAACAATCACTTTCATATAAAGAGCAATGATTTCATTTTATGGGAAAAGTAGGGCACCATTTATACTCTCAGGGTGTGTTTGGGTTTAGTCACTATTGACCATATAGACTAGATACACAAACATCAACTACTTAAGTATATGTTCAGTTAATGCTAAAAACTGTTAATGCTAAAAACTTATAGCTCTAATAGTCTGAGATACTTTTGGAGCTATAAAAAGATAGTTTGTAATATCAAGGAGTCTATAATAATTTTATGTGAAAGGATACCTGAGTAACCACCAAAATAATGGATCAAATAATTCATACTATAAAATTCAAAAGACACTGTCTTTCAGATGAGAAACAGAAAGGTACATGGGAGAACATTCTGGATAGAAAAAGCAGGAGGAAGAATTAGGACTGGTTTGGGATTTTTAGTTATGTAAAGAGAAAACCTTCTAAAGAGGACTCAGATTGTTATAAATGGGCACCATAAGGGAATAGGAAATAAAGACCCAGAATATATTGTTGAAAGTGATCCTATAGAAATCTGTGATGCTATGTAAAGATTGTTTTTATGATATAACATGGATAAATTATAATTTCAGGATGATAAATGCATCAGTGGATAGGGATGGAGGTATAGAGCATTTGGAACAGAACAATTGACAAGATTCCAGCCTTGGCTAAATAACTGGACAGGGAGAGAGATGGAAGTCATTTCAGAGAAGTTACCAAGGAGTCATATATTTGATTGAGGAGACACTTAAAAAATTAACTATTTTCAATTTCTTGTTTACATATAAGGCAATGTTGGCAGAATTTGAGGCTATTTGTATATTGCCAATGGAAATTACAAAACATTAATGGTAAAAACAATATTGTACACACACATGAAGTCAGGAAAAAGAAATGAGTGTTAAGAGGTGGGAGCATGCACTGTCCTTTGAAATATTGTCTCCGAGTCATCCATGGCTGACAAGATGAAAATGAATCTATGGGGTAAATTATGATTGTTAACATTGATTTCAGTCCCAGTGACAACTAGAGTCTTAAGTTAGAATCAAATCCCTAGAAAGAGAATTTAGAAACAAATCAGAGCAGAAGATCAAGGACACTTTCCAGGCATTTCTGGTTTAGCAATGTTTGCTTTTGTGAAAGAGAATGCAAAAGAAAAGACAACACTCCACAAATTACGGTTTAACATGTAGAGTTTACAGAGATTTTCTAAGGTAGCTGCCTAAAGTACAATGTCCAATTTCAATATCATCAAGCCACAAAGCTCCTGTGGCAGAGAAAAATCACCATATTTTATTTTCACCAGTTTCAATATCGACCCAACATGAAAAGAAAGAAAAGAAATCCCTATTTATAGCCCCCATGTCTTTTGGTGGGGAAGATTTTATTGCATTTTTGACACTTATTTAGATCAAGACTTTATATGAAATAGGGTTGGGTTTTTTCTCCCCTCCTTCATGGTCCACTGGGTAGAATGCCATTTCTAATGTCAGGAAACATGATGTATTTAATCGGCTCTGCTTTCTGAAGAACACGTTCAGTCAAATAGTGGGAGAATTGCATCTGGTTGAATGCATTGAGGAGTAGATGGTTTTCTGCACAGCTGATCAGACAGAGCTCTCACAGGATGGCTGAAGTGCTTACAGGAGACATTCATCTGTAGAGACATTACTGTGGAAGCAGAGGGCTAAGGATTTATATATATATATATATATATATATATATATATATATATATATATAATTTTTTGTGTGTATAAAGGTGTATATTTTGGAGATTCAAAAATTGATTTTTTTTTTCTGAAGAGCTTGCAAATTTGCACTTTCGTTCTGTTGAAGGAACAGTCCTCTATATCTTTAAACTTCACACTTGAGTGAGTCATCATGGATGTATAACTCTCTACCATATCACTGAGTTGTCCTCTTTGAAGATGTGTCTTATTTTATTTTTTAAATTACAGTTTACACTCAATATTATTTTGTACTAGAGGCCCGGTGCACGAATTTGTGCACCAGTGGGGTCACTCGTCCTGGCCTGCGGGATCAGACCAAAACTGGCTCTCTGACATCCTCTGAGGGGTCCCAGATTGCGAGAGAGCACAGGCCAGGCCGAGGGATCCCACTGGTGAACTATTGGGGCCGGGGAGGGATGTGGGAGGTTGGCCAGCTGGGGAGGGACCACAGGAGGGCTCCAGGGCTTGTCCAGCCCATCTCGCTCAGTCCCAATTGGCCAGACTCCAGCAGCAAGCTAACCTACCAGTCAGAGGGTATGCCCCCGGTGGTCAGTGCATGTCATAGTGACTGGTTGACCGGTCAACTGTCTACCTCTGGTGGTCAGTGCATGTCATAGCGAGTAGTTGAGCGGCCTTAGCATATCATTAGCATATTACACTTTGATTGGTTGAACGGATGACCAGACACTTAGCATATTAAGCTTTCATTATATAGGATTAGTTTCAGTTTTACAGCATAGTGGTTAGACAATCATGTACTTTACAGAGTAGTCCACCTGATGTTTCCAATACCCACCTGACCCCACACATAGTTATTACAATATTATTAACTATATTCCCTATGCTGCAATTTACATCTCTGTGACTATTTTGGAACTGCCAATGTGTACTTTTCAATCCCTTCATCTTTTTCTCCCAGCCCCCAAACCCTCTTTCCTCTGGCAACTGTCAGTCAGTTCTCTGTATCTATGAGGCTGTTTCTGTTTGTTCTTTAGAGCCCATATGTAAGTGAAGTCACATGATATTTATCTTCCTCTAACTTATTTTACCATATCATTGAGTTTTGTTTACAAATCCCAAGTTAATTTAATTTTGGTAACTTTCTTTGTTAAAAATGATAGAAATATGAAGAATTATGAATCATATAATACATTCTACACATTTTTGTGAATGTCTTTGGCATTTATTATGAGTTAATTACATGTGTGTTTATGTGCTGTTTGAGTGTCTATTTTACTAGAAATATTGTGTACAATTTTTTCTATCTGACATTTGTCTCTTTTTAAATATATTTTAATAAGCTTTTCAGATCTATTCCATATTGGATTCACTTTATTGGGAATATAATTAATGTCACTGACTTGTACACTTAAAAATGAGTCAAGTGGTAAATTTTATATTCATAGTATATAATTTGCAATGATAAAATATGCTAAATAATTTTAAAAGTAACCAATCAGAAAGGATATATGTACCCCTAAGTTCATAGTAGCATAATTTACAATAGCTAGAATTTGGAAACAACTTAAGTGCCCATCAGCAGATGAGTGGATTAAAAAACTGTGGTACATCTACACAATGGAATACTATGTCACTATTAAAAAGAAGGAACTTTTACCATTTGCAACAGCGTGGATGGACCTGGAGAGCATTATGCTAAGGGAAACAAGCCAGTTGGAGAAAGATAAATATCACATGATCTCACTCATATGTGGGATATAATGATCAACATAATTTGATGAACAAAAATAGATCTAGAGACAAATAGTAGGGGAGGGGGATTTAGAGAGCAACCAAAGGACTCGCTCGTATGCATGCATATTAGCATAACCAATGGACACAGACACTGGGGCCGTGGGGGCTTGCCTGGGGTGGGAATGGCTGGGGCTGGGGGTGGGGTCAATTGGGGAAAAAGGAGACATATTAAAACTTTAGACAATAAAAAAAAGTAAATGGAAACAAATATTTTTTTCTTAAATAATTGATCTGGGATCTTTTTTTTTCCCCTGCACATTTCTGCTACATAAATGTCAGCCAGCAGATTTAATATTTGTTTAAAAAGATAATTTATACCATTAATGTTGCTTTTCTTTCTTGAGATGGCTGTGAAGAGATGTCACCTTGCTGTCACCACACAGAGATCTAACTGTTCTGTTGTCACCCCCAACCCGCCAGAGTCCAGCTGTACTCCCTTAGAGCCCCTGGGTGGTATTCTTGGACAAGGTTAAGTACATGTTGAATCCCTAACGTGCACTTTCGTAAGCCAAGTAGACACAATCACGTTGCCTGAGAAATAGGACTTCAGAGCTTTCTTCGGAAGGGCAAGGTTGATTTCAATGAACTTACCAGCTGAGTAGCAGTTAAAAACTGAAGTTGCTTGATATGTATTTGTCACACATTTTTAGCATTCAGAATGTAAGGCATGTGTAAAAAGATTGCCATATTTCTGTTTTTAGTAACATGGTCGCCCCATGCAGTTTAGAGTGATTTAAGATTAGTTGAACCCTGAGGACAGTGTTTATTTTTATTTGATTGTGAATTAGAAAAGATGTGGGGCGCATTTCATAGCTTGTTTAAAACTCTATACAATGTGTCGCTGAAGAAAACGTCCTAAAAAAGGAAAAAAACAGAAGTTACTAAAGGATTTGTACTCTTTTAGCTGCTTTATTGGTTCAGATCCTTCAGAAAGAAATGGCACCAGCTGGAATCCTCCCAGACTGAACGTTAGAAGGCCTTTCTCTGGATCAGTGCAAAAACCTCACTTGTGAAGATAATATATTTGATAAATCAAGTTGATTACATTTTTTTCTCATTACGTTTAAAAGCCCCTCTCTCAAGTACTGGTAAGCACAGTCCATCATAGTAGAGAGGAGTGTAGTAACTTTGGAAATACTTTAGCTGTGCTGAACGATAAACAACGAGGGAGCCTGTTTCTTCCTGTTCTCCAGAGACTCCGGATAAACTAGCAGTAATTCCCTGGGTTATTGTCTAATACCCAGGCTTACTGTGTTATAACTACAGCTTCTTCATCCCCAGATTCATTACACTCAGGTGTTCGCAGACAGAAACATTCAGCAAATCTTGGGCAAAATGTAGCTTTTGTGAACTTAGCTATTTTTTTTTTAATCTTTATGTTTTGGACATTGAATACACTGAGAAGAATACAGGTTAGAACATTTCTTTTTTAATATATACCAGTGACTGCTGTCAGGCCCCAAATGTGCCTCTAGTCCTCTATAATATTCCAATACTGCTGGGAATATGTTTTTCCTATGTGGTTTTATAGTTAATTATTATCCTCTTCATACCTTAATTGGGATTATATACTACTATTCAACATCTTTTTCAGACTTCTGATATCTAGCAAACTAGCTCATGGTTTTATTACCTACACAAAAAAGATTTAGAAAATAAATTAAGAACAATTTCTTTTCAGATTTGATCTTCATGCATTGGAAAACATTTCAGAGTACATTAGAATTTCTAATCTCTCATTCTATTACCTTGAAAATTGGGAATTTTAAGTAGAAGCCTAGCATTTGAATTAAATGGTTATAGTGAATGCATTCTAAAAACCCAATGATACTTAGACTAAACCTCAAACAATTTGAAATGGATGAATGAGAATTTTCAACATGAATAATTATTAAACAATTTGAAATTATGGAACTTAAGGGTAGTGTTAAATATTTGTTTCACATCTGTTACTAGACCTAAGATAGAGCTGAAAAATATATATGAAAAGACCATGTTTGGATGATTTCTGCTATACCTTGTTTTTTTCTTATCCCTGTAATGAAACTGAGAGTTTATTTGGATTTTACAAATGTGAGGCTGGATTCCTATAAAAGGGTCAGTGTTTTTTAAACAATTCATCACTATCCTTCAACAGAGCCAACAACCAAAAGGCATGGCTATGTTAAATAGGATGGTTATTTTAGCAATTGGTCAAAGTACATGAATGATGGGTAACTGAGGTTACCATTCAGCAACCTAAAGCATTTCCTAAAAAGGACAGTTGACACATTTAATGACTCTGAAGGTGAACTACTCAAAGCTGCTCATTTTTTCACGTACAATGGAGAGCAGTTCTGTCAAATGTGTGTCCGCAAGTAAAACTGGACCATATGATTTCATTGTCCCAGATAAACACACAACCAAGTTTCAAGTAAAATTATTTAAAACTGAATAGGAGCAATAACAAGAAAATATATTAAATGATCATTTTCAATGATAATTTGAAAGTGAGTTAGTACATTGTATATATAGGTGCAAAATCAAAAACTATTTTACTTAGCTCAGGAATCAAGAGGGTGACTTTTAATTTGATGCAGCTGTGCATTCAGTGAACACCCCGCATCACTGAACTGTTAATGCTACCTTTTATCCTTTATTATTTTCTTTATGAGCTAAGGGATTGTTCATTCCGATTCTTCTAATCCTCATAATACCTGTGCCATTATTACAAATCCTTGCTGTTCGAATAGCATCCAATTTCTTATAAATCTCATGAGTATTAAAGAAATCTTGTTAAATAAAAATGGAGGTATCACATCTTGTCTGGAATTTCATTTGCAATTCAATAGTTTAAGTGTTAACATAAAGAGAGGGCTCACTAAAAACTCACAGTGGTGCCTTTTTTTCTCTATCTGTAGGCATGATACATTTAGAAGCCTATCTTTTATTCAGTATGCAACATTCAGAATAATATTACTTATGAGCCCTTTCTTTATCATGGGTAAGACTGAATAAACTGGAGGGTGGAGAAAGATGGAGAGAGATTAATAGGGTGGCCATTCTAAGGTCTGTACAAACCTGTAATCAGTGCAATAGTAAAATGTGGAATAGTTTTAGAATAAAGGTAGTTAAAATATTGTATTTATTGTAGTTATCATCTTGAGGTAATGCATTCCTTTGGTACCCAAGCAAAGAACTTAGAATATTTCTACACATGTTTCTTAGATTTAGTTTCTTGGGTGAATTTTCTCAACCTTATAAAAGGTATTACTATAAAATAACTAATTTTGTGCCTCAACACTTCACATGTTGAAGTTTTAACCCACCAATGGCATGCTCTTTTGGAAGCCGACTCTTTGGGAGGTGATGAAGACATGGGAATGAAGCCTTCATGAATGGGATTAGTGCCCTTGTTGCCTTAGAAAGGATGCCCGGGTGAGCTCTCTCATCCCTCTGCCACGTGAGGCAGTGTGTCTGTGAATCAGGAAATGGGCTTTCACCAGACACCAAATCAGATCTTGGACTTCCCAGCCTCCAGAACTGTAAGAAATAAATGTTTCTTATTTAAGTCATCCACTCTCTGATAGCTTGTTATAGCAGCCCAAATAGACTAAAATTGGTAACAAAAATTGGTACTAAAAGTGAGGTGCCTCTGTAACAAATACCTAAATGTGAAATTGGCTTCGGAACTGGACATGATGACTTTTGAGGTACTTGTTAGAAGAAGCTTAAATTGCCATGATCAAACTATGCTAGTAAAGGCTGATTCTGATGAGAGATCAGAAAGAAAAGAGGAACACGAGAGAAAGCCTACTTCTTCTTAAAAAACACCTAAGTAATCATAAACAGAATATTGGTAGATTAAGGCCTTTCTGATTTGGTCCCAGGTGGAAATGAGGAACATCTTACTAAAACTGGGGAAGAGGCAATCCATGTTATAAAGTGGCAAAGAATCTGGCTGAATTGTCTTCATGCTCTTGTGTTTTATGGAAGGTAGAACTTGTGAGTTATGGGATTGGATTTTTATAGTGCAAGAGAATTCTAGAAAAGTGTTGAAAGTGAGGCTTGTCTCCTGCTGATTACTTATAGTAAAATATAAAAAGAGAGAAATTATTGAAATATTGAATTGCAATAAAAAAAAAAGAGCAGAACTTAAAGATCTGGAAAAATTTCCACCTATCCATGTTGCAAAAAAAATAAAAAGAAAGAAATGACAACACCAAGGGTACGGCCAAATGATCATTTGAAAGGATGTTATCATGAATCAACCAACTCAACAGTAGTCAGGTGCCAGTCTTCAAAACCCTGAAAGCTGACCAGGAAGGTGACTCAGAGGTCATTGGAGTTGTCACTCCACTTCAGGTCCAGCGAGGATAGGCCTGGGTGGCATGGCTGCCTCCACCTGTTTCAAAGGGTGGGGTAGCCCGAGAGAGCCAGGGCTGTGGGTCTCTGGCAGAGAGCCATGGCATGCAAGGCTACCACAGATAGCTGTAGTGTGGGCAGCACCCAACTGAGCCATGAACATTGCATTGCCACCAAACCAAAGAGAAGTATTCTTAAGCTTTAAACTTTCATCTTTAATGTTGTCTATCCTGTTGAGTGCAGACATATTTGGGACATGCTCCCCTTTCTTCTTCCCTTTTTCTCTCTTTAGTAATGGATACATCTATACTATACCTGTCCGGCCACTGTCTTTTGAAAGCAATATAGCTTGTTTGCTTCCAAGGTTCACAGATGGAGAGTAATTTGCCGAAGGATGAATCCTACCTTGAGTCTCACCCATATCTGATTTAGATGACAATGAGAAGAGACTTTGGATTTAGACTTTAGACTTTTGGGGCAGATATAACACTAAAAGCATAAGCAACAAATGAAAAAAAATAGATTCTTAGGATTTTATCAAAGTTAAAAAATTAGTTTTCCACAGACACCATAAAGAAAGAGAAAGGCAACCAGTAGAATGAGAGAACATATCAGCAAATCATATATATTGATTATCTTACCATTCTGGAGGTCAGAAGTCCAAACTGGCTTCACTGGGCTAGAATCATGGTTTCAGCAGGCTGTATTTTATCTGGAATTTCTAGTAATTAGCCAGAATATCCTATTCTCTACATTTTCAACCTTACAGAGGCTGCTTACATTCCTTGATGGTGATCCCCTTCCAGCCACCAATTGCATCATTTCAACCTTTCTGAACAAAAATATGAAGTTTTTTTTTTTTTTAATAGGCAGTGCATATAGAAGCTCAAAGATAGGAGAGGAGTTGTTTAGTGCTACTAGAAATAGAGAACTTTGATTCTGACCCCTAAGGGAGTATGCCTTTGCGGGGAGGGTGGCCTAGGGTGTTTGTCATGACTGAGTGTGAGAGGATAAAATGGAGACCCTTACACTGAGGGAAATAAGTAGGACCCATAGGACAGGGAAAGGGGCCATTACTCCTTCACAGCTAACAGTAATCGAGAGCAAAGTGGAAAAACTTGAATGTGACCCTTATTCCCTTCTCCAGTCTCAGGATCCTTCTGCCTTGCATTGTTTCTGAAAAGTCATCAGTGGCAAAAGAAGAATTATAGTATCTAGTATCCAAATCCTAGCATTTCAGTAGGATGGGTGTAGAATTGGGAGAAAGTAAGCAAGTAACTCAATTTTCATAGGTGGTTTCATTAAAGTCTTGGGACAAAGGGATGAAGGAAAATATATGAGAGAATGAAATGATATAAATGAAGCTGGATCTAAAGACACACACACACACACTCACACACACACACACACACACACACACACACACACACACACACACACTATAAAGCAAGTTAAGGTAAGAAAGTAAACTCCCAGACCTGGGTTGGGGTCAGGTAAAAGAGTAAGTGCCACCATTACCTTCTCGCTGGAAGCTCTGAGAGGATGAACTTGAGAAAATGGAAAGGGATAAATAAGTGGCTTTTCCCCTCTGTGTTCTGAGTTTTATTAGCCTTAATATCATTGGTCTTTAGGTTGAAGAAATGAATGTAAGAAAATCTACAATGTAATAAATGTAATGGAGTTGTTCCAAGTTAAGCAAACCCCTTAGACTAGCCCAATTCATAGGGCTGTCACTGCTGATGGGATGTATGTTAAGATTTGGTGTTAAGGCATCAGTCATCAACACAGCATGGTTGGAAAACCAGCAGCTCTGAAATGACAGTGATATGATCTGCAACTTACTGGTTCTACGCCCTTTTGGACGTCATGTCCCTTGAATTTAGTTTTAGTTTTAAAGTAGGGGAAATTATGCCTACCTTACAGCACTTTTGTGATTGTTAATTTATATAATTTACTAGAAGCCCGTGCACGAAGCGGGGTTGTCCTTCAGCCCAGCCTGTACCCTCTCCAATCTGGGACCCCTGGAGGGATGTCCGACTGCCCTCTCACAATCCAGGACTGCTGGCTCCCAACTGCTTGCCTGCCTGCCTTCCTAAATGCCCCTAACCGCTTCTGCCTGCCAGCCTGATCACCCCCTAACCACTCTGCTGCCAGCCTGTTTGCCCCCAACTTTCCTCCTCTGCTGGCCTGGTCACCAGTAACTGCCCTCTCCTGCAGGGTTGATCACCTCCAACTGCCCTCCCTTGCAGGCCTGGTCCTTCTCAACTGCCCTCCCTTGCAGGCCGGGTGCCTCCCAACTGCCCTCTCCTGCTGGCCATCTTGTGTCCACATGGGGGCAGGATCTTTGACCACATGGGGCAGCTATATTGTGTGTTGCAGTGATGATCAATCTGCATATTACTCTTTTATTAGATAGGATAGAGGCCTGGTACAGGGGTGGGGGCCAGCTGGTTTGCCCTGAAGGGTGTCCCTGATCAAGGTGGGGTTCCCTTGGGGCGTGGGGAGGCCTGAGCGAGGGGCCTGTGGTGGTTTGCAGGCCGGCCATGCCCCCTGGCAACCCAAGCGGAGGCCTTGGTATCTGGAATTTATTTTCCTTCTACAATTGAAACTTTGTAGCCTGAGCGGAGCCAAGCCTGGGGCTCCCTCCGAGGCCGGCAGCCATTTCTGTTGGGGTTATAATTGAAACTTTGTTGCCTTAAGCGGGTGGGCCCGGCCAGGGTGTGCGGAAAGCTTTGCTTCCCCTGTTGCCAGTGGCAACCCTGGCCTGCTCTCTCAAGCTCGATTCTGATGCCATTTCTGTTTGAATTTGTTTACCTTCTATAATTGAAACTTTGTAGCTTGAGTGGAGGCTTAGGCCTGCAACGGCTGGCGGAAAGCTTGTTTCCCTCTGTTGCCTGGGAAACCTTGCTCTCTGTGGCTGTAGCCATCTTGGATGGGTTAATTTGCATACTCGCTCTGATTGGATGGTGGGTGTGGCTTGTGAGCATGACTTGTGGGTGTGTCGGAGGTATGGTCAATTTGCATATTTGTCTATTATTAGGTAGGATGTATAATCCAAATGTGTATCATTTTTATTTTTGTCACTAAATACAACCAAACATTACTAAGTCTTTAAAAATACTTTAATTTTATTAAGGTATAAAATATATGCAAAAATTCATATATTTAATGTATATAATTTGATGATTTGGACATATGCATAGATTTTTGAAACCATCACCACAGTCCAGATCATAGATAGACTTATCTTTCACCTCTAAATGTCCCGTCTCCCTTTGTTGGTTTTGTTTATTTGTTTTTAGTTGTTTTGTGCATATATATGTGTGTGTGTTGCATGTGGTAAGAACAAGTAATATGAGATTAAAACCACAAAGAGATATCATCTCACATCAGAATGAATACTATTGATAAACAAAAGAGAAAATCATTGTTATTGAGGACGTGGACAAATTTGGAAGCCTTTATACACTGTTGGTGGGAATGTAAAATGGGGCAGCCACAATCTTAGCTGGTTTGGCTCAGTTGATAGAGTGTCTACCTGCGGACTGAAGGGTCCCAGGTTTGATTTCAGAAAAGGGCACATGCCCAGGTTGTGGGTTCCATCCCCAGAAGTGCAGGAAGCAGCCAATCAATGATTCTCTCTCATCATTGATGTCTCTATCTCTTTCTTCCTTTCCCTTCCTCTCTGAAATCAATAGAAATATTTAAAAATTATTTTAAAAAATGGGTCAGCCACTATGGAAAACAGTATAGAGTTTCATTAAAAAAATTAAAAATAGGGCTACCATGTGATTCAGCAATCCCATGCCTGGGTATCCTATATAATAAAGAGGTAATATGCAAATTGACCATCACACCTTCACACAAGATGGCTGTCCCCATGTGGTCACAAGATGGCCTCCCCTGTGTGGTTACAAGATGGCTGCCACAAGATGGCTGGCAGAGGAGGGCAATTGTGGGCGATCAGGCCAGCAGGAGAGGCCAGTTAAGGGCAACCAGGACAGCAGGGGAGGGCAGTTGGGACCAACTAGGCCAGCAGGGGAGGGCAGTTGGGGGCGACTGGGCCTGCAGGGGAGGGAGGGCAGTTGGGGGGGGGGGGAACAGGACTGCAGGGGAAGACAGTCAGGGGCAACCAGGCTGGCAGGGGAGAGCAGTTGGGGGAAACCAGGCCAGCAGGGGAGGGCAGTTGGGGGTGATCGGGCTGGCAGGGGAGCAGTTAGGCATCAGTCAGGCTGGCAGGGAAGTGGTTAGGAGGTGATCAGGCTGGCAGGCAGAAGCGGTTAGGGGCAATCAGGCAGGCAGGCAGACAAGCGATTGGGAGCCAGCAGTCCCAGATTGTGAGAGGGATGTCCGACTGCTGGTTAGGGGATTGGGCCTAAACTGGCAGTCGGACATCCCCTGAGGGATCCCAGATTGGAGAGGGTGCAGGCTGGGCTGAGGGACCCCTTCCCAGTGCATGAATTTCGTGCACCAGGACTTTAGTGTATATATAAATCAGAATCTTGACGAGATCTTGCAATATTATTCATAGCAATCAAGGTAAGGAAATCATCTGAAGGCCTATCCAGAGATGAGTGATTTTTTTATAAATTGTCTACCGTAGTTCCCCCTTATCCACCACCAAGTCCCCTCCTACCACTACAGCCAACATTCCCCCTCCCCCACTTTGCCTTGTCTTAGAGAAGTGTTCTACTTCTGATGCAAACCTTAGCTACTTCACTAAGATCTTTGAGTACACTGTGTAATTTGAGTCTGACAGAGAGAAATATTGATGTGAGAGAAACACATCCATTGGTTGTTTCCTGCACATTCCCCGACCAGGGCCTGGGTCAAGAAGAAGCCTGCAACCAAGGTAGTTGCACTGGTCCACAGGCCGATGCTCTATTGACTGAGCCAAACTGGCTAAGGTGGTAATTCTAATTTATATTAACTAACACAGTTCTATTTTTTTTCCATTTTAACTTATGATTAAAACTATATTTTCCTTTGGTACAGCTTTCTCTGTGAAGTGAAATTCAATGGATGCACCCTTCTTGACATTACAATTACTTAAATTAATAATCAAGTATGTCCTTCTTAGTACCTGGGAAGAATTGGCAGGAGTCATCCTTCTCCCTCACTCTGGGCTATATATATATTAGATGCTATCAGTTGAATGTGCCCCTGGAGCCACAAATACCAGAAGTGGGCATGAGCGGAGTCATAAAAGATATATGCTTCGCATATAGTAGACGTCCAGTAATTATGTGTTTAATCAGATTTAGTTGGAGCAGTTCTGACTTATCTTCCTGGGATATTAGAATGTGATAATATTACAGCATGGGTGAAAGTAGGCTGCACAGTCTCATTACTGGGTGCTGAAGGAAAGTTCTCTGTCTTAATGTGAATAAGCTAGATTTGTGTATGGGCCCAGTTATTGAACTAATTGGGTGGGAACCCTTTGGTTTGGAGAAGATAAATGAGGTTAGCTGTTATGTAAAAAAATGAGGAAAGTAAAGCAGTTTGTTGCACCTTGGTAAAGAGCTTATCTATGAGATGAAATTTAGTTCTGATTTATAAACAAATGTCAAATAACAGGTTTCAACAGAAAGAAGTTGGCTAGTCAAAGCTACAACAAAATGAGGAAGCTTTGGCAGTCCAGTTGAGATTCTGGGAAAAGAAAAATAACTCCTTGGACTCACATAGTGCTTTTGGAACATACAAAATATAGGGCATGCAGTGATTAAATATTAATGCCCTTTAGCTGATGTTTCTAGGAGAATACTTAATTATAAAAGAAGTGTTATTGTGTTGCACAGTTGGAGAGAGGCAGTGAGACAAAAATATTTGGCAGGAATTAGGATGCTGATCATTTGTACAGGGTAATGAGTGGACCTTAACTGAACAAGCAAAATACTTTATGCATATTTTTCAAGTATATTACTTTGAGTAGTACAAAAAAACACTATTTAAAATAACACATACATTTCCATTATGGAATGTCAACAGTTGTGTGAACATCAAGTCCAGCTCTAACTATAGCAATATGCTTAAGACTTTTGAGTTAAAATACAAAAGCTATTTGGAACAGAGCAAATTTTAATCCTATATAATAAAGATGTACTATGCAAATGGTTGTTACACTGTGAAACGTAACGACTCACAGTGTAACGACCGATCACCAGGAGGGTGGGACAGCGAGCTAAAAGAAGATGGCAGAGAGCTATAGGAGGGCGGCAGCGAGCCACTGGCACACGGAATTGTGCGCTGGGCTACTAGTATATATATATATATATATATATATATATATATATATATATATATATATATATATAATGTTAAATCAGGTTCCTCAATCTCTAATGAGTCTGTGGACTCCATGTGTTTGCTCAGATATAGCAGATCAGCTATTGATCAATGGTATTTGTATTATTTGGTGCCACTGATGGCCCTCCAAGGAGATGGAAGTCATACTCTTGCAGGCACCAGAAAGGAGATGACACACTGGCACCATACTGATTTCATGTCCTCAAGGATCACGGTGCTCTGGCTCCAAGACAACTGGCACAACTGAACTCATCCTAGTCCCTGTGTCCTATGAATCCCATGTGGAATTACCCAATTATATCTTGCCACATACACACTTCATGCCCACTTCTCCTGCTGCTTCAGATAACCTGCTAGGCACCCACATTTGTGCCGCCAGAATTCAAAAAAGACAGATACAGGTGGGTGAACAGAGGTGGAAGTAGACCTTAAACATTTTAGGAAGACAGGTGTGTTAAACAGGCTCACAAAACAGTAAAGAGGAGAAAATAAAAAGGTGATCGCTCTCACTACATTAATAATAAAAACTTACTTTAATGACAACGCACTACCAAAATGCTTGAAAAACTGTTTCCAATGCATATGAATGTCAGAACCTTGATAACCCCGCATCCTAATGTAAGAGGAAAGAGTTCACATCAGGTCCTTGAGAGACACTGAGGGAATGATAAACATGGGAACATGTCAGTGTAATACTGGCAGAATAATATCAGTTTCTAAATAACTGTTTCTAAACAGAAAAAAATCATTTTTATGATATAACTAGAGGCCCGATGCACGAAATTCGTGCAAGGGGCTTGGCCCTTGCAGGCCAGACTTTGACTGGAAGGTTGTCTGGAAGGTCATTCTGCTGTCCAGTCTAATTAGCATATTTGCTGTTATTATTATAGATACTGGTCTGACTGTATTATCTATTGTTTTAAAAAAAAAACAGAATTTATTGGATTTGGAAAAAGGAGTGTCACTGAATGGAAAAATGGATATTTAGTTGCATATTTATTTTCTGTCTGACTGTTGTATAAATGGTGAAGAAGGGTGAAGGGGGAATAAATAGTGATGATCAGAGACTTAACTTGAGGTGGTGAAATACACAATGCAGTATATAGATGGTGTGTGGTAGAATTTTGCATCTGCAACCTGTATATATTTGTCAATGAGTGTCACCCCAATAAATTCAATAAAAATGAATAAAACAAAACAAGGAAGCCGCCAAAACTGAAAATGATTTCCCGATGACCAGCTTACAACCAATATTAAGCATTCATGAAAAATAAAAGGGCATCCAGGACGTAGAGAAATGGACATTATTTGGAATCCCTGTCTGATGCATTGGTACCCCTTTGGAGAAGGTGCTTTGACTACTGTTTGCTCCTGACATCTTGCCCATGACTCCTTAGTAATGTTTATGTTTCACTAAGAGTGTGTTTGGACAATTCATCCCACTGAGGCATTGAAATAAACATCTCCAGGAAATTCAATTTATTATGAAATGCAAGAGAATAAAAAATAAAAAAATATGGGATAGTGATTCTTCCTGGGTCAAAGGAGTATGTGATTATAGAATGCTATCTAGCTAGCTAAAGTCTGGTAATATTCTATTCTTTAGCAAGGTAAAGTGTTCAAAATTGTTATGTTATTCTTCATACCTTACATTTATGTTATATATATCTTATTTTAGTATTTTCTAAAATCATGTTTTGAATAAATTTAAAAGTGGCTTCTTTCAGGTAATGTTACCAGAAGAGAGAATATTTGGCAAATTTACTATTTATTTATTTATTTTTAATTTTTTTCCTCCCCCTAATTGCTTTTCCTTTTTTGAGTATACACTTCTACAACAAAAGATAATTTTACTTTCAAGAAATACTTTGTGTTAAGAAATATATATTTTGTACCCTTGCCAAAATTAATGGGAGAAATATCAAACTCTTCACATTTTATAAATCTCACAAAAAATATTTCTGACAAGATTGAAAAAGTGCCTTTTTTTCTTTTCCTTGAAGCTATAACTAGACATTGCAGCCCTGTAGATATTAATGCGGGGTGTACCTCTGCTATTTGATTATTATGCTACTCCTATTATTAAAAGTTGAGATAAAGTAGACCAACCAGAGCTGTAAATATCTAACTCTCCAATAGTGTCTTCTAATCTAGTAATTCATAATAAATGGCCAAGTCATTACTTTATAAACAGTACACAATAAGTATCTCCCTTTATCATATTTCATGTTAAAGTGCATAATATTCAATAATTTATATATTCATATATCAAATGTTGATTTATTTGCTATTCATTAAATTAATATAGTTGCCTATGCACTCTAAAAGATAATGTTTCAAACTATTGTGCCATGCTTATTTCTAAAATAAAGATATCCTATTATATGATCTATTTTTCTATCAATAATTATCCTCTCTGAACCACATTTTTTTAACGTAAATTGGTGCTTGACCTTTCATAGAAACTATTAAAACTACCTAACAATGCTTCTAGATACTGTCTCTTTGATGGTTATTGAAAAAGAGTTTCCTTTTCATTTAAAATTTATTTGCCTCCCTGGTCATATCCTGAAAACTTTCTTGGAGTAAAAAAACACAAAATGTCATCTATAATTGCTCATTATACATCTTTGCATTCATTTAATAGTTCTGAAAATCCATCTCTCCTATATTCTATACTTTCTGATATAATTTATATGCTTAATGTCAATAGAGAATAGTGATAATATAGTAAATCACTGTAGATTATACAAAAATCAACACCTGAGTGATTTGCAGTGAAAACTACCAGACAATGCACAAACATGTAAAATTGATCATTTAAATTTAATAACTGAATACATCTATCAACAAGGAATCCACTGCTACACAGTGAAAACAGTTCTCATCATGAATAAAGCAGCAGAAATTATGCTCAGATGCAAATTAGAAAGGAATAAAATATTTTATTTATTATATACTTAGATTATAAAATCCTTTAACTTCTCATCTGTTTTGTAGAAATTGAAATGCATCTTGGTATAAAAAAGCAAAAGTTGAGAAAAAAATTGAAAATAACTTAAAAGAAAAATAAATCACTAGAGTATTTTATGATAATATGAATAATCTCAAAATCAAATTCTTAGATTCTATACACATATTCTTCCATTACTTAACAGTTGGGGTTTGAAAATATAGTGTAATATACTGTGATTTTGAATTACAATACAACTGTAGGTATATATTTCAGAATAACTTGAAAATTATTTAAAGCAATTCTAGAATATACAATGTATAGTGCAAAATGTTAAAGATATCTTATTCTAATGTAAGCTATACAAAAATAATGATTTCTTTGGACATATTTAACCTTTTATTGTCCTCTGACATGTTTACCAGCAAGGCTGTCAACATTCTTTCTACCACAGTGAGCAGTTAAAAAAGCACTCTTTACTGATTGCCCGAAAGTATCCTTCAGGAATTGTGCCAAACAAGTTTTTTGATTAAATATTAAATGTAAATGATTTTGTCATAAGAGCAACTTCAGTAAGTGCTTTGTGGATTCACTACTAAAAAGATGCTTAAATAGTGTTACTAAGAGTTCAATAAAAATGATCTGTCTTATATAATCACTACAGTACTTCAAAAATGTTTCCCAATCCAAGATTTCTAAATCACATCCACATAATTTCTCCATATTCAAGGAGGTTTGTGTTCCTAAGATGATTCTTGCTAGGACTTCTGTATTCACCTTGATTCTTAATGTCATCCTATCTCACTTGACATGGGAGCCTCCTGCTGGGCTCTGCCTCATACCACTATGAATGTGGAACTTGAACTCCTTTTCATATCCCCCATGGGGTGTTAACAACAGCAATGAACAAACAAAAGCATTAACTAAAACTGAGTATTTATCACTGCCCCTTAAAACTGGGGAGACAGCTCAATCTATTATTATTTTGTCAGAGACACACCTAAAACATTCCTGCCATTTTATTTGCAAAGCAATTCAGCTCATTCCATTATTTACCTCAAAATTCTCTTCAAAATACCCGTGTCTGTGCACTGACTTACTCAATAGCTCTCTTAAAAGAAGGGTCTCCTATGAGCAGGAGGAACATAAACTCATTGCAGGGATCATAGAAGCTGTAGTGTGAGGAAGAGTCTGGTTCAATCAGGAGAGAGGGGCTGGGATATTGCTAGTTCCTCCCACCCACCCATCCACCCCTCCCTCCCAATGCCATTTCCCCTATTGTCCCTTTTCCTGACTTCAATATAAAGCACTGGACTTGACCTACTGTGGGTCTTTGCATCTATGCCACCAGGTTATCCTGTTCTCTTTACTTGGACACACAGTGGAAAGGAAGGAGGGAAGGCAAAGGGAGAGAACACGGTGTGAGGAAGTTGAAATGCTCTTGTATTCACTGTGACAGAGATTATGTCCAGCACTTTATGAGCATTATTTTACTCAGAAATTATCTTATGGGATTGGGTTCATCCCTCTTACTGCTATGTGAAAATCTAAGCTCTTAGAGGAGACATTTCTTCCTTATATCTTGCTGAAGTTACATTATACACTATCTTACTGGAGTGACAAAAATCCAGGATTAATGGATTTTTATAGACAGTTACACTACTAGCATCTATATGGTATTAATGATGACATGACTAACTCAAATTTTCTGAAAAAGAAAATTTAGTAATACTACCTGAGAGCTCCTAGGTAGAACTGGCATGGCTCCCTCTCCTTGCTCTTGTCAATCTCCAGAGAAGAATTCAAAGGAGTGATAGACTGCAGTGTTGAAGCAAAGCAAGCATATTTATTAACAATACACTTGGCATAAACACAAGTGTGCAACTCAGCTAGTCTGAGCACCCCATCCAGTGGAAGTTTAAGTGGTTTTATATCCATCCCCTATAGTTTTCAAAGTCCCCTTCCCATGTCAGATATCAAGGGTAGCAGACTAGATTTCAAAGTCTTCTACTTGTGGCTTATCTTGGAATGTTTGTACATAAATCTGGTCATTTGGCAAGTACTAAGACAGATGACATCTTTGTTTAGTGGGTGAGTTAAACTACACTTTCATTCTCCTTCCCCCTTCCCTGCCCTATCAGTTATCTTTCCTGCATAGTAGCCCTCAAATGATACTATCCAAAAGCTTTTGGGGTTTTGTTTGTCCCCCAAACTTTATCTGTCCTAGGGTTTAACTGGCACAAATGGCATTAATTGGGTCTTTGTTCTCTATTTTCCTAGGCCAGGGTGACTTGAGCTATGTATTCTCTGGTTAGGGAGGAGAGGTATAAACCATTTGCTCTCAAGTATCCTTGGGTGAGGAAGCTAAGGTCTTGCTGTAAGCTGCCCAAACTGCTTGGCCTTGTTTAATTTTCTTGTCTTAGTTCCTCCATTCCATGTGCCCAGGAATTTTCCTAGCTTCTTACTATCTTATCACAAAAATAAATCAATATATTTTATTCTAATGGAATAAAGTGGGTTTCAGTCTTTATTCTAAATAATCATATACACTGTATCAGGAAAAACATTTTTAAAATTATTTTCCTATGGTGATACTAGCCAACCACATGAGTTATTTAAAGTGTAAAGTACAATGCTTTTATCTCAGGAAGGTTTTATTAACTTAGATACTATAAATTAATTATATCATGCAGCTTAAAATATTAAGGAGGACATTATCTTTGGAGACATAGCATAGTGTCCCATGGAGGATCAGCAAGTGAGAAATTGCAATTTAATAGTGGGTGTGTGATACTAAAATTGCAATGTACTCAAATATTTGTTTTGCTTATCCCTTACAGTTATTGTACAATTAATTGAACTTAATATTCAAGTTGTCCCAGATGCACTGTTAATTAAGACCACAGATTTTGCTATTTCAGGATTGGATGGTGTGCTTCACTCTTTAAAAAATTACAAGGAAAGCCCAGCCAGAGTGGCCCAGTGGTTGAGCATCAACCTATAGACCAGGAGTTCACAGTTTGATTCCTGGTCAGGGCACATGCCCTGGTTGCAAGCTGGGTCCCCAGTAGGGAGGCGTGAAGGAGGCAGCTGATCAATGATTCTTTATCATTTTTTATGTTTCTTTCTCTCCTTCTCCCTTCCTCTCTGAAATCAATAAGAATATATTTTTAAAAACCACAACAATGTTCAATTAGATTAATTTCTACTCTAAGAATCACTATCAAATAAATTGTTTAAAATCTAAGCATAAGTGGATATATGAAAAGTATTGAAGTGTATGTGATTTAAGCCCAGTTAGCCTGAATAAGGGGATGTAAACTGGATTGTTAATGGAAAAGCGAGGAAGCAAACAACTGGCTGATAAAATTAGGAAGGACAATTCTAGGCTACATTTCTGTCCCTTAAACATCCTGCCCTGATTTCCTAGTGTCACCATATTCATATAACCATTTAAATCTTACAATGAAATGGTTGTCAGTTATTGGAAATTCTGAGATAAATCTTTCCTTGGGCACAATTCAGGTCTTTTGTGACCTTTAGCTTCTATAGGTCACCCCATTTTACATCATGACAAGGTCAGAACAAGACTGTCTTTTTACTCATAAAGGGCCCAATTTCTGTTTTAAAGATTTCACCTAACTGAGTCAGGCCCACTCAGATAATCTCCCTTTGATGAACTCAAAATCAACTATTTGAAACACTCTCTACATCTAAAAATATCCCTTCACCTTTGCCGTATAACTAACCCAATTACAGCAGAGACTTCTACTCACAAAGGATGTGTTTATACAAGGAACATTCAGCAGGAGGTGTAAATTGAAGGGTCATCTAAGAATTCTACCTACTCTAAGAACCTACTCCATCATAATATATCTGGTATTATAAATGCTAAAGGAATTATATCCATTTAGCTTCTACATAGGCCTGTCAGTGAGTATTAACGGTATCATTTCTGTTTTCACAGAACATTTCCTCTTCCTGGCTTGCTCCTCCTTAAATATTTCAGGGTAGCTCCCCTTGTAACCTTCTCAGGGACACCTATCCTGACTTCTTCAAATTTGCAATTGAAACCAGTACACAACAGTCCCTAAGTCCCTGACCCCAGCTCTGTGTTTGCCTTTCTTGACAGCATTCACCATCATCACATTTACTACCAGATAGCATATTTATTTATTGTTTCTCCACAGTTACTAACTCTTGAGAGACTTGTTATTCCATGGAGTGAAAGGGTTACTGTTGATAAAAAAGTGATTGATAACCCACAGTCACTATCACTTAGAAAACTGGAACACACACTACCAGCTGCTGCTCTGTGCCTCTCTTTTCCTCTCCTTGCTGGCACTCAGCCTTTTATCATACAGTCTTCTTTGTGGCAAAGAAGAGTATTGAAAAGGCCTTTATTCTCCAAGAATAATATTTGTTTTTCTTGTAGATTAAAAAAAATACTGTGCATGTACAATAATCAGCCAACTCACATTTTCATTTTTCATTTTAGCATTTACCTATGGATAACATTGCACCAACTCCTAAATGAATGCAGAAAAGATGAGACAATGAGATGAGACACAGCAAGGGGGGGAAAAAAGCAAGATAAGATAGACAAGCTGAAGAAATACAATAAAAAAGGAGAAAAAACAACCAACCAGAAGGCTAGAATAGATAAACCACAAAGACTAAGCACTCACAGAATGGAATTAAATACCTGGCAAATAAAAGTGATGCCATGGCTCAGTTCTGTCAGGGTTTTGGCAAGAGTACATTGTAAATGTTTTAGGACATGGGTAACAAGTTTTCTTTACATTTTCTTAAAGCCCTGCCATAACCCTCTCCCCAGCTAATAAAGAAAGTGGATGCACTGTTGAAACGCTCCTTCAACTACTGAACAAGTTGAAGTTGCTACCTGTAATAATAGACACATGCAGTGATTTTCTTTGTAATATTAGGAAATAATTAATTACCATAAAATTGCTTCAGACTTTAGGGTGTATTCCAACAGGTATCAGTGAGAGAGAAAGCTGACTTGTATTTCAAAATATAGTGGACATTTAAAAATATGGACATTATAGCTATTTAATTAAGTAAAAATATATAGGAATTATTTAAAATGAATATCACACTCACAACCACATAAGACTAGACTTTCTTTAATCTCACTCTTTGCTAATTATTTACATTAGCTTTGGATATAATTAACTCAGATTTGTTTTCTTAAACTGGTTCGTCTAAATCCTTTTGCCATATCCTTTGTATTTGTCCAGAAAATATAGAATTGTGTCTTCTCAGCTAAGCTAAATGGTACTACTTTTGCCTAACCAACCGTAACAAATGCTCACAGTGCATGACCACTACTTTTCCACATAGACAATCTTGCCATTTTTATAGCTCAGGAGTGTATTTTGCACCACTATTGTTCATGCTTTGTATCAGATCCACTACTTTACAACAGTTTTATAGCAAAGATATGCATTCATCTGCACTTTCCTAAAATTTAACTATAAAACATTTTAGACCATTTTATGAATATATAAAATATTTATTTATGGACTTTTTCTAGCTTTTAGCTGCTGGGAATATTGTATACAATCATTTGGAAATAATTTCTCTTGTTTATTGTACTTAGGAGTAGGAGGGGTGAAACGTAGAGGAGGCATGTATCTATAACATTATTAACAATTGCTAAGCAATTTTCTAAACCCAGTGTACCATTTTAATTCCTATAGTCACTGTCTGAGAGGTCCAGTTGCTTCTCATTCTCTCCAACACTTGTAACTTTAACCATTCTGGTGGGTATAGTGGATTTGATATTCTAATTTACATTTCCCTTATAATTAATGATCTAAACGTATTTTCAAATGTAAATGCTGTTTTAAAATGATTTTCATTTTCATTTTCCTATTATAAACCATGCACTCTCTTTCTGAAAACCAAAGAACAATATATATTTGGGCCTGTTTCTCTTAAGTTTTGAAATTTTATACTATATTTCCTTCAACTTTATTCATCCAATTCAAAAGGAATTATATTGCATAGATATTACATTTACAGATGTATTTTAGAATCGTTTTTTTTTCAAATTGTACGTATAAATCTGCTGGCATTTTATAAAGATGGTATTGAATCTATAGCACACAGTGATAATAAATGGCATCCTAATTATATCAAGATTTATAATCCATGAACATTATATCTCTTTATTTTTATGTCCTTATTCCTATTTATAAAGTTTTACATGTCTTTCAAAAATCTAGTTCTATTTATTTAGCAAATTTTTAAAAAAAATTGCTAAAGATTAAGTGCAGCATATTTTCAACACAGAGCTTCTAAAATCTGCAGACACAGGGGAGATTGTACATAATCGTAGGCTCCTCTCCACATTAGCAGGATGCACTGCCAGGAGAATGGGGAGGGGAGAGATTGAAAACTTCCCTCAATGATAAAGCCTGGAGGAGGCAACCAGCCACTGCTGAAAGATCATAGAGATTTTCCCTATCTTCTTCCTACTGGAAGAAAGGGCTTGAACCCCTGGAATAGGGAAGTGGGAAGAAGCAAACCCTGTTACTCCCAATGCAAAAATGAAGACCTGCTGTGGTTTGGGACTTTTTAAAAAAACTAATAAATACATTCACTGTTTATAAGTGCTGACTATCATTCTGGACGCAAGATATTATATCAACATTATTCAAAGATTTTTACATGAGAAGGGCACAAAATGCTCTCCCAAATAAGGTATATCCGATAAATTAAGTATTGGTGTTAATTCCCCTTTAAATATTTGGTAGAACTCACCAGTAACGCCACTTGGTTCTTTTCTATTCTTTGTTAGAAGATTTTGATTACTGATTGCTATTTGTCGGTTCAGATTTTTCTCTTTCTTTATTATTCATTGTCTGTAGGTTGCATGTTTTTAGGAATTAGGTCACGTTTTCTAGGTTGTCCAATTTTTAGAGTATAATTTTTCATAATCATCCCTCATGACCAAAGAGCAGGAAAATACACATTTCTTTCAAGTGTGCATAAAAAATTCCCTAAGATAAATTACACATTAGGCCACTAAACAAGTTTTAACAAATTTTAAACAGGATAAAATCATACAAAGTATATTTTCTGAGCACAATGGAATGAGACTGGAAATCAGTAAGATAAGAAACATTGGAAAACGCAGAAATTACACACTCTTTTACAACCAATGGCTCAAAGAATAACTCAAAAGGGGAATTAGAAAATATCTTCAGACAACAAAACACAACAAACCAAGACTTATAAGATGCAACATAAACAATACTAGGAGGAAAGTTTATGGAAATAAAAAAGAAGAAAGATCATAAATAAACATACCTAGCCTTACACTTCTAGGAAGTAGAAAAAAAACAAAAGAGGCCTAAAGTTAGCAAGAGGCAAGAAATAATAAACATCAAAGCAGAAATAAAGTCTGTAGAACAGGAAAACTATACAAACTTCAACCAAATTAAACATTGTTTTAAAAAAAATATTCCCAACATCATTAACCATTAGGGCAATGCAAATTAAAACCAAAACCAGATACCACTTCACAATAATGAATACCTAAAATTAACTTTTTAACAATAAAAGTGCTGAAGAGTATGTGGGATAATAGAACTCTTGAAATAGGCTGTTGGGAAAACAAAATGAGATAGCAATTTGAAAACAGTTTGTAATTTTCTTAAATATTTAAATATATACTAGCCATGTGACTCAGCAATCTCACCTCTAGTTAGTTACATAAGGGAAGTTAAAACATATGTTCACACAAAAAATTGTACTTTCTTTTTATTCTCCATGTATAATCTCCCTAAAATAGAAAAAAACAACAAATGTCCTTTCATTTGTGAGTGGCTAAATTAACTATAATCTTTACAATGGAATACTACTTACCTATAAAAAGGTCAGGCTACTGATACAAATAGATAAATATACTAAATAAAATGACAGATTAAAATGATCATATCTTGACTGTTGGTGGGTACCTTGCTCTATGAGTCTCAACATCCTAAGCAACTAGACATTAAAAAATGGATTTTAATGCTCACTTCAGCAGCACATATACTAAAATTGGAATGATACAAAGAAGATTAGCATGGCCCCTGCGCAAGGATGACACACAAATTCGAGAAGCGTTCCAGATTTTTTAAAAAAATGGACTTTACAGTATTGACATTATTACCTCAGTTAAGAAATGTAAATCACAGAAAATCGTCTTTGACATTCCCAATCCAATTGCTCCTTTGTAGTTAGAGAAAGACCCAGAGAGACTATCACATTAATAAATATGGGCTCATTGTTGTCTTATTTGTTTAGCTGTGTGTTTTATGCATATATACAGCATAATTTGATAATAGATTCTGAAAATATAATGCTATAAGAATGAGGGTAGGCACCAGATATAAACTTTTCAATGAAAAAGGTGACATATGCTGGAGATCTCAGATAATTACCCTCCCTAAAATCAACTGTAAAAGGAGGCAAAGTAGATGAATAAATGGGCTTTAGCTAGTGGCTAATATTTGCACATGTCAGTAATACCTGGATGAATTTCATTCAGTTCTCTGCTTCAGAGCAATTTCCTGCCCAGAAGAAGAGAAAACAGAAAACTGAAATATGCACAGAGCTTAGGAGTCTTGCTGAATGAAGGAGGCAGAGATCAAAGCCTGGGCCAGTTGAGGCTGCGGAGCATGTGCAGTGGGTACCAGAGAGGAGTTAGCTGTGTGAAAGGTAGCTGGCTTCCTGGCCACAGGCTGGGTTAGAAATGAGCAAGGCATAACCTCCTAGGGCTTACCAGATAACACCTAACGCAGGCTTGAGTGGGGGCACTTGACACTGACCAGAGATGAGGCAGCCCCAGGTCAGTGGATGGTGGTTTTCTGTCTCTTTCCTCCCAGAGAGCCGCTCCTTACCACACCATCTGCATTCACCTGAGACACAAAGAGTTGCATTACTCAAAATTAAAACTGAAACATTTCAAAAACAGTTACTTATTCATTTGTTTAAAATAGTACACCAAATAGAAATGTAGACAATTTAATTTTATGAAACTAATTATATTTTCCAAAACAAAACTGAGAGTAATGAGAAGAGGGGTACTGTCTTACCTTTTTGTGCATGACTTCAATGAATAGCTAAATAGAAGTCAGCTGAATTCTCACATCTGACTTCTTTGTTTAGTCTGATTTGAGATAATGTTTGGTAAAAATATACAAGGAAAACATGACTTGCCACAGATATGTGATTTTTTCTTTCTTTTTTTAAAAAAAAATTCTTTATTTTTGTAAGTATTACATACATCCCCCTTTTTCTCCTCATTGACTTCTTCTAGCCCATCCCCACCCCCCACTCCAGGCCTTCACCACCCTATTATCTGTGTCCATGGGTTATACATATATGCATACAAGTTCATTGGTTGATCTCTTCCCACCCACACACCCATCACTTTCACTGTCATGTAGAAACCAGACCACAGACAAGAGTAGGGCAAGAAGAACATATGGGTGCTATGTAAAAAATCTATGCCAAGTAGGCTGAATAATAGCTTCCCCAAATAACTGTGTCTTAAGCCACGAAACCTATTAATATTATTCTAATGTGTCAAAAGCAACTTTGCAGATGTGATTAAGTTAAGCATGCTGAAATATGGAGATGGTTATGGATTATCTGGACGGGCCCAATGTTATCACTATGACCTTATAACAAGAGAGGCACAAGGTTCAAAATCAGCCATAGGATTCTGAATGTGACAGTGAAAGCAGGTGTTTGAGTGATGTGCTTTGATGATGGTGGATGTGACCAAGAAATACAGGTGACCTCTAGAAACTGGAAAAGGTAAGGAAACAGATTACAGATTATCCCCTAGTGACTCCAAAGAGACCAAGTCTCTACCAACATCTTGATTTCAGCTCAGTAGAATCCATCTCAGACTTTTGATATGCACACCTTTGTAGGTGATGAGCTCAGCAGCAGGTTAGGTAGTTACAGGTAGTCTCTGGGTCAGAGCTTCAAAGGTGTTTTTGGAGAAAATGGGCTCTTGGGAAGTCATTATAAAAGAATTTCAGGGGCAATGGCATGGTTATATAAATGAACCAAAGATGGCCTCTGGGTATGGGTCCCTAGGTTGTTTATTTCTTCACCACAGGCTAAGATTCATTACTTCAAAAGGTTCATTGGCTCCAAGCTAAAAATTATACACATGCAAGTAGTATGTCCAAAACAGTCCAAAGATTATTTTTCAGCCATTTAGAGCCTGTCTCTTTGACATACCTTATGAAATCTCACCCAGTATCTGCTGGCTATTGAAAAACTAGAGTCTTATATTTATAAAACCTTAACCCAAGACTTCCCTTTGTTAGTGTAGGTAGCAAGTAACAAGAGGGGAAGGAACAAAATTGGCTGAGCTTGATTAAGTCAGGAAGCTACAGCTTCATAGACACCCCAGGGGACAGCGGCAGTAGAAATCAAGATGGCACAGGGGAAAGTGCCTCTACTAAGTACCTGCAAAATAGAAGCCAGAGGATGAAGAACTTTGAAGCATGTGTAGCTGGTACCAAGGGGAGCAGTCTAGCCTGAAAAGATCTGGGAAAGGATCTGATAGGATAAGGGCACAAAACTCTGGAATACCCAGGAAAGGGTTAGATGGGGGAGGGCCCAGCATAGTCCCAGAAAAAAAAAAAAAGTTGGACAGTCTGAAAGACAGCCTGCTTATTTCTGAAACCAAGAAAATATATGGAGGATTTGCAAGGACCTTGGGACAACTGCTACTAGAGCCTGCTCCCCCTCTACATCCCCTAGGGCAAAATATTATTCACCCCAATAAATCTTGCCACTATGCTTAGATATGTGATTTTAAAGGGGGGAAATATTATACTTATCTGATGATCTTAGATATTCATTTTTGTTTCTATTCCCCATTCCCCCCCCCCCCCAAAAAAAGTGATTGTTTTCTTAGAAACTAGTTGCAAAGGAAAAGTTGGGACCATATCAATAAATATTTCCCCCATACATGGTACTGAGTAAAATATTGGCTCAATGAGTTTTGGATATCTTTCAAATGTTACACAGTGTAAAATACTCCCATTCCTAATAGCTCTTTGGCTCCCACAAGAAATATCAGTTTGGGAAAGGTGTCAAACTTCTGGTTGCAGATAAAAGTTTTTCAAAATTCTCTTTCTCCTTTTTACTTTTCTGCTTCAAATATCTCCCATAATATCAGTGAAAACAAACACTGTCAGTTATTTTCTTTAGAGTGACAGTGCAGCTCACTTTGTTCATTTTTGAGAAACTGCAAAATACCCGTCTGAATAAATATAATTTGTCCTTCAGTCACTGTAAGTTACAACAACGACGTTTCAAGGGGGAATAAAAAGTGTCTGGCTCATTTTCAAACTCAATCTCCAGATGGTTTTCTACTCTTCAGAATGGCTGCACTAAATTAGCCCTACTCTAGTCCCATCCCGACAAAGCTGGGACCCCAGCCCCACCAGGATGTGCAGGGGACACACCATGGCGCTGCCTCTTGCCAACTTCAGAGCAGCTTCGGAAATGTCTCAGGGTTTCCCTAGATCTACCCTGCACACTCACCTACACATTTCAGACACTATCTGAATTCCTAAAAAACAAACACCATCACTCTTTGAGGATAAAACAAGATGGAATACTTTAAAAGCATAATTTAAAATGCTCAGTATCTAACATCATTAGACATGCAAATTTTAAAAATTGCAATTCATACTAATCCCATGATTGGTAGAGATCACACCCACCATGTTTCAGGTGTTGAACTTAGAAGACTGAAAGTTTTAAATAATTTTATTTAAAAAATAAATAAAATAAAATGATTTTAATAAATGCATTGGTAAGAGAAACCAGATAAATATAAAATAAAAAGATAAACCAAATGGAAATTCTAGAACCAGGAAGCAAAGTAATTGAAACACAAATTTCTATGAGTTGCCCTGGCCTGTGTGACTCAGTTGGTTGGGACTTGTCCCATACATGGAAATGTTGTAAGTTCGATTCTGGGTAGGGGCACATGCCCAGGTTGCAGGTACCAGATGGAGCCTGCAACCTGGGCATGTGCCCTTACCAAGAATGCAGGAGGCAGCCAATCTATGTTTAGCTCTCACATTGATGTTTATCTCTCACTCTCTCTCTCTTTCTCTTCCTCTTCCTCTCTCTCTGAAAGTCAATACAAAATCATAAAACATTTTTTTTTCCTCTGAGTGAACATACCAGTACAAAAGCAGTGAGCTTAAAGGCAGATGAATAATGGTTGGGGAATCGAGGAGTATCTGTGCCGAAAATCACTGAATAAAAATAATCAGTGACTTAGAGGCCTGTGCATGAAAATATTACTTAAATTTGAATGAAGCTGACATAATTGGTCACCAGCACAGCTTCCCTGCATGGACTGAGGATCAGTGTACCTTAAGAATGAGAGAAAGGCCACCTATTGCACTCAGACCTACAAAAAGGAATTAATGAATATGTGGGCATCCGTAAAAGTCTGGTGCTCTCTCTTTGTAAAATGTGTGAAAAAGGCAAATGTTTGTTCCATGAAATTTTTATAAAATTGTAAATGAAATTTATAGCATATGTAGAAATAAGCTATATGAAAACATTACAAAAATAAGAGGATAGGTATATAGTTTTATGTCGTACTAAGGTTGTTATGCTTAGAAAGTGGGAATGTTAAAAAGAAAATTAGGAAATTTCAGGTAGGAAATAAGAAATGCCAGTGATGAACAGTGAAGAGGAAGGTGAGGTCAGAATTTTGTAATATTTAATGTGAAATTTGACAAGATAGAAAAATACCTCAAAATAGAGTCTGATACACAAATAACCCATTTTATTAGCCTCAAACACTATTACTGGAACACTAAAGCATAGATAAGAAAGCACAGAGAAAATGGAATTGGACACTGAAACTATTTAATTAACCCAGAAGAAGGCAAGACAAAAGAACAGCAGGAGAACAGAAACAGGAGAGAAAGGTTGAAAACAATGAGCACTGTGGTAAATTTATCACAAACAATCTAACCGAGCATAAATTGCATGAGCGCCCAGATGAAAAGGCAATGAAGGAGCAAAGCCAAATCATATTCTGTCATTTAGGCAATTTGAAAACATATGTTTCAAAAGAACCATAGAAAATAAAGAACTACCACACACACAGTAATCATAAAGAAGCTGGTATGGTTATGATAACAATGGACAAAGTCGACTTTATGACAAAGACCATGACAAGAAAAGATGGGGATTGCATAATAATGAAATTAGCAATATCCTATGAATACATAACAACATTAAGCATATATGCAACAGATGACAGGCACTGAAAATCATGCAGTAAACAGCTGGCAGAATTAAGGGAGAAATAGATAAATATACAATTACAGCAAATTATTTTAACAATATCCTCTCAGTAAATGATAGAATAAGAAGAAATACATTTTGTAAGGCTACAGAAAAAATAAACAACACTAACAGCAAAATTCTCTTTATTAACATAGAAAACTACACCCATGAAAGCAGTATGCATGCCTTTCAAGGGCACATAGACTATTCACCAAGACAGATCATATGGTGGTGGAATAATAGCTTCTATGAATTTTAAATGACTGAAGTATTACTTGTATTTCATTCTGAATACAATGCTTTAGGCATTTGTCTCAATCAGTTTAATCAAATTAAGAATTACATTGTTGGGAAAAAATGGCACTTTGCTATTTCATATCTGTCCATCATCTTTCCTTAAGTCAGTGTTTTGACATAAATCCACAGTGTAGTTAATAGTAATACTATATAGTTGATATAGAAAGAGGAAGATTTAATATAATCTATACATTGACTTTTTGCATGTCTTCAACCACTGTGTCGTAAGTATAAATATTTTTATTAATAATTTTCTTATATGGAGAGTATTTTATTCTCCTATGGTTATTCCTGTTTTAAGTTCTAGTTCTCAAAACTCATCAGTATTTTAACTATTTGTCCTTCACTAATATGAATTTATTTCTTATTTCTGGTATTATAAACTTTGTGGTTATAAACATTTTTCACTCATGGAATGTGAAATATATTATTTTAATTTTTTTCACTAAATGTTCTGAGATTTTTATATCCTTATATTCCTGATTTCCTTTTTGATATTTTTAATGAAAATTTCTGGACCTTTCCCACAACACACAGTTCACTGTAGTAAATTTCCTTTCAATTAAATAAGAACTTGTCATATCTTTCTGCAGTATTCAGTATCACACCAAGGTCTCTCTCCAAAGCATACAGGGTGGAACAAAAGTAGGTTTACAGCTGTGAGTATGTGAAACGCAGTTTATTCTTGTATTATTATTTACTAATTATTGTATTATTTTCCATATGAACAACTATAAACCTACATTTGCCCCACCCTATATATGATTATATTTCCCAATCAATTTATAAATACTAATTATTATTTTAGAGGCTAATATTTGCTTAGTTATTGCTAATTAGAGACCTATGTAAGCGTCAATTAATGAGCTTGCTTTTCCTCTACAACATAATATATTTTCATTGACCAGAGTTTGTGTGGGGCAAACATGATGCTTTGTGGAAGATGGAGACTTGTGTCTTGTATCACATAGCTGGAGTGTGGCAGAGTAAATACTTTATAGGAGCAGCTCCACAGTATATCCTTTTAACTGTGCCAACACATCACTCCTCGTAGCATACTTAGTATAATTGTAAAGTAAAAGAAGCCTTCTCAACATTACAGAAGTGCTCTGAATTACAGTCCTCTTATAACTTGGTGATTGATGAAGCAAAGAAAATAACAAAAAACCCACACATCTCTTTTTTGGTTCCCATTGGTTAGAAAGGCTTGCCTT